>NC_041810.1:20799449-21399449 GCF_900964775.1 Scleropages formosus
TGGATTTATTCTATTACAATGGATCGGAGACATGGAGGGCAGATGGATGCGCTGCAATGGTCCCACTGGAGTTGGACGAAAATAACCTTTCCCATCATGCATCCCTGAGCACTGAGGGCCACACGCTGACCCCACTGCGCAGCCACATTCCAACATATTTTCTACACAGTTGGACTGACTGATCACTGCTGTCCATTTGGGATCAATAGCTGCCACGTATGTTTGAAGAGACTAATCATGATCAGAATTTACAATATCACTGTAATCTGGAATTAATGCAAACAGTCTTCATTGTTCTGATTCGCACATGCTATCAAACATGCTATCGTGTGCAGTGTGGAAGCGTGGCGGTCAGAGTTGCTGCCTTTGGACCCAAAGGTCACAGTTTTGTATCTTACCTGTGGCTGCAGTACCCTTGAGTGAGGTACTTAGCCAAAATTGCTCCAGTAAAAATTACCCAGCTGTATGAATGGGTAAATAATTGTAAATAGATTAACATTGTAAGTCGCTTTGGAGAAAAGCATCTCCTAAGTGAATAAATGTAATGCAAGACAACTGCTTCCCATAATTTAAGAAAGCAACAATAACAATATTAATAATACATCAAATGGACAGAATCCATGAAGCTGCTTTCTATAAATGAAATTAACAAAGTGATGTATGATATATGACTATATTTCAGTGTTTTTTTTTTTGCAGCAGTATCCTTGCTGTCTGATGGACTGTCTGAATGCAAGGTGGTTGATGCATCTCCACTGGGGACGGTTACAGACCCCCAACGCGAATCAATCCCTTGCACTGCAATCCTTTTCTCAAGTGTGCCCAGCACGTTCAAATCTCCAACTCCCTTGGCAAATACATGCTGTCGACACATCTGCAGGCACCACAAGGTGCAAATAGAGAAAGAGAAGAAATTTTATCAATGACACATACATTTCAGACCAAAATGGAACTTGCCATTCCGATGGGGTCCTATGTCCTGATTTAATACCGTTCAACGCTGCCACACTAGACTTGAGGTAACCAGACGCTGAAGCCCAGGAACAGATAATTTGAATGTTCGGATCAAATGTCAATGAATGAAATAATGAACCCGCAAACACTAATTCTGTACTGTGCAGTCCTGGTTTCAGCATGACAACTTCCAGTACTGACGAGGAAGAAAAGTATTTCCTCCCACTGAGTAGCAGTAAGACCTTGACTGGTGAGAGCACACTAGACCATGGATAAAAGTCATCGCTGACATGTGGACAAACTGAGCATATATTTCTTTTTTCCCCAGCAAGGGGTGTTCTTGCGGGACCACTGGTGTGTTGAGACAGTCAACGTACATTGCCTTCTGTTTGAGTTACTGTGTTGTTTTTTGCCCCCTCCCCATCTTGCTCAGGCATGCGTGGCATGCTGGGAGCTCTTTCTGCGGCATCACTGCCCCTTCATGTTCATTCGAATATGGCGCTCCACTCCCAGGCGCCCCACGCCTGCAAGGTCCTGGTGTTACTGCAGCTTTGCGATGAAGGTGAGCTGCCAGCTTCCAGCGGATAAAAAGGGAGAGCAGCTCCTTACGCCTTGCCAGCAGTGGCTCAGCCTCACTGCCCAGGGGCAAAGAGGCAGTTATGAGAAGCTCAAGCTGAGTTTTCACATCATCTGTTGACTCCCGGAACTGAAAATCCAGGCCCTTTCGGTTTTTTATTTAGTAAATAATTATAACAATAATAGTATACTTACATTATACTGTATATTTCCCACTGTGTGATGGTAATTTGTTCAAGAAAAAAACCCTTTGTAAGGTGAATTCTCATAAACTGAAGGCATAATTACTATTAGTTTCAGTGGTGAATGATTTTTATCTGTTCCTGAGCCCCAAAACTAACGCTGACTGATTCAAAATATTAACAAATCACATTCCAGTGGGCACAATAACTTCAATAGTTTACATTCATTTTTAACACAACATGACAGCAGTTTTGCTTAATTTTTACCTCATAATACCATACATACTGTCCAATTAACAAACTCTCCCAAATAGAAAATACATACACATGACACCTACAGTTGAATTTATACAGAACTTTTAATGCAAAAATAATAATAATAAAAAATAGAACAGAAACAGAAAGAAATCAATGAAAACAATGCAAATGGATTCACTCTCATCAAACATGTTGACATCATTCCGATCGCCCATGCGGTCTAACCAAGATTACCGTAATGAAGATTATAACAGGTGAGGCTGGCTAACAAAAGATATGAGCAGGTTTAGGACTTAATGCAAAAAAAAAAATCAAATTATAAGGATGGAGAAAAGCACAGTGGCTCTGGTCTTGCACCCCTCAGCTATCGGGAGGTGCGAAATCCAAGCTTGATCCTCATAAATACGGAAGTGTTTGGTAAATTGAAATCTGGCTATTAAACTCAACCAGTTGCAATCTCAAGTTCTCCTAAAGGTAAAATTTCTATCTCAGGGGGTTGCTGTCTTGGGTAATGATGCAAATTTATGTACTAATGGTGACATATTTTCTACAAATTCTCTCCCATCAAGAGTCAGTGTGATCTCAGATCGACTATGAATATAAAAGTCTGCTTCCGGAAATGACAAAGGAGCAGAGGTGAGGAGTAGAGGCAATCTAGAGTGTCATTCATTATATTGCGCTATATCTCTATACTGAACATGTCCACGGTGCCTGCAGCAATGTCCTCCTCTGTACTCTAACACAGCATCACTGCCGGAAAGCTGTAAAAGCGATGAGTCGCATCTGTGGCAACCTTTCAGTCTCCAGCCTGACCCTTGTGAGGGGCTGGGATGGTCTGTGGGATCCCCCTGCTCCTCCTGGCTCCCTGTGGAGCCCCAGTGAAACCCGACTCACTTGCAGGCAGCACTGCTGGACCCTGCCTGACAAGCACTCACAGGTGTGTGTGTGTGTGTGTGTGTGTGTGTGCGTGCGTGTGTGTGAATGTGTGTCTTTCCATTGGGAAGCACATCCAAGACTGCATCTCATTCACATCAGAATGCTGTTTTTTCACCCTTGTGGGCATTTTTCCCCCCTTTCCCTGCATGTCTTTTCCAGCCCGGTTTGTAATTTAAGAGAAACACCATCATTACGAGGCCTCGCGCGACCATGCGGTATGGCTGAGAAAACAAAGCGGCAAGAAGCCACATCCGACGGCGGCCATGAGGATCTTCAGCCCTTCCCTCCCCCATGGTCGGCTCTGGAGACTGGGCTGGAAGACTGAGGGCATCCTGAGAAAAGGCTGCTCAGGAGGGACAGCAAGGGGCCCGCTGAAAGAACGAATGTGAAGACGAGGAATGCGGTGTGCAGCTTTCTGCCTGCACTGGAGCACAACTAAGACGGCGGCAGACACCTCGCAACGAACCGTATGTCTCTGCCTCCACAAACCCTACAACTGGGGATGTAGATCTACTGCAACACTCCTCCACGTGCTCCAGCTTGCATCAGTTCACAAGGAAATGTGTACTTTCCTGTGCTTACTTTCTTTTCCACGACTGCCAGCGTAAATAAATACTATTTTATTCTGCATTTTAATTGTCAGGCCCAGTGGTGTGTAATTTTCCGGGAGAGGCTAATTATTGAGTCGTCTTTTACGTTTTCACACAGTGATTTCATTCAGTTCTTTGCATGCCCCATGCTGCTGTGTGTGTGTTTGTTGCAACCTGTGGGGGTCACTGTTTTCTGTATCGAACACCTCTTAGGAGATCATTACACTTGACCAAACGCAAAAACACGAAAGAGATGACCAGTCGGCATTAAAAAAAACCGAAAGAAAAAACTTAATTCGCATCGGTTTTTCTTTCTTTTACCTCGTCACACGTACGGGCAAGACCAGAATTGTCAAAACAAAGCCTATATTTTGACACCTTTGACCAAACGTTTCATAAGAAATATTATTGAAAAGGTCTTTTCTTCTCTCTGAGTAACATCAACCTTCCTCAAGACTTTGACATTAAACACATCTGTTGTAAGGTCCACTTTTTTTTATTCTCCGCATAGAAAAAGTTTGCCAAGTTATTCATCTTTTCAGCAAATCAGGGATGACAGATGTGTATATAAGTAAAAGGCGAAGCTTTCGGGCACTATGCGCACTGACAAGAGCCTTCGGGGCTCAGCCTTTGTTTAATGACGTCCCGCCGCACATGAAAATAAAGACGAGTGTAATTACAGTGTCACGAAGGAGGGCGGGGGGGGGGGGGGGGCAGCCCTGACTTCACGCTCGGCTGCACAGAGTTTGCAGAGAATTCCTCTCGGCATCTTATTTTGGAGAAAATTACAAAGCTGGATGCAAACGTGCAGCGAATGGCACTTCTCTAAACTTCTGGTTTATCCCACTGCCTTTGTCTGTTTCAGCTCCGATCTTCCAGTGGACCAGTGACAGTGGAGCAGACCGAGCGCCTAAAGCTCATTGTGCCACCTGTGCGCCCCGTCTCCATCGATTACACAACGCTGCTAACTTCTTGCCACTTTATTTACTGAGCACACAGGTGCCAGTGGAACCAAACCTTCCCTGAGCTCTTCAGTGACCCCAAATAGGACTGTTTTTCCGCTTTACGATGTAGACAGAAAAAAAACAATTCATTATTTCTAATTATTTTATTTTTTAAAAAAAATTCAAATTCAGTGCTTTGCATGTGACCATGTGCTGCTAAACTCTTTTAATAACCAGGAAATATCAAACATGCATCCTGAAATGTGTCAGGAACGAGGTCGCTCCTGTGTGTTTAAATTTTTCCTCGTTTCTCCGCTCTTGTGTCAATGTTTAAAGCACTGAAGCATGTAAAGTGTAAAGTTTGCCTATCATGAATATGTACGGAATCATGTATCAATATGCAACATTAAAAAAAAAATAAGTAGTAAATCATGAGAGGGACAAACAGAGGAGCCTAAGGTATAAATCATAACGTTTCTCTGCACGTGTCGCACTGGACAACCTGCAGCATCAAGGCAAAGCGAAGAACTCCTGCATTTTATGAGATCCGTCAAAAAGTGCAGACATTCCTGCGCCTTGGTAAGAACAGGAACATTATTTTAAGAAATAAACAGACAGCAGGGGAAGTCGTGAGACACAGGAGTAGTTCAGATGACATGCAGAGTGATACATCACGGGAATTTTGGAAGATTGCATTCTCTTTCAATATCATTGGACATGCTTTCTACATGCGAGTGGCTGGCATCTCTTTTAATGCATCTCTAATCTTTACACCGTGAGCCTCTAAAGTGCTGTGATGATGCCTGCTGTAGGTTGAAACACGTCCACAAAAATGCACTGTTAAAAGTACTTCATACCTCTTTCACAAAATTCAGGCTATGAAGCAACACTGAAAGCAAAAATGAGGAGCAAAGCGTGTGGGACAATTTTACTCGGAGAAGGGCTGCTTTCTTATTTCAAACCGATTTTGCGAGACCCGTTGATCAAAAATCAAAGTTTATAGGCGCGAGACAGAGATTGGGACGGCGTGCCAAGTAAACTCGGTTCTAGGACCAAAATATCTGTCGCAAACGAAGCATCTTGGACCTCAATTACCACTGGGTGCAACACTGCGGTTCGAGGCACATTTCTGAGTCTCTAAGAATATCGTGCCTTCATTCAGGTTCATTATGTGCATCACTATAATTCAGCCTAATTAGAAAGCTTGCAGGAAGCATGTAAAAAAAATTAAAAAAAAAAAGAATCACTTCTCATGCCTCGGACCTTAAGTTCTGAGATGGTTGTGGCGACCACAGGAGTTTTTAGTTAAATTTATATATGCAGCTAATTTATTTTAGTAAGGGTTGATATATGCACACAATATTTCAGAACATTTCTGGTTCTCTGCAGTGAAATATCGCAGTAACTATATAGTCAGCCTCACAATTCACAACACATTTAAACTGTCTGAGCTACTTTATTTATAAGTAAATTCCCAGGAACAGGACTTTTTAAATGTTTTGGTATGTTTTCTGTCCCACTTTTATCGAAGGGACAGTGATTATAAAAGCACTCCAGGATTCCTATTGTAGTATCAACATCGCACATATTTAGAGCAAATATAAGTCTATTTCTGGCAAAAATCAATTTCAAGGTAACAAGGAAAAAATTAGCCTTACTTAGAACTGGACTTGAAAGTCACTGATTGAACTGTTTGATTTCTAAATAAAATCCTGCACAGAACTTTTTAAACCTTTTAATTCTGAAAAGAAAAAAAAAAACTGTTTTAGAAAGCAGTGATTTGTGTTTTAGCAATCTGCATATTTCTCAATGTTGATTAGAACTACTTTTCCTAACATTGATATATATATATATATATATATATATATATATATATATGAATTTTTTTATTTTTCCCTGGCAGAATGTTTCATGGCAAAGGACTATAAAGCTATTAATGCAATTTAGTAAAAGCACTGGAAACTTTTTAAAAAGTAAAAGGGCTGAGAAATATGCCCAGCGAGGTGCTCCAAACACGTGGAAACAATCCAGTTTAGAGCAGAACAAGTTGTGCCGATAAGAGGAGAAAGGGCAATGCTGTTCCCCTCTCAACGGAGCTGAAACCGGAGCCAGGAGGGCTTACCTTTGAAGGAGAGCTTGAGTCTGGGGACGTTGCGCTTGGGCTCTTGGGAGCCCTGGCTCATAGGCAGGGCCAGCCCGCACAGCAGCAGTAAAATCCGCAGGAGGTAGTCCATGGTCCTGTAATGCAGGTGCGCGGTGCGGTCCGTCAAGAGCGCCCCCCGGAGAAACAGAGCCCCCGGAGCGCCAGCCGCCCCACGAGGGTCCAAGTCCCAAAACCTGAGGATTAACAGGTGATGAGGGTCAGTGTGATGGCAGGAGGTGCCACACTCACATCGCTCCTGGGTCACGAGCCAACAAGAGTGGCCGGAGAAGTGACCGGAGCGGCAGACCTGCAAGCCCCGGGAGGAAGACAGATGAAGGCTGGCCTCTCCTAGCTTCCACCTCCTTGGACTGTTTGCACCTCACACTTTTTTCGTTCCTTTCTTTAAATAACTGTCCCTGGCAGCGAATATTTGAGTTCTCAGCCCCACCGGACCGAGCCCCGCTTTAACATCCAGTGCAGAGAGAGAGTGGAAGCTGCTCGGCCAGGAAGGGAGAGAGTGTGTGAGAGAGAGTGAGAGAGGGTGGCTGAGCTGCACTGCAAGCAGCGAGTGAGAGAGAGGGAGAGGGTGGGCGAGAGAGAGAGAGAGAGAGAGAGAGAGAGACACAGAGAGAGCAGATAGAGGATCCCATGGACAGCTTTCCCCCCTCCTGCTCTTCCTTTCACAAACACTCATCAGATCCAAAGATTGACATACTTCTTCTGGCCGTGGACCCAGGACACTTGCCGTCCACAACACATTCACTCCCTGTTCCCTGAAACCCACCAGCCTCAGACTTGACCCCACTGGGGAGCAGCAGCTGTTCTTCAGATTGGACCTTCTCTCCCCGTATCCTGCTCATGTATTTACACCGGGGCTATGAGATGAGGGAAAAAGGAGCCAATTTCCTGGGTTTGGAGCTCTCCTCACACACACACACATACATACACACACACACACACACACACACACACACACACACACACACAAAAGAGTATCAAGCAGGATCCAGTAACTTCACTCAGCTGGAAATCACTGTGTGACAGATATACAGGTTGGTGGGACAATGACTCAGGATTTCTGGACCGAGTAGTTTTTATTCTACATTTTACATTTATTTAAATCATATCTTTAGTTATCTGATGCATTTCTCCAAAGCAACCCACAGTGTTAAATTACCTACAATTGTTTTCCTATTAATTTAAACTCATTTCTAGAATTCTCAGGCTGGATGAGACGCGAATGCTTTTTCCCCACAAGCAGTGTTACTTATCAGCAGGTAAAGCACACATAATTTGACACAGAATATTGGTACTTGAATGGACATCGAAATATCACTTTCCGACAATAAACTAATTTGTGTTTAATCCTCCTGCTTTTTATGTGTACATCCATTTCACTTAGATATGCCTGAACACATCCCTGAAGGAATCTGCGCTTGCAAATATTGCATTATTTATTACTAATGACTACTTTTCACATTGTGCTCTATGTTGAAGGAGCACACAGCATGTCAAATAGCAAAGTGCAAATGTACTTGGCCATTCATTAGCTGAAATATTGTCATTAATGTTTGGTACCAAGTTACTCTGTCCAGTTCTGTTTCCAGTTAATATTTATTAGGCCCATCTTTACAGTTATTTAAGGTCCCTTCTTCTTACAGTGTACCTCCCATCGCGCACACACTGAGCAAAGGTAATTAGGAGCCCACTGCCATCCTCAGTCGAGGACTGTTTACAAAGCCTAGAGGCCTCCCAGGGTGACACCTCTGAAGTTTGCTTTCAGATGGTGCGAGCGGCACTCTTGTGCTAAAGGCCTTGATAAACGTAGGCTGCTGTGTGCCAGGCCTGTACCCCGTGGCGCCAATAAAACCCATCATGTTTCATTTCTGGCATCGAACCACAACCAGTTGCTGCTATATACTATGTAAGTCTGCTATATACTGGCAATAAAGAGTTCTGAGTTTACAAAGCACCACGACCCCATTCAGTTTATTCATTGAAAGAGCTCTGTCCTTAAGACAGACTCAAGAGTGCATTTTCAAGGTTGCAAATAAGGCAAATAACAAAATTAAAACTAAAGAACAAATTTAAACCAAAGAACAAAAGCTCACAGAGGAATGAATGTGTAACAAATGGCCTGGAAGAGACAGATTTGGGTTCAATGGTCATCATTCTGGAACTCTTCAGTTGGACAAAGTGTTGGGGAAAACAGTCAGTGTCCAGTTCTCCAGCTCTCATTCCTGAGTAATTTCTTTCCTGCTGTCCAACAGGGGTTTGAATGGGGAGCCATGGCAACTAGGTGTCTGTTAATGGTAAATGTGTGAGTTGGGGTGGCACAGTTACCAGCATACTGTAGTTGTAAGTGTTGGTAATGTATGTCTGTGCCATTCCATATACTGTGTGGTATAATTTTATTCTCTATGGTGAAATGTTCTCTATATGTGTTCTCTATACAGCATGTGTGTGTTATCTTCTCTGCACTGTGTATGTGTGCATGCTCTGTCTTCTCATGAGCTAAAGAATGAATAAATGAACAAATAGTCAAATAAAAGAAATCTGTAGACATTCCTTGAGAAGACCGATCATGCAGAAATAAGGCTTTTTATGTCTGTGGATTTGCAGCAAGGCAGACGTTTGGAAAGATTCATCGGAAGTAATGTCTAAGAGGACAACTGGCTAGGGGAATAAATACTGAAAGGGTGGAGTGACGCTCCAAGGTTACCCTTCTGGCCACTGAAGTGGCATTCAGGTTCCGACTCAAAATGTGTCAGAATGATGAGTTACTGCGCTCCAGTCCATCTGTGGGTGTCAAAGGAGCACTCAGCAAAAAGGGTGTGTGCAGCTCTCATCACCTTGTATTAAAAATAGAAAACGGGTAATTTTTTTCCACGAGACGTGAGGCAACTGCAGATCAATCAGACGGGCGTGTCCAGGCCAGCCTGTCCTGTTGCCCAACACGTCCATGTGTAAGCAATGATCTCGTGTTGACAAAACAGAATGGATCGGTTCAAACTGGTCTAAGTTCTCAGCCTTCCGCTGGTAGAACGTTGGTTTGGTTCCAGACTTCTGATCAGAATATTCTCATACTCAAGGACCTGCTGGCGAGAAAAGGTTAGGAACCCTAGATGATAACTGGCAATGTTTGATCTCTTGTTCATAGTAGATCCTCCATCACATGTCCATTCTATATCCACCCTCAGCAGTCTTTTATGGTTCCTTAGGTCTGCTCTATAGATCATATTCACTTTCATCACCTAGCTCACATTACAAATTAGATACATGCTGTTAGCCTCGTGGTCCTGACGCGGTCTGCCCACAGATACACACAGAAGGACCGAATGGCTTTCTTTGGCTCTTAAAGAGGCGGACACATCTTGCTTCCTTCTGGATTAGCAATAACGCAAAAAAAAGGATGTGAGCAAGTGGGACTTTGCTGCAGCCAGCACGTTTGCACCAGTGCGTCCAGCGAGTGGCGTCATGACAACCACAGGCCTTGCTAGCTGCTGAAACACATAGTTTGAAATATAGTTTCCTGGTCTGATTGCAGCATCCTTTCCAGCCGTGCCTCTGAGTGAGATAAATACATCACAACCTTTCAAGCTACACAAAAGTCCACTATGTTTGAACTTGAGGCAGTCGGCCTTTTCCACAACAATATATCATATCTTAACAGCGGGGTGCTGTGAAGGACGCTGCCACCGCAGCGTGACCGTGACCGTGAAAGTGTTGACCAGGGAATAGTAACATTTCGGGCTCCATTCGCATTCATCCCGGGCCGGCTGAATAACACCGAGGAGTCGGCACAATTAGCAGCTCCTCGATAGTGGTTAAGGTATCCGGGAAACAAAAGAAAAAATCATATCCCATTTAGCTCAGGAATTTATGTCAAGAATTGCGATGTTTAATTGAAAATGATGTTTTAGCTAGTAGAAGTCCCCGAGTTCATGCTACAGTCGCAGTTCTCATATCAACTCTGTAAGCAACTACTGAGAAGAAATCGAGAAGAAAAATACTGACCTGAAACGTTGATCTAATTAACCAGACAAATTAGAAAATTATTTGTCCTTCCCTATGGTAACTGAAAGCAGTGACGTAAATAAAGTACTGTAAATAAACTCCTCATTTGTATGAAAATCTCAGCTTTGCGGTTGTCTTTAAAAACAAAGTGGTTGAGGTAAGCAAAGACATTTTTGACTGAGAGGAGACAAGCGAGTCCCATCTTGCCGCGGACGCCGAGAGGTCCTGTGACCTCGCTGACACCGCTACATCCCTCTTCAGCTGGCAAAGCATTATGGGATGTCTGTCAGCCAGCAGCGGTTTTTGAGCCACTTGGATTTGTTAATGCGCGTCTTTCGCTGCCCCACCCCCACCTACACCCCCCACGGCTCTGTGTGGTCCCTCTCACTAGTGAAAGCATTATTAGAGAAATTAATTTCACTTGCGGCTTGGCGGCATCTTCTTCCTTCCCCGCCAGATTCTAGTCCTACTATTGGGCATCTTAAACTTTACAAACGGTGCTTTGTTTGGAAGAAGAGCTGCAACTGCAGCAGAACAGGACGTCCAGCTTCATGTGATGATTGGGTCATCTGTTCGGTCCATGTCCTACGTGACTTCTAGGGCACAGAGCTACACAACACATCGGCCACACGTTGGACTTGTTTCCCTGAGCAGCGTGTCCGCGCCGTGCCAACAGAGGGGTGCAAATCTCTGTGCAGAGACTAAAATAAAATAAAATAAAATCATCATGATGAGATACAAGGTTTCCAGTAAACAGGGAATAAATCCCTAAAACGTCAATTAAATTGGGAGGGGCGTGGTGGTGTAGTGGGTTGGACCGGGTCCTGTTCTCTGGTGCGTCTGGGGTTCGAGTCCTGCTTGGGGTTCCTTGCGACAGACTGGGATCCCTTCCTGGGTGTGTCCCCTCCCCCTCCAGCCTTGCGCCGTGTTGCCGGGTTAGGCTCCGGCTCCCCACGACCCTGTCTGGGACAAGCGGTTCAGAAAATGTGTGTGTGTGTGTGTGTGTGTGTGTGAATTAAATTGTGTTGTTGAGCCATGGCTAAAATGCCACAGAATGCTATCTCAGCAGGTGGCATTGTGCTTAAAGCAACCTCCTTTGGACTCAGGTACAGAATCCAGGTTCAGATCCCATCTCCTGCTGCAGTAAATCATGGTACTCACCCTAAACTGATGCAGCAGAAATGAGCCATCTTTGGAGAAAAGCACCAGCTCAGTAAATTAATGTAATCTTGTTAAAACGAGTTGATATTAAGGGTTCAGTGAAAGTGCAAAGTTCCATACTGAGAATGACATTTACAGGTTCTTGTAAGAGAACCTGGCAGCACTTCACATACACACCCTCATTACTGCGTATAAGGGAGTGTGTTTCTTTACACCCTCAAAGCAACTGTTCTCCTCTGCTCTGTCGGATAATTACTATTTGTTTTCTTATTCCACACACCATAAAATAATGAGAATTACACATGAATGTGTCCACGTTTCAGCACAACGAATAAAGCTAATGGATGGCATAAGGTGTGGGAACATCTGCAGTGTGGTTTTAAATAGAGTATTTTCCCTAATTTTTTTCCACCATTTCCTTTCTCTTCATGGACAGGTTGTTCAAGCTTTGTGACAGGTATCTCCGGGAGAAAAAAGCAAAACAGAACAGATTTAAGAAAACAAACTAAGAGTAGCTTTAACTGGGCAACTGGAATGGAGCGCCACATGACCTCATGAAAAGGAGGAGAAAAACACAAAGCTTCTTATGAACCGTGTTTTGTTCTCAAAAAAAAAGGAATTGTGTTGATAAGTGAAGTCAATGCTGGCATGCATGGGATAGAAAACCCTGAAAACGATCTAAACAGGCATATAACTGGGGGAACCAATTCCTTTTCAGAAATAGAGACAGAGGGACAGGAATTAATCGCTGGCCAAAAAGCATTTTTGTCCCCTGTATAAGTAAAGGCAGAGCCAAATCCAGCACAGGGATTAACTGGAGATGAGTCTGGGATAAGGACACTACTCATTATTGGCTCTGTAACCCAATCTTTAACTACACAGCTTTCAGATTTCAAATGTGCTTGTCGGGCCCAATTGTCTGTGGGAGATATATTGAATCCCATGTCCTTGGCTGGATAAAATAATTAAAATGTAATCTAATTAAAATGACGGCTTGATAATTTTCAGTGAGTTGAATGATCTGGTCTTAGGGCATAAAATAAAAAACAGATTTAATTAGCCTTTGGAGGGTCCTGCAGCAAGTGGTTGTCTTTGGCTCCGGAGGTTGCCGGTTCGATGCCCCCCTCTGGCTGTAGTGCCCTTGAACAAAGGCGCTTGCCCTGCAATTGCTCCAGTACCTTTGCCCTGCCGTGTGCCTGGGTGACTGGTTGTGGCCCTGCGATGGACTGGTATTCTGTCCACGATGTGCCCTCCCACTCCTTCGGCCTTGCGCCCAATGACTCTGGGATAGGCTCTAGCTCGGCGCAACCCTGCTTCGGACTAGCAGTTGTTGTAATTGGTTGTTTAGTTAGATTATTTAGTTTTTTTTGTCTATTTATTCTACTTAATCGACATTATTTTCCATTTAAGCATGTTAGCCAATTAAGTGAGAACAGGAATTCCAGGCGTGCACTACTTATTACACATGAAATTAATACGTACACATCTGACCTATGATCTGTGTTAGGAAGATCGCAGGAAAACATCATCCAGACTTATATGTTTCAGCGACAGTACAAGTTGGAAAGTACAACCTGGAAAATACAGACAGAAAGGATGGAGCTGGTAAACGAGATATAAATTTGTTTTTGTGTACAGTCCCCCCCCCCCCCCCCCCCCCCCAGGGAAAAATGCCAATATACAGTGTAATTATGATTGTGTTAATAGGACAAATACAACGGAGGTACAGTTTTGAATATAAATACAAATGACTACGTGAAATAAAACTTTAAAGATAAAGATGAAAAAACTGATGATGCTTACTTTGGTCTTGATGGTAACACTGTGAGTGTGTCTGGCACAAGCTGGCAGCTCAGACTGGAAAAGTACGAATCCTTGGGTCATGACCACGATCATATCCCCGTCTCCCGAAGCAGGCCGCCGTCGCGGTGTCCAATTACATGTTTTGTAGCCCTATAAAGTAAACCTCTGGCCCTCTCTTTTCAGCTGTGCAGCAGCTCAGCGACACGGTTTTGAAATGCGTCTGAAAACATTTGTCAAATAAAAAGAGCCACGTTCCTGTGTGCCTGGGCCTCAAATACGTGACCATTTCGTTACAGAGCCCACCAATAAAATGAGGCCCCGAAACAGTCAACGATGACCTGGTTCTGACGACCCTTACTAAAATGTTCCGCTTCCTCTATTCAACCTTCACATCGTTTTGAGGTCAAATTTGACCAAGTTAAAACTTTTCCTATCATAAATGTGGCTTCTTAGACTGTAATAAGCAAAAAGAATCTAATGCCAAATTCAGGAGGCAATAAACATTCGCACAGGTGGTATCATTTCAGGCAAATGAGGTTTACAGACCATAAATTCCAAAAAAAGAGTAGACCGTGATAATGACTAAGAATAAAGTTGGTTAAAAATTGGTTAAAAGGTGCAGCACAGCATTAGGTGATAATCTGTGTTCCATAACTGCTTTATGAATAATTATAAAGGGTTGGCAAATTTCAGATAGGAACACCAAAAAACAGAAAGCTGTCTCGAACACAACCTAGGGATTAAAGAGCACAATCTATCACCAGGTTTGGCAACCATATAGCAGAAGGAATGCAGTGGTTGGAGCTTCTCAGACAGATCTATGTGCTGGATTCAGAAGCTTGTTCCACCATAGTTGCTCATGGGTCTGGCAGGACTTATTGAGAGCTTCTAACGTCACATGCTGGATCTTTGAGACAAGATTCGTGGCAAGGAATTTCCTCCATGCCCATTCCGGCTTGCGAGTCAACAGCCTAACCTCCCCGACTGATGGACTGACCTCAATGTATAGTTATGTACCTTGACCTCAGAGTGCCCTCAGGTGCAGGACCCAGAACCACATATTCCTAAAGGGCTGGAAGAAGAACATTCCCATAATGGCTGGGATTAACCTGCCAGTTACCCAGGAGCCCTCACAACATCTCCCTCTTAGAGGATCATAGTGCCAGTTAATTATATAGATGACAAAAAGGACAAACAAATCACCCCAATTTTGCAGATAATTTGTAATAAATAGCGCACAATATTCTTATGTATATATTGTATATGCAAATAATGTAGTGGATAAAGCTGCAGCCTTGCTTTCAAAGGGCCCGCATTCCAGCCTTACCTCCTGTGTAGTACCCTTGAGCAAGGTACATACCCTGAATTACTTCTGCAAAAATTACCCAGTAGTATAAATGAGTAACTCATTGTAAGTAGTTTAACACTGTAATTTGCTATGGAGAAATGTGGCAGCTAAATACGAAACCTTCTGGGATTGAAATTAACACGATGTTAAACGTGCATTTTTTGTTTAGTATATGTTCTTTTATTCACCTTCGCTGGCATTACACTCCTGTTTACAGAGTGATAGATGTTGTTGCTATTCTTGTCAATATGTCCTACGGAGATGAAATAGTTAGCAAAAAGTAAGAAGAATTTGCTGTTTTATTGGTTCATTGGGGGTCATTCAGCATCTAATATTCCAGATTTCAGTATTCTTCATATTGACCTCAACACTGACTCTTCAGTGGGATTGTGTGAGTTATCTTCAGGGTAATTCTCTGGCAAGATGGACGAGGAGGGCCAGAACAAGCACAGGCCTGTGTCGTTGGACCTTAATTACCTCCTGCTGTTTATTGTGATAACCATTCTGCAAAAGCCTCTGTTTTGGTTTCTAAGAGGCGCCGAACCTCTGATGACACGCAGCAGTCAGGCTTCACGTTATGCGCCAGCTTCCAAACATTCCCCTCAAAAATGCCGATAAAGGGGGATATGCGCACTGTGATTGGGTAAAGAGACTTAGTGCGTTGCGCACCGTGTCGAACACACTCTCCCGCTGCTCCATTCATCATAATAAGAAACAAAGAGTCCCTTTATAACCTACATGGCCCAGTAAAAGAGTCTAATATGCAACATATGACTGCAAAGAGCTTACGCTCGTTGTGATACTGAATTCCAGATCACATTTCTGGAACCACTGTCAGCACTTGAACTGACGGGAAGTTTTTTTTTTTTCTTCCCAGATTGGCATATTGTAAGCTAAATTAAGTATTAGAGGTTAAATGGCACTTCCAAAAAAAGTTAAAAACAAACAAAATGAACTAATGAGCTGCAGAAACTTCGATATATTGATAGGAAAGTTCTGGAAGTATGCTAGTCAACAGGTATGACCAGGAATTGAGTGTAAATCCATCTACTAAGAAGTGCTTCTTCAGAATATTTTGGGATTTGTAGTTGTAGGTAGTTGTAATGGAAAGTAAGAATGCTGATTCATTAAAAATAAAAAAAATCCACAAGAGATATTGTCTCTGGTCCAAATTAAGTAGACAGATAGGTGTCCTTTTTTTGCTAAATGCAGCAGATCTGCCAGAAAGCAGCGCTTATGTAAATTTATTTTGTGTCAGCAAGTTACTTTATCAAGAGCAGACGTTATAATTAAAAAGTGAATGACAGTGATGTCACTGCAGAGAGAGCTTGTGAATTGTCATATCTCCTGTATGCAATGAGAAGAAATTAAATTTTAAACAAACTATTGTTCTCTGTTCTGATTTTATTATCGAAGCTGGATTTATATATGTGTGTGTGTGTGTGTGTCTCTGTGTATATGTGTATATAGCGCTCAAAACTTTCTAAAGCATTATCAAATGTTTAAAATAAAGAAATACATTAATATCAAAAGAAAATATGGACCACATTACCGTCAACCATAAACTAATTTTAAGCAACTGAGGTCATCTGATGGAGTGGGAACAAAGCCGGCAATAGAAACATTTTACAAACACTTAAACCTAACTAAAAATAATGTCTAATTTTAATCAGTTTATGTATATGAACACTTTTACTCCTCACACACTTGGGTTAGCATGGATTCCTGAAATGAAGATCACTGGTCAAATTTCTGGCCAAATTTGCAAGTTATGTATATGTACTATGTATGTACATGCCAGAAATTTCCTTTTAAGTTTATCTGAGGGAAAGTAAGAAAGTATCAATATTCAATATATTTTGGATACTTTTTGACTTATATTTGTATTTACTTCTGTTACGCATAATGAACACAGAAAATAAAGGCATGTTTCTTATACTAATCACATTTCAGACTATTCCATGTTCACAATGAATGTTAAGCAAATATCAGAAGTAAATTAAAAAAATACCATTAAATTTATCCAACATTCAGCAAAATGTAAGTCATCGAGTATATTAGTTAAGTAAGAATACTAATGTTTTCATTATTGTGCAGAACAGCTGCAGAAAAGAGTCCAGAAAGGAATGAATTTACAATTTTTATGTTTTGAGCAGCACAGCGCCCCAAAGACTCAAGAACAAGATCAGGTGTGAGAGGGCACCAAGAGAACCAGGCCAACCTTCTCCCCATCCTTTCAAACAAGCTTTGACGTGAATGTCCTCAGTCATGACCGGATGCTTCTGAGTTATGCAAGAGCTGTTATTCTCCAATAAATCAACAATAATATTAATGGTTTCCACTATAAACAGGAGAACGGTTTCAGAGTGTCGCAAAGTCAAGTTCTAGTCCCCGTCCTGAGCCAAGCTGTGGGGGGACGGCTTTCGGATCCTTTGGCCCACACAGGTTTGATCTCATCCCACTCAGTGAGAGCACAGGGGGCTGTAGCCAAGGCCTCCTCTCGCAGAGCTGTGAACTCGCACGCATGCGGCAGCGGTGCCAGCGGTTGATCAGCAGTGACTCACAGCTGTGAACCCAACACATGTCTGCTGTTTGGGTGGAGTGTAGCAACAGCACATCTGGAACAGTTTGCTCCTGTGCCCTGAGAGCTGTGATATACATACTGCTACCTCTGACCTCTCAGGTTGTAGGTTCGAGTCCTATCTCCTTCTGTAACACCCTTCTGCAAGGTACTTAGCCTTAACTGCTCCATAAAAATTACCCAGTTGTATAAATGCTTGAAATTGCTGTAAGCAGCCGTCAGCTAGCGATGTCCGTAGCTCCTTACTCATTTTTGAAGTATTTTTCTGGATAGTTAATGTCCTATGAAGCGACCCTCAAGATCCAGTTGACCTCAGTGAACTGTAATTCATATGATGGTGCATGTATCATATATGCCCACTGCATTAGTAAATAGTCATTATAACAGCACATTAGTAATTATTAAAGGGAACGTGGAGGAAGCAGTGTACAAGAAATGTATACTTGCTAAAGCACAACTCAACAAGTACAACCCCAAGCAGGACCCACCAGAGAGTAGGGCCTAGGCAAACCTGCTGCATCACTGCACCCCCCCCCCACACCACACACACACACAAAAAAAACACTGTTTCTTAAAATTTATTGGTTGGTGAAAGGACCATCTGGAGTTTTGATTTGTGAATGAAATCTGCCATCAGTCATGGATGTTAAATTATATTTCAGCAATATTCTAAAGGTTATTGGCTCAATATGTGTTGGTCTGTTGCTGGTGATCCACTGCATCCCTGGTACTGGGATCATTCTGGACATTCATGTTCATTCTAGATGTAAGGGATTTCATTAAGGAAAAAGTTTGTGTGAACACAGTAATGAACCTGTCTACCCCAGTGGTTACAATTACATTTATTTAATCCATTTACTTTGTTCAAAGCAGCTTACAGTGTAAGCTACTTACAATAATTTACCTGTTTTTACAGCTGGGGAATTTTTTATTAAAGTAAGTATGGGTAAAAATCCCGATCAAAGGTATTACAGTAGAATAGGATTTGAATGGAAACCCTGAGACTGCAGGTCAATGGCCCTAACCACTCTGCCACCTGCTGCCCAAGTAATAAAGGTAAACACTTCATAAAATTACGGAAATAAGTGTGAACATACAAATATGACAGTCATCCCCTAAAATCTTACAGTTATTTTTTTTAAAAAGAGAAAAAAAAAAATCCGTGCTTATGGGCATGTTCAGGGGTCATGACAGGGTTTGAGTTACACAGCTCATACCGCAAACACATTAAAGAGATAAGGTAAAGCTGGTAAGTAAGAGGCCTCTTCACCTTTGTTTGCTTATATCTGGCTGTCCTAGTTAACAGTTTCACACTTGATCGCGAACAGGTACCATGCGGCAAATGATGAATTGACCACAGTCCGAGGGAGTGATAAATGACTCTTTCCCCGGTGACAGAGAAAACAAGAAACCATTTTTTATAATTGCACAGCTTTTGTTTCTTTTTCTTTTTTTTAGAAGTTAGATGTAGGCCATGAGTGTATAAGAATGCCAAAGGAGTACCTGTGGGCCAGTTGCACTGACACCAGCAGGTACCCCTGGGCACTCTCCAGCTCGACCTGTTGGCAAACGCACCTGGATACCTTTACTTGTAATCTTGGCCAGTCCTTGTAGGTATCCCGAAGAGAAGCTTTTCAAAAGTCATGCCGGCAATGACAGTCCCAATCACGACTTATGTAGTAAGAGAGACATTTGTGTTATGCGTGTCAATTTTAATTCATTCAGATTTATAACAGAGTCCTGTTGGAACACAGACAATCCCCCCAAAAGTAAAAGCACCTTTTAGTCTTTTTTCAGAAGTGCTGTTTTCACACCACTGATCATCATAATTACTCACATCCTAATCAATTAGCACCATCATGTGCAATGCAATTAGCACCTTCAATTAATCACACTCTTGGATAAAAATCATGTTTTTCATTTTTTACAACTTTTCTCCATTATTCCATTCAGCATCTCAACAAAACTGCATAATTACATGAGGGCCAGAGATTTGTTATGACTAAATATTTGCATTACCCCATTCAAGTTTTAGCACAGTGTAAAATCTGTGCGGCATATACATTCCATTAGTGGCTCCTCTTTCAATTATCAGCATGTTTCTTTCATATATTTTCAGCAAAAGCCTGACAAAGCAGACTTTGGTTTGCTGCAATTACGAGTTTCAGAGAGACACTAAAACCTTCTGTCTATCATCTCATAATTAAAAACAGGCTTAAGAAACTGGTTATAGCTGAGTGTAAGTTGAAAAGTGTCTGCAATAATGTTTTTAAAAAGTATCAGCAAGAAATATTTAATAAATACAATTGTGGACACTTTTTTACTTGTCCTTGTAAATATACTACATGTCCATATATAAACATATAGACATGAACACAAGGTAAAACAAATCATTGTTCAGAAATCAGACAAGACTTAAGAGTTCTCAGTGGCAATATGTTTAACTTGAATTTATAAAACCAAAACAATCTGGGCAAACGTAACCCAGGATGGCTGATAGATAATTTCATTACAGTATTTTACAGTCATTTTGTGAAATATTCTACCGACAGCACTCAGTATCTTCATATACGGACATTGTAGATCAGTGAATGGGCTCCAAAAACACTGAAACACCATTTACTCTCATAAACTG
Organism: Scleropages formosus; assembly: GCF_900964775.1. Classification (NCBI taxonomy): domain Eukaryota; kingdom Metazoa; phylum Chordata; class Actinopteri; order Osteoglossiformes; family Osteoglossidae; genus Scleropages; species Scleropages formosus. The sequence goes on from NC_041810.1 coordinate 20,819,578, forward strand.
TTGAAAAGGGGTAATAATGTTATTCATTTTGACAGAAATCTACTTGGACAACAGTGAAAATGTTCATGCTCTGAGTTTACACAGTTTTTTGAACTGAACCCTTTTCCATGACAGGTTAAATTTTACTTCCTAGTGCAGCTTATAAAGACACCAAATTGTTGTCAAACAAGTTTTTTGTTACTTCTTTTTTACCATAGAACTAAGACATGCAATATGTAATACTTGCACGTTAGAATGTACATCACACATGGACCTTCTCCATGTATGCTGACGTGAAAGTATAGCCTGTTTCAATATTATGGCTTCACATACAGGATTGGAGCATAATTAACCCCAATGTGGTTTCCACAAACAGGAGATAAATTTAATCTCAAGAGAAAAATAATGCATTTTACTCAGTTATTTCATTTGGTCAATAATAGGTCAACATGCAGAACAAATTGTGTGAAAAATTTAATGCACCCCTATTGATCGCATAGTGGTGAAGAAGGTCATTGGAACTGACTGCTGCTAATAATCAGTTACATGATCATTGAAAAATCGTACCACCTCTATATGACAAGAGAACCTGATGGTTTGGTGTGGAGCATTCAGGTACACTGAATTTAACACTGTAAGTCAGTAAACTTCTTTAAGCTTCATCTTTCCCTGTCACTCTTCCAACATGCTCCTGCGTAAGCCACTGTGCTCATTTCAACATTCAGCATGATCAATATACTGCTGGTCCAGGACGCAATCCTTCCCACATGAGATGGTGCCAGATGGTTCCAAACTCTATCAAAGCCCTGCTGTGTTCTTTCTCTTTCCATTTGTCTCAGCTATGAAAACACTGAAATCAGTCTTGCTCTCCAGGTGCAGCATCTCTTCCTCCAGATCATCTTCTCAATAACCTTTTTGAATAGCTTTACCCGTAGGATGTACGTATTTCTCTTAATTATCGTATTCTTAGTTTTTTTGTGAGGTTCAGTGTCTTGTGTTTCTAATGATATTCTGGAATGCTTCTATATTTTCAATGACAAAATGTGTCATTAATGTTGAGCTGACAGGCACATCGACTGAATCCTAATGAGACATTTGTGTACCTTCTTCTACCATAAAACAGACGTTTATAGATAAATACAATAAAAAATTATAACAACAGTGCTGTGCATTTCTAGTTTTCTCAGAGCTTCTCAATCACACGTAAGAAAATTTTTTCATATGCTTCGCACATTTCCCCGTATCCCTAACACCAGTCCCTGGCACAGTACACTAAATTTATTCCTAACTGAATTTAATACAGCTCTATTTTCAGTTTGTACACAATTTGTAACATTAAGAGTCTTATTAAAAAAACAGGACTGAGGAAAATGGATGGAGGGAACAAATAATCCTTTAAACGAGATCTAGTTAATGTAAAGAAACTAAACATATTAGTTGAGAAAACAAGGTGGCGACTGACACTATAAACCTTTGGCTTTGCTCGAATAAATTCTGTTTTGTTCTCTGGATTTTACGCATACAGTCAGTGGGTTCATATTCAATTTATTGCAAATATAGTACACACTCTATAACCTTGGCTCATATTCCAATCACCCTGGGCCAATTCTTCATAAGTAACTGATGCTCTGCCTGAAGAGCCTTTAAAAGAACAAGCCATGAAATAATTTTCTCATGCTTTATTTAAATGATAAGTCGTGCTTTGTGGTGAGATGATCTGAAGGTAATTTTCTGCATGAGCTGCAATGTCTACGCCATGTTGCTTGAGTACCAATGCACTCTTGCAATTCATAAATAGTTTTTTTTTTAATTATATAAATATGTTTGCATTATTTGGTTTGCTGACGGCAGTGATACTCAACTTCTTTAAACACCTATGTAATGTGACAGCCAAATATACACCCACACACAGTCTGATGCTGCTCATCCCAAGCAGGGGTCATGGCACACCAGAGCCTAACCCAGCAACACAGGTGCAAGGCTGGAGGGGTAGAGGACACACTCCAAGCAGGCCTCAAACCCTAGGCCCACCAGAGAGCGGGACCCAGCCAAACCCACCGTGCCACCACACCGCTTCAACCAAATACAGCTGTCAACAAATCTACAGCAATAATTTATTGCTCTGGCTGTTTACACAATAAAAGCAGGTTATATGGAAATGCCAGAGCAGTGCTAATAAAGAAAGTCAATGCCAATGTGTTATATTTGCAGCAAACAATATGTCTTGCCAATAGAGATCTAAACCTGTGTATCGTTCAGACAAGCCGGGTCCTTGTTACTGCTAGTAATTAAATGTGTATTCTTTGGAAAATGAACATGTAAGATGTACTGACTCTCTTACTATAGTAACAGATATTCAGCTCCAAACCCACTGAAGGAAGGATACGATAAAGCAGAAGGTTAGATTTCTTCCATTTTGACAGTACCATAAGAATCAACAATGATGTATGTAAACTTCATTAAATGTCACGCCTTATTTCCCTTTATAAATCTGAAACGTACAACACAGCAAATGATTTGCACTGCGATTTGACCCATACGAGATACAGACTCAGAACTGCCCATATAGAAAACCCACCTAATTGATCACCCCAGTTACAAACACTGAACAAAAAACTATGGTGTAAAACACAAATAAAAGGAAAATCCGGTCAATACTGACAAGTAGATCAGCTCTACACCATGAGCCACAAATTCAGAAAAATTAAAAAAAAAAAAAAAGGTTTCTTAAATTTTTTTTTTTAAATACTAGCTAGGATCAATTAAATTATCACAAAAATGATAATGCCACACAAAGTCCCCAGTAACGATGGCCACCTTCTGAGCATGATTTGTTGAGGTCAGCCATCAATGCCATCGACAGTCGCTCAAGGGTACAAATGACCCAATGGATCCCTGCAAAAACAACAGCGGAGAGCGCAGTGGTTCCCACACTAGCCTCATTAGTCTGTATCTTCACAGTGCTACGGGGGACCCCTGGTGTCTCTAGGCAAGCAAAGGGCCACGGTCAGTGGAAAAACCTACATTTTAGGGTTCGACTCCATGCTGACTTGTAATTTTATCAACTGGTTCAGCGCAGAGAATAAGCTGTGAACTATTCGATGCAATACGGTGCCTCTTTATGAGGTCTGAAGCTATGATGAACTCCAAAAGGTCCTACAGGTGCTCCTCGACTTACACTGAGCTTCCACTCTAGTGACCTCATAGTGAGTTAACATCATTGTCAAGTCACATATCCCCTGATACTGTTATACAAACCATAAGGATATATAAATAATTAACCTCCATGAATGCAATGCGGTATAATAGAGCTTTTAAAAAAGTCATTTTATACATTGTTCATGTTAAAATAATAATAAAGAGTTAATATAAATACAGCAGACTATTATAATTGTTTCAATGTTGTGCATGAGAAGATGGTGGTGGTAGTGGTTAGAGCTGCCACCTTTGGACTGAAAGGATATGGGCTCAAATCCCCCTCTGGCTGTAATACTTTTTAGTAAGGTGCATTCCCTGAATTAATACAGTAAGAATTACTGAGCTGAATTAATGGATAAATAATATTAAGTTGCTTTGGAGAAAAGGAAACAAGAAACAAGTAAATCTGACAATAAAGTGTGGTGTTGGGTAACATGCAGAACGAAGTCCCACATACCAGGAGACACATGGCTGGACAAGTAAAGTGCTGTGTTCTACTCCATCCATCCATCTGACACGCTTCCTGTCATGCATTATTTTCTGTTTTGGTTTCGGTTCACATCAGAAGTTTTCCCCCATCCTCTGTTTTCCTTCTGCTGAATGCTAACATCTCCCAGTATGTTAAAAGGGGTCAATGCTAGAGTTCATTTACCCCCCCAAGCCCCTGGGGCAGCTCGGCAAGCAGACAGTGCACTTTTTTGGCAAATGGGGCCTCAGGAAATTATAGTATTTCAGTGCGTTGGATGGCAGACAACCAATTGGGGGCAGAATCCCATCTCGGCTTGTCAGGACAGGTGTTGGCATGGGCTGCAGTAGAAAAAAAGCTTCAGGCATCTTTGCAGCAGCTCTAACTAGACACAAACCTTTCCACATTATTATTATTATTATTATTATTATTATTATTATTATTATTATTATTCAGCAAATCTTTGGGCTAGGTACCTTATGCAAGAGTACTACAACTACAGTATTTAAATACATAGGACATGTGACACGTTATGACATCATAATTGTTATACCAGCTGCTACAGCCAGCAATTAAATGAAAATCATAAAACATAACAACGGACAGTATGTGGACAATAAGCAGGACAAAATCAATGAGATGGAACAACCAGGTTAAAAACAATTACTGAAAACTAGTTTACTGAAACAGGCATTAAAAATAAGACTGAAATACAAAAACCTAAGTAACATTACAGACATTTCCTCAATATGCCCATCCACTAATGTAGTATTTAAAATGTCAATGTACCAGGCTTCTCGCTGCATTTTTCTTGTCCTATCTCCTATGATCTGTCCTATGCCTTCTATCTTTGTCTTTTTTCACGTGATGCACAAGCATGCTGATGAAGGCACTTAGCCCAAACGCATGTGTAATTTATGTAAATTAAGCAGTTTAATGATTCACAAAGTCTGCCATCCCTTTTTTCATCCCAGCCTTTTCTTTACCTTTGTTCCAATAGATTTCATACATAGATACATATGGGTCTCATTTTATTTTTAACATCAGTTAGCATGTGTGCTAAGAAAATATCTCTAATCTTATGTACCATGGTTAGCGCATAAGAGCGAGTGTCACTCTACCCGTTTCTCCAGTTCTGAGTGTTATTCTCCAGCAGTTTGCACACAATCCACTTAAAAATTTACAAAACACCAAGTGAACAAACTCACTGACTTGGGCTTCTTATTTATTTTTCCATTTAATGGAGCTCCAAATATTCTGAGGATTGAAAAATCTGCTTTAAATCATATTCACCACCTCAGCCATTTTGTCACATATCCCTTTCTCTCTTTTTTATTTTTCCACTGTGTTGAGACCTTACTGGATCAGTTCTGCAAAGCTAATCCACTGCTTTAAGAGCCTGTGCGACAGAAAAAAAATATCTGAATATCGGTGAAATCCTGCAAACAGTAACATCTCAAGAGCCAAAGATGGATAATCCAATTATCTTTTTTGTCTCTCTATCAATAGCTAAGTATTTTTTCTTGAGCTGAGTTTTATTTTGTGCCTCAGTTCAAATAACTCTCTTCCCCGGGGAAGGAGTCAAACATAACTCTTTTCTCATCTCCGATTACTACCCAGATGAGGGGCCACTTTCACCTGCTTTGCGTCGCTGTAGTCTGCGCATACTTCATAAACATACACAGAATCATCCTCATGAGGGCTGTGGGTAATATTTCTTTTTTTTTTTTTTTTTTTTTTTTAATGGAGCCCAGAGCTTAATGCCACATTAGGCAGCTATTGTTTCCTCTGCCAACAGAACTCTGTTTGTTCCCTAACCCTAACCCCCATCAGGGCTGGGAGCTCAAGGAGCCAAAGCTGTAAACTTTACTGTTCCCCTTCACTCATCACAGGACAGCAGTCATTCAGAGATCTTTTTCCTATACATACACACTCATACATAAAATATATGAGCTGAAGTCTTTCTTCTGTGTCTCTTGGAGCGTGAAATGACCAGAGTCAGTTGCATTTATTTAGTGGACCTTCTCCTCCAAAGGGAAATATAATATTCAGTTACAGTAATTTACCCATTGATGAAACTAGGAAATTTTTACTGGAGCAATTCGGGATAAGTAACTTGCTTAAAGAACCACAGTAGGAGGTGGGATTCAAACCTTCAGGTCCAAAGGTGGCTAACCACAACACCACCTGCTTAACACACCTGCTTATTAAATTGAACTCAGAAATGTTCTTTTCACAGAATCATGAATCAGTCCTCAGTTTTTTGAGTAATTGTGCATGACGAAGTATAATGAGTAAATATATAGAACAGTGATTCGACGTTCCGACTCCCAGAGGTCTCATATTGAAGACAACCACTGAAACCAAACATTAAACATAACACTGCCAGCATGAGCTATTACAAACACAATTAACAACTACTGGTAGTATGATGTCACTTGGGGAGGGGTGTCGATTTGGGGATGACCGCTTTGGGTTTGCAATCGTCCTGTTGGGAGCTTTGCTATTGACTTCAATACCTTTGTTGGGTACAGTCTGATCACAGAAAAAGCCCTGTTTTAACAGGCACCTAAATGGGTCACATCAAATGGCTATTGTCTGGAGGGCATTGCTTCCAGTTCAGTTTGCACAGTACTGAGAGAGTGTGTGTGTGTGTGTGTGTGTGTGTGTGTGTGTGTGTGTGTGTGTGTGTGTGTGTGTGTGTGTGTGTGTGGATAGCTATGTTTGTCACCCAAGTCATTGGAAGCAATGCCAGTTGTAGTGGTTTTGGCAGCCACAGGGAAGAATCTTTATGTGTGTATTTGAGAATACTGTATATATACTGTAAATATGATTATATATAAATAAATATAAATATAAATATTATATATAAATATATGTATGTCTGTGTCTATATATGACACAACATATTAGATAAAGAATACAGATGAATACGTATCATGAAAGGGGGGTGATGAAATTATTTATGATAACGCGTGAAAATTGCATTTGCACAGAACTGAATTATGCTTTAATTGAAAACATACGGAAAACTAATCTTCAAGAGAGAAGTTGGCCAAGGGTACAATAGAATATTTTATTTTAGTGTACTCACTAGTTTGATAAATACATTAAAAAAATTATTTACTGTAAAGAGATACAGTTGATAGAAAACGTTACCTACAAAGTTGTCACATTTCTAAGACACAGAATCACAACGTGTCATACAACCAACCAATTAACCAACGTCCAAAACCGCTTATCTCAAGTGGCGTTGTGGAAAGACAGAGCCTACCCTGGAAACACAGGGCACAAGGATGAAGGCCGAAGGGATACACCCCAGACAGGATGCCAGTACATTGCAAGGCACTCCAAGCAGGACTCAGACCCCAGACCCACCACACAGTGGGCAAGGTATCATAAATTGTTTAATAATTGTCACAAACCCCCAGGGCAGGAGGTAGGATCCAAGTGCAGGATCTCCGGTTCATTTGTGCAAAGGTCAAGGCGAAAGATGTGCTCGAGGACAGGCGTGGGTCAACGACTCAAGGGGCGTATATCATTTTGAGGGATGTCCTAGACCGTGATCATGGTCCAAAGCGGTGGTCGAAGAGAAGGGAGTCGAGACTTGGGAGCGAGGATTCAGGGCTGGGGCAGCAAGGCAGGGAAATAGGACAAGGGCCGTGGAAACCGGTTGAGACAAAGAGGAGATGGTTGTCTCATGGAGATTCCGCAACTGGAGAGTGGTTGGAGTGGTGAAGTGGTGTTCTTTATACATAGTTTCTCTGGTTATTGTCAGGTTCTTCTTGTTGAGGTCGGGCGTCGTCGTGACAATAATATATAAGAAAACTAAGTTTCTCATAAAATTGAATCTTTTTCATTAAGTACAATTTTTTCACACTAATTTTTACCCAAGTTTTACAAGAATAAAATTTGTTTTTTTAATTTTAGTGGAAAAATCTGGCACCCCAAAGTTTCAGCGCCCCAAGGCAATTGGCTACATTCACTGAATTACAAACACGGCCCTGTTCAGAATCTCTTCAGCTTCATATATTTCCCAATGGATGAAGGTGCCAAAGTTTGCAGTATATTTTAACAAGGCATAAAACATGGAAGGTCAAACACTGAAACTACCTTTATTTTGGCAGGAGAAGTTGGTTATTTGCTTACAGTCTGTAAAAATAGCTACTCTAACAGGAGAAAAAAATTAGCTTAGAATCAAAAAAATAATTTCTTTCAGAATTTTTTCTATCACTATGGAAGCACAGTATGCAATTCTACTAGGGAACTACAGTATGTATGGAAAGCAGTGGCAATTAAGTGAAAATATGGTGGTGTTCTGCTACCCTCATTATGAATGCAAAAATTTTCCCAAAATGAGCTCAGCTCATGACAAATAATTTCATTAGAACTGACTTGACGTTCTGGCAGCTTCAATATCTTGGATGTATTATGTATTGCACTTCCTCTTAATCCACATGTCATCTTTAAAAAAAAAAAAAAATTCTGCATCAATATATGATTTGTAATCTAAAATACCAGGGTAAGTTTAAATGGCATCCACAGTGTATTTACAAAAAATACATCATTGCATATATTTTTTGACTTACTGTATGTGTACGTGTAATTGTTTTGCTCCGAAAAAGAGCGCTAAACATTTTCATATGTTTCTACAGCCACAATTTCAGGACCAGTGACAAAACAAATTGTAATGCACAGATTTACCTGGATTTCCACATTGATAACTCATTTCCTGCTCTTCAACACCCTTGAACAAGGTAGGTTACTTATCCTAAAATTGTTCCCGTAAAATTGCCCAGCTAGGTAAATAGTGGCAGGTGGCTTAACATTGTAAGCTGCCTTGGAGAAAATTCTGTAATTGCTTGACATGCTTTTGGAACCTCTTAGGTGGTGCTACATGACTGGAAGTGATCTATTGTAATATTAAGACATTAATATATGTCTATGTATCTGTTTCTGTTTGCGTTGCTCTGAGCCACAACTCTTCTGCTGTTAATAATTTAAAAATGAAGGTATTCACACAGTCAAAAAGCAGTTAAAGCACCACTACTGCCAAAGTGCTTATCTGTCTCTCTGTTAAATTGCCCTCCCAGCACTGGTGGCCCCAGAGAGGGTCTTTTGCGCTGCGGTCTGGCAGGGGTACGAGGCTACCGTCGGTCGGGAGCTTTCACGTCTGTTTCGTGGGTGGCTCAAAATTGCCACTGTGTCCTGCCTCCCAGCACGCTCACGCTTCTCGAGTGAACGCGGCCGCTTGTTTCCAGAAGAATGCGGCCCGGGACTGGAATATGTCAGCACTGGAACGATGTCTTTCATGTGGCGGACGGAGCGATCGGCAGCCACCAGCAGTAATTACAGATAAGACGGGGAAAAAAGCAAGGGAACAATCAAGAACAATTAAGGGCCATAATTAAATTATGTCCCTCTGAAGACATTTAATGAATTGGTTTATCTTGTAGTAATTAATTTGTGTCACATTATTAAAAATACAGCTTTGCACATTTATGCAGTTAAGCTGATAGGATTGAAAATGCCAGTAATTCACTCATGTCGCCATGTAAGATGTTTTGTTTCACATTTTCATTCCGCCAATCCTGACTTTGTGTTCCAGTACAAATGGACTGATTTACAACTTCTATTTACGACAGATTCTTTCACCTGATCACTACAAGGCTACATCCTCCACGCGAGGTAACACATAAAATTAACGACCACTACTTTCGCTGAATTTGACGAGTTTTATTAGCATTTTGCACAGCCATTGTGTGTGCGGTCAGATCTATTGGCCGCAGGAAAGGAATGAGTGACAGTGTTATAAAGAGCAAAGCCTATCAGATGCCAGTTGACACACACTGTCATAAGTGCTATTGTTTCAGCTACAGGAGGTCTTAGAGAGCATAAATTCCATAAAGACATAGTGAACTTGTGATAATTATTTATGAATAAAGTTGGTTAAAATGTGTAACACAACACTGGGCCATAATCGATGCTCTTTAATTACTTTTTTGCAGATAGTTTTAATATTGCATATATTTTCTTATGAAGAGCTATACAGTTAGGGGTGCCCCAACTGTGTACGGGAACAACATTAAATAGAAAGGTGCCCTGAACACAACACAAGGGTTAATCCAATGGGATTTGAGATGTTTGGACAGTTTAAAGTCTGCTGAAGTGTAACACTAAAGCTCCATCATCCCACTCTCGACACCTCCTTTATCCTTGATATACTTGCAGACCGTTTCCTCTATTATCTGACTAGACCCCCCGTAGTGTGGGTGTAACTTGCATGCCGAGTGGACACTTCATATGATCTTGTCCCATTTCAGCAATGCCTGGGGGTGCACCCTCATACAGACATGGTCAATATCAGCAATGCCTCTTTCACACAGACGCGGTCGATCTCGCCAACGCCTGCGGCTCCACCCTTGGCCTTATGGGAGCTCATCTGCTGCTCAGGCGCTGAAGCTACAAACCACAGTTTTAAGTGTCAAGTTACTTGAGACCAAATAGTGATCTCATGTCCCCACCACGTTTATTTAGACTCAAAGGTCCAATGCAGGCCATTGCGAGGGGGTCAGAGTTCCCTCAGCTCTGGTTTGTTAGAGACCCAATGGTGGCCAGTTTCCCCACTTACTGGAAGGTAATATAGACAGGACATACTCTAAGAGAGAATATTGATAGTTAAGAAGGCCATTGCATGTGATGCTGGCTCAGCACACTTTTTTAAATATTATGACCTGGGTAAACAGAAAAGCACAGTATAGTAAAAGACCTTACATTTAATTTTGTTTACTTAGTACATCACTTTGGAGAAAAGCATCTGCTAAATTAATAAATGTAAAATGTAAATGCACATGCTTTTCTTCAAAGGAACTTAAAATGTATATTATCAGTCTTGTGTAATATTTACTGTAGATTATACCTTTTTATCCATGGTGACTTACAGTGCTAGGTACACTACAGTACCTTACTTACAGTCATTCACTAACCTATACAACAGAACACACTCTCATAAACACACTATGGGCAATTCAGATCACCAATGCAACTAAACACAAGTTTTTGGACCGTGTGAGGAAACTAGAGCACCTGGAGGAAACCCACACTGACACAAGGGGAAGATGCAAACTCCACACAGGCACTTCCAGACTTGAATAGCAGCCATAGGTGCAAGAGAAATGCACATCAGTTAGTGATAGAAATTTGGTATATATCATAAATTCATACAGAGAGGAGGCACTGAGCATTGTCCAGATTTATGAGTTACTTAAATGAGCACATGATGTTTTTTAAAATGAAGTGGATAGTTGGTCAGATTCCCACCCGTACTTACGTTTTTATTGTCAATTATGCCAAAATCCAGAGAGGTAATTGTTGTTTATATTTACAGACTTTGTATTCACTCTGTGCATTCTTTTTTCCTGCAGGCCCAATGTGTTTCACATAAAATTTTAAATCATGAGCTGTCAATAACATTTTGATGGGCTGATTCCAGTACAGACATTGTGTACTGAAGCGTGTACTGTAAACATGTGTGATTAGAGTGAGGACTTAGCGTGGGCTGTGTGCGTTTTCAGGAAAATCAAAGTTTCCTATAAAGCACAAATAATATTACCTCACAAGAACCAGAATTCGAAGCAGATGAATGGTGCCTTAACCTTATTTTCGTAAATGTGGTCATGTTTTACGTTATATGTTGGGGAAAAGTTTACTGTCCTACACTTTTTCATTAAAGCTGATATTTTCTTATTCAGTCAACAACAGTTCAGCCTACATCCACATTGCCTTTACTTTTTACCCTGCAGTTGTGCTCCCTTGAAGTCTGACCAATTTAAAACTTTTAGGCTTCTTTACATCCTCCACACCAGGCATCCGTAGACATAAAATTAACGATCAGCAGTTTCATTAAATTTTATACGTTTTACACATTCTGTACATCTGTGGTAAGTGCGGTCAGATGTGGGTGGCCCTAGGAAATGAATGGGTGAGATTGTAATGAATAGTAAACAGATTCAGACATCAGATTTTGGGGTTCTCTCACACACAGACACACAGGCATACGGTTACCATTTCAGGTAAAGGAAGTCTGTAGACCACAAACCCAAAAATACGTTTAGTATATAGTTGTTTAGAACTTGCGGTAATGATTAAGGAATGAAACTGGTTAAAAGGTAAAACACAGGTGGTCGTCTGTATTTTAAGGTATGTTATAAACAATTACAATAGCCTGCCCAATTTTAGATGGGAAGAGAAAAAAGATATAAAACTGTCTGAAACACAACGCAAGGGTTAAACCTGCCATCTTAGCTAGAGGTAAAATTTCATTAAATTCACTACATTAAATTTATGACTAGAACAAAGTGGCACACGCCCTCATCTGAATAGCAACAGCGAACTGGACCTACTTCTTCTCAGTCGTAACCCAGTCAAGTTGGTCTGTTTCTCGTTGAACATACTGCCCTGCCGACGGCCAGTTAACACCTGTATAAGTCGCAGTCGGTCATTGCGATGTGTTCTGTGTGTGTCACTCACTGTTCACAGTCCTACAGTCACAGGTCCAGGAGTTTGGAAAGTAACCATAATGAGCAGGGCACTGTTCCCAGGATCGAAGTGAGCTTTTTGAAATGATAAAATCAGCGCAGCGACTGAATACATTTCCCACTTATTCATCTGTGCCGCATTTCAAGTCTGAGCATCCGGAGCACAATCTTCACAAAACCACTCTCTGTCCTCCCCTTTGTATGACCACAAGCATCAATTCATCGTTGCAATTGGCAACGCACTGCACATAATTGTTTAATAACCGCTCTCGCAAGTCCTTTTGGTCCAGTTACATTTGTTCGGTCCCCTTTTCAAAACCGAGCGCAGCAACACAAACTGTAGCCTCTTTGTCGGATGAGACATCTCAGACCGAACACTCGGCCTTTTGTCAAAGAAAGAACCATCTTTCACTCAGCAGCCAGGCTGGGCCCCTTGCACTGTACACTGAAACAGCAGAGTTCCTAAATATCCAGACAGTGGAGAGAGAAAAAAAAAAAAAAACGAAAAAAAAAACAACTGCTCGTAGACCCTAGAGCTCCCCTACGAAGTAGCATGTGAGAACCCCCGTTCCCCCAAGGCTCTGGCCTGGGGTGTGACAGTGTTGGATGAATAATGGATGGAACGGCTGCTGCAGGTCCGGACAGTTGTGAGTCAGCAAACAGGTTCATCCACATGTGTCAGGAAAGGCATTTGGTCACTGTGGTCTCTCACAGGGTCAGGCTGGAGGTGCGGGGCAGAGTCCTTCCATGGCCATGTGCCAGCAGCTGGATTCTCAAGCAACATGTGGCACACTGTCATTGAAAGTGAACCACTGAATGTTTAGTTTTGACTCCATTACATCTTAACTGGTGTCCTTTTCTTTTTGGATGCTGTGGAACTTTCTGGAATACCAGGTCTTCTTAGAACAGCCTCTTCCAGCTGATTAAGAGAAGTGTGGCTATTTAAGAAAGCTGACTGTGAGAGACTGTGGCAGAGAGGTCATCTGCAAGGGGGTCATATCCAGGGAGACTGATGAACTGTAACAAACCATTCTGAAGCTTAGTTGAGCCACACTATGAAAACTCCAAAGGAACATCAAGTGGAAGAAGGGCAAGTGAAAAGTATGAGTACACGAGCTGGAATTTTATCATTATGTATTTATTTTACACGAGACATTCCGTTAAAAAGTCTGACTGGGAAATAAGTCGACATGCTCTTCCACATCACTTCCCAGAGACCTAGGAAATTTTTCTCTTCTCTCAAGCATTGCTCAGGTTGCCCTAGTGTACTCAAACTTTTGACTATCACCGTGTAATCCTGCATGCGGAAACCAGTTGGGAAAGAGCTGCTGATGAATGCGTTCGGCAGCCGCGTCGCCTGATCTTGCTCATTTGTTATGAAAGTCGCTCTGGTGCAGAATTTGAGAGACTTATTTTTCACGGGTCAGTTTCTCCTCAGCTGAGAAAGAGCAGAGCACAGAGCTTTAGCCAACTTCCAGCAAGCAATCTCCAACGTCTCGTTCAATTTCTCCTCGAAATGTCACGGCCTCTTGAAGGCTTAATCATTTTGACAAGAAATGACCCTTCTGTAGTCTCATTATGATTTTCAAGTACTTTCTCTGATTTGTCAGAATGGTCTCCTTTACAGTCGTAGCATCGGTGATGGCAAACCTCTAATAACAGTCGTAGTGTCAGTGGTGGGAAACCTCTAATAATAGTCGTAGCGTCGGTGATAGTAGACTAATAACAGTCGTAACGTCGGTGGTTGGAAACCTCTAATAATAATTGTAGCATCGGTGACGGCAAACCTCTAATAATAGTCGTAGTGTCGATGATGGCAAACCTCTAATGATAATCATAACATAGGTGATGGCAAACCTCTAATAATTCAAGCAAAAATATCAGCAGGGCTATTTGAAAGAAACAGGAAGTTACTATTTAACATGGTTATTAGACTGATACTGCGGACACTTGCTTTTTCTGGCTACTTTCTTGCCTTCCGCTAAGTAGTCTTTATTACCGACTTTTTTACTCACTGGAAACACAAGTCTTGCCTTTTGGCCATTTAATGCCTGGAGAGCTTTCCACTCTGTGCTGGAGATAGACTCATTTTATAATGATTCTACAGTTTATTCAGTGTCTTTTGGATGAAACTGAAATGTGGAATTTTTGAAAATGTGATTATGACGTACCAGTGCTTCTGCACTGCTGTAATATAATTTAGCTGTTACGTATCTGCAGTGTAGGACATACATATATATACTTTCTCCTTAGATATGCATGGAAATAATGGTTTTATGAAGAGCGGCTTAAGTGATAATCCTTCTTACTAATGACTGGCATCATGGAGGTTGTGAGCTCCTTAAGGGATTTTAATACAATACAAGATTAACTATCCTTAGAGGAGGGAAGGTCTTCTGGGAGCTACAGAGCAGAACTTCCTCCACTCCTCCACTGGTAACATCACATGTCCATGTCTCTTCAGTGATTTTACCCTGATCACTTTCCATCTCCATCGTCTTGGAACAGCGGCCAGTAATTATGAATTATGATATTTAGCATGCAGTTTAGGGCCCCTCAAACTTGCATCTCTTTCTGCTCTTGGCTCTTTTGAGATGTTAAACCCTATGTCAGCAGTTAAATACAGTACATAATGCTCACCATGGTGCTGTACTGAGCACAGAGCTGTACAGTCCCTTTACAGCTATACAGATGAAAATGGCGGCACAGCAAGTAGTACTGCTGTCTCACAGCGCCTGGGTGGTGCGAGAGAACGTGGGTTCGATCTCTGCTCAGTCTGTGTGGAATTTGCATGTTCTCCCCATGTCTGTGTGGGTTTCCTCCGGGTGCGCCGGTTTCCTCCCACAGTCAAAAGACATGCTGTTCAGGTTCACCCATAGTGTGTGAATGACAGAGTGTGTTCCACTGATGTATGGATGAGTGACCCAGTGTAAGTAGTGTATCTAGCAGTGTAAGTCACCTTGGTGAATAAGGTGTGGGCTGATAACACTACATAGAGTTCAATGGAAGTTGCTTTGGAGAAAAGCATCTGCTAAATAAAGTCACGTTAAAAGTCTGCAGTATTGTTTTCAGAAATCTCACAATAGAGTCATATTGCATCAATCCCATATTTCAGGAAAAACACCACAAATGTG
The DNA here is from genome assembly GCF_900964775.1 of Scleropages formosus. NCBI lineage: Eukaryota > Metazoa > Chordata > Actinopteri > Osteoglossiformes > Osteoglossidae > Scleropages > Scleropages formosus. The sequence goes on from NC_041810.1 coordinate 20,834,892, forward strand.
AATAGGTTGTATTTGTTTCTGACATAGAAACACAAATTTGTTCAATTTAAAGTCCTTCTTGACTATTCACAAGTAGAGATGACCAGTCAGAAACACTCAGGAAGTAGTTCAGCTTATAAAGACTAAAGGTAACATAAAACTTCAGGATGATCATGATTTTTCCTACAGCAGCTGATCTAATTTTCAGAGATGAAAAGGATGTGACAATCTGTCTGGTTAAGACTGTCAGCAAACTAAGTAGGAAGATCAGGGGAAATCAGGACATAAATTCAGTGTAATTTTAGTTCACCTTTTCCTATTTAGTATATAATGCTTTCCCATGACTGATGCTATTATAATTCCGTAACCTGCGTTATAAAACTGCACCGGCTGAGATGAAGTCAGCCACGTTCTTTGAATATTTTACAGATTTTTTCTGGAAAATGTGCATTTAACTAAAAATTTGTGGAAATTCTTGCTGTAGAGAAGTTGGGCAGATTTTGATCGGAAAAAAGGGATGGTGTTGGACTGAAGCAAATTTATCCCATTTCCTTTCGATCGTCTCACACTTTGGCTCAGTTGCAAAGCAGAAGTTGTTCAGTAGGACTACTATAAATATAAATACAGTATTACAGATAAGCCCATTACATTTCCTTGGCAATCCCCGTTATAGCGATTTCAGATAAGATTTTCTGACACATGCAGGCCACTACACTATTCTACATACTGAGGTTGTTTTGCACACTGTGGTGAATACTCATTACTCTGAGGCAGGACAGAGCTAAACAATGAACCAAAAGTTACATGTTACCCTTTTGAAAAGCACTTTTTCCCTGAAATTTGTCTGATATATTTAATTTTCTGAGGACACATATCACGCAAAACTGTGAAGGTGGAAAAACAGTGAAATCTAGACCACCAGTTTCACTCTGAACAGGCCAGTCTGTTAATAATAATAATAATAATAATAATAATAAACAGGGGACTTTATAGGCCACTTTTTTGTATTTGGTGCCTTAATAAAACAAACAAAAAAAAAAAAAAAAACAAATAAAATTGATGGTATAAACAGGATAACACTGTGAGGGGTTGGGGTAGGGCATTTAATGCTAAAATCTGCATGCTTGGCCAGGTGGATGGTTAATAGATATATATTTCATTAAATAAAACTATATACTGGGATACCACACACACACACACACACACACATTTTCAGAACCGCTTGTCCCATACGGGGTCACAGGGAACCGGAGCCTAACCCGGCAACTCAGGGCGTAAGGCTGGAGGGAGAGGGGATACCATACAAACAAAAACAGCTTTTTTCAGGGATGGCACCCTAAAGTGAACTGTCCTATTCTGTGGCACCTCAAGTACACTTTCTACAGGAGCAGGTTCCCCAAGAACACTTAGTCATGACTGTATTCATGAGTAATAAAACGACTTATGATTCTCAAGTCCAACACACTAGCTGACAAAATCCAATCATATGATTAGATGGTAGGCAACTGTAAGTGATGTAAAGCAGACAGTGACTGTTCTGTTCATTTAGCTGGATCATTAATCGTGTGTGTATGTGTACCAGTACTAAAAAAAACATCAATTCAAGAAAATGATTGCATCTATGCTGCAGTTGTTAATACTTGTCAAAAAAATTGCAGATGACAGTTAAGACGAAGCCGAGGCAAAATTAGTAACAGTGCTGTGGCAGCCATGCGCATTTTCAGTGGCACCCTAGGTGGTCACCACTGATATACACTGCGTAGCTCCCAGAAATGTGCAGAAATTGGGTGTGTAAGATGTAGAGTTTGAACTTCACACCAGAATTGTAGTAACAAACTGAACAACATGATCTGGAATAAGAAACTCAATGGAACAAATAAAATAGACTTAGTAATTTAAATCTTCAAATATTTTATCCTTATGGAATTATGGTGTGAAATACAGACCTCAGGCTAAATAACAAAGAATTCCAGCTTTTTTTAAATTTATTCTGATCAGCAGGACATCACTAGCCTCTAAATTCAGGATAACCTGGTGAGCAGTTTAAACTCCTTGAAAAGAAGGTGCATTCAGATCAATTCTGTAATTTTCTACTTTGGAAACCCAATTATTTCTAGTTAAAACACTATTTCACTAAAACAGCTTTCAGACTCAAAGCTGATTCTATTTATACAGTCCTGGATTGGCTTCACCTGAACAACCATTTAGAAATCTGCATAATCTTGGCTAAATAGTCAAACATGAGAACACACCTCCTAATTTACCCTGATTTTTCTAGACCTTCAAAAGGTATATTCTTCTCTTGAACTTTAAAATTTATAATATAATCTAATTTTACATTAATACTTCCGACTCCTATTTTTAGTTTACTTGAGAGATTGGAACAAATTTTCAATATGCAAGGGAGTACAATATTTTGGGTTATGGTTTTTACACAAAAAAAAAAATCCTTTTAGCATTATATTCCTGTTAGGGTTTAATGAAATTAATTGCATTTAACTGACAACCAATTACTGACTCCGAAAGAAGCCTGCTGATGGTTAAAGAACTGCAGGATGTCCTTTGCTCAAGTACTGACATCCAATTACCTGCACCTTCAGCAACTCACAGGTGGTTAGCGCTCTTCACCTAGGCCCATCGCCCTTTTGACTGGGACACAGTTATGGTCATTCTCCACTGGAACAGCAGCAGCACGGCTTAGAGAATTTCGGATATTGACTGATTCATTTCTCATGTGCTGGTTTACAAGACTTTCTTATGGACACGGAATTTGAAAAGCAAAGAGCTCCGTGCATTTTTGAAAACAATTGGTAACTAGATAATATGTGATCAATGCAATCAGCTGGTGTTTTTTTCATTTATATGGGAATTGTTTTGAAACTACTGCAGACTAATTCAGCGGTGTTCACCTGAACTGTAACCCTTATGATGAGCGGGTTCAATAGCCATATAGGTAAAAAAAAAATAATAAATTATAGACACGAATCGTAAAAGTCCACATGAAAAAATTATTTTATTTAGGTTCAGTGTATGTTTAAGTATGTGCCTTAGCTACTTGTGCATTATGCAATTCAATAGAAGCTACAGTATTTATGGTAGGTATACAGTATGTATATTAACAATTTTGAAAAATATAGGCCAATTTACATGAAACAGTGGGGGGATGTGAAGCCCTCTGGCCATGTGTTGGACACCCCTGCTCTAATTATTAATTGACTATGAATGTATACTGATGTACAGTAAATCAATTCAATTATAAATCTCAGCAATCATTTCTGCATTGTTATGAGGCTCCTTTGGACATGATACATTCAGCACATGGATTTGGGACTGACATTTTAGTCTTGGAACATTGTTGAAGGGGTAGTGTCATGACCAAAGACAGGAGGGTTAGGGTTATTAACAACAGTGAAGTCCACCTTTCTGAGCAACTTTTTGTCCTGTAAACACATAAACCTTCCGTTGACCTGAACGTGAAGGTGGACGATCAAAGGGGTAGACCTTGGACAGTGTCCATCTGGTTCACATCATTCTGCACCCATTGAAAAAACATCTCACTGAGTGTCACTGTCATTATTCATAGCTTTTGTGACACTTTTATCCAAAGAGACTTAAAGTATTTATAGTGTCCCATCAATTAAAAATGTATATTTTCAAAATGTTTCATTCTGTTTGATCAAACAGTGAATTAAGAAGCAGACAGAGCATCATTTGTTAGGATGCAGACAGTGCTATGTTCCTTAATGTTCCCCACTGTTTATGAGGTGTTGTACTGTATGTCTTACATTATTGGCTTTACTTTCATTGCAAATGTAATGTACGTGTTTTCCTCTCTATTCTTTACGTTATCCTAAGGTGTAACATTTAACCAGCCCCATTTTTTGCAACCAATCTTATCCCTGTAGAAAGAAGAACATGTAAAAAATGCCTGGTAATTAAAAAATATATTCACATGTGATAGTCAAATCTATATAGGTGGAGTCGAGGAAATATGATGGCGCAAACATCATTATAGGAGGTTTTATAGATAGATAGATACATGGATAGATTTGACCATAAACATTTACATTTAATTTAGCAGACGCTTTTCTGCTAAGCGACCTCCATCAACCTACACAAGAGTACATTTATTTACATTTGTGCACTTACTTTTTCAAAGGATGGATGCACACGCACAAACGTCTCTGTCCTCCCAGAAGAATTGTTCTTTCCCAGTCCACAGTATGTTTTTTTTTTTATTATTTCCAAACAACTAACAACAAGTATAACAAATTAGATGAGTAGGATACAAAATCTGTCCTCTTCCTCCTGATCCCTTGACTCTGTCTCTCTCCCCCTCTCTTTCTCTCTCTCTCTCTCTCTTTCTCTCTGTCACACACACACACACGCACCCTGCATCTCTCCTTCACACACACGTGCATGAAACAGTTTTCTAGGGAGCCATCATGTGCTAATTCAGGAGCTGCGAGCTTTGCCCATGAGGCTGCTGTGTTTCCACTGCACCTGGGCGTACCTGGCCTGCATCATGCCTACCACCTCATCATGCACGCTACCTCCAGAGACACGGGGGGCGCCACACGTGTTATACAGGCTGATCGCTCAGACAGACGTGGGGGAAGGGGCCGTCGGGTACAAGGGGAGGTCAGGGAGTAGAGTGTGAGCCTGGCTGGCAGATGTGTGCAGCGGTCTCAGCAGAGGCAAAACCTGGGCACAAACAACCTCCCTATGTGGCATCTGCAAGGAGGAACCATCATGATGTCTAGATTGCATGTAACCATGTTTGACATCAGACCATGGGGTTTTGCGCAGAAACAAACTGCTTCTCATCATACCGAGGTGCACTCAACTCTCTGAAATTGTTCAGAGCGACCACATTTGAGGGGCACAGAAATTGCAGTGGTAACTAAAGTCTGACAGACCTGGTAACCGCATGAGCGGTTAAAGCTGCTTCCAAGGTAATCCACGTCTTGCGGAACATGAGCGGGAAGCGATCCCAGCTCCCGTGAGGGTTGCAAACACAGCGCCGCCACGTAAACTGCTCCTCCGTGTACGCCAATGCCTTGAGGGGAGCAGCATCAAGTGTCCGCGCACACGTATGGATAAAAGGAACCACATGGAGACCACCATGGTGGAGGGAAAGGCAGCCACTGACACTAGCCAGGAGGGATGAAGACAACAGGGGTCAGAGAGATGGAGTGTCAGACCCGATGGAGCAAGAATGTTTCCCTGCACTCCTGCTCTACTCTCTCGATACGTTTATCTCGGGCTTTCTTTAAGCGGAGGGTGTTTGCCACAGACTCCTAGTTTCGGTTTCCAGAGACTTTTTCCAGGTCTCATCTCTGAGATGAAGCATGATCCGTGTCTCATATTCGACCACAGTCTAATTCGGTCACCAACTAAATACTGCACACATCTCTTGCGATATATGGAATGTCATACTGCGCTAAGAAAAAAGACACCTGTGGACTCAATGGGAACATAAATTAGGTTACATTCGTTTGTTTAGTCCCAGTACATTCCATCCCTTGGGTTCTGGTCATGACAGATTTACATTTTTTTGTTCTTGCCCAAAAATGCACGGTCCATTATTTTTTAAAAAACAATTATAAAACATATACCATCACCTCATGTAGTGTTACGCATTTAAACCAACTGCATTCCTTAATCATTATAACAGGTTCTACATATTTTGGAATTTAGACCATATTTACTTCAAATTCTGCTGCAGCGGGTTTGGCCAGGTCCTGCTCTCTAGCAGGTTTGGGGTACGAGTCCCGCTTATGGTGCCTTGTGACGGACTGGCATCCCTTCCTGGTTGTGTCCCTTCCCACCCGTCCTATGCCCTGTATTGCCGGGTTCGGCTTAAGTCGGCGTGTGTGATACCTCTGTGTGTGTGACCTCTTTGAATTTCAGTTTGATACTCTTTGTTCTTCATTATGATCTCACCCATTAATTTGATGTGGCAGCCAGTCCTGACCTGACACACCACAGATGTACAAAAAGTGAAGAAAACATAAAATTCAGTAAAACTAGTCATCTTTAATTTCATGTGTCTGGATGTCTGCTGTGGAGGATGTCACAAAGCCCTATGGCAATCAGATGAAAGACACTATATTTATGGGTCACATTTGAGCCCATGTGTTAATGTCAAGCCTTGAACCAGTCAGTGGATTCTCTCATTATGAAGCTACTAGCTGTTGACCTGGTACAATCCCAGGAGGGTCCAAGGTCATTAGAGATGCATGTTGAAAACTGACCTGGAAGACCTGATGGACTGTGGGATTTCACAACGAGAACTGGCCTCTCCTGTGTCAGCACTAACAATACATTTCACATAAGATTAATCCGTTGAGACCCCTGTGACCGATTCATGTTACCTGCAACTCGATCATACGGCATCTTGCAGGCAGCCATACCCATGAAGAGATCAAGACTTTCACAGTAACATAACTGAAGAGAAAGCTAAACGTATTCTGCATAATATATATTAAATAGTTTCTAATAAATCAGAAAATCAACAGACCATGAAAAAATGCAATATTTGCTTTGTTACTTGTGGCTTCATATATTGTCTATCATTACTTTGCTTAATGTGACACTTTTTCACCCTCTTGCCTGCTCTACGTTTTAATTCTGTCCAGAATTAATGCAATGGAATAATCGAATCAGTCAACAGACCCTTAAACGCTTGAGCAGATAACAGTGGAGTACAAAGTTATAGGGTATATGCAAATGGTCTCAAGGCATTACTAGAACTTTGAAAATGACAATTTTACACGTCAGTTTGCTACGGGTAACATTAACATCACATTATCCCTCACATGTCTTTAAATAATTCTCTCACTCCTTTTAAAGCTACAAAAAGTATATATTTACCACGGCTATAGTGGATGTTCTTTCATTTTGGGCGGCATTTGGCAGCCATGCCCAGGTTGTGATGTTCCTCACAAAATACCAAAGGCTCACAAATGAGCTTTTGCTTATTCTTCTCCTTGTCCACCTCCATTTGTGGCATTAAACAAAGCGGGGGCGGTCTGTCAACACAAACAGTCAACAGCTCAAAGGCGGCTCCTGCTCCCCTGTGCCCAGGAACCACCCACAGCTGTCAGCAGTGAGAGCTGTGGGGTAACAGACACCAACCCCCGCCACCTGCCCCTTGACCTCAAACTTCACCTGCAGCAGGCCGTCACCCATCAGGAAGATTGCAGGGCTTTTCATCGTAGCTGATTCATATTGCCCCACACATCATACATCAAAGCCCATTTGGAGGGTTTTTAGGAAAGCGCAGATATTCATCACTGTGTATACAAAATATGTGTGAGCAAAATTGCTCTCTTGGGTCTGCCAGTGTTTACTCCAGAATCAGCAGGAATCTCAAGTTCTGCCACAAGTGTGTTGCTCCATTTACATTAACTGAAACCACACCAAAGAGTTATTTTATGTGCTGGAGGACTCATGCTGTTCAGATCTATTGAAAATTGCCTACCTTATGAAAAGCACGTTTCTATAGTTAAATTCTATTCAGTTTATTTTATAGCGTGTGCTTCTCACCATGAGTGACACAGAGTGCTGAGCAAATGTACTAGGAATGATCCAGTGCTAGAGGGTGTGAGAAGCAACAGTTGCAGTTAACTGTAGTATAGTATAATAAAGTACAGGAACTTTAGTTATAGGTAACTGGCAGCTGAGGAGAGGAAAACAAAAAACTTCCAGGTGCAAAGAAAAGGAGAAAAATAAACCTCTGGGGCTTCATGTACCAGTGGCAGCCCACCCCCCCCTGAGCATTCTGAGGTGGTTACCATCAGTCCTCTCTGTGCCCATAGGAAATGACTGTGTTTTTTTTTTTTCCTTCCAAAACATCTTTTGCTGTAGATGCAGGTGTTTGCATTCCCATCTCAGCTCAGCCCTAAGAGCATCACAACTCAAGTACCTCACGTGGAAAGAACAATTACTCTGGACTCGGAACTGATACTTGATGTCTTGCTGAGTTGCGGTGACTGTAATTATGTGTTCATGCACGAAACGTCTCCTCTCAAGATATTGATTCCAGCTGCATCGGGGGCCTAGACACTCCATTGCGTGCTGATAGATGAAGGAGCAAGCCCAAGCGATGTTATTTATTTAGAGAGTCGCAGTTCAGCAGGGTGGTCCATGACAGAATGGTCGCTCGACAAAGATTTTTGCTCAGTGAGCAGCTGAAGGTGAACTTCGTACTGGAAGGCGGACAACATCGGCACCATATGGAGGCAAGGAACCTAAGCACATTTCCAACTGTGCAAAAAAAAAAAAAGAATCCCTCTGTGGGATTTCACTAGTCCTGCGCATATGCACACTTAACACGGACTTGATGAATGCCTGGTGTATCCTTAAAACAAGCACTGCATAACAGGACCAGTAAAACTGAATGAACGCAGATAATTACTGACTCGCAGGTAAGACATTTGTTTTGCTTGCGATGTGTTTGTACAACTGATGTTTGTTTTAGGAAAAGTACTCTATCACTATGGGGGGTGCGGTGGCGCAGTGGGTTGGACCGCAGTCCTGCTCTTCGGTGGGTCTGGGGTTCAAGTCCCGCTTGGGGTGCCTTGCGGCAGACTGGCGTCCTGTCCTGGGTGTGTCCCCTTCCCCCTCCGGCCTTACGCCCTGTGTTGCCGGGTGGGCTCCGGTTCCCCGTGACCCCGTAAGGGACAAGCGGTTCTGAAAATGTGTGTGTGTGTGTGTACTCTATCACTGCAGGCCACTATTTGTAAGGTATGATTCCAAGTCTATTAAGCAAGAGAGCATAACAAATTGAGTAGTTATAATAGGAAGGTAAAAGTAACATACTTTGTTGAGTGGACTGAACAATATACCCCTGATTAAGCTGCAACAGATGTTTTTCAAGACAAAAGAGGGCAATCTGAGTTGCAGCCAGGGTGGAAAATCATAGACCACAGGCATCTGATGCATTCACCCAAATCCACGCCTAGCAGCTCTGTCACACTGAGGGTACAGAACTAAGAATGTTCTGCCACCACAAAGGCCCTTTGAGAGAGCTGTGCATTACTGGGTGCACCTCTGAGCATCGATCCTAAACCACTGCTCTGAAGTGCTCCACTCTTCCTTTCCTTGTATCTCCATGTAGTCTTAGACCAATTTACAAATGATACATGATACACAAAATCCCCATTTCTTTGCACAATACAAAAAAAGCACTGAACTGAGTCAACATGTGATGAGTAGTCTTCAAAATGAGGACTTTCTTCATTCAGGTCTTCTCGGTTTGGATGGAGATCTTCATAGCATCTGAATGGATGTCAATGGATTAATTGTGATATCAAGCTGAAATAAAGTGAGCAACTGATGATCTCAACCATCTTTCCTTGGATTTAAAATATAATTCCACACAACTTCCAAACATAGATGTGTCTGCCCATTGTGAAGGGTAAATAAAATACTTGAAGCAGGTGGTAATCGTTGATTTTGTGCTCTTGCATGTTTTCAGTACTTTTGTGGAGTGAAGTATGCAGCAAATACGAAAAAGTCTGAATTTTGCAATAATGTTGAGCAGTCATGAAAAAACGTTTGTTCAGAGGGTTCTTTATGAGCCTACATCAGAGGCACAGAAAATCGATGTTTCAAACATTCCTGAAACACTGCAATAACCAAGTTCAGTTATTCTGCAGACCAAAATAGTGACAATAACATGTAAGTGAAGTTTCTTAAGCTTTAAGGGGAATCTTGCGATCATCAACAAAACAAAACTATAAAAAAATCTGATACCATTCATTAGCAGAGTTGGATGGTAACACTACTTTTACTTAAGGAAATATTTGGAGGAATTCCACTTGAAAAAGATGTGACCGACAGTGCGGGGAATAACACAAAACACAACTTAACCCTCTGCATCAATTTACTTCTCTCTGAAAACCTGTTCAAACATTTTTGTCTGATAATAAATGTCATTGTTTATATCATATTCATACCATCTTTATTTCATAACCTGTACCTTACAGTTTAAATAAACTGGACATTCTTCATTCCTCCATTTGTAACTCCTGTTTTCTCAGATTGATTAATTCTTACTCAGTATGGCATTATGTAACACATTCAAATATCGTAACTCTTTTCCTTTTGGGGAGGGGTTCATTTACACCAAAAATTGTTTTCGCAAGTTACTGGTAACATTCAGTTACCATCAAGTCTCATGAAAACAGATCATCTCTTGGTTTCCGCACTGCACCAGCCACAATGTCTAAGCCACTTACAGTAGGATCGCGTTGTACATCTGACATTCATTACATTGCATTCTGCTAAATACAATTTTTTTCTTTATTAATTTTTCAGAATGTCAAACAATAGCCTGCGATGAAAGAAGTTTGTTGTTCAAGGCTCTGGCACTCACCATTTTGGAGGTTGGCTCACAATACAGTTCATCGGGAAAGTATGACTGCTGCTGCGGCCCTACGCTCATGGTTCGGCTCATGATTCACATGCCTGGAAACAGTTAGATATATAACTCTAATAGATAACTGTTATATACAGTGTTTTATATATATATAAAACACTGGATATATATATATATATATATATATATATATATATCATCTCCTTATTAAACAGCACTGGGTTTTTGTGTGTCTATATATATATATATATATATATATATATATATATATATATATATATATGTACACACACACACACACACACACACACACACACACACACACAAATCCAGTGTTGTTTAAGAAGGAGATGAAATGTGTGTCTTTCTTCAACACTTTCTTCTTGAATCAGTGACTTGGTAAAACACTACCAGCAGAGGCTCTGTTCCAACCAATGTGGAAATGTAAGAATTAAATAAATGACATATTGTAAGTGCTCTGGACCACTTCATTAAAAATTTCTCATCCAGCCATGTGCATGATTTCAGCTGACTGTGGCCTAACTGGACACCACTCCACTTGATGAGTCCAACTCTGAATCACATGTACACTTTTTAAACCCATATCTTACATTGCCAAAAACAGTACCCTGAATATTAGTGCAGGAATCCATTCAAATGATCTTCATGTCCAAAACTAGTAATCACCATTATAACTGTATTATTTTACAAGCCCCCTGAGCTCAGAATCTAAAATGATTTCAGTTCAACTCAGAATTTTGGAGAATGTGAAATAGCTAGTGCAAGTACATCTCATAGATCTAATTCCAAGGTTAAGATTTCTAATAGCTTTTTTTTTTTTTTTTTGCACTGTGATCTCCCAGGCACAGATGATACCAAGTAATCCATTCTCTTTTTAGCCATATTTGCATAACTCGAAAATATATCTTCCAACAAAACCAATCTCGACCAATGGAATCAGTAGCCATAGGCCTGGACACACACCATACCTCCAGCTAGCTATAGCTATAGCTGACTGATAGAATATCTTATATTCTAGACATTTCCAAACAGGCGGGGTGGGCAGCCCCTGGTACCCGGACCACTAGAGGTTTATTCTCACCCTTTCTGTGCTGCAGTGTTTGTTTTTTCCTTTGCTCAGCTGCCAGCCGGCTTATTTTAATAGTTAACTATGCGCTCCTGTTCTGTATTTTATCTTTTTTGGAACTGTGTCGAGTGCTCTCTATCACTTTGGTGAGAAGATAAACTGTTGACTGTAATGACCACAATTGTAACACTTCAATTGCAATTTAAAGTTCTGTCAATACCATTTAACACAGGATGATTTATGTTAAGTTCTCCATCAGACTTCCCACAGATGCTTCAAGTCTGTTTGGTGGCAAAGGAAAAAAAGGCAACGATGGATCTAATGTGGCACATCAGTCATGCAGAGCTGGAGCCAAAGCCGTTTTAACTGAAGATCTAATTGAACTGACCTGTTTTGGAATATCCCAGATAGAGACGAAGAGGAAACAGAGCACAAAACTTCATAGTGCTGGTGTCCCATAATTCCTGGATGGTGTGATTGGACATGGGTTTGAGCTCCATTCAGGCTGTGTGGAATTTGCAGTTCTCTGTGTGGGTTTTCTCCGGATGCTCTGGTTTCCTCCCGCACCCCAAAAGACATGTAGTTCAGGTTAATTATTGACTCTTAATTAGCCATATAATGTGCACGTACAGCATGTGTGTTATACTCCTCTGACGTATATCATGTGTATAGTGGCTGGTTCTGACAGAACTGGTGCTGTTCAAGCCGGGAGCCACAGTCATATCAGCGCTACCGTGGTTCTCTGGAAATGTTTTGCTGATAAAGGTTAAAGCTGTCAAACGGAGTAGCAGGAAATCATGCACTGCTGCATGTCCACCCTCAGAAATGGTCAAAGGGTGTGTTGTTTAAAAAGGGACCTTTCCCTTCACTTTCTTTTTCCATGGAAATTGAGAAACTCATCCAATAAAACACGCCAATGGATTATCTCTGAGACCTTTGGACCCTAAACGGGGCAGGATGTGAGTTCCCACCACTGAGCTGTCCTTGGAACAGGCCACAGGGGAGTGGACGGTGTGTTTCCCGCAGGCTGAGGTTACGGCCACGGAACCGAGTCACGGCGCTTCCTGTGATCACTGACAGTGATTTGGTGCAGAACGGATCCGGTCAGGCGGCAGACAGAAACAATCAGGCCGAAGAAGCCGCGTTGTGACAGGGAGGGACCGGAACATGAATCGCTGACTCGGCGGGATGTCCTCGCTCGCTCCGAAACAGGAAGGCATCGCCTTGGGGAGTGTTTGACACTCTTACATAAGCACAGTGAAGAGCATGACAGGAGCCTTGGGGACGGAGAGGCTCCATGCTACAGAAACACACCGAATTAATATTTAAATCATGAAAAATTCACACTGTGACAAATGTCCTGGTTTGCGGGTCAAGAAGACTTTGACTCGGAATTTCTGGATTCTGAGGCCTTTATTCTAGGACTCTTAAACTGGGCGAGGTGTTGGGAAGAAAGGAATCGGAAGCGGTCCTTGTCTCTCTCTCACTCCAAGACAAGTCTTTATTCATTGTCAACCAGGGGCCTAAGCAGCAGAAGTCATGGCAGCTAGGTGCTTGATGGTGGTAACTGTGTTTGTGAGTCAGGGTGGCATAGTTTCCAGCATGGTAAGCAGGTGATGGTGTGTGTGTCGTGTTCCATATATGGTAACGGTAAAGCATTGTGCTCCATTCTGTATGCGTTCCTTTTGTGTTCTGTAGATCTTTCCTCGTGTCTCACGCACACAGACACACACACACACACACAGAGTAATTTTTGTTTGGCCTCACAATTCCTAAAAATGGTTGCATATGTGAGGGTAGCATTATTTTTATTAGCTTCAACTACAGTAGGTGTAAAACTTTTCTAAAGAGCTCCAATACAGTTTGTGTTTTTGAACAATTCTGTTTGAATGATATACCTCAACACGAGATACCTCTAACAGAGTATTGAGAAATATGCAGATTTTTTCTTAATTCACATGAAGCTGTCCTACTAATATGTCCCACTGCTCTAATGTACTTCTGCACTTCACAAATAATCTCACACAAGGTCGGATGTGGAGGTGAACAACAGCTTCAACATCTCGTCATGAACTTCAACCTTCCAGGATCCGGTGTACCTTTTCCGTCAGTACAGCCATTGGGCTACAACATCGAGACCCATGAGTGACTGTTATATACATCATGTACACAGATTCCACCCCCCCAATATTATTATTATTATTATTATTATTATTATTATTATTACAACAACTACATTTTTTTGTTAGCAAGAGGACAAAAAGGGCAGGGGTTTTCTGTCAGAGCCAAGATCCCCAGGGACAAGAGAAGCTTGTCCCCAGGCAACATTATTGTTATTCACTCAGTGACAAGAGACACACAAACAGTGTCGAGTGGAAGAAACCCTCACGTTGACCAAGTGTCCCACCTGGGAGAGATCCCGGCACGGTGAGCGCAGGTGGCACTGTTTAACAGCATGGGTGCTGGCGTGTGCTGTTTGTCCTCTCAGCCACCTCATCATACGCAACATACACAGTCAGTCACACACACAACACAACGTGCTTATGCGTCCCATATTACTGATGCAAACAGAACATTCAGGAGACACAGGGGTCAAAAAGCGAAACGATCCCAAATTCTATATTTGTCTCCAAAATTGAGAAAGTTGATAACTATTCAAAAAACACTCACCCAGCATGTACTGCTCAGTCTGGTTTATAGTTTAAAATATAATGCTGGTGTCCTACATCATCTGGGGCTGTATGACTGGATGTGGGTTTGATCCTTGCTTAGTCTGTGTGGACTTTTCATGTTTTCCCCCATGTTTGCAAAGGGTACCTCTGAGTCCTCCGGGTTTCTCCCACAATCCAAAGCCATGTGGTTCAGGTAAATCAGTGATTCTACATTGCTGTAGAAACTAATTTATCTAACACCATAGGTCATCGTGGGTAGAAATATGAGCCAAATACTGGGAGACAATCGTTGTATGCTAAATTAATAAATGTAAATGCAAATAAATGAAATCCCAATGAAAAATTTCATACCACACGCAAGCATCTGAGAAACAATCCACCTGCTTTTGCAATCGCCCAAGAGCCCAAGAGCCGTCTCGGGTTTTAAGGCAGTTGTCTTAAGTGGAAGAACAGACCTCTCTGCATGGATCACTTACACCTGCCAAGCACTTCCAGGGAAGGAAATAAAACAAGAAAGGCCAAGTGGTTCTTTAATAAAAATAAGAAAACGTGGGGGATGGAGGGGTGCAGTATCTTTGAAAAAACAGCAATTAGCACTTGCTGGGAAACTCAGCAGGCAGTGGCAGTTTGACCTGATCTTGGAGAACCATGAAGATAGCGTAGCTAAAGCATCACAACAGGAGAGGGACACAGAGAGCACAGCAGGAACACTGAGAAGAGATTGTGATGGCTTTTATGAATGCTGTTTTATCACCCAGCTGCTGGAGAGGCTCAGTCTCGGCCAAGCTGGACTGTCCACCCCAAAAAATAAGGAATGGCCAAAATCCACCACACCTTTTCTATGTGTGACGTTTGCATTTCACAGTCCAGTACTGCATTTTTTTATTAGGTGTTTGTTAATAAAGCTCTGTTTTTCACTCAGCACATGGAAAGGTCTCACACTTTTTCTTTTGCAGTCTCAACTAGGCAAAACATCCCTTCCTGGAAAAACACTAAGAGCTATTTGTGTTTTCTTCATAAGATTTGTTCGACCCAACCAGCCAATCCATAATAAAGATTTCCAAAGAACCAGTAATAAATTAACAACTCCCTTGTAATGCAGGGAAAAAAAGTTGTCACTACAGTCTGGATTTTAGCTATTGCTACTGAAATTAAGTCACATTAGAGTAAAGTCCAAATTCCAGCTACTACGGAGCTTATCTTTTTCAAGCAGGAGTAACTATGTAAAACATCTGATCATGATAATGAGCCCATTTGTGATATTTTTCTTTATGTGCCCATTATATTTTAATTGTACACCTGTAACACCAAGAATTACTTAATAATGTATTTACTCATGTTTCTGACACCTTTGCCCAAGGCAACTAACACTTCATTTACTTATACAACAGGGTATTTTTACTGGAGCAACTCAGTGTAAAAAGCTTTTGAGGATATCTGCAATTGTAATAATAACTATTACTTTTATTATTAATTATTATTATTGGCACTGACCAGTGTACCCTTTCTCAAAATGGTCTTCATGAGTTTGGAAAACTGACCATCGTTGCAGTCCAGCTTTTTTCCCAGGAAACTGTGGTCCCTTCAGTACAATGACTGCAGTGTAAAGCCCCACATGCTGAGGGTCAGGGAAGGTCATCTTACAGGTGAGGCCTGTGCTTGTCACTCAAACCGTTCAGCCGCAACTCACGGGTGGAAGGTGAGGAGAGGAACAAACTGCAGTCTTAGAACTAGAAATATGTGGTAATACTGTAAGTTATAAGGAGAAGAGTAACCAAGCAAAGAGTTTGATTGAAATTTCCTTTACTGCTCCCTAGTGCAATTGAAAGTTTTACCATAATAACTCTGTTTCAGGAGAATACCTGTAGTCTGGACACCTCTAAAAAATATTACCGGGTGTGTCTACTTCCTCGCTCACACGCCAAGTCAATGAAATCCTTTAAGCATGAAAAATGTGACACATTCATACAGTGGCGAAGGTGGATTTTTCACGTTTTCACAGTACCCTGAGAGCAGGCATCTCAGCTGACTTCACTCTCAGACAGCCCTGACTGCTCCAAACAGCTGCGCACGTGTCTCTGCTTTCAGTTTGCGCCGTGCCCTGCCGAGATCTGGTGTTGACATGAACGCCTTTTAGCGAGCTTTACTTCCTGAGAGCCTTTGAAACATCGCCGTGTGACAGGTAGCGCCTGTCCGTGCAGACCTTGCGTTATGGAAATATTAACAGTGCCAGGTTCGAGACACTTTACACATTGTTCAGCTCTGTGCAGCATCGTTCTTGTTGTTGTTTTTTTTTTTAAATAGTATTCCAGCCTCAGAATGAAATCTTTTAAAAACAGACCTGAGGAGATGTTTTGATTGCCTGCAACTATTAATATTATTAATTACTATTATGTTATTACTACACTACAGCCCTGCACTGGTCAAGTGGTTCTTGCTAGTGGATGGTGCTTTTTTTAAATCATTACCAGAGTTATCCTGGACAAACCAATCAGTCTCTACATAAAAAAATTTGTGCATATTGCTTACCAAACTGTTTGAATAAGTTTGGGGAAAACAAATTTAATCATGTAAAGCATATGTATATTTATTTATAGTCCCTGTACATTGTACTAACAGTTAATATGAATATCCATTTTGCCGCTTCTAATTCTGCTAAAATACAACATTGTTTACACCACCAGATGCTTAGTTTATTCTAGAATAACACTGTTCGGTTCTCACAGGAGTTAAACTGTCATACTCTGCTTGAGCGGAACAACATGTCCATCAGTGTGACCCCTGTGTCCGCTTTGTCTCTCCTTAATGCCTAATAACAACATCTCACTGGAGTGTATGGAACAGATGGCAGTGAAGACACACTGCGTTCACTTAATGACACTATTAATTACCAACAGGGAAACACACACGACACACTGGTGCCTCGCTACTCGATGGGTTAATGGGATACGGACAACGCAAGCAGGGCGGCCGACGGCGGAACCATTACTGACTTGCATTTGCATTGGGCCGCGCCATCGTCGCGCTCTTAAAAACGCGACTCACGCTGCTGTTGTTGAATGACTTTAATTAAACAAGGTGCTTGAACCAAAAATGGCATCAATCATCCTCTGATGAATGCAATAAACAGTCATTTCAATGATGCACTTACTGCCCATGATGCACGTTCCTCTCGCAATTAAAATCTTGCAACATTTATTTTGACGTGATATTAACTTTGACTTTGAGACATCCTTGAGTGCAAAACCTTTTTTTTTTTAAACACGTAATCAGTCGGCCATGGCTTGGATGTAACGTAGTTGCCCAAGAATGAGCAATTTACAGTTCCAAATAGATTTCAAAATCTTCATTTACATTTACATTATATTTATTCAGGTGCAGATGCTTTTGTCCAAAGCAATTTATGCATTACATTAAGAGAAAGAGACATAGCTGCAGACATGTGACTCAAGTAAACCTAGTTTGTTACCTACCACTTTCTGCACTGAGGTTCATCGTTCAAGTAGGTGGATAAAACGCAGGATAGACAAATCCTAAGACCCTCCTACCATTTTTTTTTTTTATATATATATATAATATTAAGATACACAAGCAAGCAAAAACAATGCCGGAGTAGTGGCTGATAAAAGGCTTTATCTGGTGATGCTCATGAAGCTACAGTGCATGAACATTTATACCATACATGAGCTGGAGAGATCTTGGGTGAAATGGGTCCGGAAAAGGCGAGTTTTCAGACCCTTCTTGAATGTAGACAGTTTCTGCAGTTCTGAGTGAGAAAGGAAGGTCGTTCCACCACAACGGAGCCAGAACTGAGAACCTCCGTGCTTCATTTGCACAAATTATATTCAGCTTAATATACAGTATCAGCCTGGTTTGTACCTCATGTTAATTGTTCTAAAAAGCAGTGAAAAAGGATAAAAAATAACACAAGTAAGCTATTCCATCGAAAAGGGCATATTATACTGAAATCCACAGACAGACCTCAATAGAAAACATAAAAATGATGTCGCGTGAAAAAAATTCCGACCACCT
Source organism: Scleropages formosus (assembly GCF_900964775.1). Classification (NCBI taxonomy): domain Eukaryota; kingdom Metazoa; phylum Chordata; class Actinopteri; order Osteoglossiformes; family Osteoglossidae; genus Scleropages; species Scleropages formosus. Next base: position 20,853,049 of record NC_041810.1, read on the forward strand.
TTTTTATTTGCAATCTTGCACTTTTATAGAGGAATTTCTACAGATGAAATGAGAAGAGTTCGTCCAGCAACACCGGGTCAAGAGGGGAAGTCTTGCACGTTCATGTCTGTGAAATTACAGTAACTCAATCTCCACAGAGGAAACAGGTCCCTTTATTATTATTACGACGGATGGTTCCAACTTCAAAAAGAACAGCTGTGTTGTCCTAAAATTCGACGGTGAATTTCACAGGCAGGGTGGGGAGCTGGTGGGAGGGGGCAAAGGGTTGGGGGTATCAACATGCAACTTTCCCATTTCCTTCCCATCTTGCTTCTTTTAAAGAATGGGGGAAAACCCATCAAAACTAATAACATAAATCGTAACTGACATGTACAGTGCAGTTTTTAAATGTACTCTTTTAACTATTTACCTTCAAATTTTCCTGTTGTATAAACCATTTTTGGTTGGGTCCATAATGCTAAGGTCTCAGAAGCTTGTCATAGTTATGGGTGAATGATGAATTTATTTTGGCTCCTTTATTGCTCCGCACAAGGCAGTGTTAAAATATACTGTAAAAATATAGATGAACTGCTCTGCTTCTCCACTGAAACAAAAAGACAAATTGCTGGGGAAAGCAGCAGTGATCACAACAATAAGTGATCCGGCATGTTAAGGAAGAAAAAAAAGAGCGTCAGTGACAACTGTTGATTATATTCGACTAGTAGCAGAAAGTGCAAATGGTTATTTACGGCCTCACGGAACGGAAAGTATCAGTTATATTATCTTTACTGCACAAGGTTTCGTCTCTCAGGCAAAAAGAATAGGTCCCCAAAGTTTTTCTTTCCCTTGCTCATGCTCCCCTCCTTCATCAACCGAATAAAATATAGACAGACTAAACACACTGCTTGAAGTTATACACATGCAAAAGCATATTACACAAATATTCATAGCAACACTGAGAGGCTGGTGACTGGACATTAAGCAAGACCAGAGAAAATGTTTACATTTTCCCTCAAAGGATCCTTTACAAGACTCAATGTGTCTGAGTTGTGAAACAAATTTGTACGAATCGAAAAAAGGCATAATGAGCAAACATGAAAAATGTCCTATTTAGAACTCTTTTTTCTTGTAAGATCCCAACTCTCTGATTCATATTCAAAGCAATTTTGGAAGAAGAGAAAAATGACCTTTTAATTACATATGGAGATAAACAGTGTCCAGCAGTGAAAGTCCAAACAGAAAGCTACTGCAGGGAAAGTAAAAGGTGATATCCATCTTCTAAAGAAGCACATTCTTAAATGAACCACTGCATTCTTTACATCTGCAATTTTAAAATGCCACCACTGAATGGAAACTGTTGATGTCTGAATTTTGTATGCTGGCTATAATAGTGTCTCAAGGTGATGAGAGCCACAGCAGAACAATAGCGAGTCTCAGCCAATACCATCCCAGAAGCATTGAAAAAGAGCCAGCCATTGTACTGAGAGAGCACAATATGACCTTCTAGAAACATCTGGGGGTCACGTCACGCACACCTTTGTCCACTGGAAGCCACATCCTGGTAAGAGATGCAAGGAGAACCCACAGAAATTCAATATGAGGAACTTGAAGGAAAGTCAGCAAGTGCTCCCTCGCCGGCCCTCCAGGTCACTGTGCTATGTGAGGCTTTCCAGAGCACAATGTGCTGCTGAAAAGCAAATCCGCCTGAACCTGGAATGGAAACCCAAGGCCGGTCGGTCCACAGACAACACACAGAGAGCACGTTGTTGGCATCTTCAAATAAACACATCGGTGCTAGGAGGAATTTCTTCAATACATGAGTCAATAGTTCTAAAATGACATGGTGTTTGATTTTAAGTTGCATTTGATTTTTCAAGGTGTCATTTTTTTGGCAGTTCAACCACTTTCATGCTCCATCAAGGGTAAGCAAGCTCAGACATAGAAAGACTCTGGAACGCTTTGGAGTTGACTCACATTACAGTCCCCTGATGAACATCCATATCCCAAAGAAATGGGTTCATACATTTTTGTTCATTTTATCACTTTGGTGACAAAACGTTTTATACATGTTGATGCTCACCTGACTCACACACCTTGAGAATGCAAACATAAGAAAGGTATAGAAAAAAGAGAATATCAATATTTCCTTCGCTGTGAAAATATAAGAAAAAAATGGTAAAGATTGCAGTTTATGGCATATGGACTATAGAATGACTCTTTTCTTACTCCATTGGACATATTTAATGATGGAAGATGTGTAGATTCGATGTATAACAAATTACAACTCAAATCAAAACTGTTAAATCAGCTCAAAGAATTCCAGGCTGAATAAATCAGTAAAAAAGAGCTTGTGAGCAGTAAAGAGGAGATGACACGCCTGGAGCACTGGTGCCAGGAAAACAACCTCCTCGTGAACGTCAGCAAGACTAAGGAGTTGATTGTGGACTTCAGCACAAAGCAGGAGAGGAGCTTCCAACCCCTCATGATCAATGGGACTCCAATGGAGAGAGTGGACAGTTTCCGGTACCTGGGTGTTCACATCACGTAGGACTTGTCATGGTTCTGTCATGTTAACACCTTGGTGAAGAAGGCCCGACAACATCTCTACCACCTTAGATGCCTGAGAGACTTCAGACTGCCCTCTAAGGTGCTAAGGAACTTTTACACCTGCACCACTAAGAGTATCCTGGCAGGAAGCATCACAGCCTGGTTTGGGAACAGCACCCAGCAGGACACACAGGCTCTACAGAGGGTGGTGCGCTCAGCTGAACGTACCATCCAAATGGAGCTCCCTGACCTGCAGTCTATCTACAGCAAGCGATGCTGGAACACTGCCAGGAAAATAGTGAAAGGCCTCAGCCATCCGAGCAACGGACTCTTCTCTCTGTTGCGGTCAGGGAAGCGTTTCCGCTCCCTAAAGGCCAATACAGAGAGGATGAAGAGAAGCTTCTTCCCTCAGGATGTTCGAGCCCTCAACCAATACAACACCTAGGACTAAATACCAGTCACCTCCAGGAACCACTCCACCTCTGCTATTGCATCTCATATACAAACTCAAACTGAACTACCCGCGCAATCTTGCACATTACATTGCACTGTTGCAAACCATACTGCACTACATCTTATGCCGCACAAATTTTTATAATTAGATATTTATATATTTTGGTCTTACATATGCATAAATAGATTGTATATATTTTTTTCTTTAGATTTCAGTACCTGTTATTTGTCTTTCTAGATTATTATGTCGGACAGCTGTTTAAAGCATTTCGCTGCACATCGTACTGCGTATGGTTGTGGATGTGACAAATATAATTTGAATTTCAATTTCAAGAAATCAGCCCATTTAACTGTCCATTCCGATTCAGTGCTAGAGTTAACAGAAGATACGTTCTACAGTTATAAGCACAAAGGTGTTATACATAGGCTTAGCTGACATATCTTAGATATTTTTAACCATTTGTTAAAAATAGTGAACTTGGAAAGCTATGCGAACATAAATATGCATCAAATACAAGTTATTTTGTTCCGAGAGTTAAACACACTTGTTCGAAATTGCAAGCAGACATGAGGGCAACACGGAACATATGATGTGAATACAGAAAGTCAAACAGTGTAATATATTGCTCAGGTCACATTTCTCTCAAAGAGTCATTTTCCGCCCAGTTACAGTCACTTCCGTTACACAGCCCCAGGTATTATTCTGACACATGCCTTGAAAAGATTATTTAAGGGAGATATATCCCTGGAGAATGAATGCACTGTTTAACCAGATACCAGAAACTGATGTACTGTTTTGCAGCCTATAATACTATAACATAATATCATTGAGTAAAATGTGTTTCATGAAGATGATCTACATTGCACTGCATAGGAAAATGCCCGGTAGCCAAAGGATTTTTTTTTTTCCCACTGCAGCTACACCTGTAGCAGAGAGATCTTTTTGAAATGTATTGGTAAAAATTTCCAATATTTGGCTTCACTGCAGTCTGACTCAGATTTTTTATATTTTTTTAAATGGATTTAATCTTTTACCTTCTTTCTTTCTTATTTTTTCTAGGTTTAATTTTTTTCTTATTATTATTTAGATATAGTGCTCTAGCAGTTGTAATATGTTAGGTGTGAATTTGCTATACTTTTCATCATATAGGCCATTGCAGTTTTTTTTTTTTTTTTTTGGGCGGGGGGGGTTTAATTGCTGCACCGCATTATGCAGAGCACAAAACCGAGCAGAGTAATCACACACATTTTCAGAACCGCTTGTCCCATACGGGGTCACGGGGGACCGGAGCCTACCCGGTAACACAGGGCGGAAGGCCGGAGGGGGAAGGGGACACACCCAGGACGGGACGCCAGTCCGTCGCAAGGCACCCCAAGCGGGACTTGAACCCCAGACCCACCGGAGAGCAGGACCGTGGTCCAACCCACTGCGCCACCGCACCCCCGCAGAGTAATCAGTATCACATTTTCCTTTACTAGGAGGAAATGTGGAAATGCACAAGTCAGAAACACAGAGAAGGGCTATTGCGTCTTCAGATGAATTAGGAGCCAGTGGAGTATGTGTTTCTAATGGAAACGATGACCAGGACTTCGATCGTCTTTTGACTCTCAGTTTGCTCCCCAACCAAGGTGGATTGCATTGATACTTGCAGATAGTATGACGTGTGCAAAAATAAAAGGGACGACTGGAGAAAGGTCATTTTTCAGGGCCTGGGGGCAGCGTTGGCAGGCAGCGTCCCCTTTTCCTCTTTCGCAGCACTCAAAAATCATTTTCGTGCCGCTAAGTATAGCGCCATGGAAATGATTTTACTTGTGTATCTGTGGTGTCGGGTTCAAAACACACATATTAGCAGCTGCAAACCTGCCTCCTCAGAGCCCTGTCATCCTACACCCACACCTCTCTCACCGCCAACACCCCTCCTCCAAGGGGGGTTATCAAACCGAGCTTCAGGGACTGGAGCCTTTAAGGAAATCTGCACATTCTAAAATACTAAAACACAGCCTACTGCATTTCCAGGAGTTCATGCTACTTAGAACCAGAGAAAGTTGAAAAGGAAAATACTGCATTTTAACTAAAGGATGTGCAAGTAGGCATGGAATAATAAATTACCTTGTTTAACACACAGACACATAGAGGCAGTGAAGAAGGGAATGCAAACTTTGCTTATGCATAGAACACAAATTTACAGTTTCACAACAGAAAAGTAAACTCTTTTTCAGTGCTAAAGCGTGTTCAAGAGATAAATAGATACTATTCACAGCATACAGCCACACATCTATCTATAACGGATACGGTTTCAAATTTAAGCAGCTTTGGGGTTAGTACCTTGCTCAAGGGTACTACAGCTGGATCCTGCCTCTGGGTCCAAAGCAGCAGCACTAACCACTACATTACCACCTGTCCCTAACAGTAGTCTTACTATATTGTTATACTACTATACTATAATAGTTACTATATTGTTAATTACTATAAAAGTTTCTACATTGTTATGTTTTATACTGTAATGTTATATATTATTACTGTGTGTTGAAGATTATTCTGTGTACATGTACATTCTAATAAAGCTTAATTAAGTGTTAATTATGTTTTTTCCAATATTACAGATTATTTTTCCATTTCAGTGGCCCCCAGATTTTGGCAACCTGAGGCAGCTGGCTAGGTTCACATAATTATAGAACTGGCTCTGATTGCCTTGAGAACAAGAGCACCTTCTTTGGGTCATAAAATTATGACTGGAGTGATGGTACTTGCTAGTGATACACTGTGTTCAGTTCCCATTAGGTTCTGGACCAGACTTGTACTAGACTGGTAACATGTAGGCAGAGATTTCTCCCTTTGTTTTATGAGCACTTTGCTGACCATGCTTTTTCACCGAATCCGCTGCAATCGCTGGGGCAGTGGGGCAGGGGGTAAGGTATCTGTGTGGGCATCGCTGGAAGTTACCATACAAACACAGTGCTGCATGGTACTGTATGGTACTGATGAAGAAAACCACAGATCTCTGTGACATGTCAAATCATGTCCTTGTTCTTTCACAGAGGTAGTATGTATATTGTACATTGGCTTCCTTCTCTCCCAAGTGGAGAAAGCATAGGATCTGGACAAATATTACAATGAAGACACCGCCTGAAGGATCTCAGGATAGAGGTTCGGTGTAAATACATAGGAATATGTTCAACAAAACGTCTAACACATACGAACACTGGGAGCAGTGGTGCTCGGACCCTTTTACTTTGAATTTAACACTGCTGAGCATGTCAGCTGGGGACAAGGGTTCTTAGTGGGAAAGCGAGTTAAATTACCATTACCTTCGCTCTACAAAACACGGGGAAATATGAAACTCACCCCCTCCAACTAGCTTGTAGGTCTGCAGAGGCACCGGTCAGTGTCTTTTTCCATCCCTGCACAGAGCCAGATAGTTTGAAATAGTGACTGTGAGTTTTTCCGATCCTTCATTTTTTTCTGAGCTTGAAAAATTTCCGATACTCTGAATATTATTCTATATACAGACAATATATGGCAATATTTAGCTATTAACAAAACAAACTTTCCAGCTTCACCATGAAACCAACCATATTTTGCCATGGCATTTACAACAAGGACCTATGAACGTCAACAGGAACATTCTGGCTTTTCATCGCCTAAGAATAATTGTCAAGCACTTTGAATCCATTACCCAAAAAAGTAACCAAAAACAAAAAAAAAAAAACCTGTTAAATTGCACATAATGTGTGGCTCCCACCTGTCACAAGAATAATTGAGTTTTCACTTTAATGAACCAGACACCAATTTTGTCATAAAAGGTTCCAGTTTCGCTGGCACTGGAACGCATTAATAAAGATCGCATTAAAATTCCCCACAGGAATGGGTTGGTGGAGGACATGACAGCGTAATAAAAATCTGCTCGAGAGCTCCCAGGAGATGACTCGTCGACGAGGATAAAAATAGCAAACACGCCCTGTTGGAGGGCAAGGGTGATAAGCAGTCGACAAACCGGCCCCACCATAGGCCCATGTCTTTATAAGCTGACAACTTGGAGTATCTCTATTTCATAGGAATGCCATGAGTATCGGTGCTCGTGTCAGACCTATTATTTTTAGTCGGCGCTAACGGTTGTCTTTGCTTAAGTCGTCAGCCGCCACTCAAACACCAGAAACGATGGCGTTTCATTACAAATCTGAGATTGCTCAGAGATACAGCAGAGGTGGGTGCACGAAGGGAAGCAAAACTGCTCCACAGCAAAGGGAAACAATCCAAATGCAAATCTTCCATTCTAAATTATACATATGAACACATATGCAATTTTTTTTTTTTTAAAAAATTCAGCTCTGTTCTCAGTTCTGCATTTTGGAGAAGAGTGTCTGCTAAATGAATTACTGTTAATGTAATGTAAATACTTGGAAAAGTCCTTTTAAACACCAATTTCTTTTTTGCAATTCATTATCATGATCCATTCATAAATATTCAGATAAAGATGTTTCCAGCTGGGAAAAAAGTATCTCCTGGAATTTCTCCTAAATAGCCCCTGTGATTTGCAGCAGCAGAAACAGCAGGGACAAAATCGGTGCTGCAATATTCCTTAAAAAGCATGATGATTAGAAAAAAAAAAAAGTCTAGAAAGGCACTACACATTCTACAAAGTATCAATGGGAACAGTATCATCAGCCTCTTGAATGTGTTTTATGCCATTAAAAATAACTGCAAGAGTCTTAATATCTATGATCCCAGTTGCATACATCAAACATCTCCCTTTGTTGTCCTTATGCATTTTAATTTCTCAGTTGCTCATGTGTAAAAGGGGCCATTTCCTGACAAGAGCTTCATGCAATAAACAAGGAACCAGTCAATGTGGAAACATTCTAGTCTGGTGTCAATCATTGCCCCACGGTGGGGGTAATTTGGTCAAATTACCACAGAGACGAATGGCCTAATTAAGTGATAAACACTGTTTTTCATCCGCCCCCAAACATAATGCAAGGGGACGGTCAGGCACATTATTCTTGGGAGTGAGAAGAGCTTTTAGAGGATGCAGCTCAAAATGATCCCATCTGGATCAGTGTTTCCGGAGCGAAAGAGGTGCTCAGGCGAATGCGACGAGTCAGCAGCTCTAATAGGGGTTGGGTTGGGGTGATAATGGGGGTATCACCATGTACACTTCTACTCCCATGCTTTCACAGCCTTCCTCCTGAGCTTGAGATCCCAGTTGGTCCCTGAGCACACACTAGCATCACCACAACCTATAACAGGCCACTGACAAATAGGTGTCAATGAGGAAAGGAAAGCACATGAATGGGAAAAAGAATCCTGAGCTCCCATTTTCATTTCATCTGTTGTCAGGCATATCTGACCTGATACAGCATCTGAACCACTCGTCCCATACAGGGTGGCGGGGAACCGGAGCCTAACCCGGCAACACAGCACGTAAGGCTGGAGGGGGAGAGGACACACCCAGGACGGGACACCAGTCCATTGCAAGGCATCCCAAGTGGACTCAAACCCCAGACCCCCCGGAGAGCAGGAGGCGGTCTAACCCACTGTGTCACCACACCCCCCTGCCACAGCATCTGAATTTCATTTCATTATAATGACTTAAAACAATCAGTTTTAGATTCTTGCAGTGTGGCATCAGATTACGACTGAAGACACATGAACATTATGACATGACTGCTATGCTTCTCTATCTCTGGCTGCTTGCAGGTCCCATGCACAAGAGGTCCAAAATCAAAAGCCCAAAGTGTCTTGGTTGTGCCTCAGATGTGATGGAATGAGCTCCATCTGTCAGTCAGAACTGCTGAATCCTTCTCAACACTCAAGAACAGCCTGAAAACAAATCTCTTTCAGAGACACTTCTCTCCTGATCTCCTACTCCATGCTTCAACTTGTACTACATAATCTGTCACAAATACCTTGTTATTTCAAATCAGTTCTATGTACAACTACAAGATTTTGAATTAAGTAAATACTGAGAGCTGCATGTCCGTATCTTTAACTGTCTAGCTGATGGTGAAATGGTTCGTTGCACATCGCTTTGGAAAAAGACATCTGCTCAATTAATGAATGTAGTAAACATATATAAATAACATGAATACACTGGAATTCTCTTCATTATATTAAAACAAATTAAATCTAATAATTTCCAAAACAGTCTGGCACATAATTTTGGTATTATATGTTTTGGTACATTTTGCCAGTCTAGTGATATTTGTGAAACATATTCAGCAGCTTCTTGCTAAGTCTCAACCTTTGGCATCTCCACCATCATGAGGTCTGTCCATCCACTGGTAAAATCAGACAGGGACAGATGTCTCTCCATAACATTTTCACCAGTGTCTCACCACAGGAGACATGAGGATGAAAGGCAACTCCAATGGAGAACGCCAGACAGGTGGCTGATGGGAGCCCGAGATTTGTTGGGTAGCAGGAAGGGAAGACATTAAACAGTCTCAAATTGGGCCCAAACACCGGCATGCATTCTGGGGCTGGAGGGATTTGTTTTGCTGAACAAGATGATGCTCATTAGCAGACTTTTTATATTAAATATGCATAGATTCGACTGTGCATAATTTTCTGCATCTGCTGTGTTTTCTGTGTGCACGATTCAGTGTTTTCAGTTCATTTTTCCCACCTTCATTAGTTATATGAGTCGCAACTGAATTTGGCAGCACTAAGTGAAGTCTTTATAGTCAAAATCAAAATGCTGGATAATGAAGCAAGCAGTGAATAACATGTCCGGAACACGAGAGAAACAGGTGATTCTGGAGGCGTTTCTGCAGAAAACTCATTTCCCTCCAAAATTTGTGAGCCATCCATCTAAATGGAACCGACTCTTGTATGAACCACCCAGGGTTCTGAATCACCCACACAAAATGTCAGTTTCAAAAATATTTACATTATATTAAAAGGTTTACACAATATTAAAATTAGATTTCTGTCTTTCATTTATGCTTTTTCATTTTTTAGAAAAATAAAATGAACTTCGTTTATTGAGACCTGCTGTGCAAATATACTTAAAATATGAGCTTGTACATGTGAATAAACAGGCACAAGGTAATAGATTTCCATTACTAAGAGGAATCTCTGAAATTTGTTTGCATTTATTCTTTTAGCTGATGCTTTTCTCCTAAGTGATCTACAGTGATTGTTGCTAGTATTCAGGTAACAACTTTATCCAATGAGACTTACAGCTGTTGACACTCCATGAGACACACTATGGTGTACTACTAAGTGTCATTGATATCAAATCTGGATACTCTAACGCATATAAGTGCTACAGCCTTCAATTTTTAAATATATAGTTTTTAAATTGTGCTTATGCTGCGTAACTAATTTATCGTGGCCAAACAGCGTTCCACTGACTGTGTATGGTATTCAAGTGTCCATGGAGCCATAGCAAACAAGTCAATCAGCGAGCTCTCCAAGTGAGAACATAAAATATGCTATTTATTTGGAGTAATGGGTAAAGTGGGGATAAACACTGAAAAAATGTAACGAAACCAATGGACTAATTATGAGTGGAAAACAAAAAAAATGCATTTTGCGGTTCTTAAAGGCCATGAAGCAGAGAAGCAATTGCCTAGTTTACCTTGACAGCTCATCAAAAGGACATCAATCTTGAAGATCTTAAAAGGGGAAATGGGAAATTATTCATTGTTGGGATTTAATTTACGTTTAAAACAGGCAACTCCTTCTTGCCTTTGAAAGCTTATAAAGGGAGTAAAGCCCACAGTGGTCAAGCACTTTGACAGCTTCAGACTGGACAGTAGTGAGAAGGGTGTTGACCGCTCCAACCACCATGCTACCCGTTAGACTAACTTTTTTGTTTTTTAAACACGATACAGCATAATGACAATGGGATAGTGTGACCCCTGCATGTTGTTTATATGCTATGTGATTCAGCTGGCACTTTTTCCATGTTAATGTAGTTCAAGTTCAGCATGTGGCATAAGGCCAATACAGCATGGTCCCGACTGGGGCTTGAGCCAATAACTCTCAGGTTACGAGTCTTTAACCGTCTCACTACTGTACCCACTTGCCCTCTGCCACAAAAATCAGTGCTGAGTGCTTTCAGAATCCTGGGGAAAGACTTTCTGGCAACACCATTAATTGTCATTCTCCATTTGATGAGATAATGAGCTGAATACTCAAAGGCGTATTTCCCTTCACACGTCTCCTTCGATGTTTTTATTTTTTGGAAGACAGTAAATTTCCTGTCACATTCTAACACAGGGGATGTCTGACCGTTTTCACCAAAGACCACAATAATAATTGTGAACTGGTCCGGGTGACGAGTGTAAAAATCATAGTGACATGCCAAATCGTATCTATCTAAATCAAAAGATCATTTTATTTTAGAGAATATTTTATTTTGGTGCAATTTGTAGTTATTATACTTATGGTAGGTATGGTTTATATTAACAAATGCATATATTGAGAAATATTAACATTATTTGTATTAATAAATACTAAATCTAAAAATTTTAAAACTTCATTTGAGATCATTTTCTATTTTTTACAATGTGTGTATTGTATTTCCATTAGGTACAGTATATATTAATTTTTCAGATGTTCTTGCAAGCTGAATTATGTGAAAGGATTACTAGCATATTTCACAGTGCAGCTTTAAAACGGAACTCCCCAGCTCTGTGTAATTACCACAAAGGGTAGTTGAACAGAAAAGTAATTCATGTCCTCTCCATTCACCCGCCCATAATAAGCCAACATATCCTAAGTAGAATAAACCTCAGAATCATTAGTGTATACTGTGCATATGAGACACTTCTGTATGTGAGCTCTATGGCTTCCCACAGTTTATATAAATCTCTAGTTAAGACATCTCGTCTGCACCACGTAAGCAGTTCAGGGTTAGTGAAGGGTTGGCCTCTAAAGACAAACTCAGTGAAAATGCTTTGTTGAGTGTGCTAAGAAGTGTCCTACCTGCAATGTGAGACAGGCTTCTTTGACTATTGAGGCACAGCCCAAGCAAAGCCTCAACCTGTGGTTACTTTCGAAATATTTATTCCCTGATGATTCTGTCCAGTGCTGCAAACACCTGGCATCATGAGTGAAAGTGCTCATCTTTCCTCGGCATCTAATTCACTGCCCCTCTCCTTATTTTCATTTTTTGAGCTCAATGCCATGGCTCCGGAATGTCTGTGTTTAGGTCAGTCCGTTACAACCCGAGCGCAGCAGGGGTCTGCGGGGGTCCTGCTTCTCGTCCAGCTCAGGTGAAAGGATGTAAGGAGTGGTCCCCGATGGGGCACGGAGAGGACATCAAACGGAGCACCATATGGTTCAGGTTACCGCGGTGCGGGCAGTCTGCGCCGCCAATAAAACAGGACCCGAGGGGAGGACGAAAGGTTACGCAAATGCCTTCATTTATCATCATTGCTTCACACATAGAAAAGCCAATTCTGTAAAGTGGAGGGAAATTATTACTATTATTATCCATTAATATCCTAACTACTGGTTAGAAGCTTTGCCTGGTTGCTTTACGTCTTGAGTTCATTTTTTTTCTATAATCACAGGAGCTGCACACAACGCTAGACCTGGCCATTTTTCCTATAAATTACTGGAAATTCAATGTTTTAGACAACCTTCCATATAAACTCATTTGTCAAATAGTCAGCTCTGAGCAGACTGGAAATATAATGTACCTGTGTGCTGATGAAATTACACATTTTCTGGGAAACACAGCTGGCACCAAGTTGTATGAGCATTAAAAAAGGTCTATTTATTAATGTGCAAATATTGAATGAAGTGCAACAGCAATTTGTGTTTTGAACCAACAGCATTCATCTGCATCTGTGGTCAGAATTAATAATTTCTCTCCACCCATAGGTCATAACTACTTGTCCAGCGCATGGTCATGGAGGTTCAGAGCCCATCCTGGAAGTATGGGGGACAATACAGGGTGCACCCTAGACAGGACACCAATCCTCTGCAGAATGTATGAGCTTTTATTGAATTTTTCATTCCAAAAGAGCCCAGCAGATCAACTCCAGTGTGACACCATACTTGCTTGTGGTGTGTCTGCAGAAAACATCTGCACATTCTGCTTCATATGTCTCCTATAAACAACATTCGTACGCAGTTCATGACCTGAAGCAAACCTCCTAACCAGATATGTTTTTCCAACTTGTTTTGCGCACATTGTGTATCATGCCTGCGTTCTAAATTGGTTTCTCTTGTTTTGTTCGTCGAGCAACAACATGGGAACAAACGCGTGGTGTTCCATTGAGGGGCGTCGTTGGTTTGGAAGCAATGCATTATTTTCTCATCGGGCTGTATCGTGTTTTAAACTCACCCGACGATCAGAAAAAACAAGGGAGCCTTCAAAAACAAAAAATATGTGTTAGGACACGCAAAAAGAAGTGTTATGACAAATTAGCAGCAGTGCAATCCTCACTAACGGCTGCACACAGATCCAAATGAGGGCCTGAAGCACATTCCTGCATCCTACGTGCAACAGCCAGAGATGAGCCCTGCATGAGACACCCTGGTGTCCAGACCACCGAACTTCTAAAACAGGAATGGATGTTGCTAACTGATAGTGTCGGGCAATTTTGCGGAATGCTTTTTTTTTGTTTGTTTTGATGAAATTATAATAACTATTAAAAAAGAATTTGCAAGTCACCTCAGAGGGGAAAATGACTCAAGTCATCCTTGTTTCCTTAGCTCCCTTAAAATGAAAAACAGATCATTAAATCTATTTTAAAACTACATTTATTCATTTAGCTGTACTTCCAAAAGTGAGTTGGAATGTTAAGCTACTTAGTGTTTTACCCATTTAAACAGCTGGGTAATTTTTTCACCTTGTTAATTTTAGGCTGAGCATCTACCTCAAGGGCACTACAGCAATAGGTGGGGTTTGAACCTGGAACTTTTGGATCCAAAGGTGAAAGCACCAGTAACAGAAAGTGAGCAAGTACTTTCAAACTATGAAAGCAAAGTCTTACATTTATTCATTTATCTAACACTTTTCTCCAAAGCGACTTACGATTACTTACCCATTAGCACAGCTTTGTAATTTTACTGAAGCATTTCTTGGGCAAGTACCACCCTCAAGGGTACTACAGCAGGAGGTGGGTTTTAAAACTGTGACCTTTGAATTTAAAGGCAGCACTGCTAACTACTACGCTTTAAGCTGACCTATAAATTATTGCCATAATGATTCAATGTACAAAATATCTTAGTGCTGAAAAATAGTCAGACAGTGCCAGAATTATGCAGAAATGGAGAATTACTAAAATCCCACAACTGGCACAAGGACAACTTTTTTTGTTAAGTTCATTTATCTAAGTAATATGAGCCCCCACCTCTTATCTGGCAGAACTTGCAGGTGCCTTGTGCTGAAAAATGATTAAGGCAACAAATGGCTTGAGCTGAATAAACTCTGGTTTAAATCAAACCCAAGTTTTCCGACATCCCTTTCATCCTTAGCAGATAACAGTTCATCCCAAGGAAACGTAAGCACGGGGTTTCCAGTTGCACTTCAGAGTTATCTGCTGTTAATAGGAAGACCAGCTCCTATAGCCAGAAGAGCTGTTTTTGGGGTTATCAGAAGCCTTTTCACAGCTTTTTCTGTGACTGATGGCCACTTCCTGAGTCATATATATTTCCAAAATAATTGATTGTTTGCATTCAGCTGGGATATTATTCAGGCAGCAAGTGGCCACCGAACTGTACATTTTGTTTGTACACATGATTGCAATAATTAATTAATGCTTTAAATAATCTGCTGTATATATAGATGTAATTATACATGTGCATTAAATAATTAAAGATACTCTCAAGAATGTAATTACATGTCGAATTAAGTGCATTGACACTTAACGATCATTGAAACTGAGGGGAAAAGCGGCTTTTCTGAACCCTTGAAAATCAGAAATCTTATATTATGGAGCTTTTCACTCATTTCTTTTTCTTTTACGTTTTTTGGACCGGTCATTTTTGCGTAATTAGATCCTTTTAATAGGTTATAAAACAATTATTTGTTCATTTGCTTCCCACTAAACAGCGGTCAGTAATGGCCTGGCAGTAAGGCTGCAAGTGGCATGAAGTTATTTACAAGACACCGGCAGGGAACACGGTGAGAAGCGTTTCGGTATTGCAGTCATGTCCGCACTTTGAAATGACAACTCAATGGGAGAGGTGCCGTTTCTATGAGAAATAAAAAGGAACGCTGTCGTCTTCATTCCGGCCAGCAGCCAAGCCATAACTATCTAACTACGATGGAATGTTGTTTTGCATCATAAAAGACGTCCAACATATGAAAAACAATATCTGGAAAAAATGCTTTGGGACACTGTTACTGCAATGAATCAGACATCACAATGACTGACAGGAATTTCTGTGTTGGCCTCTCAAAATAAAAAATAGATTTGTTAATGGTACAACAGGAGTTCCTCTTTGGGATCTAAGACTGCAGTGGTTTAGTTACTAGTTCAGTCTTTCCTGGCTCAGCCCCACCGTGTGTTTAAAGGTCAAAGGAGAGTAAAGTCCCACATTTATAATGATGACTTAAGCTGAACCT
The DNA here is from genome assembly GCF_900964775.1 of Scleropages formosus. Classification (NCBI taxonomy): domain Eukaryota; kingdom Metazoa; phylum Chordata; class Actinopteri; order Osteoglossiformes; family Osteoglossidae; genus Scleropages; species Scleropages formosus. The sequence continues at coordinate 20,868,561 of NC_041810.1, forward strand.
GCAGCTAATTTTTTGCATTATTAGCTGTATTATATTCACTGCCCTGGTGCCACGGTTTGTTTTAATCATCGCCGGAACCCTGCGGCAACGTCCCAACACTTGCCAAGATCGAAACCCGAGCAGTGGAGAAAAACACTCAGTGGGGCCGCATTCATCAGAGCCGAAGGAGGCCGAGCCCTTTGACTCCCGAGCATTGAGAGGCGACCCGTGTTCTTCACATGCTGACGCTGAAACAGTGACACGGAAACGCTGACACGGACTCCAAAACGACGACGCAGCCGCCACGTTCAAAACATTCTTTTTGGCAGTGCGTATTTACAGTCTGCCAGAGAAGCCGTCTGTGGGCCTTGAATTCATTATTCCTCCGCAGGTCTCTCAGTAACAATACCAGCTTATTATATATTGCTTACAACACTTTTGGAGGGAAAGGACATCAGGAAAATGCAATGTCGGGTCAGACAGAAGACTAGCATTTTCCACTGTGTGAACACAAGCGTGAGCTCCTACCCTCCACGCGTAAGAAAAGGGAATGTTCCTGACAGAGGTGACAAATAGGATTCATTCCCACACTCCAATGGTTAACACTGTTGGCTCCCAGTCCCCTATTTCCATCAAGTGTGGCCATCATTTTGGAAGGAGGGGGACGGCTGCCAGTCCAAACAGGCGAGCAGTATGTGTTCCATTCCCCGTAGATACAGCGAGCCAGACGTGCTTCTATGAACAAGCATCCTTGAACAAAAACATCCATACTTTAAAAGCCTCTCCAAGACCTACAGTCTATTCATGAGCGTGGCACAAATTCCGAGTACATGAACACGTCAATCTAGCACTGTTCTTATTGCAAGGGGGAACCGGCGTCCACAGCCTCGCTTTGCGTTCAAACCGTGGACAGAACAGCCGGTAAATGTCCGCGTCAGCTAACCGCTAACATTTGCGTTCTTCGCACTGTCCGGAATGCGCCGCACAACAACTGCGCCGATATGCTTCCGTATTAAATCACCGCAAGTGTCCACAGAAGACCGTCGCGGCGAACGAGGAGCCATTTTTCATTTCTTTTCCACACATACTGCATTACTGATACGGTCCCCGCGGAAGGGATTTTACATTGTAGCGGTCGCACATTGTGCTGCAAGTTGCATTTTTACATCTGCAAAATAAGCATTTCAACTCAGACTTGTTCTCTGGGTCCCTTGTAATGGAGAGTTAGGAAAACCGTGTGTCCACAGAGTCACCCCTATGGCAATTTCTCTCTTACAGCATCATCCATTATGGGGGCATTGATCTTACTTGGCCTCCTAGTGCACCGCCCATGCTAACTTTCAGGGATTGCCGAAGGTCATGCTGGATGAGAACCGCTGGCCTGTGGACAGATTAGGCAATGTACGCGATGCTTTCTATCTGCCAGAAGTTTGACTTGTGATTCTTGTCTTCATTGTGGATCAGACCTACCAGACCAACCACAACTGTGCTGTGGTGTCACCTTGAGTTAAAAAAACTGGATAATTTGTGGTTTGCCACCACAGTGAAATGCATCTCCTATTCCCGTCATGTTATTGGGTGATCACCTACTAGAAATATCATGCAACAATTACCTTTGCTTCAAAGCCAACCCATTCCGTGGATAACTGAAACCAGTAATACTGGTGCTGTAAAAACCCCATGCTGTGAACACTGTAAATTTAATTTAATGAGGTGTATAACATAATTTGGGATTTTGCTTTGGCATGTTTGGAGTTAGTTATTCTTAATCAGCCGCAGTAATGATGTTACGCAACTTTTCTTGCAAATTCCAGAACATAATGAGATTTAAAGCAATTAATGTTTTGCTATGAGAGGGCTTTTGGAGACCTTCCACAGGAAGACAGAGGGGAACATTGTGTAGCAAGAGGACCAGCTAAACTGCAGGGACTACATTTTGAGGCAATAACAAGTTTCTTTCATGTAATTATTGCTATACACTCTGATGTGTAATTGTATAGTATAGCATGCATACATGATTAAATTTTCCTTCATGGCATCACTTGCGAATTCCAGTGTGTGTCCCAAATGTGTGATGTTCATTCATGTGTCCTGAAAGGAAATGTACTTAAAAGAACAATTATCACTATTCGACTCTAGAACTTTTAAATTCTGCTAATGGTGTGTGACCATGGTAACGGTGAGATGTTTGGTTTTCCAGTAAAAAGGGTACAGTCACTTGCTTTTCTATCTTACAATATCATGATTATTATTGCAAACAAAAGACTACTGTCTGCCAGATGGAAAATATGTAGCCTTTCCTGGTTTATACACTTTACCTGCTCAGTAAACTTTGGGATTTATAGTTCTGAATCAATTAAATACTCAGGCTCTAATTCAGTCGTGGTCATAATGAAGCCAGTCCAGTTTTACCGTCGAGAACCGACAAATTTGAATTAAATAATACACAGACATGCACATACATTGTCTGAAACCGCTCATCCCAAGTGGGGTTGCGGCGAACTGGAGCCTAACCCAGCAACGCAGGCCGCAAGGCTGGAGGGGGAGGGGGCACACTCCGGATAGGATGCCAGTCCGTCACAAGGCACCCCAAGCAGGACTCGAACCCCAGACCTACCAGAGAGCAAGACCCGGCCAAGCCTGCTGCTCCACCGTGCCCCCCAAAAATAATCTATGTATGTTTTTTTTTTTTTTTTTTTTTTAAATTAAAAATTGCACAGATGAAGTAAGGAAATAGATCCCAATGATCTGGATCTGTAGACACGTCTGTGATGATTCATTATGTGAAAAATTTGTTTGGTTTTTTACTTGGTGCCTATCAGGCTTTTTAAAGATGGCTTGAAAGTCAGCAGGTGATGCATTACTCACACACAAACAGCATAGAGCTACGACTACTCAGACACAAACATGTGCTTCATATTATGTGTTATTAAGTATTGTAAAGGTTCCGGAATTTGGAGCATAATGAGCAGCTGAAAACTGTCGCAGCCCCAGTGTGGGTGCAGTACGTGGTCCCAAAAAGCACGAAAGGCCAAACAAATTATCCATCCGAAAACAAACTTCTGGGAATATTGTTATTACCGTTAATAAATAACCAACATGTCTCTGAACAAAAATAAAATCTGACTGGAAACATGCGCCCAAAAATTCTTGCTCGTTGGCCCTCTTTTGTTGCATTCGTGCATCGCGAAGGGAAGCAGGAGGATGCTCTTACCGCAAATAAAGGGCTGCTGGAGCAGCGGCGCTCGAGGCTCAGCGGAAGGAGGCGTCTCGGGGTCTCCTTGCAGCGCTCATCCCAGGGGGGGGCCTGGCCGGAGGCCCCACACAACGTCCCCCGCAGGGTCAATGGTAGAGCCACGTGGAGAGGACCCAGGGATGGCCACGAGGGGAAAGTGGGGCCCGCTCTGGAGCAGAGCGGTAGAAACAGGTCCTGCTTGCTGCAAGCAGTCCTTCAGTGATCGCATCTGACACCAGCCTGGTGCGTCTGTGCAAAAAAAAAAAAGTGCTTCCAGGCTCCGGCGAGTTACTAATCCCCGGCTAAGCAAACCCGACACCTTTTGCCAAGAGCGTCGAGGCGCTGCATGTGTGCAAATTTTTTTTTTCATTAATCAATAGACATGAAGAGACTCCCTGTGCTCCCAGATTATCCCTCTGCACAGAACAAGTGTCCGGTCTTCGCGGCCGTCCACCGTTTTACACATCAGTGGGTGGAGGGACATGATATTTCTTTCTTTTTTAATTTCACAGGAGTTGCTCTACTTTATCCTGCGGGGGTGTAAAGACAAAGCTGGCATTTTGCTGCTCATTTTAATGTGTCAGGCAATTACATAAGAACATTCTGGCATGAAGTCGTTAAAGGGTATTTAAATGCCAGAATTGGAATATTTTCAGACCTCAAAGTGAGGTATTGATTTTCTGTTGCAGCTTTGTTACTGCAGACCGTTCACACAAACACACGGTATCACAACCGATGCTTAAAAGATGTAATTGTTCAGACATACAGTATTTACTAACTCAGGAGCACAACCAAGAAGCTCCTTCATTTCCACGGCTCTTCGTTCAGCGTCAGCACCGCTATGATCACAAAACCAGATGCAACACTTGGAAAACTTCACCCATATCAGCTCAGATTTTACATAAAGTGTCACAGATCAACGTTTCATTTGGTAAGTGAACTCAACAGAGTATTAGACGTTTTTTATACACAACTTGGCAGCTTTCTGGGATCCAGAGACCTAAAAATTGGTCTCCATGGCGATTGCTTTAAGCGCCTTTGTGAACCTGCCCTTGGCGTCCGTTTTGGCTTTTTTTTTAAAGGCAACTGAATTATTGAGCACAAGTAGGTAACTGGGCCTCCCTGTCCTTTCCAAAGCGAAAGGAAAACCTCTGGAAGCCTGATGGCTCCAGGCGGCGCTGTGCAAGCTGGCCCAGAAGGCCATGTGTGTCCTCATGGCGAGGGTGGTGGCGCAGGGTACTGAAACAGTGTCCCTCCGCCCATCCCTGTCCGTGACGCACCTCGTATGGACGGGTAACATGAGAAACACTGTGACAGATGGGGCTCCTAGGAGTTAAATCTCAGGCTGGCAGGAGTCTTTTCATGAAGGATGCTGCACTTTTCGGTGCCAGATATTCAAATGCCAGCGTGGACTGCGGCTCATCCGTTGCTATTGTTATAAGGTACATATTTCATTTTAATCATTTTCCTTCTTCAGCCGTTCACCATTTTGAAATCGGCCAGACTCTACATTGTGTTATTCACGGATCTGGTGGTGAATATCACTGCGACACACAAGCCAGAGTCACAATTAATGTAACATTTTAACCGTTGCTTTTACCGAGCATTACACATATATTAGATGTGTGTGGGTGCGTGCACGCACAAGTAGAGGACATTTAAATTGGATTTTTATTAAGGTTGGACTTTTCATGGGGATAGTAAGATTGGGAGAGTTACAATATTTCAGTCATGAAACACTCATCTAAGGAGGACAGGAGACGCCAGCAGCAACATGACACTTCCAAGGAGGCTGACCAAACTGCGCAATGTGAGCAGCAGTTCAGTTCTCAGCACAGATCCACGGGCACATTGGTATGCAACCCCGCCGCCCAAGGCTCCTCAGAGAGAGGCACACACACACAAACACACAATTCAGCTGCATGATAGGATAGTGGTACACCACTGTCTGCAGCTGCCAGGGGTAAATCATGGAAAAATGCTCCGTGGAAGTTTTTACTGAGCTGAGACTATTGAGTGTGGTGGGGTGGGGTGGAGTGAGGTCAGGTGGGATGGGTTAACCTGGAAACTCTGACATCACCTACTCCGCGCTACTTGATCTTCCCATTATTTATCAATCAGTTCTGCTTCCATTCGATGTGGCCTAATGGCAGTTTGGAACAACAAGTCTTCACTTTGACGGAATGTGAGCATGCAGCAAAATATCACATAGTGTCAGGTGTTGAGTTGTGTCAAGGAGAACATGATTAATTATTCCGTCTGTCACAAGACATGGGCGACGGACTGGCATCCCGTCCTGCGTGCCCCCTCTCCCCCTCCAGCCTTGCGCCCTGTGTTTGCCGGGTTAGGCTCCAGTTCACCATGACCCCCCTCTAGATCCAAAAACGGCACCTCTAACCAGCAGTAATACTACCTGCTGTCGCTGCTCTAATAACAATAAATAATAATGATAAGCATGTCTTGGAACCAAAAAAGCACAAGGACATGCTCCATGGGGACTCTCAAAAGACAAGAGCGTCCCCACATGAGGCCTTGTTGTTTGCTCTCCTGCCTAATTGCCAGAGACGTTTGCTGGACAAACGGAGCTCGAGACGCCCTCAGCACCCCTCTCACCATCAATCTACGAGGGCAACAGAGAAACAAATACTGGGGTAAAACTGTAACCTCAGCTGGCGACATCAAGTGCCGCATGCGCAAACAGAAAACGGGAAGATAATTTGTTTGAAAGAGCGTCCCGCTCTCGAGTGTTGACCGAGGAGATGGAGAATCAATGGGTTCCAGACTCATCACTCAAACGCTTGTTGTGGGGGGGGTGGATGACGGAACCACCCTCGTTCGCTTGGGATAAGGTAGAAGCAGCCTTTTTCAATAAGCGCTTGTCAGTTTCTCAGAGAACATCTCCATCTGACAGGGAGGGAACCTGAAGAAGATTCCAACTACTCATCGGTGACAGCAGTTCCTCAGTAGGAAAAATACATTCTCATTTTACACTTTTTACCAAGGCATCCACAAAAAAATGTGAGATGCAGCAATTTTGTCCCCAGATCTCTCCAAATACATAGGGGAAAGATGTAGTTTCATTAATTTCTCTTGAATTTCCAGTGTGTGCTTTAAATGACATTGTAGAATTTGTATCTCAAAGTAACCTTGACCAAAATGCTCAGCTGAGCAAAATCACAACTTAACATGATTCCTGAAGATCCATAGTGAAAAATCTATATATACAGTAAATATATTGAGCATTTCACTCAAGGTGACTTTCAATTACAAATAAGCTGAAACATATATTGACTATAGCATAACATGATATTTTCATTTATTCATTTATCTGAATCTTTGCTTCAGGCCAGTTTCCACCCAGTCTTGAAAAAATTAACATTAACAACCCTTTCCAGGTTTTTAAAAAGATTCTTAACGTGATCTTTGAGAACACAACACCTGGTGGCTTTTAGCGCAGCAAGAATAAGCCATTCAGTATAAATATCACTATATATTTTACAAATGCAAAGTGCACTGATGAAAAAAATTGCTCTGGACTCATTTTTTGTCTCTGTCCGCGTTTGAAGTTATTGTATCCAGCTGCCTTGTGCACATTAGACCCACATGTGACCCACAGCATGGATTGGAATCCTCAGCAGTTACCGTGTTTATTTTGTACAGCCGCTGGAAAGTTCTAGAATAAGAGCTTCTAATGGAGAAAGAAACTCAGAAACAATAAAGGGTTAAGAGCAGACAGAGTTGTTAATATTTTAAGGTGAAAGTCATGAAATATGGCTAAAACGCAAGAATAAAATGTGGTCTACAGAAAGGGTATGCTGAAAGAAAATTACAGATGAGTGCAATTCCCGCTGTAACTTTATTCTACAAATGTACCCCTTCCGCACAGCTCCCCTAAGGAAAATACCAGAATTTTCTCATATTAATTTTTAAAATCCTTTGAGAAAAGCACTGCTGTTAACAAAATAAGCTGAAAACATAATTTTAAAAGCAAAACACTGTACTTTATCATGATGTTATGATACGTTACCCAGCCTTTAAGGTCAAAAGTCTGGGTTTTTTTTTTTCATTAGTGTTCACACCTGCAACACCAGGGGCTTTATTTGTAAAATATTTCTGTGAACAGCTTTAATAGTACATTGAACAGATTTGATCTAAGCCAAATATAAGCCAATTTTAAGATTTACAAAACTTGAAGCTGACAAGAACAAATGCGGCCCAGTTCTGGAAGCTATGCTACATGCTCACCAATCACATACTTTCAGGTGTCAGCGGGGGTACAATTTTCTTGGGGTCTGCTTTTTTGACATCTAACCATACACTCAGCTTTGTATCCAAGCAAAAGTGTTTAAATGGGACTACAGTTGAGTTTACTTCCTGAAAATAAATTCAATATCATTGCGTGGCAGCTTAAGATATAGCAGCGAGCACCTTGTGGCATCTGATCCTGTGACCTGACGGGTACAGTTTCCTAATCGCTGTACCACGAGTTCTATAGATCTTGTGGCCTGCAGTTTTGATCTGGGATAAAATGTCACCCAACAACCATCCATGCGTGAAGAAAGATGAAATCGAGGTTGTGCGCATGTCCAAACAGTATGAAGGGACACCACGTACTCATATGACGTGATCTTCCAGTGATAAACTGAAATACACTTAATGTTCTCACTGCTGCATAATAGTCACTATGTACAGGACACATGGTGCATTTTTTAAGAGCAAGAGCTGAACGAATGCAGGTACACATAGACATGCAGTATTATGGAGGGATTAATGAAGTGAAACTAATTTTATGGTGTTAATAATGGTATGGTAATTTTGTCCATTGTAGCAGGATTTGCTCATATTTTACCGTAATTAGGTTTCAATTCTGGGGCTCAGGAACACATGAAAATGTTTACCATTGAAAATAATGGTCATTAGGGCTGTAGTTTATGATTACCTTACCCAAGGTTTTTTCTACAATTAATTACCTTTTTAAGGCAGAGGAAGGGCGTACTTTTTCTTATAAAGGTACCAGGTGCTGGAACCCATGGTGACCTCATTTCAAACATTGCTTTTTTTTCATGGGTTGGTCGGTGAAATGGGCTCCTTTCCGCTGGCTGCTGTTAGCTGCGGGTCAGTCTCCTGCTGCACAGCGAGTTACGTGAGAGACGACAAGAGTATCAAAAGCTGTGTGACGTGATTTTAATCACACGCCAACAGGCCTGCTCCCTTCAAAAACAGCTTGTCCTAGTTTATTTCTTATGACCAGTCAGGTCTGACCGGACACACCACAGATGTACAGCGCATAAAATTCCACTAGCCTACATATGAATTTTATATGTAATATATAAATGTCTGGAGCACAAGCCCAAGGGTTAAAAAGCAGTGGCACACCAGAAACTGAATGCTGCATTAGACAAAGAGACAGATGGTGGTGGTGTATCAATGAAGCTGACAACTCACACACCCAGGTGGTCCTCTGTGGTCAAGCGTGGAGATCCTGGATGATGTTGAAAAGCAGCTGCTCTCCTCTTCCCCTCTGGTGGTCATGATCCCTGGGACAAGCAGGCCTGTCTGAGTCTCGACTGTAGTTGAAGCTAGTGCAACCAACACAAATATCTCTATTTATATAAAACACGCATGCAACACGCAAGAGCACTGGAACACGTCCCTGTGTGATTGTTTTTTAATTTTGCAACAGCACGCCCGACTTTAACAGCCTACTGATGGTATCCATAAATAAAGATGCTGTGCAAAATTTTCAGTAGTCAGCCTTTCCTTAAACCATTTTAAAACGGTCATTAGAGACCCCATACGAAAACGTTTCGAAGCTGTTGATCAACCCCTGGACCACCCATTATATGTTTGCAATTTGTCTTCATTCAGCTTCTTGAACTGCTCTCGATGTGTTTAAACTTTTCGCAGTTTCCCATGTCTGTGTCCGTGTGGAAAACGCTCTTTCCGTCCCTCCGGCCCCCTGGGGTTTCTGCTGGGGTGCTGCAGCAATAACAAATAGCATAAGAATCCCTGAAGTTTACATTCACTTAAAATCTCTCATTTATTCTTTTATTCTCCTGCCAAATCTGTATACAAGCTTTTCCAAACAGTTCCACTTATTTTCAACTCAGTCACAGAGCAGATATTACAAACTCAATATTTATTCGCAAGCCAGACAAACAAGGTTAATAATTCAATGAATCGTTGGTACTCATAACTACTGAAATTGTGCACTTTAATTCTGCTTAGATGCACCTTTATTTACTGGTTACATAGATATTTTCAGTGTATTGATACTGATTTTAATAATTTAACACATTTTGCCATAACTGCTTTTTGTAAATAATTAAGGGCTTCATAGCACCTAACACCACAATCATAGCACTGCCTGCAATTGTAGTGTTTTCTAGAAAGCAATGGGACTAACAGTGACACAGTGTCCCTCCAACCCCAAAAAAAAAAAAAAAAAGAAAAACATTGAGGACTCCAAGCTGCTGAAAGTGAGGAGAGATGTATTGCTTTAAGGAGAGACTAGAGGTGAGTGTCTATGCGGCCCATTATCCAGACAATAGCTAAAGATGGTCGAGATTATAGTCGATATGGGCAGGTTGTGAAGCACATGGGTAGATATGGCTGCTGTAAGTGTCCAATGCATTTAAGATTCATCTGGTAAACTGATTCATGATGCAGTCTGGAACACTTTGAATAGCAGCTACAGTGATGATTTGGTTTCTAATGAGCAGGTTGAACATTTCTTGAGTTGAGGTATTCATTTATCTTTTCTCTGAAAAAGTGTACAATTATTATGAGCTACTCTTTAGCTGACATCTTTACCCAAGCCAAATGTTAAAGACAACACATAACTCCTTACAATCATCAGTCCATGTGTAGAGCGGTAACACACACACACACATACTGCAGGCTCTTCACATTCCCCAGTTCATCTGAAACATGTGAACTGTGGGAGGAAACCCACTTGAAGACACAGAGAACATGCAAACTTGTCAGACTGAGCCAAATTCGAACCAGGGGTTAGGAAAGTAGGCTGTAGCGTTTCATTCGAGAACATGGTGGCAGAAGCACATGACAGCGGCACAGGACCATATTGAGATGTCTAGCAGTGTTGAGCAATGGTTCAGCTTATAGTAACTATCTGTCTGCAAGACATGTGGATCGTGGGGAAACATCAGCAGACAATTCATAACGTATTGCTGAAACCGATTCCTGTAACTGATTTGGTACTTTGAGTCGCGGATCACTTAGGCTAATTTGTTAACTCCGTCAAGTGGCGGTTTAAACAAACAGTTTGACATGTGTGCCTGAGTCAGTAATGGAAAGCCCTAAAAAATGAAGTGCCAGAGATGCATTGAATGATGAAGTGGAGCAGTACCCGACATTAAAAAGGAGAGAGTAGATTCCTGTGTAGATATCTGACACGACAAACATTATTCAGACCGTGTGTTCTAGGAAAGTCGGTGCCCCCTGCATGATTTCTTTAAATAGAAGAACGAATCATTTATAATTAACTGTATAAATGGGCAAATAATCATAGGTAGATTTACGCTAAGTTGCTTTGGAGAAAAGCAACAGCTAAGGGAACAAAAGTGAATATAAATATGAATCATTTATAATTGCAGCACTGGATGAGAGGGACAGGTGACGGCGACAGAGGGGAAACCAGTTGCGATGGAGATGTGTTGGACAGTTCTGTGGAGTCGGTGGATTTGTGTACTGACTCCACAGCCCTGATGTTGAAGCATCAAAGAGTGAGAGGAAGAGAATGACAGCGTCAAAATGAAGCGAGTAGCCAAACCAAAGCAGAGTGCGAGCTGAATCTGTAATAAACACACAAGGATGGTAATCAATGTATTCGCCTGAAATAAGCTGTTCAGCACTAAAGTAGAGTAGAGCAATGGCACAGAAGGTTTGAGCCAAGTTGCAGCATTATTGATGAACAAGGGTATGAACCAAACAGGGTGGCATAGATGATGAACTAACAAATATGAAATGAATAACAGATTGTAAAAAGGGCACGTGGCCAGTAATTAAATTACGGGAGAAGAGACCAGTAGGAAAGGAAAGGAGGGAAACGGGGGACTTTTTGAAAGCAGGTAAGTGAAGAAAATGGTAAAAAATAAAATATAGATAGATTGAACAAAAGCGCAGATATATCACTTTTACAAGGAAAGCAGCCCTTAATTATATTGAAATAAAAAGTGAAAACTGTTCCAGAAATGTTAACTTCATTCAACTGCTATGACTCAGTCACTCGGTGCCCGACAGTGAAACATTCTGCTGTATTTTTTCCTGGCAAAAAGACAAAGCCAGGACAGTACTAGTCACTGTACACATAGTTATATATACAGTACAACCTAAGTGAAAATAAGCTGAAAAGCTCACTTCATTGCCTTCTATGTGAAGATTTATAAGCAAAGGGTATTTGAAACCGATATTTGAACTCAATTACAAGAAAACAAGTTCAAGTCCAAAGTTATTGCCTAAAATTTTCATTGTTCATTTCCAACTTTAAACATTCTTAATGTACACAATAGATATTTTTCTGAAAGGTATAAAAATTTAGAAGAGGCAATTTCTTTTCACCATGACATGTTAGCAAACATTATTTTAGAGAGAAACCAGAACCTATCATTGCCCTTATGTCAGGGTGTTCTACATGAATCAAGACATCACTCACATCCTGTCGTATAAAGTATCATTTGTTTTAACAGCTTGTACACGTTCTGAAATGCACCGGGCTGGAAGTGAGGTGTGTAAATCAGTCGTGATGAGTAGGTAATTATAAGGTACTTGCAGACAACTCTTTCTTCGAGAGCCAGACATTCCTGTCTACCGGCCCTGGGCTCCCATCAATATCAAGCAATTCAGCAGCTCACATGAAGCTGATCCTCCCCTCAAACAACGAGCGGAGAAGTCTGCAGTCAGTGCATGAACCACAGACACCTGTATAAAGGTAATTGCACAACATTATAATGTCGGAACACAAACGGGAGGAACTCAGAGTAGAGTCGTTACTCCTCTGCATTGAGAGAAGCCAGCTGAGGTGGTTTGGGCATCTGCTAAAGATGTCCCCTGAGCGTCTCCCTTTGGAGGTATAGCGAGCACGGCCAAGTGGGACGAGACCCTGAGGTCGGCCCAGGACCCTCGGGAAAGATTATATCTCCCCGTTGGCCTGGGAGCGGCTGGGGATCCCCCGGGATGAGCTGGAGGAAGATGTGAGGGACAGGGATGTCTGGGCTTCTCTGCTCTCCCTATTGCCACCGCGACCCTAGAAGGACAAGCGGTTAAGAAAATGGGTGGATGGATGGATGGATATTACAATAGTATCAAAAAATAAAACTAGAATTGACATTATTTCCCCCATCTTCATGATCTCTATGCATCTTTTTCCATATATATCTATGTACATTTTTCAATACAGAGATAGTGTAAGAATACTGGGTTTATTCTCGCCTAGGGGCACCAAAACGCTATCTCTGGCCTGGGCTCTCCAAGCTCCACCTTCCGCTTTCATCTGCAGGTATATAGCATCACCTCCTTGTATCCTCAGCAGCACTTAGGGACATGTTCACATTATGCGCCCAACAGCTGCTTCCACAAGTGAACTCTTCCCTCTGTAAATCATAAGTGAGATGAACTGAGCTCAGATGTTAAAAAGTGATGTAGTCATGGCAGCACAACAACTGCACCTCCATCCCCAAATCCGCCCACCCCAGAGCATGCAGGATTCAGCACTCATTAAGTGGCCAAACGAAACGGGAAACCATGCTCTCTGGACTGATAAGAGTTTAAAACAACTCGTAAAGGTTAAGGCATTTCCCGGCTCCATCTGCGCCTACCTCTATTTCTGCAGTTGTGTGCTAAAGACTGGATAGCGGCTGGACTCGTTTTGGCTTTTCTCTACTTCTCCATATTTTTTTTGTGTTGCTTTGCACCACATGCCATTCTATACCTTTATTTACCTCTTGAGAACTTACCTTCATGTTCCTTTCTTTACCCCTGAATTTCCTATACCTACAGTATATATTTACTTTTCTATACCACTCTTTACCTTTCAATTCCTGCATATACTATTCTGTACCTCTACTTTTATATATCCTTATCTCTTTGAACTTTACTACACCTATATTTACCTTTCAGTACCCGTTCTACCTTCTATGCTTCTACATACCATTCTGTACCTTTACTTTTATGTACATTTCTTTACCTCTTTGGAACTTACTGAACCTATACTTACATTTCTATACCTCTGTATACCATTCTGTGCTTGTTTACTTTTTCTGCCCAGATCCACTGAAGTCAGAATTCTGATCTCACATTTAACTTGCCAGACCTACTGTGGTTGCTTATTTTATCCAATCTTTACAACAGTAATTTACTCTCTGTATTCAGATGTGCAGACACTAGCAATCACAGTCAATGGTAACACACAGTACATACCTGCATGTGGAATCCCCTTTAGTATCAACTATATTGATGCTAATACCGTATATGTGCTTCTTCACTAGTATTACCTCTTTCAATTCAATGATAAGATTTAAAAACTTTCCTTTTACTGCTGCAGCTCATCTGGAAGCCCATTTCATTTTTATCGTACACCTACATGGTGCACCTTTAAGTGCAGCATCTTTGGACAGTATAATGAGAGTTAGATATAATATAATGAGATTATTTATATATATAATGAGAGCAGGCACGTTGGCTGTTCACATTTCTGTCCAAAGTTCTCATTAAAGCAATCACATCACATCTTTTTCAAGTCCACAGGGAATCCTTGTCTTCCTGCTGAGCTGGAAGGAAGATTAAACCCGGGTCAACTCACTGAAATTGTCAGCGTCATTCACCCAAAAAAACGAGGAGGTAGTTTATTGGTGACAAAATTCAAACGTATTGGGAAGGAAACGCGTAACACCTTCCTCATCACACACAGCAATGTTATTTTGCAATGCCACCGTAATGAGAGTCAGTTTCCTGCTCTGTGAGTGAACAATTTTCCTCTTAAAGACCCTTTTCAGGCTTTATTTACTGTGATTTTTTTGCATGGAAGAAAAAAGGGCCCAAGAAACCAATGTGTTTCAGTTCTGTTTTATTTTTCCTACCCTGTGAAAGTATGACCACTAACATTTATGTATGAATTTTCAGTTACATCAAATATTAGAAATTATATAATGGTTAAAGATTAGACAAATTATTCTCTTTGGAACCTGTGAAAAACAATGGATGATAAAACTTTAGAGCATTTGCTTTTACAGTTTTGAACGAAATAATGATTGGCAATTTTATTTTCTCCCACCTTATGATGATGTGACCTCCAGTAACATTTATGTATTTATTTTGCATTACATCATACATTACATGTGACCTCCAGCTAATTCCTTGATTCCAGCTTTATGGGGTCTTGACACCAATCCATCAGTGCCGTTTTGGCCTAATGAAAGAGAAACTCAGTCCTCAAACATTTTTAGGAGCAAAGTCCACAAGTGTTTATAGAGCACCACTCTCTTAAGAAAACAGGTGTGAGAATTCGCTTTAAAACCCCTGTTGTTATTGTTGCGGCTCTGGAAGGTCATTCTTCTGTTAAGAGTCTACTGAAGCCAAAACGGGACACCTGCACAGCCCTGTCGGTCTGCCATATGACAGGTCCAAATTCCCAGCCTTCCCTCCAAGAACCCACATCCCACACATGGATGCTGATCCTTGTCTGACACAGTGGGGATGTGGGGAGGGCTGCCCAGCCCAGAGAGGGGCTTTTGTTTCTGCCTGTCGGATTCTATAGGCTCAGGCCATTGTGAGCCAACCTTCTGTTCTCCTCCAAGAGCGGTATTAGCAATGATGTGGACTGGTTAACGAGACAAACCCGGCATGGAGCTCCGGTTGGAGTGGTGTGTCCCAGCTGGGTATGATGGGGGTAAAGGGGTGGGGGGGGTGGAGGCATTGGGGGGGTCAGGTGGGTCAGTGGTATTCCATCCACTCCACTGGTTAATGGTACTAAGTGCTTAAAAGCAAGTCAGCACTGATCCCTCTCTGTATTTTTTGTGCCCCCATGAGCAATTGCATGTTTACTCACAGCCATCGCAAGGATTCCAGGAAAGCATTTTTTTTAATTCTGCATTATAAATTAAATATAAAAAACTTTTTTTGGAATTTCAGACTATTCACCAGCTCAATTTTTCAGCATTTTGTCCAGCTGGTGTCAACTTAAAAATAAGGGGGAAAAAAAAGGTACCCATTACAACTCCATGCCTGATTGTATAAGAACGTGTGGCTCAGTTTGGCATAATAACAGACAGATGGATGTTGCAATTTTGAGGAATGGTGTCATCACAGCTATTCTGTATTGTTTCTCCTCGCACATTCGCAAGATGTGACATAGAACCTGCGTCGAGCAGCACATAATGAATTAACAATGGGCCTGCGGGAGCTTTCCAATGCGTCCTTTAAATTATTAACACCTTTGTTTAAAAAAACCTTTAAAACAACCTAACTTTTACTATAGACAATTGTAATTTGACTGTAGTCCAGCAGGGGAAAATGTGATGAAACATTCAAATACAAATGTCAATTAGCTTATGTACATATATGTACATACTGTACACTTATAGAAACCTCCCCCCCACCCCAAGAAAAAAAACTCACTCAGCAGTACCCGACTGTTACTCTGTAAACAGTCACTTTTGGTCACTTCCTACATGTACATATGTATATAATGTCTAAAGTAATTTTTCATACCAGTTCACAGGTAAAGCCTCTAACAAGGCAAAGCCGTGTCCTGGGAACTGAAGGCTCGGACCCATGTGCTCAGCAGCCGGGAGACGATGGTCCAGCTCAACGTCATTAAAATTATTGACAATGTCACACTTCCTAAAATGTGAAGTGACATTGAGAAAGTGATATTGAGGCTACTTCATAGAAAGCGCAGTGGTATAGTGTACTGTACACCATGTAGCGTGTATCACATTCATTCATTCATTCATTCACTCACTCACTAATTCATGGAAAGTGGTCATTATTTCCAATGTTTGATCCCGAAACACAAGAAACTAAAGTCGTTCTGTACATTCACAAAATCTGAAAAGCAATGGAATCTAAACAAAGTGCAGCTAAGGAACAAACAACTTCAGGATTGTTGAAAACAAGACAACCTTCATTAATGATGTTATGGCTCCATAAGAACAGCGCTGTACTGCACAGAAACTATTCACCGGGGTGCCACACTAACAGTCATATCCATACTTGTTCTGCTGTAATAAGCATTGTGCCAGTGCACATGTTTTCAGACAAGTTGAGAAAGGACAAAATATTTATTCTTGCTGTAGTTTATCTGTTTTTCTGCTTTATTTTAAATAATTCAGAATCCATTGATCAGTATTGCGTAATTATTATTATACTCATCTGCAGTAATCCACTCTCACATTTGGACTGTGTTTATAAAAGTAACGTTCTGTGTATTTTTCCAAAAAAACTTTACAAATCAGTGCTTTCCTCCTGAAGCTGACTGACACACGGAGGCAGGAGCCAGCTGTAATCTTGAGAGGTCATCTGTGTGTGCGAGTTCACGACACGAGGTCGCTTTGGGTCAAAAACCCTGTGATTTACGAGAGCCGAGTGCTACGGGTGAGCTGTTCACACCACTGTTGACCCCAACCAGGTCTAAGTGTTTGTGTGCATGAGAGAAAGCGTGAGAGAAAGAGAAACTGGCTGTGATGGATGTAAGGATTCCTCTTTAAGAAGGCAGTATTAGCTAAATTTCAAAAACAAACAAACATCATATTTGCAGAATTTGGACTTTGCTCATTACTCACCTTAGAGTCCATAAACTGAGGAGAAGGGCGATGAGCTCCAACCCAACTTTGCTCTCTTTTGCAGTATGTTACGCAATTTCCACAGCTGGGCGTAACATCAAAAAGTAGATGTGCACAACTGCAACTGTGGAAATTTAAATGTGCATTATAACTTTTTAATTACATGAGGGATAAGGTGCTCAGAAGACAAAGTGTCACTTCCAATGATGCATTGCAGTTTTAAAAAATGGATAAACAGTCTATTTTTGTTTCAGCATTCCACACCTCGTTCAGTCCAGGCCACATATGGGGCCCTTTTTGTTTTTAATCCTGCTACCTGGGAAATGTGACACACCTTTCTGCATAAATGTGACAAAAGTAATAGTTAGGGTTTTATGAAAATAAAATAAAATCAAACAGTGACTGTAGAGCATTGGATTCAAAAAGCAATGAAGAATCCGCTGTGGACTGGGATGGAACAGTTTCTCCAGCTATACTGAATGCGCGTGTTGTTCATAAGGATATGTACAAAATACAGGGAATGTTTATTTAAAGATGTGGTGACACCATGTTTAACAGAACGTGTCTTCTGTAGCCGTGAGATGGGTTTCAATATTAAGACTGCAGAAAGAAACAAACACATACCTTCCCTTTGAGGAAAATGAAGTCTGATGGTCAAGTTGTCAAAAGAGCAGTATGGGAATCTGAGCTCTTTAAATACCATCAGGAAGAGTCCATTTGGAAAATGGATGGGTGGTAGAAGCAGACATTCAAATTCAATAGGAAACTAATTCTGTCTTGATTTCATGTTCTTATTTGAATTAAGTGAAATAGGAAATGCTGTAGTTTTGTAAAAAATAAAATGTGTTTCATTGATTTTGCTATTTTATTGTGCTCAATGGCAGGCAAATAATTGGTCATTTAAATTTATAATGTGTTTCTGAAAAGAAACTTACAATGTTAAGATAGAACCTACAAGTACTGGGTGGGGTATCTAGTAGTGTAGCGCTTAGTGCTTCTGCCTTGGGATAGAGTGGTTGTAGGTTCAAATCTCACATTCAGTTATAGTTATCCTGAGTTGCCAAGCTGTATAAATGGATAATATACAAACACAGGGAATGGTTAATGTCAGTAAAGAGTATTGAGGTTCAGTCTACTGTTAGTGGTGAGTTGTATGGAGGGTGTGTGTGTGTGTGTGTATATATATATACACATACTGATTTGGATAAATGGTATCCAGTGCTACTGGAGACTATCTGAACTCTAAAGGGATTCTCTGTTATTGTTGTATAGAATATTAAAATAAACTTGTAGAATCTAAATTTTAAAATAAACAGATCCAATGATTAAATGACTATGATTTACACCCCTGATTCTACTTACCTACTTAGTGTAACCAATGCAACTTGGGTTTAACTTATTTTTTACCTGTACAACTTGTGTGTTTGTACTACACACGATTCCCTCTAAAGCAACAAACTGAACTGTTCATTACAACACATTTTTCACATAAGAAACATAAAATGTCTCATTAAATAATCATTTCGTGGTAAAACTAAGGGACACAATGGGTGGACATACAAGCAGTACAGTATATTGATCTGGATATTCACAAATGTAAATAGTACACTGGGATGTTAGAAATAAAGTTGTGTGGATCCACACTTGGTCACACAGACCATTATGAAATGATGTTATGCAAGTAGTAAAAACCTTACAACACCAACATTTTTATCATCTCGGTCTTCTCTGCAATATTTCATATTTTTCTTCATATACCTTAAATGCACATTTGCTGTATGCATTGAAAACTTCTTGATTCTCTTACTTCATTTTACACCATGAAAGCATAACATATAAAGTGCTGGGAAATTCAAAAGGAAAAATCTGAAAGATTTTAATTTTTGAAAAATATTAACAAGTAGACACACTTCTTTAAAATCCAAATATGCAGTCATACAAAAAAAAAATACTATCCACACTTTCTAATAAAATATAAGGCCAATTACAGAGTTCAATGTATGGGAGGCTAAAAACACTTATATAAATATAGATTATATTTTGGTATGTAAACTGACTACGTAATAGTGAATACTTAAAAAAACAAATATATACAGTATATATCAAACTTCATACAAAACTCAGTCTTCCTGTCATAAAGTAGTTTAATTTCAGATATTTATTGCTGTTTTAGCATAAGCATTCATGTGCTACTGTACAATTTACAGTTACTTGACATGAATGCATTTGTCATCCAGATACATGGAGATTTTATACAAAGCATACTGGCTAATCTGGGATTATGGCAGAGTACTGGGACTGAAATTATGATACTGTCCATCACCACACATACACCTCCAAAGGATACCATTGTGTAGGTGGGTGCTGCTATATTGCCCAGAGTACAATAAAAAAAAATCAGTTTTGAGATTACATCTCTGAATGAAAAGTGCATTATGAATACTGCAATAATAATACTGAATTTGACCAATTTGTACCGTTGGGTATTCTTCTTGCTTGCAGTTTTTCTCTGGGTAACTTTACTAGTGAGGAGAGCAATAAGGAGTAAGTTATAAATTCAAAAGTCAACATTTATATCTGAAAACTGCATGCAAAACACAGTAGTTGGCAAGAAACTCATCCCACTAATTTTTGGCCAGTTCTGGGGGATGTTTCTTACCTTGTTTCTTACCAGTTTTTAACAGTAATAGTATGGGTTGTAACAATCGCATCAGCATTTTTACACATATTTATTGTTTGGTTATTAAAAAAAAAACAAAACATTCCACAGTGATAAGAATGGCAAATCACAATAAAGAATAGCAGCACCTTTGCTGGGAATACTGGGACTGCTGACAAATACAGAAAAAAACTGCAAATGTCAAGCATAGTGATGAATTTGAGCTTCCATTTCAGGATACGGGTAGTACAGTCAGGTATGATCATATAGAACAAAGTGTGTTCATATCTCTGAAGGTTTATAAATGGGAAGTATTATTATTATTATTATTATTTAAACTTTATTTTAAGAACAGGCCTGTGCTAGATATGATGCCGCCGGTTGCGACTCTTCCTCATCTCCTGCAGATGCTTCCATTTCCTTGGGCTCGCCGGTTTCTTCCTGGCCCTTTTCTCTCGAACCCACACTTGCTCACAGTACTGGTCCACCGCGTGCAGCGGGCTGTCCAGCAGCTGCAGGTAATCCTTGTAGCGCTGGTGTGACTCGGCGACGGAGTCCCAGGATCCGTCCCCCACCCGGCCGCGCTCCAGCACCCGGAGCTCCACGCGAAGCAGGGTGCGACTGAAGCTCTGCTCCTGGGCTGTGCAGTGGTACCCGCCTGCGTCCCCCTGCTGCAGGGAGCGGATCAGCAGGCCACGCTGCGTCTGGATGAGCCGTTCGTCCGGCTTCACCTGGAAGGTCACAAACACAGCCGCCTCCTCATTAACGATGCAAAAAGATGCAAAAAGATGCAATTCTCTTTCCAAGTTTCCATAGCAACTCCAATGGCCACGGTGAGAACAACCATCCGAAACTGACTCAGGTACCACATAAAACCTAATTAATAAATAAATAAATAAATAAATAAATAAAGAAAGAAAAAGTTATTATTAACCCTGCAATGAACTGGGAACATGTCCAGGGTACACCCTTCCCAGCCCAGTACCACGTGTTTCCAGGATAGGGTCCGGACCAGTGTGACCCTGACTCGACTCCGTCAAGCATTTAATGATCGTAAGAGCGCAACTTTATTAATGATATAAATGAGGAATATAAAAAGTTGCGAGGAAAAAAAACACAAAGAGCAGCAGGTAGCACAGTGGCCAGGGCCGTTGGACTTGGACGTTACTCGTTTGAATCTATTTCCCATGAGCAAGGTACTTACCAGGAATTACTTTAAAAGTAATAATTAAAAGTTACCCAGCTGTACAAATGAGCAGGGTCAGCAGCGAAACATTGTGAGACACTGGTGAGAAAAATGTTAGTTGAAAGAATAGATGTAAATAAATAAATAAATAAATAAATAAATAAATAGAACTGGCTGATTTGGCATCAGTCCCTCAGCACTTCTGTGTTCTCTGGTTTTTGTCTCCTAGAAACCCACGATGACTTGAAGTGGTGCGGTCATCACGGCCAATTAGTCGACATGACCAACCGCTAATTGCCCATGTCTTGAACGCATTAAGGCCGCCGACTTTGAGCGAGCCGGAACATGTGTCTGACCGCAAAAGCCCTGGATTGTGATGACATCATGAGCGAGGGCCGTATTGCGCTCACTCATGCGGGACGATCCAGCCGCAGGGGGTGAGCGAGGCGGCGTTAATGACTGGCCCGGAACAGGAAGCCAGCAATGACAAGTCAGGTGCTATAGGGGAACAGCTGGCAGAAGTTCAGAAGTTCAACGCACTCCGGAAAACCGACGTGCGAGGATGGAACGGTAGGGGGAGGGGTTGGGGGGTGGGGGGAAGCGGTGGCTTCCCGTCCTTCACCATCCCTTTAATGGCTTTTACGTGGCAGCGGTTTCCCCCGATTAATTGGCGAATGTGTCACGCTGCTGTCTGGCCTAAAAGAACCCAGGTGCGAGGGGAGGGGACGGACACCTTTCAAAGCATACCTTGCCCCTCTCAGTCAGAGGTGGCAGTCCAAAGGTGAGTTTGGTTACGGGGGCAGTCGGCAGCTTAACCCCCTGACCCGTGCTGTTCCGTCCACCCCCCCCCAACCCAACCCAACCCAACCCAACCCTTTACTTCCTCTCTGAGCAGAGCCCAGTGGGACCATGACCTCGCACCCGGCTGCGTGGGCACAACTGCTGAGAGCATTGACCTGGGGTCCCCAGTCTCACACTCCGCGGTGATCAAACATGAACGCGGCGACGTGTTAAAAGGAAGTGACCAACCCGAGCACTGAAGGACTCGCGTTTGACTAATACCCCATTCCACTCAAGCTGATAAGTGAGATTGCAGAGTTGTGTCAGTTTACAATAAAACACTAAAACACCAAGAATTCACTCTAAACAGTCTGTACTGCAAATGAGTGTGAAAGAACTACAGATTTCGTACAAGTCCAGGCACAAGACAGTTATGATGGAATCACTTTTAAAAGTGCAAATTTAATAAAATAATTGAGAATTTATATAATTTGTATGTATGTGTATATTATATGTATATATTAAAAAATGTAAACAAATTTAGAATGTATTACATTACATTATAAATGTATTACATTACAATTTGTATAATTAAAATATAAATTATGCTGCTATTTAATTGTAATTTGTTATTTACATTGTGTCAGTTACGTTACAATTTTTATTTTGTAGACATCCTGTCCAAAAGCAATTCACAATGTGTGCGTTAAGCTCAAAAATTATGGTAGTCGGAGATTTATGTAGTCTTGTAACCAGATGGACTATATTCTGTGCTCTGTAATACATTCTATTCTTTCTAGCATATTTAATAAGAAAATCTTAATAGACTAAGTGTCTGCTTAACTGTTTGTTTGTTTATACTTTTTAAATGGCATTTAATCAGTCACACCAAAAAACCAAATTAAAAAAAAAAAAAAAATCTTCCTATATATGAAATATCAATGTAATATCGTGACAACATTATACAAAGAGGCTACAGAGAAATAAATGTAAATTTAATCAATAATAAATTTTCGCCATATATTTTTTTACAAGCTGCTGCAGCAGATTTTCGTTGTCTGGGACCTTGTGCTATGAGGACCGCCCCCCCATTCCGCACCAACGACGCGAATAAAGTCCGTCCCGGGAGGCCACCTGCTTGAGGAAGATTCCAGTAAACGTCCTCCCATGACTCTGTGGGGCCAGAAAGGAGTCCGCATCCAAAACCCTCAGCGGAGGAGGTTCCTTCCGACTGACTCTTCCATTAACCGCCCTCACTCCTTCCTCCCTTCCTTCCTTCCTTCCTTCCTTAGACATCCCTGGTCGGAAAGTCCTCAACCACAGCTCAGGGGTCACCGAGGGTGGAAACGGATTTGGAGTCGACAGTGACAGTGTGTCGGTGTTCCACTACACACTCCCCCTGGTAGAGTGACACACTAACGCACTTCCTGCTCACGTCGCTCACTAGAGCTGTGCGGAGGCACATCACTGCGTCACGATCGGAAATGACCAGAAAGCGCCCAGCTGTGGAAGGAAGTCACCGCTGCTGGAAAAAAAAAAACGTGCTCTACAGGTGAAGTGTGGGGGAAAAAGCATCACGAATGTCAGCATAACCTCAACCCTCACAACTTAGGGGCAGCAGGTGGCGCTGTGCTTTGGACCCAAAGTCTGCAGGTTTGAATATCACCTCCAGCCAGGAGTAGTACCCTAAGTACGTATCCTAAATCGCTCCAGTAAAATTGCCCAGCTCTATAAATGCTTCAATAATGGTAGCCACATTAATAAATTGCTTTGGAGAAAAGCATCAGATAAATGAGTAAATGTGAAGGACTTGGGTTTCAATCCAACCTCCTATAGTAGTACTCTTGAGCAAGGTACTTACTTGCCCTGAATTGCTGTATGAATGAAACACTTTATCACAGTATTTATCGTTTTATGTAGCCTTGGACAGCAGTGAGACTAATAAACATTAACAATGGTGATATAACCGGGGGAGCAGCCAGTGCGGTGGGTAGAGCAGCTGCCTTGTGCGCCAACAACGTGGGCTCAGATCCTACCTCATGCTGTAACACCCCGGAACAAGGGACTTACTCTGAACTGCTCCAGTAAAAACTAGCTTCCTGTTTCAATGAGTTAACAGTTGTAGGTCGTTTCAGCGGAAAAGGATCGACGAATAAATAAACGTGAAGGTTTCGGTAAACGGCCAATGGAGGAGGTAAAACTAAGCGCGGTCAACAACGGTGCGGCCATTCTCTTTGCTTTCGCTGACCACTAAATCAAAGCACCGTGTTTTCAGAACCGATCCCAAGAGCTCCCAGCACAGTCGCAAGCAATTAATTAGGCGATCGATATGGAGGACAACCGCTAGCCAGCGGTGCAGAAGTGCGGCACAAAGGAAGCCGTTAGGTGTCCCGGCGATTAATCACCGATGACTGTCGGTCGGGTCACCGGCAGAACCGCTGCGAGGAAGGGAAGCGTTCATTAAGGCGTGGGAGGCATCGGTGTCCGAGATCCAGGCGACGCAAGTGCAGACCTGCCGGCCTAATGGAGCCGGGAGATCAATAGGAACGATCCGGATTCTTTACCAAGAGCTACCTGAGTCGCTGCAACACAGAGGAAGCGGAGAAACCCGGCGCTTCATTAGAACCGACACTTTCCGTTGGGCTCATAACCGACTAATCTAACATTCATGAAGAAGCCAATCATTTTCCCACTTGGCATAATGAAGAAAATATGCTAATTTTTGGGAGCCTCGTAGGCCGAGAGCACATAAAAACGTAGAACCCGCCGGCACGCACATTACTCGAAACGCCCAGAGCCAGTTGTATAAAAAAAAAATCACAG
The DNA here is from genome assembly GCF_900964775.1 of Scleropages formosus. Taxonomy (NCBI): domain Eukaryota; kingdom Metazoa; phylum Chordata; class Actinopteri; order Osteoglossiformes; family Osteoglossidae; genus Scleropages; species Scleropages formosus. Next base: position 20,893,022 of record NC_041810.1, read on the forward strand.
TTTCATTAATAATGTAGTTTGTCTAAAGTTTTAAAAGATTTTTATGGATTAATTTTGAAAGTCATAATGTATTTTATGATGTATGGCACATAAAAATTTTTTCCAGGCCCTAAAGGTAATAACATCAGCAATATAAGTGTGGTGTTCAACCGAACTAATACAGCAATTTTAATAAAAGTGCCTGTTCCAAAGAGGCTGGGCTTTCCAAACCCCCATTTATAACATTATCTTCATTATGCCGAGTGGGAAGATGATTGGCGTCATGAATATTAGACGTGATTTGCAAGCGCTACCCGTTGCCCGCTGCTGCGGCTCATCGCCTCACACACATCCCCCGACTAAAGGTCTTCCTGCTATTTTGGCAGCACATCTCTAGCAGAGCGGAGTGGCTCTTGGGCTCGGCGAGCAGCTCGTCCCACAGATGAGGAGCTGATGACGGACGACGAGGATGCGAGAGAACACGGGGTCTTGAGACAAGTCTTCACACCTGTCTCGGCAGGCAGGCGGAGGGTTTCGAGGGAGCCGGGGAAGCGCTCGTCCTCATTTCCCCTGGCGGGAGCCGCGTATCGACCCGGGAAAACAGCCCGGTCGCTGGATTTCTCATTAGGTGCCATCGGCGATGTCTAAGGGATATGAATCTTTTTTAGGCTCTACAAAGGAGGCAGAAAAATTTTTAAAAAGAAGAAAAATAAGAAAAAAGGCAGAAAGCAAGAAATTTAATAGCGGTAAAACATAAACATTTCTTTTTGGTAAAAAAAAAAAAATAATAAAAACTGTAGAATTTCAAGGTATTTCTGAAGACGGATTCCTTCTTTGTCATTGACAGTGTTTAATAAAGTCCATCACGTCAGTGAACGATATTCGAATGGCGTTTACTCTTCCTTTCACACCTTCCACAGTGAAAGTACCCGGGGTCAACGAACACCAAAATGTGGCCCTGGGCTCAGGCCCTGCACGGCGTGCCGTTTCCCATCCACCCCACCCCCCGCGGCTCAGCCCGTTTCTGTTATGGGTCACTCATCGCCACTTTGAAAGTACCCCCCCACCCCCAATAAAGTGCATTAATAAGCTCTGTCCAAGTGCCAGCTTTGTTTGCTCTTATTCACATATCAGGTTACTGCCAACACCCTTCCCTTCTGAGGGCCTTTGTCCCACCATAGTATATTGATATTTATTATATAAATAAGACTTTTCTCCTAAGCAACTTGCTAAGATACTCAGTTATTTACTCATTTACACAGCTGGGTAATTTTTTACTCTAGTAATTTAGGGGAAGTACCTTGCTCAAGGGTACTACCGCTGTAGGTGGGATTCCACTACACTGCGAGCTGCATCGTGCACTAGTCTCACGGTTACCCATCTAATCCACAGATTAGAGAAGATCACGGGGGTTTGGACAAAACCAGTTCCGAAAAGGAATAAGTACATACAGACACTCCTCACTTAACGACCTACCTGTTTAACGACGGAGCTGACTTACGACCAGCTCTCCGACCAGTCGGTATTGTACGCTGTACAAGAACTTTGGTCGTGGAGACGGGAGCGCGGCGTCTCAGCACGCGAGCGCGATATCACGTGCTTGCTGCAAAATCGTAGTATCAGCGGTGAGGCAGCAAGCGTGGACGTAGAAGCAGCAGAAAAATTTGTTGACCGATTTGATCATCAAGAAAGGCGGCTACCGTCCGGAACAGATCTTCAACGTGGATGAAATCTGACTTTTTTGGGAGAAAATGCCCGAAAGGTCTTACGTACACAAAGAAGCTTAAAACAATGCCCGGTTTCAAGGCTTTTAAGGACAGGGTCACGTTGTCGTTGGGAGGAAATGTCGCTGGGTTCAAGTTAAAGCCTTTCCTCATCCATCACTCCGAGAACCCACGTGCATTGAAGCAGGTTAGTAAGCACACGCTACCAGTACAGTATGCTTGAAATATCGGCAAGGGGCGGCTCCTCGCTTATCGACTAATTCGATTAACGACCTAGTCGTAGGAACGGAACTCGGCTGTTAAGTGAGGAGTGTCTGTATTTATTTTCGTTACATAGTTCCATATAGTCTGACTACAAAATGTTCGTACACTTTTCTCCTAATCACCGAGCAGGTAAAACACCCAATGTGTTCTCCCAGTGTTTGAGTGGGTTTTCACCAGGCGCTCTGGTTTCCTCCCATAGTCCAAAGGCTTGTGTTTTTTGGTGTATTGATGACTCTGTATTTCTCATGCACTGTCTGTGTGAGCAAATGAGTGCGTAGCTACCTGGTGATGGGCTGGCATCCCATTAAGGGTGTACTCTGACTATACTCGCACTCCACTTCCTGGATAAGCTCTACCCTGATTTGGATAAGTGGTTAAGAAAGGTGAGTGAGAGAGAGTGAGAGTGTGTGTGTGTGTGTGTGTTGAGATAATGGCTGCTTAAAGGTCTCCACTCGTGCAACATCCACCCCACCTAGGGGGCTGTCATATCCTGAGCCGTACCTCCTCGCGCCGCTCAGAGCCAGACCTCTGCAGGAACCAGCGGACCTGGGCCTGCCGTGATGTGGCCACACACTCCAGAAAGGTGGAGTTGGACTCCACCCCAAAGAGGATCCTCTCCTCGGCCTGAGTGGAGTCCATGTCTGGAGGTGGGAGAAAAAGAGTGCGTTTGCAGCAGGTGTATCTCCGCACGTTTCATGGCCATCGTTCATAAAGGAACTTACTGTCTTCAACGTCCCAGCACTGGCCCGAGGGGTCGCCGTGCTTCACATCCTGTCTCCTCGCCCTCCTGTAAAGCCAAAACCACGGGCCTTTAATCAAACTTCCACTTGAGACTCTGAGCTCCTGAACTCACAAATATCAGATAAAACATGGTTAATGCTCCACTATTCTAACCTGAACATTTCAGAACGTCGTCTCAAGGACTTTGGCACGAAATCGGCGAGACTCTGCAGACCGCAACGTGAACTCTCCAACAGCACCTTTATCTGACCTTGATCTAACCCTTGGGTTGCATTCTGGTCTAATCTGACCCATTTACAAGTTGTCTCTATCATAAATATGGTGTCTCATGCGATGGCCATGAGGCTCCATGACATGATCCACACCAGACATCTGAACACAAAGTTACTGATCACCTGTTTCACTGGATTTTACACTTTATTCCCATTTTGTACACCCGCGATGTGTGTGTGTGTGTTCATGTGTGGCCCACCACAGGAAAAAAATAAGAGTGTAATAAAGAGCCGGGGTGCGGTGGGTTGGTCCGGGTCCTGCTCCTGCTCTTGGGTGGGTCTGGGGTTCGAGTCCCGCTTGGGGTGCCTTGCGAGGGACTGGCGTCCCGTCCTGGGTGTGTCCCCTCCCCCTCCAGCCTTGCGGCCTGCGTTGCTGGGTTAGGCTCCGCAACCCCACTTGGGACGAGCGGTTTCAGACAATGTATGTGCATGTCTGTGTATTATTTTATTCAAATTTGTCGGTTCTCGACGGTAAAACTGGACTGGCTTCATGATGACCACGACTGCATTAGAGCCTTGAGTATTTAATTGATTCAGAACTATAAATCCCAAAGTTTACTGAGCAGGTAAAGTGTATAAACCAGGAAAGGCTACATATTTTCTATCTGGCAGACAGTAGTCTGTGTTGCCAGGTTAGGCTCTGGTGCCCCGCATGGGGCGAGCAGTTTGGACAGACGTAATAAAGAGCAGGACTTACATTTTTTCATTTCACTAATGCTTTTTTCCAAAACAAACAATTAATTTTCCCCATTTACACAGCTGTGCAATTTAAGATAAGTACCTTATTCAACAATACTACAAGTGGGATTCAAACTTGCAACCTTCAGGGCCCAAAGGCAGCAACTCTAACCACTAGGCTGCAGCTGTCTCATAAAAAGCAGACTCCAGTTAAGACACGCTCGCACAAATGGAATCATTGTATCAGGTGCAAGAAGTCAGTCGATCAGAAGCTCCAAAAAGACGTGCAGAACTTGGGATGATTATTAAGGAGTGAAGTTGGTTTTATAACCTATTTTACATAATTAGGGTATAATCTGTTTTGTAACTGCTTTATAAACAAGTCTAATGGGCTGCCCAGTTCTGGATGGGAAACGCAGAATAGAAAGCTGTCAGAAACACCACCCAGGGTTCAATCTGTCGTTTGACCTCCAATAGCTCACTGCCGTCCGTCTCCCTGACGTGACAAGGGCCTGCGAAAGCGATGACTGAGCGGACGGTGAGCGTGCGACATGTGAAGAGCGGGAAGAGGAAAAGCTGTAGGGGTGTCAACCCTCCCCATTTCCTTCTCCCGTGACGCCGTCCTGTAACATCCGTCCTCTGTGCTTCCCCGCACTGCACACTTGGATTTCTGCAGAATCAGATAAAGCACCGCGTGGACGACCCTGGGGAGGAAGGAAAGCTCCTTTCTCCAAAAATAACCGTCTCGTGTCACTTGCCGCTGAACCCAACACGCACCCCACCTCTGCGGAAAACAATCGTGACAGCGGGCATTAATCATTCAGAGCACGCGGTGGATTATAATCCATTTTCTGGCCTCACAGACAGCGCATAATAGCGCGGGACAGTTAAGGGGAAAGAAGTCGGCTGCCGAGCCGAAGTTCCGAGTCCCGGAGAAAAACCGTGTAAAGTCCTTGAGAGCAAGGCTGACGGGAGGATCGATATCGAACCCTTGAATTAATAAGCTTTGCGCCTGCCGCGGGAGCAGCGCCCCCACCTGAAGGAGCGGCGACAGTTTCGCTGAAACTCGGTGAAATAATTGCCTGCCGCACGGGACGCACTTGGCATCCCGGCGCGAACGAAAAAACACAAACAGAAAAAAACATCCATTCTTCATTTTAATGGGCGAGGAGTGAGCGGTGCACTCTGGGAGACCTCAGAGTTCGGGGATGATAAGTGAGAGTGTGCGAGTGTGTGAGTGTGTGTGTGTGTGTGTGCGCGGCTCTGAAAGCGTACCTCTTTGAAGCCGGGATGTATCTGGAGCAGGAGTGTCCGTCCCAGGCGCAGTAGGGGTCCCGAGCCAGGCAGCAGTCGGCACAGGCCCGTCCGTAGGCCTGGCAGCGATGTAGCGAGACCTGGACCAACCCGTCTCGGGACCCTATGTACAGCTGGTGCTGAGAGACACAACGAGGGATGAGTGTTAGCGCAACATGCAGGAGAGACATAGTACACACAGACACACACGATACAAGTGGAAGGGGACCGGGGGCAGCTGGTAGTTTAGCGGTGTATGCTGCCACCTTTGGACACAGAAGTTGCAGGTTTGATTCCCACCTCCCACTGTAGTGCACTTGATCATGGTACTTCTACTACACTGCACCCGTAAAAATGGATAAGTAGTTTAATGTTGTAGGCTGCTTCGGAGGAACTGAGACCTGCATCTGGTTGCCATGCCAACAGATGCAACACGGTGCCTTCCTGGGCAACCATCACATCAAGAAGAATATTTCCAGAAAATACACCTTTACACGTGCAGCTGGTGCGCACACACAGACACACACACACCATTCACGCTAGACTCTTTTCAAACACTGAAAGGGTTTAGAAAGACTGCGCTCCAGTGAGCATCACACTGCTGATCTTTCCTTGCATTTATTCACTTTGCTGAGGCTTTTCTCCAAAGCCGCTTATAATTATTTACCTATTTATATAGCTGTGCAATTTTACTAGAGCAGTTAAAAGGTAAGCACTTTGCTCAAGGGTACTACAGCTGGAGGTGGGATTCAGACCTGCAAGCTTTGGGTCCAAAGGCAGCCATAGAGCTCCAAGGACATCTCAGATCTCAGCTGAAGCGTTGCATGTCATGGCATCCATTTGGCACCACTATGAGACTTGCATTAACTTTTCCCGATGTTTTGGGGGGGGGGGGGGGGGGGGACTTCCACCACAATTTTAAGATCGTTGTACCAAGATCAGTGTACCAAGTCACTCATTACAAGTCAAGGTCTCACTGCCCCCTGGCTTTACAGCAAACTTGTCTGAGATAACATGAGCTAGGATCGGGCAGGACGCTGATGTGTGTGTGTGTGTGTGTGTGTGTCCAACCGCCACTCCCCAAAAGATAAGTCAACCACACTCCACAGCTAGGAAAAACGGTAGGTCCACAGGAACCACCAGCACATGCAGGTTATGCAAATGAAGGTGGGCTGCACTGCTGTGTTTCATCTCAACACAGGTCCTGATGAGTAACAAAGAGCCTGTTGCTTGTCATTACACTGACTTGGACTGCGAGCCGAACGTATGAACCATACGCACCTGTTTCGAAGAAATTTCCATACTGAGAATCGGGGAGGGAGCCTGCAGAGAGGGAAGGAATGTGTGTTTGTTAGATTCCTAAAATATGAGCATTATGATTTCAGTGTGCGCGCACACAGCATTGCTTGAAAGTATGCGAACCCTATAGGGATTCTCATTCTTGTATGAAATATTCGAATTTAGAAAGTTTAAATGTTAAACCTTAAAATAAAAACTTACAAATTGAACAAATGACCATGATTTACACCACTGATTCTACTTACCTACCTGGTTTAACCAATACAATTTCACTTATTTTTACACCTGTACAGCTTGTGTGTTTCTACTACACACATGATTCCTTCTAAAGCAACATATGGAATTGATCATTACATACTTATTGTGTCACATGAGAAACACTGATTCTCATTCGATAACCATTTTGTGGTAAAATTAAGGGACACGAGGGCTTCGCACATTTTTTAAGCAGCAGTGGATATTTAAAGAAGGATAATATGATTGGTGAAAGTTCAACAAACTGGGCTTTAAGAGAAGTGTGCCCTGTTCACACTGGCACCTCTACACACTCTACACACACAAGGGTCACATGACGGGGATATTTTGTTGACAGCTTAGAACTGATCATTTGTCTCATTAGCCGACGACCCCCAACCCCATAAGCCACGCCCCCTCGAGCACCTGGAACACCTGGAGCTCCTCCAGAAGCAGCTGTTCCGTTGCCCAGTTCTCCTGCGTGATGGACACAACCTTCAGGACGGTTCCCACATCTGACAGAAACACATGAATAAACACAGTCACACTGATCCTGTCGCCAGAGTGTGTTTCTTAAACACGGCTTGTCCATGAAAACAGCACACAGTCGGCGCAGAGACCAGTGCGTGATGCGGGTGGTACATTAGTTTTATGACTAATATCAACAGACAATTCTCCTGCATAACCTTCCTAATTATTTTGGTCAGTTCTCTGGTCTGTTGTTTCTCCCACTCTGCAGTGTGGTAATTTATAGGTAAGGAATGGTTAGCGTTCAATAAAAGTATTGTTTCAGAAAGACTCATTTTAACCTAAACATTTGTGCGCCATCTGCTGGCAGGAATTAAGAGCTGCATCGGCTCTATTACATTAGAATAGGCTCCCCCCGGTTTAAAATTTTCAGTAATCTTGAGGCTAAGTTTCTCCTAATACTAGATTGAGAAGAAGCTAAACAAGTGACAGATGCTACAATTTGATTTCAGATGTTTAGTTTGAGCTCACCTGTGCCCAGAAACATGACCGCATACTGTCCATCCACAGCTGGGACACGGTCCACCACTATCTGCGTCAGTCTGTAGTCCACATTGATGCGGGTGAACACGGGCTCCCTGGCGACAGGGTAAACAGCCCTGTACATCATGGGGTGGTCTTTAATGAAGCTGATCACTTCGTCCGAGAAGTCCTTGGTGGTCTTTATCCGGGGGTCATACGTCCTGCTGGGACACTGCGGAATCAGATGAGCTCAGTTAGGCCTCCAACACAGTAAAGAAAGTGGGATTTTTATACTTGTGGGGCTTTCATCTTTCAGGGCTTTTAGCAAAATCGAGAAGGTAGAGTAGCGGTTAAAAGTGCTGCTTTGAGACCCATCAGTCACAGGTCCAAATCCCCTCTCTAGCTGTACTATCCTTGAGCAAGGTATTTCCCCTAAATTGTTGCAATAAAATTACCCAGCTGTGTAAATGGGTCAGTTATGGTACATAGATTAACAGAGTAAGTCACTTTGGAAAAACAAGTCAATAAAATGAATCAATTAGACTCCAATCCATAAATGACTCAACGAATTTTGTGGTTTGTCGTTTCTGTGGAAAGTTTTCTTGGACTTATAAAGGATAAAAACAAGGTTAATAAGCTCAATAACAGAAACGTAGAAAAATTAAAGGCGAGGATTGGGCGCACTCGGTACTAAAACGGATCAATGTCGCCCTCTAGCGGCCGCTCCACAGTCTCTCACACTTCGTCCCGTTATCCGGTCTGCGTTTCTTCCTCAAATTGAAAAGACTGAATAGCGAAAAAGCAGAAAATTAATTTACTTCAATGGGCTAAAAGACGGTCTTGCTCTGTGGTTTGTTCCTTTTATGTATTTTCTACATTATTTGAAACGTTAGAATTTAACATTTTAATTAAGGAATTAATTAAGAAAACCTTCGGAGCTGTAAATCAAATGAATTTCTTGTAAGTTAGCAGCTGTAATAAATAAATAAATAAATAAATAAATAAATCTGACTGCCTCAAAAAAGCCTTAAGCCATGACAGCAATGGAATTCAGAATATCCTTTCTTCAGGAATTTCAGATGAACACAGTAATTTAACTCCTATTGCTAAGTGTCAGTGATACACTGAATTTTTACTACTGTCTGATCAGGGTGAGGGGCGCGGTGGCGCAGTGGGTTGGACCGCAGTCCTGCTCTCTGGTGGGTCTGGGGTTCAAGTCCCGCTTGGGGTGCTTTGCGACGGACTGGCGTCCCGTCCTGGGTGTGTCCCCTCCCTCTCTCCAGCCTTACGCCCTGTGTTGCTGGGTAGGCTCCGGTTCCCCGTGACCCCGTATGGGACAAGCGGTTCTGAAAATGTGTGTGTGTGTGTCTGATCAGGGTGAAATAGATATTGGCAAAATGTGGCCTTCCTGTTCTATAAAGCGTACCATTTATACTTTTCATACTACAGGACCCAGTTCCTCAAGCTGGACCATTAATGTCCAGTTTTTTCTACATGTGATTAATGTCAATGAGGCTGTTATGTTTGCCCCTGGCAGTAGGGGGCGCTCACAGGGCAGGAGCAATTCAACCCAGCTGAGTCTACTTCGCCTTTACTGCTGTAATACCAGGATAACGAAATTCAGTTTGTACGGCTCCTAGAGTGTGAACTTCAACTGCTAAATTTAACAATTAAAATTAAATTACCGAGCTGTACAAATGGGAAAATAATTATAAGTAGCTTCACATTGTAATTCACTTTGGAGAAAAGGGTAAGGGAAATAATGTAAATGTGAGAAAGCACACAAATAGAGAGTAAACGGGAGCGCACAAATAAAGGGCAGTAAACATAAGGGGAGCCGAACTCCTGAGTGAGGTTTCAGCTAAATGTAAAGAACTGGAATACTGTTCTGTACAAAACATTGGAATAAGAAGAATGAATGAAAAACAGGGAGAAGCCGCTGCTGGTGGCCATCCTCATTGTCACTGCGGCTGCGCCTGGCAGGAGGTGGGGCCGCTGCCACTTACGGTCCCCGGACGCGGGTACGGGACCCTCCCCTCGTACTCGACCCAGCGGTGCTCGAGGCCCTCCTTGTGAGCGTACGGCCCGTTGAAGACGGCGCGGATGTCGGCCATGTGGTAAACGCAAACTGCCGAGCCCTTAAATATGGAGCTGCAAGAACATGTTATATTATTATTATTATTATTATACCAAACCATCCCTTTTTTCAGACATGGATAAATTTCATAAGAACTGTAAAACGGTGACATTTTTCTGTTTTCTGTCAAATTCTAAGTTCAGAAGCTGTGTAAATATTTGGCTTTGAATATTTGAATTCTAGAACGGAGGTGCGGTGGTGCAGTGGGTTGGACCAGGTCCTGCTCTCTAGTGGGTCTGGGGTTCAAGTCTCTCTTGGGGTGCCTTGCGACGGACTGGCGTCCCGCCCTGGGTGTGTCCCCTCCCCTTACGCCCTGTGCTGCGGGGTAGGCTCCGCGACCCCGCTTGAGACAAGCGGTTCAGAAAGTGTGTGTGTGTATTTGAATTCTGAAATAAATCCATCCTCTTCCTTTTTTAATGCAGGTGGTCCTCAACCTATGACAGGGTTCGACTTTGCTCCTGCATAAGTCAGCTTCATTGCAACTATATCATATAAATCATAATGTATGGAAACAATGAGCATGAATGCTGCAGTGTAAAACTGGGGTTTGTTCTATTTTTCCACTAATTTCACACGTTATTCATGTTGAAATTATACTAATATAGAGTAAGAATAATAGAAATGGACCTTTATGCTGCACTGTTATTTTCATTTTGATTTCTAAATATTTTTTTCTTTTCTGCATCCCCCCCACCACCACATTATATATAAAATTTTTATGGATATGAAGTTTGAAAGTTTTCTGCTACCCATTTAAAAGGTACTGGTGATCACCTGTGTTGGACAAATTTACCACACTGCAGCACACACACACTGAACGTACCTGGTGGTGGTGAAGACTCCATAGACGACGGGGTTTCTCTCGTCCCGAGTTGGAAGGAGGAAGATGTCCTCTGGAAAGAGGAGCAGAGCCCGTCACGCGCCAGTCCAACAAGCCCCCGGTGCCGACGACGGTCAACATGACTTACGGAGCTCGTCAAAGTGTGTGTCCACGCCATCCGGCCCGGGAATGGAGCACACCAGCCTGGCCTTCAGAAACGTGCTCCACTTGTTGGTGAGGCTCCGCAGGCCCCCGACATCATTCTGAAACACAAAGTCTCCGTGTCTCGTGAACAAACACGACATCAGTAATTGACACCGTCGCCCACGGTGACCTACAGCGTTAGATTCAGTACAGGAAACTCCCTACAGTGATTCACACACTTCGTCGGCAACGCATTAATCAATTAACCCATGATGCACCAGTGCTACCCGCTGTGCTGCCCATTTAACAGCTAGACCTGTAATTTCACTAATTTAGATAAGATTCAGAATTACAGAAATTCAGATTGACATGACAAATAATTAAGTGAAAAACAAATTAACAGGTTGCTAATTACCTAATTCAATTTGCATACAAATTTTTCCAGAAGTTTCCACGGGAAATCAGACAAATGAAAGACATTTGAAGGATCCATGGGGGGTCGAGAATGCAAGTAAAGCAATTTATGCTTTAGGGGGCTTGAATATTGAATAGCACTGAATATTGAGGAACATGAGGTACTGTCATCGGGGTAAAAGTAAACATGCTCACAATTAACATTAAAAACGTCACAGTCTTGCAAGTGCATTCAGTTGCAAACTTCTAGAGTTTTCCACAAGGTAGAAGGACTGAGACTTCAGTTTGTGGTTGCACCTTAAAGGTATAAACTGTTATAAATAACTAAAGTAAATATGTTTTGTATTCTTCTTGCTGCCTAGGTGGAGACCAGTCATCGATTTCCCATTTTACACCTTATCTTTACTGCCGACAGGTAAAACTGTGTTCCTGTCTGTTATTCTCAGTGGAAAAGCTGCCTCATCGGAACCTCATTATGTTGGAACTGTTATGTAAGTCAGCATTTCACAGCAAAGTACTGTGGTATTTCTTATAAAACCCCTAGCAAGCAGTCTGACTAATAAATGATGAATAGGGTGGTGTTTGCATTGCTTTCCTCTGGGTGCTCTGGTTTCCTTCCACAGTGCAAAGATGTGTTGCAGGTGGACTGGTGATTCTGCAGTGCCAGCAGAGTGTGTGTGTGTGTGTGTGTGTGTGTGTGTGTGTGTGTGTGTGTGTGCGTGCGTGCGTGTGTTACCTTGTTCTGTATAAATGGGTTCTTGTGGCTCTTGACCATATTTCACACTGTTTTACTGAAATTACATTGTTTTTTTTATTGTTTTATTGCTTTAGAAGGGGGGGGTGCGGTAGCACAGTGGGTTGGACCGGGTCCTGCTCTCTGGTGGGTCTGGGGTTCGAGTCCCACTTGGGGTGCCTTGCGACGGACTGGCGTCCCGTCCTGGGTGTATCCCCTCCCCCTCCAGCCTTACGCCCTGAGTTGCCGGGTAGGCTCCAGTTCCCCGCAACCCCGTATGGGACAAGCGGTTCTGAAAATGTGTTTGTGTGTGTGTGTGTGTGTATTGCTTTAGAATAAACTCAGTTTCCATTTAAAATTATTTCCTGGGACGTCAAAAAAATTGAAAAGGACTTAAATATGTTGACATTTTCCTGCAATAGTTCAGCGCTCGTACTTTGTTTGCGCTCTACACCGGAAGATCCTTCTGAACAGCACAGAAGACCAAAGCAATGTTTCTTCAGCCAGAAAAATTAACAATTATTCTAGATCAAGACTCATACAAACTATGGACACCTTTTTTGCACAGTGGACTTCTGGGACAGCGGTACCCGATCACACTGTTGAAATAATGTCGTTCTTAATGCAACTGTTTCACATTCGTACGTGTATTAATAATGTCATCGACATGAGTTTTGAACCCGTTCTCGGGGGGGTGCGAGGCCTCACCTGACACACTCGTGCCACTCGGGACAAGACGCTCTTGTCCCCGGCGCTGCCATCGCGGGACGCCTCGCGGAAGAAGAAGTAAACCTTGTCGTCGTCGGGGTTGTACGTGTCGCCAATGGCGTGAGCTGCAACAAACTTGGCCTCTGTGGAAATGAGAGGGACGTCTGTGTTTGTCACACGATCCCGCAGCTGGCGGAGGCACACTCAGCATGACGTAGCACTGTTTACAGATCAGCAGGGAAAAGTCTCACAGAATGGGGTAAAATGCTTTTATTTGGAGGGTAAAAGCTGTGCAGCAGGTGGTGCAGTGGTTAGAGCTGCTGCCATCTGAACAACATCTACGCAGCTTAACCACATGCCCGGGAAGAGGAGAGCTACGCTCAGGACGGCACAGGTTCGACTCGCTGACAGGGTCCGGAGCAAATGCTGAAGCTTTCTTTACCATCGATCCAGTAATCCTTGGACACGTCGGTCCTGATGTAGCTGCGGTCGCGTTGTCCCAGGGAGCGCGTGAAGGCCGTGTCCTTGCCCAGGAAGTCGGACGCAGTTCCTGAGTACAGGTGGTGATCTGCGGATGCAGCGTGGGGGAGGACGACACGTGAACCAGCAGCCTGGACGACGGAACCGCAGTAGGACTCGCATCCCTCCCAAAACCTCATGTTGACTCCCTTGAGGGAGATGCACCACAAAGACTGCTATAAATCTGCTCCTACATCATGTCATGGAGGAAGGAAGGAAGGAAAGAAGGAAGGAAGGAAGGAAAGACGACAGCGGCGGCTCCCTTCCGTCGAGCCGCACGCCCACAGCTCGTATCTGGTTCCTCACTGACTCACAGAGCCGCCAGCCTTGGAGCTCTTCCCCAGTTGGGTCCAGCTGTAGCTTTTCAGGTGTCAATGTGGTGCCCATGGAATGTCAGCAAGTGGTATCCATGTGTTTCGACAGCTGATTACTTTACTGTTAACAGGGTCGGCGTTATAACTTGACAAACCTCGGCGGTCGCCTAAGGGCACGGGGATTTCGGGTTGGCCAAATTTTGCTACCGAAAAGAAAAAAAATAATTCTTGGAATCCAGGAATGAAATAAATAAATTTAAAAACTAAAAACCTAAAATAATTACACACACACACACACACACACACTTTCAGAACCGCGTGACGGAACTGGAGCCTACCTGGCAACACAGGGCGTAAGGCTGGAGGGGGAGGGGACACACCTAGGACGGGACGCCAGTCCGTCGCAAGGCACCCCAAGCGGGACTCGAACCCCAGACCCACCGGAGAGCAGGACTTGGTCCAACCCCCAAAATAATTATTTTTCGTTAAATAATAAGTGTCAGAAAACTGAAGATCGGCCGCATTATATTCATTATGACATGACTAGAGAGCACCAGGGAGTACAGTAGTTAGAGCTGCTGCCTTCACATCCAAAGGTTGCCGGTTTGAATCCCACTGCCAGGTGTAGTACCCTTGAGCAAGGCACTTACCTTGAATCATTCCGGTAAAAGTACACACATGGGTAAAAGACTGTTGGTAACGTAACACTCTAAGTCACTTTGGAGTACAGTGTCATTTAAAGGAATAAATATGAACCTTACAATGTCTCTGAGCATTTGAAGGTAACATTGTATATGAAACAACCTGTATTAACTAGATGGTTTGTATTTTTCCAAGTTCATTTTCAGTCGTTATCAATTTACGTTCTGTGCATACATAATATTCACATGCGTGTCCATGACAACGATGAATAATCACATCATAAAATTATTGATAAATTCTAATTTTATTTTCCTTTTTTCACCATCTGCAAGGATTTATATGTAAAATATAAGGAATTTTTGTCATATATCATTTATTAATTTAGAGGTACTCTAAGGGTGCTGCAAAAAGGCACCAAAACCTCTAAAGGAGGACCTGCAAGTTCATCAATTTCAAAAAAGGGAAAAGGTGACGTTAATAGAGAGCAACGAGAGGCGAGCACCTTAACATCTGCCATCTTAACGTAATAAATTCATCTCCCAAGACGGGGAAAAAAAGAAGGTTAAGAGCCATGAAGCAGGGCTTAGCATCAAAACCATGTGTCCATGAGGACAGAAATGAACGCAGCTGGGTCGTCCGGCCTACAAATCAAGTCGCTCGTTACGCGCCGAGGGTATCGCTCACATCTTGGGTGCAGACCTCCAGAGCATCGAAGGGATGCCCACCCCATCATGAGCCTGTGATCCGGCGTGATTTACGTCCCTTTAATGGTGTCTCCCTCCCACCCATAAATCGCCCTACACGCGGAGACATTTCTGTGCATAAATAAGTGAGGGGTTGTGTGCGGAACCAAGAGCGATGAGCTCCATTCCGTTCCCATGCGCTGGACCTCGTACATCCCTTAATCTGCCATCTCTCGTCACATTTCCCTACGTGATTCGCTTTAAATATTACATGTTTCGGAGACCCTCCAGTCGCTCTTCTCACTGCTGCCTCCGGCAAAGTTTTACCCTGTACTGCAGTTCCAAACACTGTACAACAGCCCCTCTTTATCCCATTGCTCTTCACAGGATGATTTGCTCATCCGAGGGCCGTGCCGTGAACAACACATTAAAAAATGACCAACGGAGTCACTTTTTCAACAGACGCACACGGTGGAGCAGAGCAGAGGCGCAATCGGGCCACATGGGAACCGTCGACACCACCTGTTCTCCCCAAGAGCACAGCAGCCTTGGAGAAAATCGCCATGTTCACTCATGTTTCAGTCGTTCTGATTATGTTTGCAGTGGTGATTATAGCTCTTCGATGGCAAGAGCGCTGGGTGACAACACACGTGGACGTCGCTCACCTGTCAGGACAGACGCAAACGGCTGCCAGGGGTCATAGGGACACTTCATCCTCCCGGACTCCACAGTGTTCGTGTGGAGGTGGAACACAGCCTCCTGCGGAGCAGAAACACCTTTAACGTGTCAGTTTCACATGTGATGCTGCTTCTGTCTGAAACAAAGAGTACGGTACAGTAGAGCACGGTAAAAACTGTACGTATGCTGTAAAGAGACTTCAACGGGGTGAACAGTCTCCCTCCGAAACGACTCGATTCCTCAAGAATAAGGACCAGAAAAACAGTCAAAAGAGTCTCGGCACTAAACGACGTCAATTCTCCCATGTTTTCATAGGAAAAATAACAACAAAAAGAAATAAAGTATGTACCACATATAAAGTCTATGCATTAATATCCCAGCACCTCCTCATAGGCAACAAACACATTACATGGAGTATATTAAATTAGCAGAAAATACTTTCAGTTAAAAGAACACCAGCCGGTCACTTTCAAAAAGCATTCTAGGCATAAAGTGTGCAAAATACTTCTGGCTATCGAAAAAAATTTACATTTTAAACAATTTTGGAAATCCCAGCCTCTGGTGAACTGTCAACTGTTATAGTGGTACCTCCTGGGATATTACAGTCATATTAAAGTCAAGTTTGCAACATTGTGCTGAAGAGAGGGTTCGATCAGATTCTCTCACCTCCCCTCGACCGCCGACCTCGAGGAAGGCGCAGAGAGGCTGGAAGGCCCCCGTCCCGCATACGTACACGTGTGTGCTGTTGTAGTTGTGCAGGACACGGATGAAGTTGGCACACTCTGACTGTAGGGAGTGACACAGGGGGGTGTTTCAGGCAGGAAGGTAGTTGTGGGGGGTCTGGACAACATGGACACCCTTATCTAAGACTGGGGGTATTTATGGTATCAATAACATGATGAGGATAAATGACACCAGGGGACAGCTGGTAGCGTAGAAGTTGGACCCAAAGGATCACAGGTTTGATTCCCACCTCCAGTTGTAGTACCCTTGAATGAGGTAATTAACCTAAATTGCTCCAGTAAAATTACCCAGCTGTATAAATGCATAGGTGGCTTGGAGAGAAGTTAATTGGAAATATGTTGTGTTATGGCCAACCTGGGCATTTTTGCCAGCAAGTTTGCACATCTCCACTCTGTCTCTGGAAGCTGGCCAGCTGATCTGTTTGGAGAAACAAAAAGGAATGGATGTGAGGTCACATCACACGTGGTTCATTCCAAACGAAAAGCAACTTACAATAATAATGCAAGACGCCTAATAATCACACACACAATGTCTACGACTGCTTGTCCCTAGCGGGGTCGCAGCGAACCGGAGCTGAACCCGGCAACACAGGGCGCAACGCTGAAAGGGGAGAGGACACACCCAGGACGGGACGCCAATCCATCGCAAGGCACCCCAAGCAGGACTCGAACCCCAGACCCACCACGACTAATAATACTAATACTAATACTCATAGGAGAGCTGCCTTTGGTTCCTCCACACAACAGTGCAATATTGTATTTCTCTGGCGAACTTCCAATTTTTCAAGCCCATAATTTTAGAGTTAACAGTCTTGGAAACAATGAAAAGAGGGAGCGTCGAGGACAAAAAGAACCGAGGAATTTTCACAGTCATTATTTGCCTAATTTAAGGTTTCAGTGTATAATTGGTGGGGTAATTTCGCAGAATTCTCAAAAGGAGCAGTGTTGCCAAAGGCGCGTGTGGCAGGCCTCACGCACACACACGCACACGCACGCACACG
This sequence comes from Scleropages formosus, assembly GCF_900964775.1. Taxonomy (NCBI): domain Eukaryota; kingdom Metazoa; phylum Chordata; class Actinopteri; order Osteoglossiformes; family Osteoglossidae; genus Scleropages; species Scleropages formosus. The sequence continues at coordinate 20,910,032 of NC_041810.1, forward strand.
CGCGCGCACGCACGCACGCATGGTGGGAAAAGCTTAATGCTTAACATGCGAGGAGGGGGCCTTCTTCAGGACCAGGGACCAAGGATGGAGCACAGGTTGTCCAGGAGCAAGAAAGCCAGAGCAAAGGTACAAAGTGACTGTGTGAACAGCACTAGAACTGCGCCACTAACAGGGAGCCGTTTCGATGGCAAAATGTTCATATTTACTAAATGACTTGACCGAATGTGCCAGCAGAATAAATAAAAAATATGCATTGTTTATTTTCAAAGGGGTGTGGTGGCACAGTGGTGCAGTGGGTTGGACCACAGTCCTGCTCTCCACTGGGTCTCGGGTTCGAGTCCTGCTTGGGGTGCCTTGTGGCGGACTGGCGTCCCGTCCTGGGTGTGTCCCCTCACGCCCTGTGCTACCGGGTAGGCTCTGGTTCCCCACAACCCTGTATGGGAGAGGCGGTTCTGAAAGTGTGTGTGTGTTTTCAATATATAAAAATATGTATTGAAAATAAACAGCACCTATGTATGCAGTGCCTATAAAAAAAGTATTCACCCCACTACCTTGGAACTCTTCATGTTTTATTGCTTTAAAGCATTGAATCACAATGGTTTTAATTAGGATTCTCTGACGCTGATCAACAGAAAAAGTCAAAGTGAAAACACACACACCGTCTGAACCGCTTGTCCCATATGGGGATGTGGGGAGCCAGAGCCTAACCCAGCAATATGGGGTTTAGGGCTGGAGGGGGAGGGGACACACCCAGGACGGGACACCAGTCCGTCGCAAGGCGACCCAAGCGGGACTTGAACCCCAGACCCACCGGAGAGCAAGCCAAGGTTCAACCCACTGCACCACCGCAGCCCCCTGAAATGAGAACATATTTGTACAAATCAGTTTTGAAATAAATATAAAAGAAAATAAGTGAGTGCACACAGTATATTCACCGCTTCAAGTCAATATTTATTACAGGCACCTTTCGCATCAATTATAGCACTGAGTGTTTGGATTAATCTGTCTGCAATTTTTTGCCATTACTTGAATTGTGTGTGTGTGTGTGTTTCATTCGACTCTTGCAATGACTACACTTAGATTTACATTTTTCACACTTTTCTCCAAAGATAATTACCTTAGGAGAAAGAAACATAGCTGCAGATGTGTAAATAAGTACATTTAGTTTGTTTCCTTCACTATATGCACCGACGTTCATCATACCAGTAGCTGCATAAAACTTACCAGAACATCGATGATTCCTAATCAGCTTCCTAATATTTTTTTTTTTTTGGTTCAATCCCCACTCTGTCTCTGTGTGGGTTCTACACTATGTTCACCGTAGGCTTGTGTGAATTTCCTTCCTCGGTCCAAACACATTTTGTGCAATCTGGTGACTCAGAATTGTCAGTGGTGTGCGTATGTATATATGTGCATGTTACATTGCTCTGCTGTACAAACAGACTGTGGGTACTTCACTGCAGTATACTGTATCTTTTTACTACAGCAATGTTCCACTGGTGTATGGATGAGTGACCCATTGTAAGTATATCTAGCAGTGTAAGTCACCTTGGTGAATAAGGTGTGTGGGCTCATAACACTACATAGAGTTTGTTGGAAGTCACTTTGGAGAAAATCATCTGCTAAATAAATGTAAATGTAAATCTCTACCACTGTAAGTCACCTTGGACAAGACTAATACCAGTTAAAACTAGTCACTTTGGAGAGAGGCTTCTGCAGAATGAATAAATGTCAATACCCTGTGCTGCTCAGCTCACGAGAGGCCCTCAAAACCCAAATCCGCTCGTAGAAAATACATAGAAATGTCCCATCAGTCAAAGTAGGGCTATTAAACGCTCAAGTCAAATTCTCGTAACTGTAATTTTTACTACAGTGATTTGAAGTACCTTACTTTATAAACTAGAATTGGAACCTTGGTCGTATGGGTCTAAAGTGGAACCTCCAACCACTACGGCAGCTGCTGCACCCACCCGAAAAAAACGTGAGAACTTTCATCCTCTGCACTAAATCCACATTCGGATGAGCCCACATGCTATTGTGCATATACAGTATATATATAGTGGCAGCAAATAGTTTTTGGTGAGAATGGTAAGAAGAAATAGAAAATGAAACACATGTGGATATCACACGAGCACGACATAACCAAATGTTTAAAGAATATAAACAGGGGCTCGCGTGTGTGGGGCTTGAAAGGCCTCAGACAAAGAGAAAAGACAAACATTTACATACCGCGGTAAACCAACCGCGCTGTCTGTGTACACTCCCGTCAGGCAGGAGCCCGAGGCCTCCATTTCTATTTATTTGGAAAAGGCTCCGTGCCTCCCCGAGTCGCACAGCGCCATTATCGGCCACGAGGAAGCGACACTTCACAAGTCGACTGGAAGTTAAAAACCAAGATTGAAATCAAAGAAAGACCCTGTGCTCCCCAGCAGCAACATGCAGCTGTGTAAACAAGTCCAGATTAGAGACTCCAAGTGTGTAATCCCTCCAGTGCGGTGCGCTGTGTGGCAAAATGAGCTGTCTGACGCTGGGGTGCGGAGGTTAGGTGAGGTGAGGGAATGGCAATGGATGGGGTGGGGGAAACCGATACTGGCCTTTCCTTGAACCCCTCCGTGAGCCCGAACAGCCAGGACCAGAGGCCCTGGGCTCTAAATCTGGTGACAAATCCTTTTCACTGCTGGACACAGGCCAAACCACACATGTGCGTGACCTTGAACATATATATGCAAACGCGATGGTCCAAGGATGCAAAAAAATTATAAAATAAAAGGGTAGAAAAAAAATGATTGAGTGACGATGTAGTGAAAGAAGTTTGCAAGAGAGCTCAAAGTAGCTAAAAAATAAATAAATAAAGCCTAATAAGAACAATTCCAAACTGTGAATGCGGGACCATCATGTTCCGTTCTGTGCACCTGACGCTTGGTTCACAGCAGTTGCTTTAGAGTCCAGGAACAGATACACTTCTGGTCACAGCACCGGTGCAACATGGAATCCCAGCCCTCCATCATACCTTCCTGGGCTTCCTGTTCAGGTCATCCAGCTCCAGCAGGAAAATGTGGTCCCGGGACCCTAGGAGAAGGTGGCCTTTCTCCTCATCCAGCAGAAAGGTCTGGAAGCTGAGGCCCTCACCAGAGCCCAGGAAGGGAGACAAGCTTCTGGATGTCAGAAGTTCTGCCACAGGGAGAAAGAGAGGAACTTGACTGACCGTCATACTTCTGGACTCTCCTTTTCTCACACACATACATACACAGAAAATGTGACGTTCTCACAGTGCCATTACCTTGCACTTTTTCACCCAGAAAGTAGGTATTAACCTCAACAACCTGTAAAATGAGCGTGAACAGTGATGGGTATTTAAACGACCTCTGGGAACGGTTACTTCGAAAGGTGTCTTTATTATTTTAGTTAAAAAGAAATCTGATTTCACTGCACTTTCCCTCATGCCAAAACACTATCTAGTCTATGAACAAGGATATCTCTGAGCCCCCAAGGATGTCCCCCACTCTTTGCATTCTCTTTTGCCCTGAAACAAAGTAAACCCAACATATTGCTCATGTTACAATGCAGGCATGGCATCGCCAGTCGATGCAGGTGTGAGCAGAAATACGTAACAATAACACAAATCTCTGGTAACCATTTGCTCAGTATTTCAGAGGTGTGAAATTGCTCTTGTGCAGTGATCCCATAGCTTCTGGATATGTCTGTCAGGCAAGAATTCACAATATTAACAGCGTCATCAGAAGTTCCAACACTACAGTTAAAAATATTTACCGTGTCGATTCTTACGGTACCATCATGACACAAAACTTCATCCCTGGGGCATGAAAAGGTTTTTCCCTCAATTCCACCCTGTATCTGAACACCTGGGCAACATATGTGATTCATATCATTACCATCAGAAATGATGACCTTTCTCACCCTTCATCCATCCTACAGAAGGAGAACCACATGCCTCAAAGATGCTAGGATGCAGTTTGTAAATGAACAAACAGTCTATTTCCATTCAAATTAAGGTACTGCACATACTTCAAAACACATAAATCAACAGCAACGCACGACATGAGGGAAATGCTCAAATTGCAATTACCTGTAATTGAAGGAAATGCGCAAAGTGTCTCCGTGATCCTTCAGACACAACCCTACTGCGTAGGGTCACAACTGGGTTTTGTAGAGTAACCCAAGGATGCCAATAATTGGGATTTAAAAAAAATAACTTGCTTTCAAGCTTTTGCATTCAATAACTTTACAAAAACCTTCAATCTGTAGCCAAACTCAAGAAAAAATGGCCTGCTTTTGATTTCAGACATGAAGTCACTACTTGGATGTCCTTTGCCTTCTGCTGATCATCCAGTGGAAATGTAACTCAGTGATGACGTGACGATTAAAACTATTTTTCACTAAAGGGTACCTGTCATTAGGGCTGCTCATAATTTCTGCAGCCAGTGTGACTGAACATGATCAGAATCAGAATCACAATCAGAACGAGCTTTATTGCCAAGTATGTTCACACATACAAGGAATTTGTCTTGGTGGCAGAAACTTCCACAGCACAGATTGAACCTACTGCAGAGCTGCACTCTCTCCAACGCAATGCATCAATGGTACGAAGTGGACAGCTGGCTCCTCATTTAAAACGTCACTTGATGACTTCAGCAAGCAGTTTCTCTTCATCAACCTTTGAACATCAGTGTTTGGTATCGATTCAGTTATAAGATCCAGCAATCTCTGAGCAATGCAGCTGTTCAAAGTACAACACTTTCATTTACCTGGGACTGTATCTTTTTTTTTTTACCAAATTTGTGCTGCTTATTACACTGGTATTTCAACCATAGATATATCTACACAAGTACACTGTGACCATAGTAGGATGCCTAAGAGGTGTGAGCAAAAACTGATGCTTGGACCAGCAGAGATTTATTTTCCCCCTTTTGTCAAGGCCGAGAGTTTTTTGTTTCCTCTCTTCAGCTGTCAGCCAACTTAACCGTTCAGCTCATCCATACTTCAACACTGTTCTGCAACTGTCCTGTTTTATCTAGTGTACAGTGCTCTGTATCTCTCTGCTCAGAACACCAATCTAAAAAAAATTAATTGAGCTGCATTCAATTAAATGAATGATAAAGCATAACATACCCTTGATTCTTTGCAACTGGGCACACAAACATGTGATGGCCTGTCTCTCCCCAGCCTGCTTAGCTGCTTCAACTGATTTTCTGTTGTTTCTTTTCCCAAGATGGCACTGAGACAGTGTCTCTCTATGATGCATCCTCAGTGCAAAGGAATAAAAAGTGGTATCACTACAGAAGGAGCCATGCATGTTTCACCAAGCCACAGCACAAATTCCCAGTAACACTCAATAAAACTAAATCTGAATAGCTTTAGAAAACCTTAATACGACTTGAGCTGCGTGACATATATCCAACTATGTTTTGACAGGTTGCGCCGCTTTAGATCTGCATCGAGCTTGGATTCCTGGAGGCCGTCCAAGTAAATGCCAGCGGTCACTCATGTAGGCTCTATCTAATGCCACATGACACCCATATGTTTAACCAACCCACCAATATGTCCCAGATAAGGGTGACAATGATGTGTACACAAAATAACTTGTACAGATTTTCCCTCCAGTGTTACTTATTCCTTTAAAATCTTAAAAGGCACACTGCAAACATTTATTGCTGGAAAATCTGTTCCTAAATTATTTGTCAGCTGTAACAAATCGATACGTTTAGTGCTAAGTTAAGACATACAACATGTAAGCGGTACAGCTGAATTTCAAAAGATTGTGTCCCTAGTATTGAAACACATAGAAAATTAAAGCATCACCATGGTTCACAGAAAATGCTTGACTGAGGAATTTCCAACCTATAAGAATGTTTTACAAAATTAATGAAATAAAAGTGGTTCATTATAGGGACCAGCACAAGGTTCTTGCTCCTCTCATTTGAAAAGCTGAGGGATTTTGATACGGACACAAAGGACAGACTGTGAAGAAATACAAAAACATTTAGAGTCTTGTACATAATTGTCCTTGGAGTCCAACAACGCAACGTGCCACAGCTTATTTCTGAGATGCAAAGCGTTTAAAATTCCTAGAGGAACTGTGCCCCTGTTCATTTATGCACACATTTTTGCACTTGTAAATTTTTCGTGGCATTTCTCGGCATCACGCAGCATAAGCACTCAGTCTTGAAATGTTCCAGGACAACGTTCTCTGAGAAGACGTCTATAGGTACCCCCAGAAACCCTTCAACATTCATAATCTTCACCCCCTGGTTTAACTCAAAAATAAAACGGTGGAATGTGTTTAAAGAAACCAATGCAGAATGATGGATGATATTTGAATCCCATTGCAAGGGCAAACATTGTATACAGAATTCCTCAAAATCTCATGGATGATTAATGAATAACTAATTAATGAAGAACAGAACAAAGTTCAGAGGAAAAAAATTCAATTGAATAATAACAGAATAAGATGCATTAATGAAAGATCTAAAAAGTGGAAACCCAAGATATATTTTTTTTTCAGATATATATGCATCTAGGGGATGCTGCAGGAAGTGTGGTGTTTAGAGCCCCCACCTCTGAACTCAGAGATTGCAGGTTTGAATCCTACCCTATGCTGTAATACCCTTGAGAAAGGTACCTGTTGCAGATTGCTCCTGTAAAAATTACCAAGATGTGTAAATCTGAGTAAATAGCATAATATTCTAAGTTGCTTTGGGAGAAAAGCCAAATGACATTCAGCTAAATCAATAACATAACATGTTACAGCGGTACAACCAGTGTAAAAAAATTGCTTGGATGCCATGCCAATGAACAGCAGTGCAGTTCCACTGACTTCATGAAAGACTGTTGGATGTTTGTAGCTCAGTCTTCAGATACAACATTACTGAACATTATTATTGAATACACACATTTTCAGAACCGCTTGTCCCATACAGGGTTGCGGGGAACCAGAGCCTACCCGGCAACACAGGGCGTAAGGCCAGAGGGGGAGGGGACACACCCAGGACGGGACGCCAGTCCGTCGCAAGGCACCCCAAGCGGGACTCGAACCCCAGACCCACTGGAGAGGAGGACTGTGGTCCAACCCACTGCGCCACCGCACCCCCTATTATTGAATATACATGTAAATAAATCCTAAATAAGCCAGAGAAACACATTCCTTCAGAGTCTCCACAGTAGCACATCACTAAACTACCAGCTCTCTGCTGTGGTGCATTACCATGCTTTGACAAGGAGCCCCAAGGAACACATGCTGGCCCATGATTCCTTGAGTGGGTGAAATGGCTAAAATTCTCTCTAGCTCTCGACTCATAAGAACACCTTCATTTTGCCAAATACCTACGTACAAGTGCCACTATTGAGACGGCCTCTCCTCTCAACCATTTCATACCATAACTGAACATCTGGTATCAGTAAATTTTACCCGTTGGTGAAGTGTGGCAGTCAGGAGTGTGACCACAGCCACTTCCTGTCTGACGTGAGAAGACACATGTTGGAAGGATTCTACAACAAGGAACGAGGAACATGTGTGGCGTATTAAGGGATTCTATCAAATGTAGGCAAAGAAAGAGAGAGAGAACTTAATTGTTCAATCAATCATTCAATCACAAGTTTACATTGTGTTATAATAAAGAAAAATTGTTGTTTTTCCAGTAATTAATACCATCTTACTTTAAAATGTCTTTTGAGATCTGAACTCCTATTCTCGCCCGTGGTATTCTGCATTAGGTGAAATTTTTGTTTAAGCACGAAGAAGGCCAGTGTGAAAAAAAGAGCTGGAGTAAAAAGGACCAAGTGTTTTCTGTTGTTTCCAGTGCCATGAAATTCCAAACAAAAAATTGTTGTCATCTGGTTCTTTCTGGAGATGTTGAAGCACAATCTGAAATCCACTGCAATGCATACAGTCAGCTGGGGGTCTAGAGAGCTGCAGGTGGAATTGGGCAAATTGTACTTTGCTCCAGGCACTTTAGATCACACCGTGAAGCCTGCTGTCCATCGAGTAGATAAAAGAGTATCTGCTTTGAACACTGGAGGTATGTGTCCAGGGGATAGTGTCAAGATTTATATCATATAACTGGCCAGAGCTACACATTCAGAGAATTAAAGCATATATTATATAATTCTGTCACAACCAGGCTTGCTAAACATTTTTAAATCTGAAAAATAAAGCCCGCTGTTCTCCGGAATTGTGCCCATATTCAGTTTGCGCATTACAATGTTGCTGAATAACTGCATAAATGTAAAAATAAATATAAATAAAATAGATTAATGTAAATCCTTTTTCTATATATTTCATACAAAATATATACAGAAATGGATTTTACAACCTGAGCATCTGAGTATTTTGACACTCCTATAGGGATTCCTGCCTAGCCGATCTCCCTCCATTGCAGAATGTGAAAGGACACTGCACGTTTACATGCCATGCTGGAGTACTGCTATGTCCAGTCTTGGAGAGAATACTAAACACGCTGAAAACCAAATGTCTCAATGTGTTTGAGTGCAAAAAGGAATTGGCTAACTGTGTTGAGAAAGAATTCATTTTGGAGGGGGTTCCACTATCCCCCAAGTCATCCACCTCTTTTAATACATCACAGAGGCCACATGTCATTAAAAATCAGTTGGCGCTGCACATCGTCTGGCCAAATGTTATTACCTGCAAACAACATTTATTTGAATCCCAAAAATTCCAAACATCTAATGCTGATAAGACGTTTAGTCCTGAGATCCATCGTTCCTGCTTCATACGTTTTCTCTTTGCAGCCAGGCACCTGTTTACCGTCATATGCTTATGTACTCCAGAAATAATACCAGCCAAGTAATACACTCCCAGCAAACCCTTTTTTACCATCGCTTAACTGGAAAGATAAGAAGAATGAGAACCGATATGCAATCGCCTATATCAACAGGTCAGTGGTCGGGTGCCAGTTTGATTCCTGGCCAGTGGCCTGAATTGGCAGAAACTGAAAAGAAAAGAAATGGGTTCCGTGCTCTTTCAGCAGAGACATTGTGATGTGTGGACATGAGGCGAACACGATCAGGATCAAGTTGCAAGCCTAAAGACAGGGGAAAAAAATGAAAAGTGTATTTTTTGGTAATCATTTCAAGACTCTGGTGGGTTCTCACCAGACATTTCACTTTGCCTCTGGCCTTGAGTCTGCAGAGGGTAAGTGAAGGCCGAGTCCATTATTGTTTTCAAGTACTGCTGTCACTCGGTGATCCTCACATTCGTGCACACAGAGGACAACCCAAAGTGATGTAAAGTGTCAGGCTTACCTCTGTAGTTGAGCGTGACCCTGGCGACACTGTGTTTCAGGGAGACGCCCACAGGGAGCAGCGCCAGGAGGATCCCAGCCAAACCTAGCACACACTGGGGTGCGGCGCCTTGTCTGCTCCTGCCAGCCCCACGGCGGATCTCCGAGTGCGCGTGCATCATGAGTGCAGCCTGAGTCCGAAAGTGCAGGCAGCTGCAGCCCTGCCCAGAAGTAGATGCATTTTTTTTTATTAAATTCTATTTGCTTTTCTGCAGTGCTCTACACATCAAGGTGGCACAGAGCACTGAACAGATTTTAAGGTAAAGATGCACCACAACAGCAGCTGTTACCAACAAAACACTATATAATTCACATGTATTAATTTAGCCAGAGGTGGGGCTCAAACCTGCAACCCTTAGTCCTAAAGGCAACAACTCTAACCACTACATTACCAGCTATCCGCAAGAATAAACTGTAAGATCTATAATATACATTATTAGGATAAGCCAGCTAGCAGCTGAGGAGAGGAAAACAAAAAACTCAGTGCAAAGAAGGATAGAAAAATAAACCTCTGTGCGTTCAAGCATCAGTAGCTGCCCCTTTCCTTTTTCTCAAAAATAACTTTACTGAATAAAGTTAATTTAATTCCATATTGGAACTTGAAAACAATTCGGTACACATTTTAAAACAAGACCAGTCACTGCAAAATTAATAAGAATTTAAGAAAGTTGCACACTTCCTGAATTTAAATGAAACCCCACAGATCAGTTGTAACTAAAACACACCCATGTTGAAAATGTGAAAAAAAAAAACATATTTCACATCAGAATTTAAAAAAAAATCTTCAGTAAAATCAGTCACTGCATCAAGTAAATGGAATAAAAACAGAATATAGTATACACTATACACTTCAGTATACACTTCTGCTTTATTATGTCACTAGAACCACCTGTTTATGAAGTTATTTTTCAGAAATGTCAGCTATACAAAAATAATTTTGCTTGCAGCAGTTTGGTTCATATTTCTCTTCCCACTCTGACATGTCTTCATTTATCACGGAGAACTGTTATCTAGCTGACAGGTTTCTCCTTTAAAATCAAGCTGAATCACCTTTTAAGCCTGGTTAGTCTTCTCAAAGCAACAATGCTGAAAATTCTCTTTAAGGGAAAAACAGAGTTTTGTTGATAAACCAATAACTCAAAATTGTCTTGTAAAATTGCACACACACACACACACATTTTCAGAACCGTCTGTCCCGTACGGGGTTATGGGGAACCAGAGCCTACCCGGTAACACAGGGCGTAGGGCCTGAGGGGGAGGGGACACACCCAGGACGGGACGCCAGTCCATCGCAAGGCACCCCAAGCGGGACTCGAACCCCAGACCCACTGGAGAGTAGGACTGCAGTCCAACCCACTGCGCCACCGCACCCCCTTCTTGTAGAATTGCATTTATACATTTATAGTTTAATGTGAATTACTACGTTGCAAAAAAGTTATTTAATAATTTTACTTACATTTCTAAATATATCAGTTATTGATCCCTTCTCAGTCACTGTACTAACTACCGCAAGTACCAAAATGCCAACCCTTAAACATTCACTGACAATGAAATAATCCCAGTTTACAGCTCCTTCTTAAATGGAAACATAAAGTATTGTAAGAGCTATCTAAGTTTGGTTGGAAAGGATGCTTGAAACAGCCATGAAATAGCTGTACAATTGTTAATGTACAGTATTCCGCTGGTATGTAGCCTTGGGTTCCCCAAGACATGCTCTCCTGTCATCCCTGCTTTCCTGTTTATGTGCACAGTTGACAGAGTTACCGCTCCGTCCATGACTGGAGCACCGCTGGGACATTCCCTGCCATTCCTTGCACCCAAAACTTGGAGGTTATCTGCTGGCGACACTTAACCTGTGTACCTGAGACCGCCGCTTCCTCTGCCTTGGGCTAAACAACACAGATAAACAACAAGACTCAGTGTTATAGCAGAAATGGCAGGGGATGGGTCATAGGGGTCACAAGGGCCCCTTCTTCTCAACTCAAACGCATCGCTGTTTCACTCCAGGCTTGAAAGAGTTCCAGGGAGTAGAGTTACTACAGCACATTTAGGCCACTTTACATCCTTATGTTTAAACCTTAACGTGAGGTGTGTAAAAGGGTCCTCGGGGCGGCAGGTGAAATACGAGCTGCATTAAAGTCAAAACTCTGAATGTAGCCAGCCTTAAGAAAACAGCTCAAAAGGGGTGAAGAAACAGCGATTTGGGCTGTTCAACACACTTCAGGTTGTGGTTTAGTCACCCATGTATTATCTTTGTGCAAATACAGAAATTCCACTGTGCAACGCAGAAATCCACAAAGGCCCAACGAAACCATACAGCTCAAATATTAAGGAATATTAGTTTGACTACATATACATTTATTCATTTAGCAGAGGCTTCTCTCCAAACCACTTATTATTAACTAGTATTTACCTGACACCTTTATCCAAGATGACTTCCAGTGTTACAGGCACTATAGCAAAATCCCAACAGTCGTTCATCCATCCGTACTTGACAGCACATACACACAAAACAAGCTATTTAGCGTCACCAGTTCACCTGAATCACACCTTTGGATTGTGAGTGGAAACCAGGGCACGCAGAAGAAACCTTTAGAAACACAGGGCAAACATGTGAACTGCAGAGGGGATCGAACCCACGCCCAATTGCACAGCCCCGGAGCTGTGAGACACTGTATAAAGAGTCCATCATGCACAAGTTTCAGTACCAGGCACGCATTACTCTTCCTTGGTACTAAAAACACACATAAAGAAGAACATGATGCCTTTAAGACAGCTTTTGTCCTTGGGGTCCTTTGTCCACACAAACTGGGAGAATCATTATATCTGTTCGTATAGCAATTATGGGTCAAGGGACCATAGTGGGTACAAACTTGGACCTCTCAGCTGCTCAGTGGCTTTGGGGTTCAAGTCTAGTTCAGGGTATTTGAGCTTTATGTGGTATTCCCAGACATGCAGAGAGGAAGGCACTGGCAACCATTTCTGTTCCTCCCTTGTTGGGGAATCCACACAAGTAGTTGCCAAGAGTTGGATTCAACTGGTTGGCACTTTGACAAACAGAGCAAATACAGAAGACAGATGACCAGGTAATGTTGTGTTAAGCTTTTCAACCAATTTCATGCCTTAATAATTATCACAGTTTCTGTGCTTCTCCTTCACATTTGTGCTCTATAGCAGCAGTCCCCAACCTTTTTGGCACCAGGGACAAGTTTCATGGAAGACAATTTTTCCAGGGACCGGGGGGGGATTCAAGCGCATTACATTTATTGTGTACTTTCTTTCTATTATTATTACATTGTAATATATAATGAAATAATTATACAACTCAGATTCTGACTTAAAGCCTGCCACCAGATGCAGCTTAATTGTCACTTGCCACTCACCGATAGGGTTTTGATATGAGTCTGCAAGCAATTGATTTATTATGGTCTCTGTGCAATCAAACCTCTCTGCTAATGTTAATCTGTATTTGCAGCCGCTCCCCAGCGCTAGCATCACTATCTCAGCTCCACCTCAGATCAGCGGCGGCATTAGATTATCATAAGGAGAGCGCAACCTAGATCCCTCGTATGTGCAGTTCACACTAGAGTTCGCGTTCCTATGAGAATTTAATGCCGCTGCTGATCTGACAAGAGGCGAAGCTCAGGCGGTAATGCGAGCGATGGGGAGCGGCTGTAAATACAGAGGAAGCTTTGCTCGCTTGCCCGGCGCTCACCTCCTGCTGTGCGGCCAGGTTCCTAACAGGCCGGTCCACGGCCCGGGGGTTGGGGACCCCTTCTCTATAGATCTGTTGTACCTGAAATGATACCACTCATGTGGAATGTGTGTCAACTGACATTTAATAGTCTTTGCTCTTTATTATAGTTTCATCCATTTATATCTTGCAGGCACTCATACTGTATGTGAGCTGGCACACCACAGATGTACAAAATGGGAGTAAAACACATGGCATTCAGTGGAACTGGTGATCATTAATTTTCTGTGTTCAGACCCTAAGTGAAGAGGATTTCACAAAACCCTGTGGCAATCAGATGAAAGACACCATGACAGAGAAAAGTTGTAAATGGGTCAAATTTCAACAGAACGGAGCCCAAGGGTTAAATAGACAAAAGCATAACGAGCCATTTCAAATGTAATTTCTGAAGCAGAAAGTGTGAGGTGCAGAAAGACGGAATAAAATGTTTCACAGGTCTGGGCGAAGCCCCCAAAGGCAAAGTCGAAAATGAACAATCTGGTCATTGAAAGAAATCCAAATACTAACAATGGAGCAATTCAACCCATGATCACGCGTGAGACCACAACCATCCACAGTTTCCTCTCCGCTCTTACCAGCCGGGTCAGCCCACCCTAAACCATACATGAATATACCTGGGCAGGTGTCTCGTGACCAGAGGGTCTCTGGCTCTGCTCACATCAGCAAACAACTCCAGATTAAATGTGTTCTGGAGAGACCACAAGGACCAAAAGTCTGCGGCTTTGGAAGGACTCTCTATGTGTTCATCGGATATTCAGTTACCATTCTTTTTTAATTCATTGCGCCTGTTTGAGGGCCACTAAGTTTGCACGGACACTTTTACAAAGAATTACTCTCATAACGCGTAAGTAGCGGCAGACTGTGAGCATTTCTTTTAGTCAAGATTATTTATGTACTTACCTGATTGAAAAAAGTGCTGAAAAAAGTGTAACCTAATAAAGGGCCACAAATGTTTGCAAAGACACAGTCACATTAAATTTCTTGAAGCAGAACCATTTTGCAGCCATTTGTAACTGGCAGGGCCCAGAGCTATAATATGCTCAAGGTGGTTTAAAATAATGTTAGACTGGTTATATTTTCAAGCTTGTGCATGCCTTGTCTCCTTATGGATACACCTTTCTATATGAACAATGACATCATACCTTAAGACATAAAGACTCAGCAAAAAACAAGTTAAAAAATTTCAGAACTTTTTTCAACCATTTTTTCCAATGTGAAGCTCTGCACTGAAATGATTTTGGCCCAAAAATAAGTTTACTGTGAACAACAACAAGACAGCAGCTGGGCCAAGTTGACTGTGTTCTATTGCAATGTGGTAAAACTTTGAAGTCTGTCCTACCTACAGGCATCCAAACAATAAAAAGTCTGGGTTTCATCTATAAAAACTGCTGATTAAGCTCTCCATTCACATGTGTTAAAATAACAAATAGAGTTTATAAAAGCCTGTAGCAATGTTGGGAAACTCATTGTCATGTCGTCACTTGAAAGGTGGCAATACCTTCCCTAAACACTAAATAAATCAGTGTTATGGTGTGAATGCCATAGAAAATACTGTGTAAAAAGAAGACTAAATAAGGTACAGCGGAATTGTGGACAAAGGATCCCTCTATAAAGGTGGATTTAAGAGCAGCTGGACTTTTAACCAGAGGCACTCATGAGCACAAAGTGGCACAGTATGGTTCTCACATTGCAAAAAGCACTTAGGGTTATCTAAAAAGAGCTTTACAAAGATATCGAAGAGATAGCCGGGTGCGTTCAAATACAGTTGATGATTAATAACACAATTTCATCCTCACTTATCAACCTGTTTACCTGTTTGAATGCAGGAGTGAGAAAAACGTTTAATGTTAGACAGTTACTGAAAAAAGTTACACTGACCGTTGGAGCCCAAGATGAATTTGAGCTTCAAGGTGGTGAGTGACACAAATTACACTTTAGCTAAAGTTCAGTCCTTTTTTTAATGGACAACTTCTCTGATCACTCATTCAAACCACATCTTTTCAAAGTTCTCAGGCAGGGCTGAGGTCTCAGCATGAGCAGATGACACTGAAACACTGACCATTCTGACAGAAGAGTCTTAAACCCATTAAGGTCACTAATTCATTTCAAGGTAACTTGTAGAATCCGTTTGTTCCATTCCCATTTAAAAAATACATAAAATTATTCTGGAATAAACCATAAAATCAGAAAATTTTTAAAACATTTTAAAAATCAAATAAATTAAAACACCCATTCTGTAATAAAACAAAAATAAATATATAAAAAAATGTAAGGAAAATACATGAAAACATACAGACTTAACACATGTAACAAAAGCTATTCTGAAATTTTAAAAAAGTGAATAACATTAAAAATGAAGAAAAAAAGCATTAATGATTATTCCTACATATCTGTATCTGGATCCTTTCTCTGTTTGTTATTTGACATGTAGCACTAAAAAAAAGTGCAGCAGTAACAATTGTTTCAACATATTAGGAGTGAAACTCATTTGACAACATTGCAAGAGCACAACAGCTGGATCATTTTTCAAAACTAAGAACCACATGGTCCTCTGTTCTGCTTTTCCCTTTGAAAGTAGACGGCAGAACTCAGACTGTCATTCATTTATTCGTGTCACTCCAAAAGAAGCTACTGGAATCCTGCCAAGTGTGTAAGAAAGGAGGGGAAAGAAATGTGTCAGGAAGAGTGAGCTGGGTTCGCAACCCACCTGGGGGTCGGAGTGCCAGGGAAACCACAATACTGACAGGTTGTGAGCGGTGGTGAAATGCAGGCTCCTCACAAAAAAAACGTGATGAAAAACCAGGATGGGAAGTGTTTCCTGTGAAGGAGGGTCCCTTTGAGGGTCATCAAACTGTTCTGAGGACAGACATCAGCCCTGGCACACTGCGCAGTTATTAAATAATAATCAATGGGGCATTTTTACATCTTAACAAGGTATAGGACACCCAGCTGTGCACTTTAAACATCTCTCACATCTGGAAGTCTGACAGTGGTTGGGGGTTCTACTGGTTCAGATGCTCCAGGAAGAAAACCCCACTCAAATACTGTAGTGTATATATAGACTGTATATAATGTGTATATATACATAGGAACCCAGCACCTTCTGACTCCAAGACAACACTTCTGAAGACCCCCCTCCCAGGATGTGATGACTTAATGTCGGGCAATGCAGAAGAGGAGATCCCTCCAAAGACCATCTCTTCCAACGTGGGATCTCCTCAAGTCGCACCCACGTCCAGCTGCTCCCACCACAGTAAAACACTGTGAACCCCGCAAAACAAGCTTCAAGAAATGTTCAAACGATTGCAAACAAAGCTCTCCGAAAAAGCAGACATCGCTGGAAGCGATTGAACAGCTTCGTGAACTCTGTTAGATCATTTCATTACACTTATTATTATTAATATATAAAGATCAAGTCCCGCACGCGCTCCCGCGATCCGTCGCGTAATGACAAAGTGTCATAAATGATATAATGTTCCTGTATACAGTAACAATATTATATATATATATATTAGTAATTATATTTATTATAATATACTGATATATTAGATAATATTCTGATGACTGTATGACTTACTGTATGGCAGCATCATCATACCTGTGTGGATCCGTGTCCTCGGAGGGAGAAGGAGGAGGAGGAGGTTTCGGGCTCTTGGAGAAAAACTTTCATCTGAATATTTCTTCCAAAATGTCCATCCGAAGTGCTCCGCAGAGACACAAGAGCCAGTGTAAGGTGGGGATGGTGTGTGTGTGTGTGTGTGTGTGTGTGTGTGTGTGTGTGTGTGTGTGTGTGTCTATTCCCCCGACGCCGCTATTAATTCATGGTAAGAACATAATTTTTACTCGGGTGCGTGCGCTGAACTTCAGTGGGATCATAACGTGGTTGGTGGGAGCTACAGCTGGTCGCGCGCCCGGCGTGTGTGTGTGTGTGTGTGTGTGTGTGTGTGTGTGTGTGTGTGTGTGGAACAGCCTGGGAGGGGTCTCTCTCCCTCTCTCGCTCTTTCACACACACACGCAGATACACACACTGTTCAGTGCCGAGAAAGATCAGTCGTCTGGCTGATACTCGCGTGAATGACAGTGATATATAGATATGTGTGTGTGTGTGTGTGTGTGTGTACATGTGGAGAGAGAGTGTAGTGTAATAAATGGTGTGTTGATTTGTATAGGCTATGAATATATGCAAATACATAATCATCAAATGTATCATATCTGCATGACTTAAATATTTATATCCACATGATTGATATTAATGTATGCACACATATCTAAAGACATGAATTCTATATACACATTTACTATACACACACACACGCATACATACTGTACATGGAGAATATATTATAATTGAGGGTCATACTGTGGACTACTTGAGCAGTACTAGATGTCATGGGTATCGCTCTTGATATACTTTAGTAATAAGTAAAAACTGCAAAACAAATCTAGCATTGTGAGTCACCGTAACAAACAAGAGGAGCGTTATTGATAAACTTGAGTCAGGCCCATAATTGTGTATTTTTTGTGAGAATACTAAAGGGGGCGGGGGAGGGGGTGTCTACGCAGCGGTGTCATCTGTTCGGATGTGGCTCTGCTACACCTGGAATTACTGGCAAAGCTGTGGACCCTCAGGGGTAAAAGGTCTGCTGTGAGCTTCCTTTGTGAGAGTAGATTTTTTTTCTTCAGATTAAATATTCACTAATTATTTGCCATTACATGTTCCATGCATATAATCAAATGTAATCTAAAAGGGGTTTGGGGGGATCTTTAAAAGTCCTACCTAATGATGGAAGCGTTGAACTTTTATGGCCAGTCCAAATCAGAGCAAACATACACATTTCTCTTTTACCCTTGACATTTTCACAGCACTGTTGAATTAAACCAGCTGTAGGGCAATTGCTTTAAACTTCAACTATAAAAGACTTAATATTCCAAACCAGACTTCCCACCACTTGATACTTTCCATGAACTTGCAACAGCAAGGATCAAATGCGGAGAAATGTATTAAAGTCATACAGCGTAGATGAAAATGTAGTGTCACTGAAGTGTGTCTGAGCCCCAGTGAGTCTGCATTTTCTGTTCCACATTCAACATGTTCCACCGACCAAAAAAAGTCTTGCTCTTCTAAAAGAATACTTTAGATAAAAGGACAGCGGTAAAGATCAATCACACAAAAGGCTGTACATTCAAAATTGTGCCCTTTGCAAAATTTTTCAGGGAATACTCTGCAATAATTTTGTCTAGGTGCTCCAGATTCCTCCTATAGTCCAAAGATTCCTTTCAGGCCAGTTAGTGGCTCTAAATTGCACTTAGTGTGTGTGATGAACTGGTATCCCATCCAGGGTGAGCCCTGCATCATGCCCTAGGCCTCCGGAATAGGCTCTGGACCACCATGGCCCAGAATTGCTGACAATGCATTGACAGACAGGTAAACTATGCAGTAAAGGTCCAATGAGGGCTGTTCCTCCACAAATCTGAGTCTGTAACTTAATGAGATCTATTACAAATGTATTTGTGGACTCCCTTCTTTTTTTTTCCTTTTGTCCTCTCTGAAAACTGAGATAGAAGAGGAGAATAGCTGGACACTTTGAGCGGTGGATGAAGTAAGAACATATCCTCGTTGTGTCCCTAAGAAAAGGTCTATGAAAATGACGACATGTCAAAACCCTGTGGGGGTGCAGTGGCACAGTGGGTTGGACCGGGTCCTGTTCTCCAGTGGGTCTAGGGTTTGGGTCCCACTTGGGGTGCCTTGCGACGGACTGGCGTCCCGTCCTGGGTGTGTTCCCTCCCCCTCCGGCCTTGCGCCCTGTGTTGCCGGGTAGGCTCCGGATCCCCGTGACCCTGTATGGGACAAGCGGTTCTGAAAGTGTGTGTGTGTCAAAACCCTAATGATAATTCGTGGTGCCTTTCTGTCTAAAGCTGGCAAACAACCGACCGCAAACCGATGGTAATATTTGTAAAAAATAATTAGTGGCTGCATTGCTGAGACTGGACTGAGATACATCACAAAGAATTTATGAAGTTCATAAGTTATTAATGTCCTACTGGCAGTTGCATGTAGCTCTCCAACTGCCCCTACATTCTCCACCAGGCTGCTGACTTAGAAAAATATTTTAATGGCAGTGTGTGACGAGTGTTTACAGCACAGAAAGCCACAAAACTCCAAAAATGAGATTCCTTGGAGGCGGTTGCGGTGAAGAGTGAGGGCTGCTGAGGACGACACTGAACACGTTAAGCGAACGATTAACCATCTGTCAAGTATGCAGATGAGATAATGAGTCAGGAATATATTTCACCCCCCTGTCAACAGGGACAACTACAGGCATTCTGGCACAACCTGTGTGATGCAAGTTCTCATCACACATGCTGTCGGTACTTAGGGACACCACGTTTTACACTACTAGGGGTGTCGTGCACACGCTGTAAGCATTCATCTTGAAATTGTTCGGGCTTCAGAGCAGCATTAGCCCCAGAGAGGCTGTCTGGAGACCACCCCAATTTCCATGGAAGTGTCCGTCCAAAGTGCTTCATCAGCCCTGAGCAGCAACATCAATAGCAATGTGCCTTTTGTGTTTGCATTTTGCAGGCTTTGAGCTGTCATAATATTTGGGTTATGATATTCATAATATTATGTCCGTCGTAATATTTGGGGTTTTACTGGCCAGATTTGTGGCTGTAAACCTGAATACAGAGAGCTGGGATAGAAAGTGGGGAATAGAGGAGAAGGGTCCATACGTGGGGGGCGCAGCGGCGCAGCAGATTTGGCCAGAGCCTGCTCTCTGGTGCGTCTGGGGTTCAAGTCTGACCTGTGGTGCCTTGTGATGGACTAGTGTCCCGTTCGGGGTGTCTCCCCTCCCCCTCCAGCCCTACGCCCTGTCTGGTGCCGGGTTAGGCTAAGGGCTTGCTGCGACCCCGCTTGGGACAAGCTATTTCAGACAATGTGTGTATGTGTGTGCGTCCATATGTGTAGTAGTGGGACAGGGCTCTTAACCTGGGGACCATGGAATCCATTGAGGTCTGATGATGTGATTGGGGAGGTGAGGCGAGGCTAATAGTAACACTCGCTTGTGAAAATCAAGGTCATGGCACTCTGAAGAACACAGTGTGCTAACTGGAGAACAGCCTAAATGAGACAGCAGTCCATCATGGGATGAAAGCCAAACTGTACATGTGATGTTGTGTAATGAACGTTAACATACAGTTTTTTTTTTTTTTTTTAACTAGACATTTAGTATATACAAGATAATCAGTTTTCAGTGCAGTATTAGCCCAGAACATATTTATGGCCATTTTTCTACAAGTGGTCCTCAGCAGTTTTCAGTTTCATAAAGGTGTCTGAGGCCTAGAAAATGTTAAAAAAAAAAAGAAAAAAGAAAAAAACTGTTCTAGAGGAAAGAAGAAAGATATTTATAAACAGAATAAAAGGCAGAGAAATGGACCTTAAATTCATAAGTAGAAATTATAATAGCATTCTTTCACTAATAATTCAGTGAGTATGGTGTCTTTACTCTTGTCATACTTGCAAAAGAATATATGTAAAGATGGACCTGCATTTTGGATCACCTCAAGTAATCTGGCTGCTCAGGTAAAAGAGAGAGAAAGTGCCAACACTGAAAAAAAATCTTATCTCTATACTTATTCTATGCCCCATCCTGGGTGTATCCCCTCCGCCTTTGGCTCTGTGCCCTGTGTTGCCAGGTAAGGCTCCAGCTTGCCGCGACCCCACTCGGGACAAGCAGTTGTTGACGATGGATGGATGGATGGATGGATGGATGGATGGATGAATGGATGGATACTTATTGTAGGTGATTAAAGTGTAATAAAGACATATTCTGGCATAGTAGAAGGTGAGACAGTCATTAAGTGTGGACTCTGGGTTTTTGGCAGCTGGGGTCGTTCACATGGTAACACCCTCCATACAAACACCGAAGGTCAACGCTGAGCAAAGGTCTGGGAGATGGGCGCTGGGGAGAGGAATCTACAGGAAAAAGTGAAGTGTTTGTGCCCAGGTAGGTAGGTCGATCCCATGGTGAACCAGTCCAAAAGCTGCGACCAGTCTCAAAGGAGCGTGAGCGTCTAAAGTCTGCGTTGGGCAGCTCCGCTCAGACCAACCCTTAAAGCCATGATAACATATAGCGAGCAGCATGAAGTTGAATATCATACAACACATGATACGATGGAAACCGCTGTACCCATATCAGCGCCCACTGATGCATGACATTCCAAAAGGTGGACTGCAAACCGCAACATACTGGTGGAGTGGCATGATTTTTTTTTTTTTTTTTTTTTTTAAAGAAGTGTCGGTTAGTGCATCATTACACATTACATGACAGTGAGCTTCTGGAGCAGGAAGACAGGTTTTTGAGTAAGTCATGCATGGTTGTTCAAGTTAAACTCAAATTGTGTTTATACCACTTTGCCCAGTGTTTAGCCTTTCATTTTACAGTCTTGTGACCCACAGCAGTCAAAGTGCTTGGTGCAAATCTCTCGAAATCTTATAGCAGATGGTACGCTGCTCTCTCACTGGGGTTGTTTCATTTATTCCTGGTTCACTGTTAAATGTTTGTGCTGGCTTGGAATGTAATCAGCCCCCTTGAGATGAAATAAAATGAAGACATATTTGTTAGTGTTTAGTGCTTCCAATTGTCGCAGCGTCGCCTCTATTGTCCTTTGGATGTCCCTCACTGGTTTTGGCACAAAGGACCGTCCTCATTAGCAGAGCTGCACGAAATAACTTGAATGATGACATTAATGTATTTACTCAGAAGATATTGAGTCCTTGTCAAATGAAATGTTCAACGTAAAAGGCTGGTTTCTCCTGAGCAAAACATTATTGTTATTATTAAGATGACAAAAGTGAAATATAAAGTTACTTTTTTTTTCATATGTTAAGCTTCTTACAATGATTTTACCCGTTTTACAGCTGGGTAAATTTGACTGAAGTTCAGGGTAAAAACTTTGTTCAAACAGGTAGGCAAGGGTTCAAACAGGATGTTTCCAGTTGTATGGCGCTAACCACTACGCCCCCTGCTGCATGTATGTGCTCCACACACTGGTTCATCATCAATCAATGTCTCCAGGAGCGTGAGTCGCTCTAAAACAGTTCTAAGGTACACTTTTACATGGCATCCTGGCTGAATTCTGTGAATTGTGCATTTGGGGCTCAACAGAAGGGCTTTCTCTTGTTTACTGCATCCTGGTGTATAGCGCATACTTCTCAAATCCCATTTCAAATAAAACTCCATATGTCACACATATTAAATCAGAAACTTCAATCATTGTTTCCTTCAGTGTTGTACGGTAAAAATCATGAGAATCATTTTCAAAACTACCAACGTAGCCAAAGCAATCAAAGTAAACAATCCAGATGCCTGTAAGGTTGAGTTGCTGACAAAAAAATTTTAGTGACGTATGCGGATATAGAGAGCTGCTTCAAAGTATGTGGACCCTATACAAATGGTCGTTATTCTTGTATAAAATATAAAAATAAACATAACATCTAAATGTTAAATGTTAAAATAAACATATAGTAAAATGAGTAAATGACTATGATTTACACCCATGATTCTACTTACCTGCTTGGTGTAACCAATGCAACTTGTGCTTCACTTATTTTTACACCTGCAAAACTTGTGTGTTTCTACTACACACACAATTTCCTCTAAAGCAACACATGGCATTGGTCATTACACACATATTGTGTCACATGAGAAACATTGATTCTCATTAAATAACCATTTTGTGGTAAAACCAAGGGCTTCACACACTTTCAAGCAGCATTGAAGCTTATCATTTAGGGCCTGATGCCAACTCTCAATCCTGACATTTTTATGTGTTTCATTTACAGAAAATACAGCAGGTGTGACCCTGAGATGAGCGCCTATCACAACAAGTCAGAGTGCCAAGCGAAACAGACGAAGAAGCACAGGGAGATTACAGGTTCGCAGGTGCCGAGGCAACAATCCTATCTGTCAGCACCACAGTAACAGTACCATGTAGTGTCCTCTCTCTCATGACTCTGATTTGAAAAAAAGGGAAAATAAATTCTTTTTTCGTCCCACTTATCTTTTCTGTTTTGCTTTCTCTCAGTAACAGTAAATTCGATAATTTTACCTTATGGTTTTATTAATTTTCTATGCCTGAAAATTAAAAGTATCAGCAATGTTTATGCAATTGGTTGCAGCAGGACTTGTGGGTACTTTTCCACTTTCCACCTACCCTGTATGTTTGCTGTTTTTTTGGGGTTTTTTCTTTTTTCTTTTTTTGTTTTTTTTTTTTTTGGAAAAAAAAGAGCAAATGGGAAAATCTGAATGTATCTACACCTGGAACCTAAGCGCACACACACACACACACACACACACACACACACACACGTTTTCTGAACCGCTTGTCCCATATGGGGTCGCAGGGAACCGGAGCCTACCCGGCAACACAGGGCGTAAGGCCGGAGTGGGAGGGGACACACCCAGGACGGGACGCCAGTCCGTTGCAAGGCACCCCAAGCGGGATTCAAACCCCAGACCCACTAGAGAGCAGAACCCAGTCCAACCCACTACGCCACCGCGCCCCCCTGTATATATACATATATATATATATATATATACACACACACACACACACAAATTTCAAACTTACAGACAGCAAAGCTGTAATTTCCCTACAAACAAAACATATTATTTTGCACAAAGAGCATTTGCATTTTCTCACTTTCAGCCTAATCAGGTTCAGACACCAGTAAACATTTTTTTCATAAAAATACTCTTTATTACTATCCAACCAGTGTTGGATGTGGGTTGTTATTTTCATAGCCACTTCACAGAAGGTTTGAGTAAAAGTCTTTGGAAAAGAGCTTTACTGCCATCAGATTACAATATTTTAAATGATGACATAGAGGAAGAAAATGAAATGTGTCAGTGGGAAGTAAGTTAAAGAGGAATTATACAGAACACATTCCAAGACAGACACATCTAATTTTTCATGAATCATGCGAATGTTGTAATTATGTAGATCCCTGATAATACATAGTGAAAAGTGAAGCTCACTCACACGAGGACCTGCATGTCATCTGTCTGGAATCAAGCGTCTTAGGAGTGTTATGTGAAATGGCTATTGTGTTTGGGAAACATTGTTATCTTTTCCATTTTCACGGCAGAGATTAATATCTTTTTTGTTTTAAATGGGAGCCGGTTGAGCTCTCGCTGATAAGCTAAGCAACCACATCCAATGTACACCTTGTTCAAAGTGTATAGGGTTTCCATGGTAAAGAATGACTACAATCTAGTCCTTGCTTGTTCACAATTCATAGGGCAGAGCCTGAGGGAACGTCTTTAAAGTGTAATTTCATCCATCAGGAATTCAAGTTGCTGCTTGTGTTCCTGCAACCAAAGGTAATGTGTATTTCTTTCCTGCATGACCCCCTTGCCACCCTAATTGATGTGGGTCCAAGACTGCCCAGAGCACATTTTTTCTGAGTCACTAAGATGTGCTGCTCAGCATCAATTCAAAAGACAGGCTGTCTAGAGATCATGTGCCAGCAACAGGTGTTGAAAGCATCAGGTGACAGGATGGGATGGTGTGTTGTTTGTCATCTCCTCCCACATTTACTGCAGTGGTGTTCAAACTCAGCTCATGTTGCTGAACCACTTTTTCACTAAGATTCAGCAACACGGTATCAGGCAAAACATGGTATACGCATGTACCGGACATCTACATTGACTCCTTGTTCTGCAAAAACTGACAGCTTAGATGGTTTTTAACGTTACTTCTTCAGTTGTTCATTTTTAAATGCATTTTCTTCAGGTATCGGTTGTTGAAATGTTCTGCTAAGAACCCAACCTGTATTTACCGAGCCAGCAGACAGGTGGCAGTAAAGTGTACCCTAGCAGAACAGGAGAGTCGGACCACCTTAGTTCCATTGCTTAAAAAAGGTCTAAAATACACAGGTAACCTAAATTTAAAAATCTTGCAAAGTTATATTTTATTCTTGAATTTATTCATTAAAAATACTCTCCTGTGTGGGGGGTGCGGTGGCGCAGTGGGTTGGACCGCAGTCCTGCTGTCCGGTGGGTCTGGGGTTTGAGTCCCGCTTGGGGTACCTTGCGACGGACTGGCGTCCCGTCCTGGGTGTGTCCCCTTCCCCCTCAGGCCTTATGCCCTGTGTTGCCGGGTAGGCTCCGGTTCCCCGTGACCCCATACGGGACAAGCGGTTCTGAAAATGTGTGTGTGTGTGTGTGTACTCTCCTGTGTAAATTGAACGGTGAAATAAAACGGTTTACTATTGTAGATGGTTGCATAGATCTAACATTGCATGTCACCTTGGACAAAAGTGTCAACGAAATAGTGCCTAATAATGAGACCATTACAGTATGTGTCTATTGCAAAATTTACCATGGTGATGGGTTGTGTTCGTTGTGGCTCTTGGACACTAACGAACAGATGAAGCAAGATGTTCCAGAATCTTCCCTATAAAATCCAGATGGTAAAGCCCCTTCAGCAGTTGCTGTGTAACTCAACAGGCATTCATTGCCAAACACAACAGAATGCAGGGAGTCAATCCACTTCAGAAGTAATGCAAATATGTATAACAAAATCTGTTGAGGAGGAGGGTAAAAAGGCAGAAAATATGTACCATTCTCTCTTTGGGGAGTGCGCTTTTTCGTATGATTTTTTTTTTTTTTTTTAATAATAAATCGTTGCTGTATGTGGAAGGAATGCCTGACATTTTCAAGTACTCTGTATGACATCATGCAGCACCACGTGAAATATTTGAAAAGGGCTCTGAACTAAATCACCTTAGAAGAGCAAGGATTTCATTTCGCCATCTGTTTCTTAGTTTTGGTATTGCCGGCCGGCTGCAGCAGGCGGAACAAGCCTATCTGGCAGCCAGTAACTCCCAGAGTGTAAATGATGGGAACGCTGTGGCACGAAGGCCCTGGGTGGTATGTGGAAACACCCTCTCATCCTTCCTGCCTATCCGGGGTCACACCCTTCCATTTCACTGAATGCACAGAGCAGATTTTGGCTTTCGATCCTAGCTAATGCTAACATCATCCCAGTTAAATAAACTGAGGAGGTCGTCTCAATTACCCACTTAACTCTTTCTGACTCTGTCTGCCAATTTTTTTTTTTTTTGTTAGAGGATAACAGCCTTTCGGACATTTCAAACAGCAATTTTGTTTTTTTTCCACTGGTATTTAGGAAAACAAGGGATAAAAAGGCTTTGTATTGGAGTTTTAACCATCTCTCAGAGTGAAAAGCAACTCCAAAAAATCGGCTAATGTGTCTTATTATACTCTAACAGATGGAAGGAAAATACACTGTTTTTGTAGCGTCCGGACGGGAGTCCGACACGGACGCGCGTTGCTATTACGTCCAAACACAGACGAAATATATAATGACTTCACGTGCAGTGTGAGGTTAGACGTGTACGGTGAGTATTGTAAGACACTCGGTGGGAGTGAAACAAGAAACACGAGACCAGGAAACACACACGGTGTTGGAACTACGGTGAACAGTGAAACGCTAATCTGTGAGTCTGACCGCAACCCTGAGACGTGACGAAATACCGGACAGGAACGATGGACCAGGACTGAAGAACAAGAGGCAGGAACTGACGGGACGGGCACTCGGGACTGGAACATGCACACCTAGAAAACAAACTGAGGGAACAAGAGACTACCAATCGCCAACGAAGCACAAGAGAACTGCTGATTAAGAATCCGCGACTAGTTCTGCTCCGCTGGCTCCTTTTATACCTCCATGTCCTACGAGACTGTGAGGTGATAGGTGAGCGTTAGCTAGCGGCACTGAGTGGCGCCGCCTCTGACCAGGAGGGGCAGTGACCCCGTGGGATGTGACAGTACCCCCCCCTCCAGGGGCGGCTCCAGCCGCAGAACGCCGGCGGGTAGGCGGTCGCCCCCGCCGTCGCGGAGCAGGCCGATCTGGATGACACTCATGGAAGTCCTCAATAAGAGCTGGGTCCAAGATGTCCCGTGCTGGTACCCAAGACTGCTCCTCCGGCCCATAGCCCTCCCAGTCGACCAGATAGTACAGCGTACCCCGTCTCCGTTTGGAGTCCAAGAGGGCCCTGACGGAGTAGGCAGGAGAACCATCCACATCCAACGGTGGAGGTGGAGCAACTGCTGGGCTCTGCAGGGCGGAAACACAATGGGGCTTGAGGCGCGAAACATGAAACGTGGGACAGATACGATAATGCGAGGGCAACTGAAGACGGTAAGAAACCGGGTTGATCCTCTTCAGGATCTTGAAGGGGCCGATGAAACGGGGGGCAAGCTTCCTCGAGGGCAAATGCAGTTTGAGATCCTGGGTGGACAACCATACTCTCTGCCCTGGCTGGTACAATACAGTCCTACGCCTTTTGTCGGCCTTCTCCTTTTGGTGGGATACCACCTCCTGGAGACGGACATGTGCGGATTCCCACACCGACTCACTCCTCTTGTACCAGTCGTCCACAGCTGGCAACCCACTGGTCTCCATCGTCCACGGGAACAGCGGAGGCTGGTAACCGAGCACACACTGGAAAGGAGTTAAGTTTGTGGACGAATGGACCAGGGAGTTCTGGGCGTACTCTGCCCAGGGGAGGTATCTGCTCCAATCCGCTTGATTCTGAGCACAGTAACTCCGCAGGTAACGTCCAACCTCCTGGTTGAGGCGTTCCACTTGCCCATTAGACTGTGGATGATAACCAGAGGAGAGGCTGACTGAGACTCCTAAGCGGGCAAAGAAGGCCGTCCAGACTCTTGAGGTGAACTGGGGTCCCCTGTCCGAGACGACATCCTCTGGCAGGCCATACAGCCGGAAGACATGTTGGAACAGCAGTTCCGCGGTCTCCAGGGCTGTAGGTAGACCTTTCAGAGGAATCAGTCGACAGGCCTTGGAAAAGCGATCTATGACGACCAATATGGTGGTGTTTCCATCAGAACACGGAAGATCAGTAAGGAAGTCCACCGCTATATGGGACCATGGACGGTTGGGAATCGGGAGTGGCTCTAAAAGCCCTGCTGGCAGCTGCCGTGGGACCTTGGCCTGGGCACATGTGGTGCAGGCAAGGACGAAGTCTCGTACATCCTGTTTCATGGATGGCCACCAGAAGCGTTCAGCGAGAAGCTTCAAGGTTCGGTTGACCCCTGGGTGTCCTGTACTTGGACCATCATGGGCCCAGTGTAGGAGCTCGGACCGAACAGTGGACGGGACGTATTCTTTGTCTTGGGGCTGCTCGTTGGGACCGGGTTCTTGACGTTGGGCTGCTTGGATATCGTCCAATAAAGCCCAACGGATAGGAGCCACAAACTGCGTCGGGGACAAGATGGTGTCTGGTGGGGAGAGCTGAGGCGATACCTCGAACAAACGGGACAGGGCATCGGCCTTGCCGTTCTTGGAGCCAGGACGATAGGTCACCGTGAAACGGAACCTGGTGAAGAACATGGCCCACCGCGCCTGTCTGGAATTGAGCCTCTTTGCCTTCTGCAGATACTCCAGGTTCCGGTGATCAGTTAACACTAAGAATGGGTGCGTAGCCCCCTCTAACCAATGTCTCCACTCTTCTAAGGCCATCTTTATGGCTAAGAGCTCCCTGTTTCCTACATCATAATTCTGTTCAGTAGGCGACATCTTGTGTGAGAAATACGCACATGGATAGAGCTTCAGGGGACTTCCCTGGCGCTGTGAGAGCACTGCCCCTACCCCGGCCTCAGATGCATCAACCTCCACAATAAAGGGCAGTTTGGGATCAGGGTGCTTCAGGATTGGGGCAGAAGTAAAACGCTTCTTTAGGTCTTCAAAGGCCTGACTCGCCTCAGGAGTCCAGGTCAGGCGCCTAGGGGCTCCTTTTAACAGAGCAGTCAACGGGGCTGCAACGGAACTGAAGTTCCTTATGAAGCGCCTATAGAAATTCGCAAAACCTAGGAACCGTTGCAGGTCCTTTACTGTCTTTGGCTGGGGCCATGACAGAACTGCCGAGACCTTCTGTGGATCCATCGTGACCCCGTTGGGTGTTAGGATGTACCCCAGGAAATCCACAGAGTGCACATGGAACTGGCACTTCTCCCCTTTCACGTACAGCTTATGTGCTGCCAGCTTTTGCAACACCTCCCTGACATGTCCAATATGCTCCTCACGGGACCGAGAAAAGATCAGGATATCATCCAGATACACTAATACTGAGCGATTAATTAGTTCTCTGAGTACTTCATTAACAAAAGCCTGGAATACGGAAGGTGCATTCGCCAGGCCAAAAGGCATGACCAGGTACTCATAATGGCCGAGGGCGGTGCTAAAGGCGGTCTTCCACTCATCCCCTTCCCTAACGCGAATCAGGTTATATGCGCTCCTAAGGTCCAGTTTAGTAAAGATGGTAGCACCGGAAACCTGTTCGAGGGCCGACGTGATAAGAGGCAAGGGGTGCGGGTACTTCACAGTAATGGCATTTAGCCCCCGATAATCAATACAGGGGCGCAAACCCCCGTCCTTTTTCTCAACAAAGAAAAAGCCAGCGGAAGCTGGAGAGGTAGACGGCCGGATGAATCCGGCTTCTAGTGCCTCCGTTATATAAGCCTCCATTGCCTGATGTTCAGGTTGAGAAAGAGGGTATACCCGCCCCCTAGGGGGTGTAGTGCCCGCAAAAAGATCTATAGCACAATCCCAAGGTCTATGAGGAGGTAGTTCTGCAGCCTTGTGTTTGCTAAACACCGCCACTAGATCTGCATACTCCCTTGGAAGCTGCAGGGGCAGATCTGCATTAGGGCTCTCTATGGATGTGGAGTTACAAGATGTCTCCAGGTGTTCGGGACACTGCTGTCCCCAAGACAGCAGTTTCCCCTCCCTCCAAGAGATAATAGGGTCATGGGTGCATAACCATGGATATCCCAAAATAATGGGGTTATCAGGGGACTTAATCAGATAGAACCATATCTGTTCCTTATGGAGTGGCCCTACCTGCATAGTAACGGGCTCTGTGCGCTGCTCTACACGCCCCGACCCGATTGGAGCGCCATCAATAGCTTTAACAGCCAGGGGTTTGGGGCATCGGGCACAGGGCAAGCCCCAGGACGCGGCCATATCATGATCCATGAAATTCCCTGCAGCGCCACTGTCTACCATAGCTTCCGTCTGCTGCTGCTGGAAACCCCAGGATACTGTAACTGGTAATGTCAACAGGGAGGTATGGAGAGATACATCACTCACCAGTAAGTCGGTCCGTTGGGATCCACGGGGTGGCCGCACTGGACAGGAAACCTGCACGTGATCCGCAGCTCCACAGTAAAAGCACAAGTGTTGCAGAAAACGGCGCCTCCTTTCCTCCTCTGTCAAACGCCCGTTACTGAGTCGTATTATTCCCTGTCTGACGCACTGTTCTTCGAGCCCTGCACAGCTGACAAGGTTGCGTGCTTGAGCCGGCTCACTGTCCACAGGGCTGTAGGGCACCTGCTGCCCTGGCGGCGTCGGGGTCCGGCTGGACCCGGAGTTGCTCCGGTAATCCGGCGAGAACTCCTGAGAGAGTGGTCTTGACAATCGGGGGCTGGATGTCTTCTCCACTGGAGACCTGGAACGCACCTGAAAACTCTTGGTGCTGGGGAAGAACTGTCTCTCTGTCTTTCTGTCTGGGCTAGGGGGTGACTCTGGAGAGTAGGGCCCTGGGAACAGAGAGGCTGGACTGGAGATTGAGTATTCTGTGTAATTCTGGTTCTCACCTCTGCTACCTTGCAAAGCCTCCGGGAAGGGAACGGACAGCTGCTCAGTAGCGCTGATCCCATTGGTCTGCACAGGGCTCGTGGGCTCCGCGCGAGGACCCGAGGAAGCATAAAGACGATCAAAAAGACATGTCCGCCAATCATCATGCGTTTGCGAACTGGTCGGATCGGCGCCCCGCCCACCGTGACTGAGGAGTCGTGTCAACTGCTCCAACTGATCTGTGAGGCGGCTAGCGGCGTTTGCGCAAACCAGGAGCCGTTCTTGGTTCGCCTCTGTCAGATCCGCCAGCTCACGCCATTCCGCTGAAGTCATATTAGCAGGCGGATTCTTCTGTAGCGTCCGGACGGGAGTCCGACACGGACGCGCGTTGCTATTACGTCCAAACACAGACGAAATATATAATGACTTCACGTGCAGTGTGAGGTTAGACGTGTACGGTGAGTATTGTAAGACACTCGGTGGGAGTGAAACAAGAAACACGAGACCAGGAAACACACACGGTGTTGGAACTACGGTGAACAGTGAAACGCTAATCTGTGAGTCTGACCGCAACCCTGAGACGTGACGAAATACCGGACAGGAACGATGGACCAGGACTGAAGAACAAGAGGCAGGAACTGACGGGACGGGCACTCGGGACTGGAACATGCACACCTAGAAAACAAACTGAGGGAACAAGAGACTACCAATCGCCAACGAAGCACAAGAGAACTGCTGATTAAGAATCCGCGACTAGTTCTGCTCCGCTGGCTCCTTTTATACCTCCATGTCCTACGAGACTGTGAGGTGATAGGTGAGCGTTAGCTAGCGGCACTGAGTGGCGCCGCCTCTGACCAGGAGGGGCAGTGACCCCGTGGGATGTGACAGTTTTCATAACCTCTATGATCTCCATGAATAACAGATCTGGTCCTCTGTATATTGTAGTATACTTACAAGAAATAAGTACAGTGTATTATAAATACATGTATCATTGCCAACATGCAAACCCAGAGTCCCTCCAACTATGTATCAGTTAACAAAACAGTATAAGAAGAGTCCAAAAGCTGTAGGACTGGAAGACACTAAATAGCTGTATGACTGTTTGTAAAATTTCTGCTGAACAACTAAATTAAATAAGTAATTAATCATCCTGACCTGAAAATTACCAAAAGTAATCACCTAAAAGCTTAGCATGAAGTTCATCCCCAGTGCTATAAACCAGCCACCTGTTTTTATGAATGACAATACAACAATTACAATAATTAAAAAAAAACCTACATGGTAATATTGAGGCAATTAAGGGTAATTGTGCTCTGGAGCTTCAAGAGGCAGCCCCCGGGCAGTAGTGGCCTTTCTGGCCTTTCATAGCCCTAGGGAGTGCTCCAATCACAGCTGTCTGAATCCGGCTCCTTTACCTTTCCATACTGTGCTGCAGACTGGAGCTGACAGCTGGTTTGTTCATATGTTCTAATGGACCTGCTGTGAGCTTGGAAAGACTGGCAGGCTGTACGAGTGTACGAGTTCTCCAACCTGACCATTGGAGATGTAAAAATCCAAGTGTAATTCATATATCAAAAGAATGCCAGATACCATGAAACTGAAGCCAAGAGAGTTCAGCTAACACTGATTCAGTGTCATTCTAGTCAATTAGTGTGTCCAACCAGACCATCCCCATCATTCTAACTCATGGCAAGTATAAAAGAAGCAGTTTAGATGAAACAGCATGAATGAACATTCGGTGCGACAGAGGAATTCACGGCACACCAGCAGAAAAAAGGACCAGCTAAGTGCTGCGATACAGTTCTAAATCAAAATTTTACACACAATGGCAGTGTTTATGCCATCTCCTATTATAGCACATGCCTTTGAACTGCTGCATTTTGATAAATTAGCTTTAAATCAACCAAAATCAATTTTTATGCTCAGATTAAAACGACAGATGAGCTGATATGTCCTAAGGCTCTGTGAGCGCTTTGAATAGTTCTTGTTCTAATATGAAACACTTTGTGAACCCATGGAAAGAGCTGCTGTTTCAAGCTGTAAAGTCCAGCATCTATTTACCTGTATAGCAACTGTGTGACACCTGTGAATGTAATCTGTCCTTCGGTTTGAGGGCTGAGCAGGACACCTTTTCTATGGCTGCGGATCTGTGATACATAAAGCTTATATTATCATTACTGCATTTGGGTGTGTCAAGTTTAGCTTGAGTTGACCTCTACTTCCCCGAAAAAACAGTGCTTTCACAAAGTTCAGACGGAGGGGAAACACATTATTTACATATAAATGTGTTCTTTTAGATGATGTGATGCAAGCTTGAGGCAGTTAAAAGATCAGGACAGAAGTGTGGCTGAAAGATTCTGAAACTCTTTTTCGAATGTTGAAAGGGATTCAGCAGCTCTGAGAGAGAGAGGTACCTCATTCAATGTCACTGAGCCCAAAACTCAGAACCTTTGAGCTTTAGATTTTGAACATTTTTTGTGTGGGACCACCATGCAGCCAGAGCTGGAGGAGGATGGCTGTCTAGTGTAGCAAGTGATCTGGTCATGCAGATTTCATGCTGATGATCCTTTGGCTATTTTGTGGAATGTAAGCAGACTTCCCCTCCTAAAATGTTCAACATGTAAAACAAAAAAAACAGAATTATCATAATTATATGCAGGTGAAATCTACTGCAATAAGTTGAAATCAAATCCTTGTTTCAATATTATTGCATCATTTTCAGTTGCTTTTATACTGAAAATAAAAAAGTGTTTGAAACCCCGTGCATCAATTACATATCAATTATTTATTTTTTATGTTCCTTTTTCTGGTCAGGCTGGGGGACGTTCTTGGGTTTTACCGTTAACTTCAGCCAAACATTTTGAGTTGTCTGGAAATCTTGCACAAAGAGAACTAACTGGCAAACATTACAGCTCGACCTCAGGAACAGCGAGCGACGATAAGGCCTTTCCCCCTCATTCCATCACAGACTGATTAGCATCAGTTCTCTCACGCAGCCAGAACCACCACCATCAGAGCTCTCCATGAGGACCAGGCGGGGTACCGGGCCCAGCACGATGCCTATGGTCCCTCGGTCATCAAGGCTAGCAGATGGTGGAAGGATATTCTTCTCACTGCTTATACACCACAAAAATTGAGGAGGGGCTATTAGTAAGGACCCTCGGGAGGGACTGAATGTAAACCCAATATTGCAAGCAATTCTGAAAAATACTAGACTGGGCTCCTGAGTCCCAAAACACTACCTCATAAATTGAGGAAATCTGGTTGGCCATCTACGCAAATATATTCGGTAGACTCATCCACATCCTCAAGCTTGGCACTGCAATCCAGTCATACTGTAGCTGTGTCTCTTTTGCCCACTGGAGATGTGTGTTTGTGCCTGGGTGTGTACTAGTGAGAGAGAACTCTGTACACCAGAAGCGAATCAGTTAAAATCCCAGCCACATCTTGCACTTCCACTAATGACTGCTGTTTTTAATTGCAGTCAGTCAAGTGGAAAGAGCGGGATGGAGATAAACTCAGCGGCCTTGGTTAAATAAACCCCGCGCTCACATGGGATCATCATTTCTTCTGGCGATTAACACGCTTCCAGGCGGCAGCTGCGCCACATGCCGGTCTGCTGTTTCTCACTGCTTCTTATTCCAGCCCCCATGGCTCGCCCCTGAACTTGCATTCGGGCCCCTAGTTCTGGCGTGATTACCACGTGCATGTAGTACATAGGCCCACTTCACTTTGAGTATCATCCTAATACAATGTAGCACTGGGATTTCTAAGCCTAATTTAGATGGGTTGAATGCAAGACAGGGTGGACACTTGGTCTCAAGACATATTGCTATAAATAAAGACAACAATATACATATTTACCCTGACTTTTGTTATCCTGTGATGGAGTGGCATTCCACCCAGGGTGTACAGCACCTTGTAAGGATGGATGGATTGACGGATGGATTTATGTTCCTGAGCTACATTTCCATTCATTCTCATCTATACTGCATCATCATCAGGGTTCTGTCATCTAATTATATTATTTACTTCTGCGTGTCTCACAGAGTCATTGAGCAATCACATGCAGTACAGCAAATCGCCTCGATGCATGAGGGTTATGTTCTCAGGACCCTTGCATATGTTGAATTTTATGCATTTTACACATGTGTTGGTAATTTAGTAATTAGTCCCATACATGGGAATTTTTACCAAGCACTGATGAAATATGAATTAAGGTTTTGGAAAATAAATTATTTTACAAATTTCTATGTTTCTGTGTTTTTTGAATTTATGGAAAAATGACCATTGACGTATCTGTATACTTAGCATTCGTATGGTGCTAGTGTCTCATAGCTCCTGGGATCTGCGATCGAGTTTGAACCCAGCTCAGTCTCAGTGGAGTTTGTACATTTTCGACGTGTTTGTGTGGGTTTCTTCTGAATGCTCTGGTTTCCCCCCACAGTCAAAAGTGTGAGCGTGTGTTTATGTGTGTGTGCGAATTAAGTACTGGGCGTGATGTGTAATGGACTAGCATCTTATCCAAGGTCTTCCCTGTGAATGAAGTATGAATGTGACAAAACACCAAGCGACACAGTGATGTTCTCTAGGAAAGCGAAAATAGGGAACCATGGATGTATTGTGAGGGCTTCTGCATTAATCAGTTTTTATGCACCAGGCCCTGGGTACGCTTAGACTGTGTAACAATACGGTAACAGGTGGTGCTGAATGGGCAATCGCAATCACTCAGCCAAGATCTCCCTCACCGTACACCTCCGCTTCATAATGTCGACCCTCCATTCCCCCCTTTGCAGTCGTTCGCTCACAGGCATCACGTTGTAATCTTCCGATTATAGCGGCATAAACACAGAATTGTGACGAAAAGGATCAAGCTGTTTAAGCAGGCCTTCGACAGCACTAGGCTCACTGAGCAGAGATATAAGCTTCCATCATGCACGTATTAAGATCTAAGCACAATACACAGTGAAAACAAGGTAAAGACACAGAAACAGAGTTCCATAAATCTACACACCCAAATGAAAGGATCGAATTCACACGACTAGAGCAGAAGGATGAGATGCTTCCTGCTCCTTCCTTAGTAAATATACCCAGTGCCGGATTTCCCAGGAGGCACCACAGGCATGGTGCCTAGGGCCTGCAAAGGAGAGAAAACATTCTCAGACCATAAAAAATAAGGTAAAAAAATGCTGTGAGACTGAAATTTAATGCAATTAAAACCTGAAAATTGTATTGCATAAACATAAGTGCAGAAATTTTAGGCACCTCCAAAGAAAGTTTCTTTCTTCGGCTTCCCTTACAGTCACGTGGTTCAGTATTAGAATAGTTGCAAGTGCATTGTGTCAGTTAACGTCACTCAGCTGGCATTTACCCCTCCTTTTGCACATTTCGGGGTGTAAGTAATGCCTGGGGTCGAACCATCGAAACACAGCCCTGAGTATACCTCTTTTATTGTGGTCATAAACCTCTTCTTTTTCCTTCTTCAAACAAACAAAAATCTATCAGAGTCCCCTGGGAGGAAGCAAGTACAGAAGATGGGTGGATCATAATGTTGCAAAAGCCCCTACAAGCACTTCCAGTCATTATACTCCATTTTCTCTCAGTCCTGTAGGTAAAAAAAATGGAGAAAGTTATTCTGCATCAAGCTGGAAATCACAGGTTCCCTCATCGATAGTTTTAGTATGGGACATGTCTTTGATACAAACTCATCAGTGGCCTCTCAACATTGAAAGCTCTGAAAGTGAAAGAACCCTGGAGAAAACCTTTACATGATCTTTCAAAATTGCCTGGAAAGATATATGCCATTATTATCCCTAAGAACGCTTGTACCGTGTTTTGAAAAAGTCCTCGTTCAAAGACATTGATTTTCCGGGTTGAACCCATATGGTAAAGTTTAAAGAATCTCTGCTTTTAATTTAGTTTTCTTTGAGTAAAACAACACATTTAAAAAATGATGACATGCTTTGAGTATTCAGTGATGCGAGACCCTCTTCACTGCAGTACAGGATCTGGGCCGAGACACATCAGTATACAGCAGATACTTTCATAGGCCTGGCACCTCCTTCAGTGCAACTCAAGCATTAAATGACTCTGTTCAAAAGTGTACAGTATACTGTACAGCACAGTGGGGCAGTGAGTCGCAGTGGCATATAATAATACCTGGGTTTTCTGTTTCGAACCCAGTCCTGCCTGTCTGACTTTGCATGTTCTCCTTGTGGTTACCTGAGTCTGGTTTTCTCCCACAACCCAGAAACATTTCTCTAAATTGAGTTTAGTGTGGCTGTGATTGGATAGGTGGTACCTATAGATGGATGAGTGAATCACTGTAAGCAGTAGCTGAGCAATCATTGCCTTGTACGAAAAGCTCTGTTAAATAATGGTCAATAATAAGAATAATATATTTAATCTGGCCTAGCAATTAGTGACCTATATATATATAAACGTAGATGTCTATTAATGGACATTATAGCACTGTTAGCCTGTGTAGCCCTTTCCACCGGTGTTGGGTCAGCCCCTTTCAATTACAAACTATTATAGTGAGCATGAAGATATATGACCTGTCAGTTTGTATGAGCTCAGCATGGGGTAAACAAAAGTTACACACATCCTGTCCCACAAGCAGGCGCTCGCTTATTAAAAG
This sequence comes from Scleropages formosus, assembly GCF_900964775.1. NCBI lineage: Eukaryota > Metazoa > Chordata > Actinopteri > Osteoglossiformes > Osteoglossidae > Scleropages > Scleropages formosus. The sequence continues at coordinate 20,947,428 of NC_041810.1, forward strand.
TTTGGTCCGGTTGCACTCTGAGAACCAGGTCATTCAGCCCCGCAACTCCGTGACACCATAAACGATGCTGTGACTGGACTATAAATCTCAAACAGGCTGCAATAAGCTTCATGGGAAGAAGCGTTGCCTTGGAACTGGCCATTCGACATACTGAGCAGTGATTATATTAAAGGTTTTAAAAGAATGCCATGTGGTGGTAATAGAGGACAAATTATTTTTAGGGCCCTGCGGATTTATACGTTCCTCTCAATGTGATTCAATTATGTGTGTGTTTATTTGTGAGGGATCAGGACCCGACATATGAAACAGCCAATTACGATCCATATATTTGTCTGTGAAATTCTTTCAGTGCTTTTCATGAGGTCTGCATATAATAAAGGCACGTTTATCGATATTGTATTCCGCTACGCTTTAGCTAATGCAGAACTTATGCTCATTAAGACTGAAAACAGACCAAGGCGATGTTGACTATTTCACAAAGTTTGTGTGGAAATACAAACACCTGGCTGTCCAGTAAAGGCAAATGGTTTTGTCGCTCAGTCACGCATCGCAAGAGGGGAAAACTATGGTAAGTGAGTCTTCACATGTGCTGGTTTAACGCTAGAAATATTGCCAATGGACCTGGATGGAGATTAGAGATGGCACTGTTTACACCGATTTTCGTTTCACTACAGATATGAAGACAGAAGAATAAAGTCCAAACATGGCAGCCCTGTGTCACAGGCAAAAGGATTCACTGTGGGATGGCAAAAAATATTTTTCATAAGACATTTTGTTTTATTATTTCTCCGAAGCAACTTATAACATGAAGATACATAAAATGATCCGCCCATTTATACAGCTGGGTAATTTTCACTTCATCAGTTCAGGGTAAAAACCTTGATCAAGAGTACAAGAGCAGGAGGTGGGATTCAAACCTGGGTCCTTCAAGCTGGCAGCTTCAACCAGTACGCCACCTGCTGACCCATTTAAAAATGAAAGACAAGGAGCTCTTAGCTCCTGGGAGCTTCGAAGCATTGCAGGAGCGTAGTAATACCTGAAAGGAGCACGAGATCGTGTCACTGAGACGACGGCCCACCTGTGAAGGCTTGAGCCTCATGGAGAAGTGTCAGGATGGAGGTGTCTCATTTTATTTCCAGCATTCCTCACATGAGGAAATTAAATACAAGTGGCCTCACTCCTGGATCTACTCAATCACAGAGGAGAAATGCTCTTTTCACCCAAGGATGGGAGGTAAAACCAGAGGAGCAACATGTCTGTGGGAAGGGGGCTCTGATGCTGCTTATGTTATTTCTATATTTTGCAGTCTCTGAGAAAAATATTAGAACAATAAATGTCATAGAACTTCTTCAGAGCTCATCACAGCCCTTTTCATGCATTTTTAAAGAAAGAGCTCGTCGATAAACTATCCTTTGTTCATGGTGGAAAGGAGAAGCCCATAGAGCATCTTGCAGCTATTAAGATGAAACAGGTTTAATACAGTATGTATAATTGTTTTCCATGCGTTCATATCTCACTGCCTCTTGCACAGCTGTAAAAGAAGCTTGTTCATAACTTAAAAAAGAAACAACATTCTGACATCTGTGATTTTTATACTTTGTCATATTTCATTAATAAATATTACACTATTATTAGGAATTGACACAGAAGAGGCATGATTAGATTACAGTTGCTTTTGCAGTGATATTAAAATAGCTTCTGGTGGTCAGAATAATAGGGTGAAAGAAACAAGTAGGTCTTTTTTACATGTGTAATGTAAGAATATAGTTTGCTTTATTTGTCTATTGTCTTTCACTTTTATATTTACATTGATCTGTCAGAATAAATGAAAACATGCTTTATTTATTTGTTTCAGTGTAGGTCTGAACTCATGGAAACACACTGAAATAAAAAAAATAAAATTTGAAATTAATATTGTGAAACAAGTAACGTCTTGTATTGGTTTGTTCACCCATACATGTAAGGCTGGACTTTTGACCTCTGCTTCGAAACTAATAAGAAAATGGTCCTGCAAACTGAGAAATATTTGTGGGTGACCCTCGCAGCTGGGCTTATTGTCGCACTTCCTCCAATTTTGCTCAAAAATTAAGAGACACTCTTAATGAGGCAGTAATTCTTCCCCAATTTACACAACCTGGGGCCACACGGGTTGCACTTTGGTGACACGCAGAGAGCCTGACATGTTCAGCCCAGGTCTGAGATCCGGGGGCAATAATGGAAGCCATGTGAAACACATGTCATTAAAAGAAAGAACACGAACCATATATTTCAGTCTGCACCTCGACAGCAACGGCGTGACAGTAATTTAAGCGTTTATTAGCCGTACGGTTCCGACACAGCGGCGGCGGCAAAAACTTGATCCAAGGCAAAGGGAACGATTAACTTGTTCTGCTTTATGATGTGCTGAGCTCCAAAAGCGAAATGTGATCCTTTTTGGCACATGTAACACACTCCTTTTGCTCAAAATCAAAAGTACAAACCTTTTTGTGGACTAGCTATGCAAAGTGACTGGCACTATTTTTACAATAGACTGAAACACAGCAATTTTCATTGGTGTTATTTAGAAAATCGCACTTAAAAATATGATACGTAAGCAGGTTTTAAATATATGTACTACATATTGTATGTATATGAATATACACTACATAGAGTTCATTGGAAGTTGCTTTGGAGAAAGGCATCTGCTAAATAAATAAAAGTAAATGTAAATAAATTTACACACATATATGTATATACACACATATGCCAAATACAACCCGCATTTCCAAAAAAGTTGGGACACTATGTGTAAAGCAAATAAAAACAGGAAGCGGTGATTTGTAAACGCTTTTTTACCCATATTTAATTGAAAACAGTACAAAGACAAGATATGGAAAGTTTAGTCTAAACAAAATGTATTAATTATTTTATGTACTCATTTAGCTGATGCTTTTTTTGCAGAGCAGTTTACAATGTTTTACCCATTTATACAGCTGGGTAATTATTAATGGAGTTGTTCAGGGTCACTATGTTGCTCAAGGGTTCTACAGCAGGAGAGAAAACCCAAATCTGGCTCTTTTAAATTCCAAGGCAGTGGCTTTAACCACTATACCATCTACTGCCTGAGTGCTGTGCTACTTTCTGAACCAATACATGCTCATTAGAGCATAAAATTGTGTCCATCCTGCCCTATTGAACACCGTGCGACAGGTAACAATAGAGTTCATTTTATGGCTGCTTGTTTAATTTATGATGGTCAGAGGGGACCCTTTGAAGAGAACTTTGGGGTGGGGGAGGGGCGCCTAAATGTGATTTTATTTCTCAGTACAGATTAATTAATTCAATAACCCTTTCACAATCGTGAACCCGAAGCCATATTTCTGAGAGGAGGAGAAACAATTTCTTCCCCCACATTAAGGTTTTACAGTAATTTGTCCATTAAGAGAGTGGTCCCCAAACCCATGGTTGCAAACCGAACTATATGACTAAAACCATATCAGCGTCACTCCCCGAAGAAGGTTTGGAACCACTGGTATAAGGTGTGTTTGTTCACCAGCAGCTCTACAGATGGCTTCAAGTGAGAGAGGTGTGTAAAGGGCAGTCCAGGGAGGCGCTGCAGACCTGCTGGCATCGTGTGAGAAAGAAGATGTGTGAGTTGGAGGAGGAAGGAAGGAAGGAAGGGAGGAAGGAAGGGAACAAAGAGGGAGGGAGTCCTTCAACATTTGATGTGCTGAAACAGAGAAACCGTTTCTAAAATCCATGACAGAAGGCGAACTCAGAGGTGACGCCTAGTGAGAAAAGCACTAATGGTTTTTAAGAGCCTCCAAACACTAACCCTGTAACTTTCCCAAACTTCACTGTATACAGTATGTACAGTATACATATATATATATATATATAGAAGAAGAAGAAGCAGCCCCATCACCAGCTCTAGAATTTTGACCACACCAGTAAACGATAGTAAATGTCCGGAATGCAAGTGAGCGGCTAAGACTGCCAGAGACCAGTACAGGGGTGAGTCCGCAGTGTATTTCCTGGTGGTGTACGTTACACAGGGGGGAGGAAATGAAGGCCATAAGGCTGCACTTGGAGTGGAACCAGTGCTGATGGAGCCCCAGATCCCCTCCCTCTATGGCCCCATGAATGACTCAGTCTTTTTCAGGATGTACGCCTCCTTTTACTAGTATGTTTACGTTTACATTTACTCCTTTGCCAACTTACAACTCAGAGTAAACAAGTGTAAACATATTACTTGAGTATGTAGAATTGATCGGGGAGCAAATTTATGGAGCAGTGAAAGTTCGTAGGTCAGATGCAAAGATCGGGGGAGATGTGCTTTGAGACTTCTTGAACGTTGTGAGGGATTCAGCATTTCTGAGTGACAAAGGAAGATCATTCTGCTACATTGGAGCGAGAGCCAGAATTAGTATGAGTTGCTTTCCGGGACTCATTCCCATTGAGGTACATGACTCAGCATGTGCCGGTGCTCTGCAGCGATGAACAATCTGTAAATAATTTGTGAAAGGTCAGTCAAATTTCTCTTCTGACCTTCTTATAAGCTTGTAAAACCGTTACATTAAAATGAGGCTGGAAAAAGCTGTCTTATAAAATCTGATGTTGGGGTGAAAGCAATTAAAGACAAAATACAAACAGCAAAAAAGGTTAAAGAAATATATTCCAGAAATTGTGATACAATTAGAAATCCTAACCTTATTTTGCGTTTGGTTTTCTACATATACGAAAACCAAGTATGTTTTTTTTGTTACTTCTGCCCGTATGAGCATGAAGTCGAATTGGATGTTTTTCCATATCATTCAAATAGAAAGAGCTTTGATACACGTTGACTAAAGTGTACATTTATTGATACGACGTGAAGTATGTTCATCAGTCAGGTTCACCCAAATCCCATCCAGACAAGTTCCCGAGTGATGAGTCTTAATAACTCCTAATTAAGTAATTAGTAGTTAGACTCTCAATTAGTCTTACTGTACTTTTGCCCTTTATAGTGTATCTGTCATAGTGTATTACATGTCGTCTTGTGCGCACACACACTCACACGCACACCCTGAGTATCTCAGGATCATCTTGCACAGCCTGGATCATTTACTGCTTTTAGCTACATCAGACTGGAGCAACATAACAGTAAGAGACCAAACAACCGAAACGTAGGATCCCACGGGCCCCCTGACCTCAGGTGGCCAGGCGTGACGACCTTGAAATGTCTCCCAGCATCATAGGGGCAAACTTCCCCCCTTTAACCAAAACGTCAAAACAAAAGCTGATAATACCTCCCAGAGGATTTCCAAAATAAAGGGACAACTTTATCTAAGTGTTTTATCAGGCACACATGAAAGTGTAACCTGATGTTGCTGAGTGCCTGTTTTCGACTGACATTTTAAACTATGACTCAAACCATCGGCTAAAACGTGGACAGGAAGTCAGGCATGCGTAAGAGTTTTCGTTCCTAAAGCCCATATGTGCAATTAACGCTTAGTGAGTCATATCAGTTATTATTGCAAAGGTACTTCTTTCACTCTAAGTCTAACCTCTACTCATCTATAGTGGGACTTCAACAGCTCTCCTCAGGCCCTTGAGAATAAGCGGAACCTGAAATAAACCCAAATAATTATAAATGAATTCAAAGTGGTCCGAAAAGCGAAAAGCAGGATCTTGGAAGAGAACGGCAACATGAAGAATAGTAGCGTCGAAGCACGGCTTGCTGGAGCTCTGGGACGGGGCTTAGAGGTGTCCTTCTGGAAGAGCACCACTCCCTTTCTCCGCCCAACATTCTTGCGGTGCCAGCTGTTCCCAGTCATTTGCGATGCCACTCCATCATCACATGGCCGCACCTCCCTCTGCAGCAGATTCAGCTGAAAGATTCATTTCAATAAGGCTCTTATTCATACTTATACTGATGTCAAACCGGGGTAACTTGTAATGCCCAGTGAACATTGACTGAAAAGGAGCCTGATAAATGTATCCATACTTCCAATCCAGCTCGGTCAGCTCACAGTACAGTAACAGAGGTCATTGCTTTAATTTTCCCAGTTGGAAAGGCACAAAAACATAACCTGAATTATTACTTCAAAATTGTGAATTATTATTATTGTTACTACTACTATTATTTTTATTATTACCACTGTAATAGTTGTTTTTTTTAAAAATTCACTGTATTTGAAAGATGTCAAATTGTTGCCAGTGGTGCAAGATATATATTCTTCAAATATTATTTCACACCAAATGTGACCTAAAAGAAAACAATTATGTCAGGCTGGGCAGTGCAAAAACACTGTGGGCACTCAGCATATCTCCGCAGGCACGTGATGAGTTTCGAGTTTCAATTTCATATCTGTAATTCGATTAGGCGAATTAGGTGTGTAAACAGACACGCATACATGAAATACTGTTTCACATGAGGAAAACGAGGATTACTCTGGCAAATAATTACAGCGGGGTGAAGGAAAGAAGTGTGGGGGGGGTCACTCTGAGGTCTGGCTTAGAGCGAAGGAGGCCAGGAGTCGACATTCTGCTGGACGATCGAACAGAGGCCGCTTGTTGCTGTGCCCCATTAGGATTCCGGAGGGGCGCTGAGTTGGTTCACTTCATGGAAGAGCAACCGTGATGAAGTAGCTTCCATCGGTTCGAATCCATTCAGTCATCTGCTTTCCCCATCCACAGCCTTTGGAAAACTTGGCATCCTGGCGAACTGTCAACAGACCTACCAGCCAGGGGATTTGGCATGTGGAGCAGAGGGAGTTTTTACAGCCAACGGACAGCGTTCCCCAGCCTGGGCAACTCAAGGGTCAGCTGGCGGGCTCTTTGGGGGTCTTTGATGACTGCTTACAAGAGGCAGGACAAGGCTGGCCCTGCTGCCACTGTGCCACTGACTAAACATGCTGACTGGAGCTTAAAGACAGGCTCTACCCTGTCTGCAACTGGGGATGTGTTTCACTTGGTCTGTCCAAACTCAGCTGAAGAATGGCTGTACGACGTCGATAAGCCCGCTTGTAGCGATCAGATTCTTAACCTACTGCCAGAGCAGGAAGATTCAAACTTACCTTTATTCATTTAGCAGAAGCTTTTTTTCCCACGGAAGTGTACAAATTTAGATGACGCTCTTCTCTAAGATGACGTATAATGCTAGATATAGAAACGTGGCTGCAAGCAGGCAGACATACTGACTCACACACTCAGAGGAAAAGTTAATTTGGGGTCACCAGTCTGCCTAAAACACATCTTTTGACAGTGGGAGAAAACCAGAGCACCCAGAGGAAAGGCATGTGAACACAGGGAGAACAGTGGAGATTACTATAGTAAAAGAAGGATGAGTAATTTGTGTCATCCCACAAAGGAGGTACTGCAGACTAGTGCAATGCAGGAAGGTCACGGAATTTCAATAATACTTATATTTATCATGAACATGGTTTTAATTTCATATTTAATCCTAAAAGCAAATTCATTTTTAAAATGCGAGGGTATAATTTATCACTCACAGTGGAGAACACAAATATTGGGGGGGTGACTCATTTTGGTTGTTACTGTACAATAGGATTTGGGTTCGGTGGCATACTTGTTGGAGGTACTACCTTGGGGCTTGTTGGTTGCAGGTTCAAATCCTATCTGCTGCTATCAAACCTTCAAGCAAAACAGTGACTCTAAAATTACTATAATAAAAATTAAGCAGCTGTATAAATGGTCAAATAATTATAGTTTGCTTAAAACTGCTTTGGAGAAAAGCATTAACTAAATGGAAAAATCTTTTTTTTTTAAAAAAAAAAGGAAAAATCGAGTGTATTGATTCTGCAACAAGGAAAAACTAATTAACTCAGAGCTGTTCCATTATTTTGTTTGTGAATGCTACTGTTGACCATGCCAATCCCACAGCGTTAACCACAAGTGGGAGCAGCTGAGAACGATAACAATACAGCATACATTTCTGAGCCATCTGCAATATTGAGTGTAGTGCATGTAGAAGGTGTCAGCAGAAGCTCTGAGGAGCGACTCCAAAGCTGTCATTTTGCCCGGAAGCGGGTCGCAGTTGGAAACCAGAATGATTTAGACAAATAAATGTGAGGCTTTTTAACTGAAGCATCTCCTCATTGTGAGGATCTGGTGCGCAGTAAGCGTTTAAACAAGTATTCTGCATACGATGGGGCACCAGGCATGGCATAGCATGGCATGGTGTGAATCTGGCCACAAATCATTCAGGAAACCCAAGTTCGGGCTGGCAGAAGTTACACGCAAAATCGTTTCTCCGTTAATTGCGTTTTTCCTCTTCTCCTCCCCGACATTTCAAGTCGGATAACGAATCCAGGGGAAGCAGGTGTTGAACGTGCGCAGCTGACGGCAGCTCCGGCTGCCAAGTTCTCCCTCGCAAGCGTACCTTTGGGTTGAGGGAGATCTGGCAGCTGTCGGAGAGGAGAGATGAACCTGGCAGACGGAGCAGGAGCGTTACTCTCGGAGCCAGTTACGCACTGAAAAATAAATGTTTTAATACTCTGCAGAGATATCAGGAGGCAACCACAGAACACAGCTCTGCGCCTGAGTTCTGTTTTATTCATTTCACGAAAAACTAACACTTTCACTTTTGTTCACCTGATTTGGATCTGATTTGGATCTCAGGGAGCACGTCTGGGCACGGCTGATTCTCAACAAAACTGTAATGACGTCCTAGTGTGGCACTGGATCACTGCACATGCTGGCGTTCATATTTATTTTATTTTATTTTATTTTATTTTTTTTCTTTATTTACCTTTGGCACTTCATCAGAAGAGGCATCTCGAGATACGTGAAGAGTCTAGTGTTAACTAGTGGAGTCACGGCCTTCATAAATTAAGCATGATAAAGTACAGTATTCCGGTGTCTTAAACATCAGTATGTGCAGACAGAATTGTGTTTCCCAGCTCTGTTCCATGCAGCTCATATACAATAATGTGCAAAAGTTTTAGGTACTGGGGGAAAAAAGCTGTAAAGTGAGAATGCTTCCAAAGATAATGCTCTTAATTAATAAATTTCCCATAAAGCTTAGTAACCATCCATTGTCAACAACCGCTTGGCATGGTGGGTTTGGCCGGGTCCCACTCTCTGGAGGGTCTGGAGTTCGAGTCCTGCTTGGGGTGCCTTGTGATGGACTGGCGTCCCGTCCTGGGTGTGTCCCCTCCCCCTCAGTGTGTGTACTTTCTTTCTTTAAGGACATACAAAATCCTTACTGTAATACTGTAACTTTCTGCAAAAGGAATGCTTGGAAATCTAAAATATGCTCTTTCCTACTGACACTAATGCAGAAGACATTAAATAACCATCTCAAACAAATATTTTTCTGAAACATCTAAGTGCCTAAGACTTTTACACAGTACTGTATTCTGAAAGGCACTGAGTAAAAACTAGGCTGCCGGGTCATTAATGTTCCAGCGAGGCACACTGTCAATGCTCCTTCTTTTATTTACCTCGATTTATAGGTAACATTAAAATAAGGGAATTACTACTAAACCTCTCAACTCCGACTACAAATGGGTTGTTAAATTCACTTTCTTGAAAAACATAACACATATACATGTTATTTACACATACAGTAGAGCAGTATAACATTTCACACCGTTTTCCTTAGGCCCCCTGAAAGCATCAATTATGATTTAATATCGCCCTCCTCTGGCCACTCAAGTTATTTCTTTTATTTATTTATTTATTTATTTGACTATGAACTTTGTACTTGGAACTGTGTCATGCACGCTGCGCTTTTCACATTTGCACCACTTAATTATACCAATATCTGTACTGTATACATTCTATTAATATAACACTGGCCCATTCACTGCAGAGTATTTTTGAGCCAAAGGAAATACTTTAAAAGGCTGAAAAAGGCTCAGCTTGTTTCAATTACGGTATTGTACTTAAAATATTCATGACAAAAGACTGCTGGTATTGCCTGCATAATAAGCTAGACAAAAAATGGACTGAAACAATAATGCACTACTATTAGTTCTAGAATACATCAATAACATCCCAAATTATATCAGAAAATGGAACACATTAATTGTAAAGATATTCAAAATTAAAACAGTGTATCTGGATGAGGGGGGAAATGTGACATTCAAAAGACCATGAAAAAAGTTCATTTGTAATGTTATAATGGTTGCATGTTCAGGGGCAAAGAGGGGTCTTATGAATACAGTACTTCTTCCTAATTCAGTAAAATACCCACCTGCATTAATTATTTGTATTTTCCATAGCACAAAAGCTTCAGAAAAACATTTAAACAACAACAGCACAAGGAAAAATAACTGCATGCAAAATTTGAAAAAAGAAATTCTCTGTGATGATGACAATAATAATAATAATAATAATAATAAGAAGAAGAAGAAGAAGAAGAAGAAGAAGTGAGGCCTCTTCATGACATAGCACTGCCAAGGCTTGCTTTGCAGGAGACATAAAGAGGCACTTGTACAGTGCTAATAACAATCCGTCATTACTGTAGTCTTTCCTTTCGCTCCACTGACAGCCCTCCAACCATATTTATCTTTTTCAACAAGCCGTGTTAGAGGAGAAACACTAGATGCTGCTATTGCAAATCGTTTCTTTTTTTTTTTTTGCATGAACGCAAACGGCATCATTCAGGAGGAAACGACCTTGCTTGCGCCACAATGTGGGATAACATGCAGCACGAAAATGTAAGGTGAACTGCCAGAGACACCATCTCTCAGCGATATCCAGGAGATGAAACAGGAACAAAGGAGCAAATCTCTCAGAACTTGTACCTTATCAGTTAAAAATAATGCTCCGAAGTAAGTACACAAATGGTACGGCTTCAGTGCGATACCCTGGAACTGAACACCAGTGGAGCGATGGCTACTTTCAAAGAGGACGACTTTTCATGCAAAATAAATACCTAATTCTGTGTACAATTAAAATAAATGTATAATTCTGTGTGTCACACACTTTTGTGAGGTCTACTCTCCATGTGTACGCAGCCATAGCAGATACGTGATTTAGAGTAAAGAACTTGAACCTAAGCGTTGGCATGAAAGCTCTCGCTCTTCCCCGTCCAGAAGAAGATCGTCTGCATCTGCAACGATCGCCCTGTTTTCACCTGAAAAACAACGTTTCTTTTATAACAGTGAGATATCAACAGGAGAGTAAAGTATGAAAGGGTTACTATGGCAACACAAAATAGCATAAAATGTTGCCTGGCGGTAATATTACCACAATGGTTACAGATTTTTTTTTGTTTACCAAAATTAGCTAGATGTCAGCATATGAAAAAGGGTTTGTTGGATTTTAAAGACATTGTTCTGCTAATGGTTCCATTCTGCATGGGTCCAGGACCCTTCAGAGCAAAAACGGGACAGTGATAATGCCCAGTTTCATTGCAAATGCATCATTAGCCAAAAACTGCCTGTTCAAGACAACACTGGTAGTTACAGCCAAAATCATTTTGTTCCAAATATAGGTTCTACATCTTGCAGTACATCTAAAAAGGTCAATATAGTGCATTTTGATTAACCCCAAATCTATATCCTTTATATTAAATGTCCAAACATATTCTATAAAATTTTAATGGAAGCAAGCCTTAGACCCAAAGCAATAATTATTTGATTTTCAATACCCAGCCTTTCATAAGCACAACCCAATTTAGTTAAAAGCATCTGAATTTTGAACAAACAGATTTCTCCTAGTAGTGAGTGATAAGGAATAAATACTGCACTTTCTATGTGGTGTCTTCTGAGTGGTTCATCTCCACTTGGTTCTGGGCCTGATGATAAGAAGGAGCTGGTTAGTCAACATAAGGGGTGCAAACAATCCACCTTCAGGAAGTTAGATGTTTTCCCATCTTTTTCAGCACTGGTGATCAACAGCGATTGCCACCTCCTCCTGAAAGACAAGCTAAACGCTCTTTACAGAGAGTGTAATATTACAAATCTGAATATATAGGAATGGGTTTGAAGAAATCAAAGGTTCCGGCAAAAATGTTTAGGGTTTCAGCAAACTAGAATGAACAGTGGAGACAAATTGCCGGAATTTGTCGCAGTCACGCCAGCTTAGCTTAAAAATAAGGCTGCGAAGAAACTGCCGCTAAAATGCTTTCAGTTAAGCAAGAGTGCTATATCTGTCCTTCAATACATCACCCTGAAAAAAGCAGTGTCGAAATCTTCCACCATCAATCCTCAAACATACACTGAGCCTTGGGCATGAAATATATTGATCATCTGGAACTTAATCAAAGTGTGCTGTGAGAGAAATTGTTTAATCTTCTGTATGATCTGCAGATTTTCATTATTTCTATAAAAGAAATTACATATTATGGAGGTATAACCATGTATACTGTGTACAGAAGCCTTATATCTAGCATATATATAAAAAATATGAGTATAGATTTTCAGGGGTTGTGCATTTCTGGACTTTATCACATTAAGGTGCTTGCTCAGCAGGGTTCTTCAGAGAGTTTCTTACCTAATACTGTGTGGTTTTGCATTTCCTCTATAAACAGATACCTGGGTTGGACCTCAAGCCTCAACGTTTTTGTTTCCTAGGATTCACCTTGAGCCGAGGACTCCCGGTGGGCCGAAAGAGGATATGCTTAAAAGGAATGGAACACTCCTCCAATGGTCATCGGCCGCCTCTCACTTTCAGCCCTAAGGCCTGATGATGTGTCACCAAGAAGGTAACAAAAGCTCCTCATGAATACAGAGGCCTCAGCTGGTGCTGTGGCTCAGCCGGTTTCCATTGCCATGCCGGACTGACAGGCTCTCAGTCATTGTGAGGACCGCACAGCCTGCACGGCGTCAGTGACAGCGGCTGTCTGACTCCCGGTTAAGAAAGGCACTTGGGTTTTCAGTGCAGCTACATGTCGCCCACACAGATGGAGATTCATCAGAATGACTGGTGATGCACCAGGTGCTGACAAGCGGCCCCATCAGGGCCACAGGTACCTTCACATGGCCAGATAATTGTGAGCAGCATGCTGCCGGGGCAGCAAGTAGCGCAGTGGTTCAACCTTCTGCCTTCAGCTCGACAAAGCCACATTCAAATCCTACCTCCTGCAGTACCCTTCAGCAAGTTACCTACCCAGAAGAGTTCCAGTAACAGAGACCATTCTTTATAAATGGGTAAATCTTTGCTTTTCAGAGAAGCATCCTAGAAATTAATAAATGTAAATGTGCTGGGGCTGGGAGGAAAAGAACTGTGCTGTGTTTCAGGGGTCACATGGACTGAGTGATGGGATGAGAGGCTAGACATGGCCTCCGTTCCCCTGAAAAGATACTGTGAGGGTTACATAGGAAGTCTGTCTATCATAATTGGAGGGAAGAGGCCATTTGTGCAAGGTTACAGGAGGTAAGGGTTTCAGAGGAGTTGAAATATGATCCTGTGGACAGTGGGCACAATTTCCATTATCTGCCAATAAAACAATCATCTCACTTATCACTGATGTGTTACTGTACATTTCTTAGCAATAATTTCAACCTGATGTGTCGTTACTAATTTTGTGCTGTCTAGTATCAGGTATAAATACGATGTCAATGAAGTCACTCGTGAAGAACTTTCATGCTCAGCTCTGCACACCACGGAAGCAATTTTTTGCATCCCAGTCGAACATTGCTGATTAAAATGTGAGGAAAAATCCAGCAACTCATGAAATGTCATTTCGTGTTTGCAAGCAAATTGAACTTTGCATATATGCATGCCATGAATGTGAAATTAGGCAGTTTTAAACCCAAGTCCAAAAAGCAAAAGGTGCTGAAGGTTCAAAGCTTGGTCGCGATATGACCAAAAAAAAAAGAAAAGAAAAATGTTAAATGGAGAGAGCAAGTGGAAAAAGTGGTGGGATGATGCAGTTACTGTGCCCCCCCAACCCCCCATGGACTGAATCAAAAGCCAGCTAAATTGAGTTGGTTGCACTCGTCGCTTTTTTGTCCTGCTGGCCTTGTCATGCTGATTTGTCTCAGCTCAACTCACGGAGGAGACAATTCTTATCAACCGGACGCAGAGAGCAACCAGCCCGGCCACTTCATTTAGTGCGGAGGAGTTTCCACCCAGGATAACAACAGAGTCGACGCTTCCAGCCGGAGCGTGCAGAGTGTGTCGGGAGCACCCGGCCGTATCTGCGCTTACTTCCAAACAACAGCGACACAGAGTAAGGAAGAGCACTTTGTGATGAAGCAGCAGGCTCAGCCCTTGTTGCGGTGCGAGGTATATTAGCATCTGATGACGGGTGACCCATTTTCATACAACTACGGAGGCTTATCTACTCCTGAAGGAACTGTGTACCTCCGGTTTGTTCCTATTACTTCATATCTCCTCTTTAGCTCCCTGGCACAGAAAACCAAGTGCAAGAACTTGTCGCCAGGCATTATGAATCAGAGGGAAAAAAGTCAGAATTTACCCTGATTGGTCCTGCGACTGAGACGAGTCTCATCTAATTCATACCATCTGACAGCGAAAGGAATTGGTGATTGAACGCTTCCTTCTCTACCACCTGGAGTCAAACAGCTTGATCTCCAGCAAAGTGTTTGTGCTGACAGACTGCACAAGAAAGCGCTTTAATTGCCGTCTTACAAAACACCGGCTGGAAAAGCAGAAAACATGCGTCAGTTGATGAGACGCTAATTAAACATGCACCGCAACCAGGTTCTCTCTACTTTTTCCCCCCAAGCAATTTGTGGTTGTTTTGCGGCCAGTCGATCGATGCACTGCCACCTATTAATTTGCCGCCTCGCTAGTCAACGTGGGCCCTCGCGAGGCAGCCGGGCATGACAGCGTGGAAGGTGTGAGGCAGGCGGCTGTGTATGTGTATGTGTGTGTGTGGGGGGGTGCCTTACATGGCAGGATGTGAGCAGGTGTCCTGGACAAGTGAGACTCTCCCTTCCGTTGCACAGAGCCAACACATGAGCCTCGACGAGCCAGCATCACTTCCACCCCCAGACAACTGCTGCCTGTTACCAACACATGTACCTACTGTATGGTGTTGCATTTTCGGCCAGCAGAATGTCCATATTTAATTTATTTCTTGGACATTAGCCTATTCCTGAGAATATTAAACATGAAAATGCATTCATTAGTATTTCATATGTTCAAAGTTTCCAAATTCAAGTTCCCAAGGTAACTTATGGGCTATGAAGACTGATCTTAGATATAGTAGACTGTAAATGCATAAAAAAAAAAAAAAATCACAATCACTTAGTCAGGGCTTGGGGTTGTGCCATTTGGGGTCCAAATGTTTTTCGTAGTGTTAAAATGTGGGATTAAACTTTTTCCATTTGATATTACATTTTTTTGGCAGATTACAGGAAACTTCATTTGGCTATTTCACACTTCTGTGGAGACTATAAAAAGAGAGCTGGGATGATCGTGACCCAGTTTTATCCTATGACAAAGCACTGACTGCAGTTAGCACCATATTTTTAGCTTCTTTTCATTACTCCCAGATTTCTGTTAACGACCAAGTTTGGAGTCATCCGAATGATGAATTTTGGCCACATGCTGTAGATATTAAAAACCCCTCTGTGTGATGATTTCATATGAGAGCCATGACTCCTAGATGAATGTTGATAGGGTGGTGAGACAGTGTGCAGGGTATGTTCCACATGGACACTCTTTCTTCTTGGGACTTGTGAAAACATCCCATGAACATTCAACATGCATTAAATCTTTTCTCAGTAGCTAGAGAACACCGGAAAGAAGAACTTTTAATTCAAACTGAGAATAACTTTATGCAAGTCTCTACAAACATTTCTACCAAGAATAAATGTAGCTCATGAAAGGATGTGAGTAATGTCCACATATTGGGATATACTACTTTAATTGCACATATCTCAGAGCTACTGGAGGGACTGCTTGACCTTGGCTTCAAAGCCTGCATCTGCATTTACAATTTCTTCCCTTCAAATTCCAGAGAAATGACAAGTGCTGTTTTATTTTCAGTGCATGTAAGTATTTGAAAACATGGTGTCCGTATATGTATGATGATATAATGTTCCTGTTCAGGGGGTGCGATGGCGCAGTGGGTTGGACCAGGTCCTGCTCTCTAGTGGGTCTGGGGTTTGAGTCCTGCTTGGGGTGCCTTGCGACGGACTGGTGTCCCATCCTGGGTGTGTCCCCTCCCGCCTTACGCCCTGTGTTGCCGGGTAGGCTCCGGTTCCCCGCGACCCCGGATAGGTCAAGCGGTTCAGAAAATGTGTGTGTGTGTTCCTGTTCAAATAAGAATACAACTGAAATCCAAGAAATTACTAGATGAAGAATGTTCTTTTTTTCTCTCTTTGTCTGGTGGAAACCGATAACTGCCCATATCAAGTTCTAAACTACAGTTTACAAGACAAAGGATCAGTAGCATTGATAATGCACTCACTGTGCATCACATTTTATGTTGGAGGTCTATTGCTGCAGTTTGTCGTGTTTCGGGTAAGTTTATTTGTTGCTACCACTTTATCCCGATGTGCATTCTTCTGGTGTATTTGTGCAGATAGATAGAAGCAATGGGTTGTGGATTTGTGTAGTTGTCATGGCAGTGGGCTTACAGGAGACATGTAAGTTGAGGACCCAGTTGCGGGTTGATTTTTATTCTTACACAAGGCTCGAAGGGCAAGGCAAGATCACAGTCAGGGACAGGCAAAGGTCTTCGAGGCGCGAACGTCACAACAAGGGCAAGACAAACTCAGTGGTCGAGAAACAGGCGATGGTCAGGAAACGGGAACAGGAGTCATAAGCACAAGGCAAGAAAACACTGAAACTGCAAAACCAAGAGGGTGTTTGCAAGAATCCGTGCTGTGGTGTGGTTCAGAACTCCTTTAATCCTGTGTGTCATCAATTAACGCAGGTGTTGTCGCTCTGCTCATTCTGGGGGGTATGACAGTACCCCCCACCTACGGGCGGCTCCTGCCGCCCATCGAGGCACCAGGTGATCTGGGTGGTCTTTGTGAAACTCCGTGATCAGGTCAGGATCTAGGATATCTCTTGCTGGCACCCAGCTGCACTCCTCCGGGCCGTAACCCTCCCAGTCAACCAAATACTGTAGCCAGCCACGATTCTTTCGGGAGTCCAGCAGTTTCTCAACCTGATACGCCAGGGCTCCATCCATCTGTACCAGCAGGGGCGGCTCTGAAGCCTGTGAGACCTGGAGGTGCGACACTCGATACGGCTTCAGGAGGGAGACCTGGAGAGATGAGGACAGATGCAAGCAATAAGTGACTTGATTCACTTGCCGGATGATCTGATATGGGCTTATGAAGCGGGGGCTGAGTTTCTGGGATGGGAGCCACATCTTCAGGTCCTTGGTGAACATACCCACTGGCCAGGGCAAAAGGAGACGGGCCTCTTGTGGCAAGCCGTCTGACGCTTGTACTCCTGCTCGCTGCAGCGTAGCCAGGCTGTGACCGCTCTCCAGGTCTCTTCACTCCTCTGATACCAGGCATTGACAGTGGGAATTTCAGTGCGCTCCAGGTGCCAGGGGAATAGAGGAGGCTGGTACCCTAGAACACACTGAAAAGGTGTGATTCCGGTGGAGGGATGAGGCAGGGAATTGTGGGCATACTCAGCCCACGGCAGATATGGGGCCTAGTGCTGCTGCCTCCAGCTGCAATAAGACCTCAAAAACCGTCCCAGCTCCTGATGGAGTCTCTCGACCTGTCCGTTAGCCTGTGGATGATATCTAGATGCCAAACTTACCGCAACTCCCAGCTTCCACCAGAAGGCCTTCCAGAGCTGTGAGGTGAACTGTGGGCCACGGTCAGATACTATGTCCTCCGGAAAGCCATACGGGCAAAAGACCTGGTGAAACAGGGCTTCCGCAGTTTTCAAAGCTGGGGGGAGCTGCAGCAAGAGTATCAAGCGACAGGACGGAGAATCGGTCCAGGAGTGCAAGAATGATGGTGTTACCTTTGGATAGTGAGAGGTCCACCAGGAAATCTATGGCCATGTGTGACCAGGGTCGGTTGGTACAGGGAGCGGCTACAGCAGACCTGCAGGCTTTTGAGTGGGAGTCCGGGCTTGGGCACACGTCTCACAGGCCTCACTGTACTCTTGCACATCCTCCCTCATGGACGGCCAGCAGTAATGGTCTTGGAGTAGGGACAGGGTCCTTCGGTGGCCTGGGTCTCCAGCCACCAGGGAGTCGTGAGCCCAGTGCAGGAGGGACCGTCGGAGTCGGACGGCTACATACTCTTTCCCCTCTGGCCCTCCCACAGGTCCTGGGTCCTCTTCTTGTGCTGCCTGCAGCTCTTACTGGAACTACCACCTCACCGGAGCCACGGTGCAATGTTCTCGCAAGATGGAAGTGGGCAATGCCTTGTCCGGGTCCTGGCCATGGATGTGGGACAGGGCATCTGCCTTGGCGTTCTTGGACCCTGACCTGTAAGACACTGTGAACTGAAAATGGGCAAAGAACAAGGCCCAGCGCGTCTGCCAGGGGTTCAGCCGCCATTCCTCTTGCAGATACTCTAGGTTTCTGTAGTCCGTGAGCACCAGGAATGATTGGTTAGTGCCCTCCAGCCAGTGTTGCCATTCTTCTAATGCCAATTTAATGCCTAATAGATCCCAGTCCCCAATGCCGTAATTACGCTCGACTGGAGTCAGCTTCCTCTAGAAAGAGACATGGGTGAAGTTTCAGGGGATTACCTTGTCTCTGGGAGAGGACAGCACTGACTCCTACCTCCGAGGCGTCCACCTCCACCACGAACGGAAGCAAGGGATCCAGGTGCCGGAGGATCGGTGTCATCATGAACCGCCCTTTAAGGGTCTGAAATGTTGTCTGGGCCTCCTCGGTCCATGCCAGCTTTGTCCCTTTTCCCAGTGTCAGTGCTGTCAGCGGGACTGCCCCTGAGCTGAACCCCCGGATGAAGCGGCGATAAAAGTTAGCAAAACCCAAAAAAATGCTGTAGAGCCTTGATCGTCACAGGCCGGGGCCAGTCCAGCACCACCTGGACCTTGTTCAGATCCATGGCCATGCCGTCGGCCTTTAGGACAAACCCGAGGACGGAGACCTGGTTTTGATTGAAAACACACCCTCCCTTAACATACAGCCGATTTTCCAGCAGCTTCCATAGCACCTGCCTCACCAGACGGACATGCTGGTCATTGGTCTGGGAGTAGATGAGAATGTTGTCAAGTTAGACGAGCACCCCCTCGTTCACCAGGTCTCCCAACACACACACACAAACACATTTTCAGAACTGCTTGTCCCATACGGAGTCGTGGGGAACCGGAGCCTACCCGGCAACACAGGGCGTAGGGCCGGAGGGGGAGGGGACACACCCAGGACGGGACACCAGTCCATTGCAAGGCACCTCAAGCGGGATTCGAACCCCAGACCCACCGGAGAGCAGAACCCGGTCCAACCCACTGCGCCACCGCACCCCCATCTCCCAACACATAATTGACAAAGGTCTGGAACATGGATTGCACATTAGCTAGGCCAAACGGCATGACCAGGTACTCATAGTAGCCTAAGGAGGTGCTGAACGCGGTCTTCCACTCATTTGACCGTGACCGGGTTCAGCCCCCCGTCCTTTTTTCGTAATAAAGATGAACCCAGCAGCTGCAAGGGAGGTGGATGGTCTAATGATGCCAGAGGCCAAATCCTCCTTCACGTACTCCTGGAGGACCTTCTGCTCGGGCAGGGACAGAGGGTAAATCTAACCCCTAGGGGGAGTCGCGTCTGGCAGCAGATCAATGGTACAATCCCATGGTCCCGATACTCACGTGGTACGATGAACTCCTCGGCCGTCTCCGGGATCTCTACAGTGGTGGCTCGACAGGGGGTTTAGGCAAGAGGCAGCGCACTGTGGTCCCCACACCAGTAATTTCCCCCAGCTCCAGGAGAAGACCGGGTCGTGCTTCTCCAGTCATGTAAATCCCAAAATCACAGGGGACTCCGGGCACTGGATAAGACAGAACTCTAGGTCTTCAGTGTGACATGCCCTGACCTGGGCTCGTAGCGGCGCAATCTGCTTATCCACCACTCCCGTGCCTAGTGGCTGGCAGTCCAAGGCACAGATTTGACATGTGGCTACACACGGGCATACCGGGATGTTGTTGTACTCAGCGAAGGACGTGTCCATAAAGCAGCTGGCGGACCCTGAATCTAACAAAGCACGGGCCTGTACTTGAGATCCCCCCCATGACACCTCTAGGGGGACCATCAGCTGTGTCGTGGTGCGGTGTGTGGCACTCACCTCTGCTCCCTGATGCGTCAGTTTCGGAGCCTCAGGGGGCGTCAGCGCCTCCCATGGGGGTAACCAGGGACAGGGCAGATGCTCCCATGCTAGAGTATTCACCATGATAGCATTCTCTATAAACCAGTCCAGGGTCCAGTTCTCCCCTCAGAATGCCAATTCTGCTTGGACCCGAGGGTGCAGCCCGTGGTGGAAGGAGGACAAGAGGGCCACCTGGTTCCAGCTGCTCTTTTCCGCCAGGATCCGGAATTCAAGGGTGTAGGCTGCCACGGTCCAACTCCCCTGCTGGATCACCGTCAGGTGGTCACTGGTGGGTGGTCGAACACCAGCAGAAACTGCTTAAGAAAGTGCTCATAGGTGGTGACTTCCCGCTTGTGTCAGACCACTGTAGCCCAGTCCAGTGCGGGTCCGGTTAATAGCTCAATTAGGTAGGTGATTTTACTAGCATCCAAGCTATAAACATGGGGTTGTCTAGAAAACACCAGCTCACATTGCATAATAAATCCCCAGCATCTCTCAGGCGAGCTGTCATACCTTTCCGGCGTGGCCAGCCGGGGGCCTTTTGTTGGCTGGCACTGGGTGACTTCTGATGACGCGGGCGGAACAGCAGAAGCGGCCGCTGGCGCGCTCACGGCATTCAATTTGGGTGCCATTGCAGGTCAGGAGACCAGTGGTTTATGTACCAGTTTTTCAAGCGCCTCGAGGATCTGTCGCAAGGTCTGATCGTGGGAGCCGAGCAGAGCTCCCTTCACAGACACCGTAGTGTGCAGGTGCTCCAACTTCGGTGGGTCCATGAGAGAGGCGGATTTTTCTGTCATGACGGTGGGCTGACAGGAGACAGACATGTAAGTTGAGGACCCAATTGCGGGTTGGTTTTTATTCTTACGTGAGGCTCGAAGGGCAAGGCAAGATCACAGTCAGGGACAGGCAAAGGTTTTCGAGGTGTGAACATCACAACAGGGGCAAGACAAACTCAGTGGTCGAGAAATAGGCGATGGTCAGGAAATGGGAACAGGAGTCATAATCACAAGGCAAGAAACAACAAAACCAAGGGGGTATCTACAAGAATCCGCACCGTGGTGTGGTTCAGAACTCCTTTTATCCCGTGCGTGCGTCATCAATTAGCCGCAGGTGTTGCCACTCTGCTCGTTTGGGGGGGCAACAGTTGTTGTCAATTGTATTTTTATTTATTTGTATTAATTTGTAGGATGGTGATAGGGAATTGTCTATTCTGAGTTTTATACAGCTACTCGTTTGATGAACATTAGTGCATATTGTGGAAAGAAACTTTACTTTAAGAATCACACATCTGCAACTATATTTCTCTTTCTGCCAATGTTGTGCAGAAATTGTATTCTCTGAGATGTATGTTGCTTTGGAGAAAAGTGTCTGCTAAATGAAGAAATGTAAATATATGTAAATGTAGCCCAGTACCTACAGAAGCTGATAATTCCCTACGCTCCAGCAAGAGTGTGGTGTTCCTCAGACCCCTGGCCCAGAACAGCCCCACTCACAAGTAAACGTGTGCAATAAGTTACTTGTACTTTAGCAAATTTCTTGAAAACCTGTACTTTTCAGAGAAGCCTTGCCATATATATATATAAAAATTCCCCACTCGCCCCCTTTTGTGGGCGGTCTTACTCCTTCAAGCTCGGGTCCTCTACCAGAGGCCTGGGAGCTTGAGGGTTCTGCGCAGTATCTTAGCTGTTCCTAGGACCGCGCTCTTCTGGACAGAGATCTCGGATGTTGTTCCCGGGATCTGCTGGAGCCACTCTCCCAGCTTAGGGGTCACAGCCTCAAGTGTTCCGATTACCACAGGGACCACTGTTGCCTTCATCTTCCACATCTTTTCTAGCTCTTCTATCAGTCCTTGGTATTTCTCAAGCTTCTCATGTTCTTTCTTTCTGATGTTGCCATCGCTTGGGATGGTGACATCTATCACTACGGCTTTCTTCCTCTGTTTGTCCACCACTACTATGTCCGGTTGGTTAGCCATTATTAGTTTGTCAGTCTGAATCTGGAAGTCCCACAGGATCGTAGCTTGATCATTCTCGACCACCCTTGGGGGTGTATCCCACTTTGACCTTGGGACTTCCAGCCCATACTCAGCACAGATGTTCCTGTACACTATGCCAGCCACTTGGTTATGCGTTCCATGTGTGCCTTGCCTGCTAGCATCTTACACCCTGCTGTTATGTGCTATATATGTGTTATGTGTAATGTGTTATATATATAAGTGTAAGTATATATATCTGTATATAAATTTCCCCACTCGCCCCGTTTTGCGGGCGGTCTTATTCCTTCAAGCTTGGGTCCTCTATTTCAAGAACGATCTCAAAATGTATATCTTTCAGAACCACTTTTGTCATGATCTCTTGAAAGCTGCATGAATTTGTATCACACCACATGTTCATTAATGTCTCATTTCTATTATCAGCTACTGTCAATGAAGAGGGCAGGATACTGAGGAGTCTGTGTGGACCCAATTGCAGGATCTTTATTGTAGACATACAAAGGAGCAGGCAAGAGTTGTGGTCAGGGACAGGCACGGGTTGGTCGATGAGCAAACGTTGATCCTGGGGTGAATCTGAGTTGAGGTCAAAGAAGTGATGCCGAGTCAAGTGCAGGAAACAAGACATGGAGGAGGATAAGGGTCTGGAAAGGACAGGTAGGTAGACAATGGTTCTCTAACAGCACAGGACATGTGGATTTCCTGGATGAGATTTCACAATGAAGGGTGCAGGAACAGCTTCCTTATACCCTGCTGCTCTGATTTGGGGCAGGTTCAGGCATTTGGAGTGAGGTCGTGAGCATGACAGTACCCCCCCACGGGTAACTCTCACCACCGTCTGACCTCTGGAAGGGGGGCGCCCCCACTCTGGATGGTCCAGTGGACATATGAGAAAGACAGTTATGAGCATATTCTGCTCAAGGCAGAAAACACAACCACAGTTGTTGCTTCTAGCCACAGTAACTGTGGAGGAATTAACCAATGTCTTATTGAAGCATTTTCACCAGGACGTTTGCCTGGGATGGTACCTTGATGTCAGACTTACAGACACCCCCAACTTGTGCCAGAACGCCCTCCACATGACTTTGGCCGGTAGGCCATAAAGATGAAGGACATGATTGAATAGCTCCTCTGCTGTTTCAAGGGCAGTGGGGAGTCGAAGCACGGAAATCAGGCAACATGCCTTTGAAAAGCGGTCAGTGATTACCAGAACTGCAGTGTTGCCTTCTGATGGTGGCAGGTCTACCAGAAAATCGACTGCCACGTGGGATCAGGGCCAGGAAGGTACTGGCGGAGTTTCTAACAATCCCACAGGTTTCAGACTTGGGGTCTTGGCCTGCGCACAGACCTCGCAGGCCTTCACGTACTCCTGGATGCCCTCTCGGATGGAGGGCCACCAAAATCTCCCTTGCAGTAGGGAGACAGTCCATCGGTGGCCAGGGAGTCGTGTGCACACTGGAGTAGAGGAGGCTGCAGACTTACTGGGACATACTCCTTTCCAGTCGTCTGGAGGTCTTGTAAGAACTTCCATCAGATGGAAACAACAACACATGTTTCAAGGAAGATGAACTCAGGTGAGGCAGGAATCGGGTCTTTGTCATGCACATGGGACAAGGCATCTGCCTTGGTATTCTTCGTGCCTGGCCAGTACAACACGGTAAACTGGAAGCGGGTGAAGAACAAACTCCATCGTGCTTGGAGTGGGTTCAGGCGATGAACGGTTCACAGGTACTCCAGACTCCAGCGAGAATGAGGAACGGGTGGGCAGCCCCTTCCAGCTAATGTCACCACTTTTCCAAGGCCAACAATTTCCTACTGCTTATGTTGTAATTACATTCTGTGGGAGACAGTTTGTGCAAGAAGTATGCACAGGGATGGAGTTTCAGTAGAGTTCCCAGTAATTGGGGCAGTACTGCTCCAACTCCGACAACTGACATGTCTACCTCTTCTACGAAGGGTAGCGTGGGATCTGGGTCTTTGAAGATTGGCACAGTTGTGAACCATTCCCTTAGCACCCTGAAGGCTTCCAGCACCCCGCAGACCACATGAGGCAAGTTCATTTTCCTCATAACAGAGATGCGAGGGGGTCGGCCACTGAGCTGAAACCCCAAAGGAACTGACGATAAAAATTGGAAAAGCCCATCAACTGCTGTGGGACTTTCACGGATATAGGCCTGAGCCACTCCAAAACTGCCTGGACTTTCTTGGGGTCCATGGCCGCCTCCTATGCAACTAGAATGAACCCAAGGAAGGACACCTGTTGCTGGTGGAAGAGGCACATCTCCCCTTTTACAAAAAGGTTGTTCACCAATAACCACTGCCAGATGTGCTGTCCCATCGATTCGGAGTAAATTAAGATATTGTCCAGATAAACAAGCACACACTTGTTCACTAGATCCCCCAACATGTGATTCACAAAGGTCTGGAAGACCGAGGGCGCATTTAAAACCCCAGAATGCATCATGGCATACTCATAGTGGCCTAGGGAGGTGCTAAATGTGGTCGTCCACTCAACACCTTCCCTGATCCAGATAAGGTTATACGCAAGTCTAGCTTGGTAAACACCCGTGCTTCGCGGACCTGCTCCAAGGCCGCGGGGTTGAGGGGCAGGGGATGAGGGTATTTCAGGGTATGCCATTGAGGCCCTGATAGTCAAGGCACGGACGTAGCCCTCCGCCCTTCTTTTCAATGAAGAAAAATCCTGCTAAGGTTAGTAAGGTCAAGTGCCGAATTATCCTGGAGGCCAATGCCTTAGCCACGTATTTTTCCATGGCCTTCTGCTCGGGCAGAGACAAGGGGTACACTCTGCCCCGAAAGGGAGAGGTGCCTTGGAGGAGGTCAATTGCAAAATCCCACGGACGGTGTGGGGGCAGGGCAGAGGCCCTGCTTTTGCTGAAGACCTCCACAAGGTCCTGGTACTCCTTTGAAATCACCAAGGGCTGAGCTACTTGAGGGCTCTCTATGAAGGTGGCCTGACATGGGAGTGACACCCTTCGCACATTGTGGACCCCACGCGGCAAGTTCAGCGGTGCTCCACAAGAACACCAGGTCATGTTGGGTGAGCCAGGCGTAACTCAAGATGATGGGAGTATCGGGGAATTTAATAAAAAAAAAAAAAAAACAAGAGGTCCTCCATGTGGTATGCCCCAACTTGTAACCTCAGAGTCTCGGTTCAGGACTCCACCACCCCTGAACCCAGTGGTTGCTCATCAAGTGCACTGACCCTTAATGTGTTGGAATGCCCTGTACCCTGGCAAAGGCTAGACTCACAAAACAGCAGGCCGTCCCAGAGTCCACTAACGTACGCGTAGAACAACACTATGGGTACTGACAACTGGTTTTCCGGTCGGTGAAGGTAGCTCAGCTTTGGCTCCTGGAAGGGATCTTGGAGGTGGTCGGACAGGACAGGTGGTATGGAAATGTCCAGGGACACCGCAGTACAGGAACAACCATCCTTGGAACCAGCATTGCTTTTCTTTAGTGGTCAAAGAAGCAATGTCGGCGTCAGGAGCCATGGAGGTCGGGAACAGAGAACGAATGACAGAGGAGGACGAGGGTCTGGGAAGGACAGATGGCTAGGCATTGGTTCTCTCAGAGAACAGGAGATGTGGGTTTCCTGGATGAGATTCCACAATGAGGGATGCAGGAATGGCTTCTTTATGCCCTGCTGCTCTGATTTGGGACAGGTGTGGGCGTTTAGAGCGAGGTCGTGGGTGTGACAGCTACTTGAATAATGTCTGCAAGCAAAATAACGCTAAAAAAAGATGTGCTTTGATAATCATGTCTGTATCTAAAACTTTTGATCTGTTGTAGAAGACATTTTTAATTTTTTGTGTAAAAAATATTGAGTATCATCTTTATAATTTATAAATCACAGAATCTGCAGGTAACGATGATGTACAGCGATTATATTTATTAATATGATGTTTCTAGAAATATGTAACTATGTCCTTGTGTCCTTCTAACAAGTCTGCATTGGGAAAATGCTAAATGCTTAGTCCATGGTGCAATTTATTTAATTTCCTGTTCTGTGGGCTCAGCTGAAAAAGAGAACTAGCTAAATTAAGGGATGACAGATGGCCATTGCTGATAAGTCCACATTATGCAATACACATTTGAACCTGCACGTCTTGCCAGTATATCACAGGAAGCCATTCTTTTTTTCAGACAACATGGACTGAAGACAATGAGATCAACTATGTGGAGGGGAGAAACAGGGTAGGACAAAGTCTGTTCTCATCAAACACTTCTCATCTGGCATCTTTAAAAAGGATTCGAGTCATTAGTGAGTTCAAAACCATTTGGAATGTGCAAAAATCAGAAAATAGCCAAGAAAATAAGAAAAAAAAAAAAAACACACACAGACTGGAGAAGAAAACTAAGTCTATTTTTGTTTTCTTTTTTCCTAAATTTCACTTGGCTTGGACTTAACTGCTTGGCAAGAAATACCACCTTTTAATTTCAGCTCCCATGAAAGCCCAAGTGCTAAAATGAGCAGAAAACATGTCCAAGTTAAAAAATACAGTAGTGACTGGGAGAGGATGTGACACAGCAACCATTGCACACTAATTACTATACCGTATGTGGCAGCACAGGTGGTGGACTAGTACTGATAGTGACACAGAGCAATATCAGTGGTAGAAAGTGGACACTGAAGTGTTTTTATTATACTATACTGGGGAAGGACTATGATGTAGGTATGGGGGATCATGGGAATGAACTATATTGTGGACATGACAACATCACAAAACTGAATACAGCTTTGTCAAACTGATGTTCTTCCTAGTATGGGCATATTTCAGTTCAGATTATGCAAGATTTGATTTAGGGACTTTACTTTCTAAATCAGCATTTTCTCCCCCAGACATGTCTTCCAAGTGGATTTTTTCATGAAAATCGAAATCATTTTCATCATCACCACAAGTTTAGGGATCATAAGACTTTTCGTGTTTAATAAAGTGGGGGCAGCATACTAAGTGTGAAAACAGAACTACGTCAAAAAATTACACTCAAAACAAAGGAGCTTTTCATGTTATGCATGGATTATTCGCATTCTCCTGTTGAAGAAGCAGCTTGTGAAAATGGAAGACTATCAGTTTCTTATGAATGATGTTGGTACTACTTTTTTCGCGATAATGATTTACACAGCTCTTACATAAACCATCCTTAAATTTGCAGTAAACCAAAGAGCTGTAGATGGAAACAACCAAAAAATATTTATCCATTTTGCTGAAACCTTTCTCCAAGGCAGCACACATTTTTATTGTATCATTTCAGGATACTAAACATCTTGCTCAAAGGTACTATAATTGAGTGGGATTCAAAACAAGGACCTCTGAAGACAATGTGTGCAAACTAACGCATGGTACACAGCTGTCCAGTGATCTTATTGAACATCCAAATGGACCCACTCTAATCTCCTGTTATGCACAGGAGATGGTCTTCTCATCCACTTTTATAAGTTTCATACTGAATTTCTGCTTTTTAAAAGCCATAGACATTGTGACATGGTATTAGGATTCATGGCTCACTGACCTCAGAAAGTCAGAGGAGCAGTAATGGAAAATTCCAGTACATCTTTCCAAACAAATGCTCTCATCTGCATATTGTTTGATGGACTGGTGGCATCCATTTAGTCAGATAAAGTTAGCTCAGTGTTAATAATTGATTTACCTTTTCACTTGTCTTTTGCTCAATTTGTGTTGTGTTTAATAAATGTTAAGTAATCCATCCATTCTGGTTCTGTGAAATAAGTACACACACACACACACACACACACACACACACACACACACACACACACACACACACACACACACATTTTCTGAACCGCTTGTCCCATATGGGGTCACGGGGAACTGGAGCCTAACCCAGCAACTGAGGGCGTAAGGCCGGAGGTGGAGGGGACACACCCAGGACGGGACGCCAGTCTGTCACAAGGCACCCCAAGCGGGACTCGAACCCCAGACCCACTGGAGAGCAGGACCCGGTCCGCGCCACCTTCTGAAATAAGTACAGTGCCGTGAAAAAGTATTTGCCCCTTCCTGATTTTTTTTTTTTTTTTGCATATTTGTCACAGTTAAATGATTGAGATCATCAAACAAATTTTAATATTACACAAAGATAACCCGAGTAAATACAAAATGCAGTTTTCAAATGATGATTTCATTTATTAAGGGAAAAAAGCTGTCCAAACCTACCTGGCCCCATGTGAAAAAGTAATTGCCCCCTAAACCTAATAACTGGTTGTGCCACCCTTGGCAGCAACAACCTCAATCAAGCGTTTGCGATAACTGGCAATGAGTCTTTCACATCGCTGTGGAGGAATTTTGGCACACTCTTCTTTGCAGAATTGTTTTAACTCAGCCACATTGGAGGGTTTTTGAGCATGAACGGCCTGTTTAAGGTCATGCCAAAACATCTCAGTCGGATTTAAGTCCGGACTTTTACTAGGCCACTCCAAAACCTTAATTTTGTTTTTTTGAGCCAGTCAGAGGTGGACTTGCTGGTGTGTTTCAGATCATTGTCCTGCTGCATAACCCAAGTGCACTTGAGCTCGAGGTCACAAACTGATGGCCGGACATTCTCCTTCAGGATTTTCTGGTAGAGCGCAGAATTTATGGTTCCATCAATTATGACTCAAGCCCTGCTCAGGGTATAGAGTTTGGATGCTTCTCTCCATGTTTACACAGGAGGAGGCAGTGACAAACCACTTCTGTTACTCCCTTGCTGTGCAAACCACACTAACCTCTAAATGTTGATGGTAATGCAAATGCTACATGGAGTCAACTCAGTAGCATGTGTATCACCATCAACATATAGATACACAGAGAAAACTTTTACAAGGCTGAAACAGTAGAAGAAGGTTGAAAAATTGCTAAGCAGCAATGTTTGGTGATGTGTGATGAACTAGAAGATAACCGCAGTTCCCCTGCATGGACACCTAAGAGTCAAGTAAGTAATGGCATTAGACCTCCTGGCTGATTAGGGGGGAAGAGTTGTACTGTAGCCCCCGGCAGTAATCGCAATTACAGAACAATGTTTCACTGGCCAGGGCTCATTTGTCACCTTGGCCAAAGGGGCTGAACAGGTTTGTGAATGAGATGGGTGACAAACTCTCCAGGCTTCCAGCTGCTGACTATTACTCCATCACAAGAACCAGTGATCCATATCATCAAGCAGCACCACAATGACAGGGACAGATAGTGGGCAGAAAACTCCTCTAACCTTACCTGAACCCTTAAACCACTGCATGAGTTGTGAGCAGAATACTGTTTTACTTCATGTCAGTATTCAGCCTTTTACAGTATCCCCCCAAAATTTAATTTCCATAAGGCTTTATGTTATCTTCTACACTGGGCATCTGAACACACAAAACTAATCATTATTCTTTTTGTTGAATGAGTTTTATTCCAATTTTTTACATCTGTGGTGTGCCCAGTCAAATCTGAACAGATGTAGGAAATGGTAAAATTCAACAGTGTTCTCTCTCTTTCTCTTTCAGCCAAATACTACACATACCAAATGCAGGCTACTCAATGATTCTGTATCATTTACAGAAAGTGTCATCAAATGTCGTGTCAATGTCAAAACTCGTGTGATGAACATTGCTGCATATAGTAAAGAGAAAT
This sequence comes from Scleropages formosus, assembly GCF_900964775.1. Lineage (NCBI taxonomy): Eukaryota > Metazoa > Chordata > Actinopteri > Osteoglossiformes > Osteoglossidae > Scleropages > Scleropages formosus. Next base: position 20,977,208 of record NC_041810.1, read on the forward strand.
GATCTACTTAATCATATCTCTCTCTTTCTCCTAATTTAATGCACAAATTGTATTCTCTGAGATGTGCATCGCCTTGGAGAAAAGCATCTGCTAAATGAATAAATGTAAATGTCACCCAATTTGATGCCGATCCAATTTTTTGGTGAATAAACTTCTGAAACTTCTAATACAACTCATATTTACTTGACACTGGATCCAACAAAAGGCCATTCCCAAACTCCCCTGTCCCCGAAATCCAGGAAGATGTCAGTTTTGTCAACCATTTGGTTTGCATCAGTTTGTTACCCTTCCATTTGGGCTCTTGGGTCTCCTGCTATCTTCCAGTGACTAATAGTCAAAATATGACATCATTATCTTTCCCACAAATAGAACCCTTAGCCATCCGGACCCAGACTTCCATCTAAAATAGGCCAAAAGAAAGCTGCCCCCAATGGATCCCCGCAGGCTGCACTTTGGTTCAACGGTAAAGGGTGGAGTACCAGTGCTGTACAGTGCTGTACAGTGCTGTAGAGGACCAGGTCATCTCTGCTGGCACTGCACCATCAGGGAAGTGGATATAGTGACATAGATGATAACTTCCACACTCCTTTTCCCAATTTATAATGACCAGGAATAAAACTGATTAAAAAGTGTAACATAAAATTAGGTGATAATATGGCTTTTATAAATACAATTATAATGACCTGTCTAACTTTTGGTGGGAACACCAAAAATTCAAGGCTGTCTCAAGCACAGTTCAAAAGTTAACTAGCCAAAGTACTTCCCTTCAGCTTTAAATGATGCTCTGGAATTGTTCTGTGTCTAATATGGTGTGAAGATTGATAAACCAACTAACTCTCTCTTGTTTGCGATTACGCTGTATACAGTCTCTCTGTGTCTCTCAGTCATCTCAAGCCATCGTCTGGATTTTTGCACAGCACTGCGTCCAAGAAAGTGTGTCCCATTCAGTAACTCAACACTGATCTGTGCTGCAAATCACAGCATTTCTTTTAAACAAGGACAGCCAGGGATAAAGAAGCCGATGAGAAGCCCCAACACCCATTCTCCTGCTGATTCTTAAACTTCTCAGGACAATGGCCATCTGCTCACAGTAAAAACATACCAATAAGGTGAGGAAGAATCATTCTTCACTGGCAGGGTTTGCTGACGTTCACTACAACACATAACAGGCTTTGGGTATCAGATAAGAAGGTGACAAATCACAAATCAGCTCATTCTCTTTGATTTCCATGACACCGGAAATAGGATCATTCCAGTGAATAAAATCAAGCAACACATAAAAAGAGACCGATAGTGAATTCGAATGGATTAAGCCAGTTTTCTTTTTACTCATCCAGTTTTTTGCTGTGGAAGGAATGTGCAGGATTTTGAAAAGCAGTTTCCTTTTCCCTGTGCTGTAGAGTATTTGAACTCTTTAGAAGGACCAAGCGCTGCATAATTGACAGCTAGAAACTTCTCCCACGGTGAAGCAACATCTCAGAAGCATAAAAGTATTACCATTTCTGGATGACAAATAACAGCAGATAAAAATTTTCATACTGTCATCCAGACAACTTGTCTCCATTTTGTTCTTTCCAAACATGCCATTTTGTAACACATACAGGAAGGGACATCAATACATTAAAATGTGTATAATTTTGAAGTTTCATCATTGAAAAAATTATTTGTGTATGAAAGGGACAATACAGGTTCATTCTATTAAAACTTCCTTCATTCATAGTTCTGCGTTTCATAAAGGCCAAGAAAATAAGAGCAAAATTTTGGAACTGAAATCTTGAGGTTGAAGAGCAGTGTAATTATATACTTGAGAGCTGCTTAATATTTAAAATGCAGTTGTTCTTAGATTAAGATTCTCATCGGACTATTTTCAGTAATTTTATATTTGGATAGGAATTTAGATGTTTCATATTTTAAAAATGTCTTTTTACCCCTCAGTTATTTGTTGATTTACATCACATTTAATGTGCTATAATGAGATTACTTATTAAAATAATTTCATTAAAACCAGTGCTTATTAATTAGTGAAGGAATGTGGTGGCCTTGTGTTATACAAGATTTAGTTGACCAAATTCTCACAGAGAAAAGAGATTTGCATAAACAGTAAACCAAGAAACTGGAAATATACAGACATACATAATACAATAGGTTAAAATATCTAGTTGTGGTGTTCATATAAAACTGATACATTCCTAGAGAATAAGAAAATAGTCCAAAATTCAACTGATTTATTGTGCTATTCAGATCTAAACATTTCCAGTCTTGTTCTGACCTTTGAGCAATACATCCTCAGCACCTGTACTGTAAGTATCTTTGGAATGAAGACATGTGCTTAATAAATTCTTGTATAGATTTTGTAGGAAAAAAATGTATTCTTGCTGTGAGGTGATTCTTCTCATTTCAGAAAGGTGTTTACTTCACTTGTGTCAGCAAGACATTCTGAACATGGAAGAATCCTCAGAGAATTGGGGGGGAAAAAGCAATTAGATCTGAAATATGAATTTCCTCATCAGGCCTAATAAATATTTGACTTATATAAGTAGTTAGATTAATGTTGAGTCCATGTTTAAATTCTTAATTTTACTGTGGGTGCCGAACCAGAACTAAAGCCATTTTCTGTAGCCCGTCTCTTCTGACCTGAGAGAGTGATTAAATTCATAAGAGCTGCCAGACACCCCCAGGCCACCGCCTCCCACACTTGAGCTCATCCCGGCCACGACTCACACTCTGCACTTTGGCTCCTGTGTCTAAGAACCCGCCAGTCGCCATTCTCTTTGTGCTCCAAGTCAGGTTTGTTTAAAGGGCACCATGGCGATTCGTTTTTAATTCCCACTGTGTGTGGGGTAGGGTGAGGTGGGGTCCACTGCAGCTGACCTTGGACCCAAAGCCGCTGTCTGACAAATGACCTGACACTCTTATCTTCAGCTGTCTGTCCGTTGCAAGAGCCTGTCTGTTTACCCGTGACTCATTTGCAGACTGTGGAACTGATGAAGGCTCCTTCTTCATTGTCTCTCCTCAAGCTCAGGGGACCTGGGCCTGTGGAGCCCAGTGGAGTCCATCCCTCTGGCTGAGAAATACGTCAGGACAGTGATTATAGAATGAAAAAAAAAAAAACCATTACTAAAGACATTGTCAGCCAAGTACAATGAAACAGTGAAATTTCAAAACACATTGTAATGGTAAGTGGTGTGAGACTGCCCAGCAGGTCTGTGTGTCTTTCAATCAATATTCAGCATTTTACTTTTTCATTCACTATTTTGTCGTCACACTGCTGACACATGGACTGACTAGTGAATAAACAAAACAAACCTCCTTCTCCACTGGGACTTAATAAAACATCTCAAAATAGCAACAAGTTGAAATGAGATAGTTGCTCGCCATGTAGAGGGTGCCAGAAGTAGGAGTCATTGTGACTGGCACACCAGCATGGTGAAAGTACTCCACGAGGGTATTGTATTTACAGACAATTGGTAGCATAGTCATTAGAGCTGCTGCCTTTGGGCCCAAAGATTGTAGGTTTGAGTCTGACCCCCTGTAGTAATACTCTGAGCAAGGTAATTACTGTGAAACTGCACAAGTAAAAATTATCTATCTGTATAAATAAGTAAATAATTGGAAGTAATTTAAGAGTGAGCTGCTTTGATGAAAAGCACCAGCTCAATGAATTCATGTAACTGTAGTAGAAGTCCAACTTCAGAATAAAGACCCCAAAGCAAAGAATGTACAGTTCTAGTGGAGCCTCCACACTGAAAGTCCACATAAGTGAACTTGTTTAATTCTGCTGTCCAAACCGTGAGCTTTAATAAGAGGGATGGGTGAACACAGACTTCGGCACTCATGACTCCGTGCATTTGTGTAACCATGTGACTTTCGGTTAAATTAGATTTTTCACAAACAAATTTACAACTGTCCATTCAGATGTGTCTTGGCTTCACAACAAAAATAGGGAAAATCAGGAGTCCTTTAAATTATGGAAGAAATATAAAGTTTGGGGGAAAAATCTGCTCAAGAAATGAAACAGCACATGAATCACATCTCAAAGTTTCATGGCATATTAGAGTACATCTTCATACGCACAACTGAACTTACAAAACACAAAGCCCAAAATAGTAAATAAGACAGAGGTGAATTGGTTCCTACATTAATCCCTACACTTTCCTTTTGTTTCCACCTGGAATTTATGGCCACTATCACCATCGATTCTCCACTAACTGAAAAAGTTGCTTTTGAGGAGCAGCAAAAAAGTGCAAGACAGCAGAGAGAATACTGCAGAAGAGGCATTTTGTTAATCTAGTTTATCTCGAGCAGACAAACTGTGAGCTCTAATTTGAGGGTTCGGTGAACACAACTACCTTCTGACCCACGGCACTCATGGTTCTAGGGCTCGGCCAGAAACAGTTGCTTCTGGGCCACATTCCTTGAGAAGAGAGTCCAAGTGTATAGTGAGGAGCTGTTCGAAAGATTTGGGGATCCATCCCCACTACCCATCTCATTTTCCCCAATGATCAGTGAGGCGTACGAAGCAAACTATGCGTTGTAAGTGAAAAGGGCTAAAAGACCTGCATCTGAACGTTTAAAGGATTACATACATCAGTGAAATCCTCAGAGCCCTGCTTGGAATACAATAGGATAGGGCTTATTCTATTGTTACACAAAGTGTTTCATTCTTTCATTTCTCTGTATTAAACCAGAATCATGAAAAAAAATTCCAATAACTCGATTTCTTCCATTTACATTTCTTCTTTTCTTTCCAACGATGTACAACTATTACTTTGACAGCTCTGTTCTGCAGCACTTAGTGTTTATAGGAAACCCACCTATTCCTCCCAAACAGATAAGCTAACTCAGTGGGTGGCTACTTTTACATGTCACACACACACACACACACACACACACACAAAACTGCTCCTCAGCTACACATAACGTGTCACGTTTGAATATTAATTGTGGATGATTACTTACCCCCTTCCGCTGTTAAGTTTTGCGGTCTGGTATAAGACAAAGCTTTTAGATGGCCTTATAAACTGCCTGTTTCAGTGGCTCTAAATGGGGAAATCATATTGTTGAGGATTAATTTGAATGAATCATTGTATTTTATAACAGAGCACCATAGAAAAGCAAAAGTAATATAAACCCATTGAAATATCTTGATGCACTTCTAATATACGTATATATACATATATACATATATATATATATATATAGAAGGTTAGGCCCTACATTAAATTTCTTATATAGCTGACACTTCTCCCCAAAGTGACCTATAATATTAAGATTACAATTTTTCACCCATTCATACAGGTGGGTAACTTTATTAGAACCATCCAGAGTAAGTACCTTGCTTAAGAATACTATACCCCAAGGTGAGGACTGAACCCATGACCTTTACATCTAAGGGCAGCAGCTCTGACCACTACAGTACCACTCACCTCCCTACCAAGAAAGCACAGGGCACAAGGCTGAAGAGGGTACACCCTGGACAGGACACCAGTCCATCATGGTCATTTGTCACATCAAAACTAATTTTAATACCCATTCAGCAATAGGTTTTTTCTCTCCAACTCCCAAAACCTTAAAATTCTCAGCTCAGCCACTCTGGGCAATTTTGTAAGACAAGGACACATATTTCTTATTTCATAAAGAGGATAACTTTCACTCAAAGTTGTGATGTATCAGTGTAGCACAGGTCCCAGTGTCATCCGAATCAGTTCAATTATGCATGCTTTTCTCTTGTTTCCAATTACCATCTCTTGACAAAAAGGGATTTTGGACGGTCTGACTTAATATCTGTCATTAAAATAGCTCCAGTTCATCTCTAGTTCAGTTCATCAACCTAAAAAACACCCCCCTCATAGTGTATGTCCATTAAAAAATCTCTCTATGAATACCAAGTGAAAAAGGTGGTTCTTTCTGCACTGATCTTTGGGGCTTGAGGGAATCGTTCAAATTTTACTTTGCAGACAACAAACGCACCAAATTCTGAACAGGTGTGTGTCTGGGATGAAGCTCTGCTTTGAGGTTTCTGAATACAACACACTTTTTGAAATGTGACCCTCACTACACCTCTAGCACCAGGAAGGACGTCATCACAGTCTTCCTCCACAGCTACCCAAAGCTTTGAGTGTTTGCTTCCCCTCAGATAAAATGTGAAGATCGGGACAGCAAGACGACGAAATGCTAAGAGTAGTGGGGTTGGGGCTGCTGGTTCGTGGGCGTCTCGTGACATGGGGAAGAAGACCAGGTGCTGCTTTCGTGTGGCTGTGTCACCTTCTCAAGTTTCACACTGTTTTCCTTGCAGCTCCTTCCACGGAGAACGTGATTTGATGGCACACTTTGCAGATGCCGTCATGTACAGAATATGAAAACCAAAATCTGATCCAAAAAATGCGCGCACGTGCGTGAAACCACAACTGCGTTCACTTGCAGAGAAACAAAACACAGTCATGATATCTTCATCTGAAGCGGAGGTGAAAAAACATCCCTGTGTTTTGACAAAGTCATTTTTAACAAACACCGTTAAGGAGAAGATGAAATCATCCCAACATATGCTGTTGTTTTGACATTGAGTGGCAATCATTACCCTAACTTACCTGTAGCACTTGAGTATTTATGATGACAAACATTAAAATGCTGTTAACAATAAGAACGTGACTTTATTACATTTCACAGACTGCCAAAACAAAGTATCATCAAAATCATCCCATGCAAATTTAACTGAACTCAGCTCAGTCTCTCATTTTTTACATCATGTCTATTTGGGTTTCAATACATGTGTTTAATTATACTCCTACGCCCCCCCCCCCCCCCCCCCCCCAAACCAAGTGAGGCAATTTAGCAAGTAATTTTTCACATTTGATCTTCATTAGCTATCCACTAATGAATGACAATATCCAACAGTAATATAAAGACTAATTGCTAATCAGATTGTATCTTGGCAAAGCGCATCATTAAGATCTTGTTGTAAAACCAACTGTGCCTTTGTGTGTAACATACTAAGAAATATAAAAAGGAAAACACCTGCACTCCCTATAATCCACTGGCTACATCCACAAATTGAGTCAACATGAGTCTGATATATCATACTGTGTTAAAACACGCTGATAATGTTTAAGGGTTGCCAAGAAAGATTTCCATACCTCAGAAACTTCAAAGTGTGTGGAACATTAGTTTTTTTTTTTTTTTCTTTTTTAAATGAGTGGCATATGGCAATATAATCACATCTCAACACGAGCATCGCTGGGTCTCAGGTGTTATAAAGAAAGCACCAGGGGTGTGAGAACAGGAAGGTGCTTGTACCTGATCCCACTGTAATTCTTCATGATGAAAAGAAAATAAAAGAGGAGGCACATCCCGTTCCAAGAACCTTGCTGTCACTTATACGTATCTGAAATAAAGTTTCAGGCAAAGAGATTCTTAACTTGGAACCTCTGATACATTTATCCATGGGATCCAGCACAGCTTAATACCCATAGACTACATGTAAACAAGGAGGGGATGGAAGAGGCATCTCCTCCCATTTTTTAAGCAACATCAATCCATTCCCAGATTATTAGTGTATAACTACACCAAACTGGAAGGATAATATTTTTTATTCTGTCACTGACTGACACGTTGTTACGCTGCTGCTGTAGAGAGAAGACACACTCATTAGAGCCTCTTTGGGTTTGTTATTGCATAAAGGGGGGGGATGTTGTACATGCCAGCTTTCACACAAATCATTTTCCTTGATTACTTTGTCCAATCATTCTCTATATTTTACAAATTCCACATTCCTTTTTGCCAAAAGCCAAGACCAAATTAGCAGAATATACAGTGAAAAGTTTTAATGTTTTGTGTGTGTGTGTGTGTGTGTGTGTGTGTGTGTGTGTGTGTGTGTGTGTGTGTGTGTGTGTAAACTCTGGAAAGGTGCTGTTAAATACACACGCAAGTATGTGTAAGTGCATGGGATAAACTGTATGAAACCTGAAGTTAAGCTCACTGTCGTTTTTTATTCTCACTGTTTAAAGATTCCTGAATTATTTTAACCCTGGAAGTGTTTCTAAATGCCTCTGCGCTTTCCTAAAAGTGAATAGGAAGTGCATGTTTGGCTGCAAACCAGGCATTGAAAAACACTAATTGTATTATTTATTTAAAAGATGGCTTTATCTGAAGACATTTATTTTTCCTGCTAAATGGTAACATACTTTTGAATAGTTCTTCCTATTTTGGGCTTGTAATTTACAGTGGGCGGCCTTATTTCCCTGCTTCTAACAATAATAACTAATAATTTTGTTGGCGAACACTTGAAATAGAATGCGATAAATATATAAATCAGTGTGCATCTGTGCTTTTTCCGACGTAGTACAAAGATTTTGACAGATTTATTTAAATATAGCACTTATTTAAATATAGGATTTAAGATCCCAAGTCATGCTGAGTTAAGCCGCTATGAATTTAAGCAGCAAGTTCTCTCTGCATGATGACCTTAAAATAATCAGTCCCACTGCTAACCAATTTTTGGGAACTATTAAAGATTAAGCTTCCACAGATATGTGTCATCAAATGTCCTTCAATGTTTATTGATGATAATAAGGTCATCCCAATCATACACCTTTACAGCTATGGAGAAGGACCCAGTTCAGTTATGTGCTAAACTGCACTATGGCTTATGGGTTAGCCCATAGGTAAATCAGCAATGAAAATGTTGCCCTTTATGCATATTTAGTCTTTTAGCCACTTAAAAAGAGGTAGTACACCATTTCAAATTGCTTGCAGAAGTGTCGCCTGATTGCTGACAGTAAGTACTACTTTTAGTTTTTCCCCACAAGAGTGGAGAAGGTGGACCAGAAGTAAACCACATGAACAAGCTGTGAATGATCCTCTGTCTTCCACATCTTTCTGTTTTGAGCTGTGAATAAAGTGCTGCCTGTCCGTCATCCTGCACCTCCACATGATGCTCAGCCCGGGCGGCTCACAGTGAACGGTATACAATGTATGTTTCCTATAAGACTTTTATTACGCTTGGAATTGGTGAATTCCATGTGGTGTGTTGAGTAACAGAGGGGACTGAAGAGCCACAAGTGAGCACCAATACAGCAGTGTAGATCTTTACTGGGTTAATTTGCCACGAGTTGTAAATATTCATACCAGGAGTGTCAGAACGTAGAGGCATGCCCACAAGGATTGCCGGATCACCAAGGGAAGGGCTGTCCGCCCCATTGCAGTCTGCTGTGCTGCTCTGTTTATGTCCAAAAAGCCCCACTACTGCATCCCACCACACAGAGCTTTTAGAAAAAGTTTTTCTCCAAAGCTACACAGTAAGAAGTTCATTGGACAAATAAACTGATGTAGATATGCAATTCTGAAAATAAAGTGTATTAGTCCACCTTTGTACATTACATAAGGAGTTCCATGTACAACTGGTGAGCCCTGGCCTGCTCCATATCCTATTCAACTACTGAACTTTTCCAGTAATGAACCAATTCTTGGTCCCACAGAAGTTTGTAAGTTGCCAACAAACTGTACAAACATTAGTAGTAATTATCATAATACTATTGTGTATGGAGAATCAGTTGCCACATTAACATTAGGATTACAAGTAATCCTTTCCTTGCCAAAGGCTCTCGGTTGCTCTTGTTATAGTGAGAAATGCCATGTGGGTGGGGTGGGAATGTATTTGACATGTTTTCAGTCTTCTGTATCTTTTACAGAGAGGGTGTTGATGCAATTCCCTTTCCTTTAGGTTCACTTGGAGGTCTAGGGTCCATGTGGACAATGATCTATGCATGGAAAGTCATGTTTCAGTGTCATACATGTACATACAAAGTGCAATTAATAAGGGGCCATTTTTAAAACCCAGCCACCAACTATCCTATAGCTGGAAACAGGCTTGGAGGTTTATGCAGGCTGATACGAGTGGATCAGAGCAACAAATGTGTTGTGTCACTCGACTGACAGTGCAGTACAACATGGTGCTAAAAGGCACATATCAGAATATACAGGTGGTCAGATCTTGTCTGGATGGGATTCAGCAGCAGTCTGCCTCACCAAGATGCACTCCTGTCAGTAAATGTAAAAAAAAAAAAAAAAAAAAAAAAGTTTTAAAACTGTTGAAACAGCACAACGAGGAACAGCAGACACTGAAGGAGAGGGGGTTTTTGCTGCAGCATTTCTTTCACGCTACATACAGCTGACAAGCCTTTTGAAGAAAACACCAATGTTTTCATCTTAAAATTATTTTGCATACATCTCACACTGATCGCATCTGCCTAATCTATCAGTTTTATTTGCACATAAAGCCAAGTAAACGCTCTTCAGCGGTGGAAAAACATCATTTGTTGTAAGTGCTGTAGACTGTTTCTGCATCGTCGAGTTATAAAAATACGCCACCTATGCCCCCATGTGTTCTGACAAGTTAGAGTTCAGCCTTGTCACAACCTGCTGCACCCTTTGCTGGCTTATGATAATGAGGGAGTGTGTCCTTATGTTCCCATGGAGGTGCACAAATGTGTGGAGAACAGGGTGTTTGACTAGACAGAGAAGATAGACATTTAAAAAAAAATAAAAAATCCAGTGGCTACTGAAGGGCTCACAGAGGTAATTCTGTTTCTATAGTAACCACACTTGATATCATTTAAATTTTCATATTCGAGGGGGCAATTGTGTTACTGGTTTTTAGAGATGAACAATTAACATTTCTCACAATAAAACAAGGGGACTCTTTTTTTGTGTGCTCGCAATTCATTATTTGGAATTCAGCGAAGGCTGAAATTATTCTTGCAATAGAAACAAAGGAATTCATAAAAGCGTCAAACAGAATGGAAATAAGACAGATCATACCAGTTGCTGCTGTGTTTTTAGACTCCACAGCAGCTTGTCCTGCTCAGTATCCGAGAATAGCTACAGATGAATCCTATGTATAGTATAGCTCTTCTCTTTCCACTTCTCTACACGGATCTGGAGGCTCTGAATGAAAGCACCTTAAAATCAGGTACATTTGAGAGTGTAACCTGCATTTGTCTGCAGAATCCCAATGCTGCTCATGCTATCTGCTGCAGCACAAGGAACAGATGGCTAAGTGCTGTGACAAGACGAAAGAGACGACTGATCCCAATTGCTGCTTGAGCTCGAGAAACCGCTCGCTCAAGAAAACGTCCCCCCCAACCCCCCCATAACAGCATCCTTCCAGAGTTTATCTCAATGCCAGCTGCAGGCTGGCGTCTTCTCTGAAGTTCATACAATGTCATTCACTGTGTGATCAGGTGAAGAGGCAGGTGATACAGCAGCATACGCATCCCCTGGAGATCATCTCCATGGAGGTCACACAAGTTTTCCCATATTAGCAATTCCGCTATTAGTGTTTTTGAGTATTTTGGAAAACTGCCCTGTAAGTCAAATTTTTATTGGATCTTTACTGCAAGCTCGATTACTCAAATTACTGATATGCACTGTTATTACTGTTCCTTATCACCAAGAACAATTACATTAAAAAGGCAATTTTAACATACTTGTGACAGATCGCCAGACAAGGACACCAAATCAGGGTGTCTAGATTCTACAGTATTTATTCTGGAACTCTTAGGCTGGATGAAGTGTTGGAAGGAATCGGGAAAATCTTTTTCCTGAGGTCCTTCTCCATCTCTCACTCCAGGATAAGACCCTTCATATTGTCAAGCAGGGGCTTCAGTGAGGGAGTTATGGCAACTAGGTGGTTAACAGTAACTTAACATACGTTTTCGGGTGGCATGGTGACCAGCGTCATAAACAGGTATAGCGTGTATGCATGATTTTCCATATATGGTAACATATTACAATCCACAGTGGGATTCTCATGTATTCTGTATATACAGTATGTACTCATTGCCTTCTTATGTGTTATAACTTTTTTTTGTTTTTTTTTGGAATAAAAGTGACTGAACCTCACTCACTTGATGCCAGGTAAACAAGTGGAAGAACTGTAAAAGACAATCTATGGTAAAGGACCGCTGCATTGTGCTTTAATGTTGTTCAATTACTGAGCACCACAGATATGTGAACATCCCATTCTACCTGTCATACGCTAATGTATTCACACAAGTGAACATGCAGCAGTCACCATGGGGACATAGATATATGTCAGAGATGCTTCTGACACTCCATCGCAATGTATTTAAACCTCAGTTAAATGTCCCTTGGGGCTGTTATGCAACGTTCATCTGTGAGCCAGGAGGAAGCTTCTGTGAAGCCCCATCAGGAATTTCTGAGTACGTCAGGCTGTGGAAGGCAATGCTCTTCAAGAGGTGCAATTTGTTCTTTGCCACAATATGCATTTGACAAAAAAAAAAAAAAAAAAAACACTGACACTGCACACAGCAAAAATGCATAGCAGACTTGGACTCCTGCGTCCGATACCTCATCCAACGAACGTTGTGGAAGATCAGAACAAGAGGCCATCAACTCAGCAAAGTGCAGAATCAGAACAGAGAGATCCCAAGCACAGTCACTCTTTACGGTAGCCTCTTTGACATTAGTGATGCCAGGTTGACTTGGAAACCTTTGGACTGTTTAGCCTAGTTTTTTGGAAGAATATTGTTTTGGCTGTGAATCTAGAAGGGTTTGGAACTGACTGCACATGTATTACTCCTAGTTACAGGCAAAGAGGATAAATGTTAACTTACAAAGCAGTATATTCTCTAGAAATGCCTGCAAAATTAGTAAACTAAGGCAGTTGAAGAAAACCTGCTTTAAAAGGATTCATGTGGATTTTGTGGCAAGGAAGACGAGCGAGAGGCACCACTATTGATCACTGAAGGGCCCCATTGTCCTGAGCCGTTACATACTGCCTCCACCCGCAAAAGCTACGAGCGGCACACAGGAACAATCCTTCAGCAAACACAATGGCATCTTTGTGTGTGTGTAATTCCGCTTGGTATCGATCGGCCATAACGCAAAATAAACCTGAGACCCTTTGCCCATGTGCATGAACTCGCCTTATAAAAAGCGTATCCAAGTCTTTATAGCGAGAAGGTCAATGACCTGAAAGTCAGTCATTTGTCTTCCTCCCCTGTAGATGAGTTCCATGCGGGGGGTACAAGAAAAAAAATTCATGAAGAATTAAAACACACACACACACACACACACACACACACACACACACACACACACACACACACACAAGGGCTGGAGGGGGAGGGGACACACCCAGGACAAGATGCCAGTCCATTGCAAGGCACCCCAAGTGGGACTTGGGCCAGACCTACCGGAAAGCAGGATCCGGTCCAACCTGCTGCACCACCGCGCCCCCTCAGAATTAAAACACCAAAGACAAAAATATGTAAGTCTTTTTAAAAATAAAGTTTTCATGATGCAAAAAATAAAACCAAAGTTAGAAAGAATGATTTTATGGAATATATTAACATTCTAGAGAATAAGTTACTAAAGTAGTAATGTATTTTATTTGGCATGTAGGAAAATCTAAACCTATTCACTATCCGTGGGGGGCGCAGCGGGTTGGACCAGGTCCTGCTCTCCAGTGGGTCTGGGGTTCGAGTCCTGCTTGGGGTGCCTTGCGACGGACTGGCATCCTGTCCTGGGTGTGTCCCCTCCCCCTCCGGTCTTACGCCCTGTGTTGCCGGGTAGGCTCCGGTTCCCCGCGACCCTGTATGGGACAAGCGGTTCAGAAAATGTGTGTGTGCGTGTGTGTATTCACTATTCTTGTTTTGTATGTGAATCTAAACTGTGCTGTTGCTGAATATCAATTATTTAAATAACATTGTAAGTGGTTCTTGTTAAGCTTGTTTACAAAAACCAGTTCTGGGGTAATTCAGTGAAAGATGACACAAACAAAAACAAAAAAAAATACTAACCTCAGTGTTACTGCACATGATAATTCCAGAAATAAAATGGACAAACTGTTGCTGAATATTTAATAATGAATTTCAAGCTGTATTCAATATAGTGAAGCACTGATGCAAGTCAAGTCATTATTTAATTCAGTGCTTTACTTGAGGGGTAATGAGAACACAAGTATCATTCTGCTTCATATCATCAACTTAATAATGTAGGTGACCATGAAACCTGATTTACATGGAGAACATGGAATGAATTTGAAATAACTTGGAACATTATTACCTTGCAGAAACAGTGTTCAGTTTTAGCCTCTGCACAAGCCTGCATTGTTTAGTGGAAATTATATCAGTGCATCATTCATTACAATACGATTCAGCAACAAAGAACTGTATTTTTCTGAAAAGTTAAAAGTGCACTGCTTAAAATTTTAAATGTCCTGCATTTCACACGTAAAAGTCAATTTGAGTTTGTGTATTTATGTAATTTTCACCGAAAGCAAATTAAACCTTTTTAGTATCTTACTGTAATATGTTGGAGTACAACATTTGTTGTCATACTGCAGTTATTATATCTGGTTGTGAATAAATACATCAAAAATGAATTACTTCTGGCATGACTTTAAAAAAATATCAGTAACTTTCCACACAGCTCACATAGGAACCAAAAAAAAAAAAAAAAGATCTTTGAGCAAAGGTGGAACCCAGTCATGATTATGTAATTAAAGAATTTTAAACAGTCTGTGTGTAATATTTGCTGCAGGGCAAGTGGACACAGTGCGCCACTGGCATCCAATTATGTTTCTCAGAGAAAAGCGGGAAAAAAAAAATGCATGGCCTGCAGCAATGCTTCATAAACTTTTTCAGAGAAGCAGAAGAGAATTTTTAGATTTTTCTGAGACCTAATTTGACAGTCGTACTTGTGCATCTTTGAACTGCACTGCACATCTGAAGCCCCCTGTGAATAATGCAGCAATAAAAAGAGAAACAGTTCTGAAACAAGCAGTACAAACGGTATTTTTAAAAACAGCAGTAGTGCATAACCTACTGTGAAGGAACATTTACCCTTTAATATACACATGCAAATCCAAATTAAACATAGAGGTAATGATCCAGATGAAGGCAAAAAAGGCTCATTTCTGTGCAAACGTTGAATTAAATACTTTTTCCTGTGATTTTTCACAAAAACAATCTAGTTCATTAGTTTCAAATCAATCATTGTTCCAGTATTCAGAAATAAAATTCTACAGGATATCTTGCTTTTAGGGAGGACCAACTTTGCTACCTTTAGAGGAATTTACATTGATCTTTCAGTCTATTTTCCGACTACGAGTAAGAAAAAGACCAGCTCATAGCTCATTCACTCAAAACTTTGCTTCTTTGAAGTCTCATCTTCCATGAATTGGATGCTTTGTTTGCATGTCATTGTGACCAAGTTTCATTCATTTATGTGATGATTTTCTCAAAACTGACTTACAGTGTTCAGCTACTTACAATTATTCACCCATTTATACATCTGGGTAATTTTACTGGCACAATTCAGGGTTAGTACCTTGCTCAAGGGGATTACAGCTAGAGACGCAATTCGAACCTGCAACCCTTGAGTCCAAAGGCAACAGCTCTAAGCACTACACTAAAAGTTACACCAGTGTTGGAAGATGGACACATAAGACATGCTATGAGCACAGCACAACTCAGAAGATTGTGAGAAAGTGCTGATGTCCGACAGAGAGCCACATGAAACCATACAGTGAAAAGAACGCTGTTAGGTAGCAAATAATTAATGTCTATATGGCCTAAAATAGCGACACAACTGCAGTAAGTGACAGATTTAACACAAATTGGCAAAACAAGTAGAGTCTGCAGGAATGAGTCACAGTTTGAGCACAAAAATAAGGAGCAGGTGGAAAACACAAGATTTTAAATTTAAAAAGGTCTACAGTTAATTCATAAACTTTCCCAGGTGGTAGCTCATCGTTTAAAGCAGTGGTTTAAAGAACACTGCCCTTCTGTCCTTAACATGTTCAGCAGGTAGAACAGGGCTTCGGACACAGACAAAATACTTTTTTGTATTGTTTATTTTAATCATAAGCTGTCCGAAAGAGAAAGCAAGGAATTCCAACTGTGCAAAATACAGGGGAAAGGTTGAAAATTACAAAGTATTATAACTTCTTAGATTATGACTTTATATTTCGGTTCAGTGCCACACGCAGGCCCAGCGTTTCCGCCGGGACACCATCCGACTGTGACAGTCAACGTGCTTCTGTCACCTTCTGAGCACATTAGCCTCCCGCAGAGCAGACACTCTGCTCCTATTCACTGCCTTATCGGAATAAAAGCGCGCTCGGCCTCCTGAGGGCAACTGCGCACAAAGCGAGGTCTAAATTAGCATTGCAGCGATAGCAGCGGACACTTTGCATTGACCCCAACTACAAGTACGCAGTGCCCAACTTTGTACAGCAAAGGAAAATTCATAGCCAATGCATAGTAACATTTTCACATTTCTTTGCAGCATTTTATTACATAACCTTCACAGAAATAAGCCTTGTAGGCCAACAGCGCAGTATGCAACCCAGCTAAAAACACAGTAATCCATCTTTCCCAATTATGAGCCTCATCCTAAATTCGACATTTGGATGAGCTCCCTTCCTGACTGCACTGCGCCAGTGTTTGAGTGGCCTTTTGGTCTTCGACCCCCCACTACTAACCCTCCTTCCTGTTCCTCGTCAATCGTCTCCAGTTGGGCCGATTACAGAGAACTTCCAAATGGAATCCGAACCCCCCCCCCCCCCCCCCCCCCCCCACTCCTGCCGCGCTTTGGATGTTTTCTGGCAGCCGATCCACAAAATGGTAAACAGGGAGAGGCTATTGAACCCATCCAAACCAACGTTCATTATAACACCATTTTCTCCTCACTCTTCCTTCCTGCCAGTCAGCAACTTAAAAAGTTTGCTTTCATACCAAAGGCAGCAGAACAGAGGAACATGTTCATAAAACTTCCTATACAGACTCAACATATTAAGCCAGTGCTCATGAGATTGCATTCTAGAAATCCATTTCTAACCCTAACAGCTAAAATAAAAGACAGCATGTTAACCATCACAAACAAGTAATTATTTCATCAAAGGTAACACATAACGTACTGTATTTCTCACCCTGAACAAAACAATGCACTTTCAAACTCGGAGGTTAAAATTATTTAAAAATATATGCAATTTCACTAAAAAGTCAGGGGAAAAAGTTGTACTCTGTTTACATTTGCACTAATCATTTGTCTACAATCTCATAGCAGCCAGCAGCCTCATCATTTGCCACGAATGATTTCTAGAAAGATCCAGAGCTATGGCAAGCATACAAGAAAATCAGGAAAGTTACAAAACAAAGTAAACCCAACAGAAAAACTTTCAGTAAAACCCTATGACATCTTTTTAAGAGCATGTTCAGAGATCTTATTCAGGATCATATACCAATAGATTTAAAAAACTAGAAAAGATTCAAAAAAACTGATGCAGAACAAAGGGTACAGCAGCAAGCAGTGACAGCAGACACAACTTTTTATTCATTTAGCAGATTCTTTTCTCTAAAGGTGGTGTGTACACACACACACACACACACACACACACTTTCTGAACCGCTTGTCCCAGATGAATGAATGAAGTAGTTTGTCTGATGCAACTCTTTAAAATGACACCCATTACACAGGTGGCTGCATATAGAATTGATAGGAAATATACAATAATAGAAATTTATATAATAGATGGGCAATCCAGAGAGAAGGGTCTGTGATCTCATGTGTGTGAGACCACCAAACAGCTGGAGGTGGTCAGGGTGGCAATGGTCTTAGCCTTGACACAGGATGCCAGTGGAGAAAGATGAGGAGGGGAGATACACGGGAACACTTTGACAACACAGGAATAAATACTGTAGTGTGAAAATACAGTAGATGCAAATAAGTAGTAGTTCAGACAGCAAGAGGACTCATTAAAGAGCCTAACAGATGTTTGCAGAAATTACCTCTGGTAGGTCCTTGGAGTAGCACAACTAGACCAGTCTATTGGAGAAGGTGCATGATTGACAGGAATTCATTTAGAGCCCTTGTTTCTACCCAGCCTTCCTTATTAGTTTTTCAGTCTGTTGGAATCCCCTGTAGAAATACCAATGACCAATCATATCAAAGCCTCCTAGAACATCTCCAGCAGTAGATTACATACTCCAGAAGACCTCAGCATCCTTAGAAAGTAAAGGTGACTGGTCTTTCTGGTACAGAACCTCTGTGTTGCACTTGGACAACAGGTTCGAGTGGTCTAGCACCTCCACATGCTTGTACACCCCCACCTCTACTGTCTCTCATCACTGGGTAGTGACCCCCAGAAATCCACGGTTTGGTTTCTCCAGTCCTGAGCTGCAGCTGGGCCCTTTCACACCACTCAAGGTCTTTCATCAGCCCTCTGCCTGTCCATTCCTAATATACCCATCTTGTTTCTTCATATTATCAGTACCAGTAACCTCCAAAAACAATAAGGAAAAGAGATAATACACCCATGTAAAATAAATTCTTCACTTTCCAGCACTACTACGTATTGGACCAGGGAATTCTGGACAAGGAACTCGCATTGAATGAGTGTGTTATTTACTCATTTCTCAGATATTTTTCTCCGAAGCAACTTAAAATTATTTATTCATTTATATAGCTGGGTAATTTTTACTGGAGTAATTTAGGGTAAGCACCTTGCTCAAGGGGACTACAGCTGGAGGTGAGATTTGAATATGGAATATTTGGGTCTAAAGGCAGCGGTTGTGCCAGAGCATTAATTCAAATAGGTACGGCAACCTGACAACACAAAACTAAACAAGTTCCATGCCAATAAAACCATCGCTTTGATAAAAGAAAGGTCTACAATCACATAGATGTGGAAGAGAGCAGTCCTTACTAGACACATGGTTATCTGCAGCACAAAGGCTATGAGGACGGCCATTTCTCAAGATTCTTTAACATTGCCACTGTTCTAGTAATATTTCCCAAAGGGATCAAATAACATTACTTCACAGCTTCAATATTTATCTCCCCAAAACCTATAAAATAGCTTCTTTCTTCAATACCCCTGCTCACACTTCTCATGTCACCACATATCAGTGTGCCAATGCACTTTGCCGATGGCCTGTTAAGGGGTGTCCTGCGAGTGTCACTGCTTGTTGATGCCGAGAACAATACAAATGGCACTTTAACAGGTTTAGGGGCAGCGCTGCTTTCAGGTGGATCACACCAAGAGCAGGGCTCGTATCCGACCTCCCTACCCAAGAAAGGGAACTGGGAGAGGCCCAAGACCACGAGGGGGGTCATCTGCCCAGAGAGAACAAATCAAATCAGTTCTCACACTTTACCACAGATTTATTTTATAAAAACAGCACTGATCGCAGTAATGTGGTTACAGACTGCACACACATCTAAATACGTAAGACAAGGCCCAATATTTCAAAGGTGTGACCAAGTACCATTATACAAGAGGTCAGAACCCAAAGAAAAATGTAAAAGTTTAAATGCATAGAAAATGCTAAACTTTATTCCAATAGAAAAATTAACACTTCAGTCATCCATATACTGGCTTTAAAGAGGGAACTTGAGGTGTAGGCTACAACTAAATATGCTTTTTTGTTAAGTGTTCAGTTAAGGATGAGGGGCCTGGATTCTTTATGTTCCTCAAAAACAGAAATTTGGACTGTGGTTTAGCACTAGGTTTGTTTATGTTACTTTTAGGCACAGTGGTACTGGAGCTAAAGGGTCAATACGATGGTCTTCTTTTTAGTGTGAGACATATCAGTGACACATTTTTGTACCAGTTAAACTTTACTGCATATCTATGGGTGTTTAAGAAAGAGGCCTTTCCATATAGACATTATTGTAGAGTTGAAACAGATGGTTCAAGTATTTGTTTGAACCGCGGAGAGAAAAGCTACACATCAATTAATCACTGAAAATAAAAAGTGAAAAGTGGGGCTAAATGGTGTAGTGAATCAGATTCCAGCTAGAAGAGATGTACAGAGATTCTGACAGCCATCTGCAGAAAAGGCAGGAGAATAAACCGAGACGAGACTTCGTTAGGGAAGTACAAATGCACCATTACAGGCTTGTCATGTGGGCTGTTTACAGTTTGCTTTTCAAAAAAAAATCCTTGTGTTTACTTGCAGCCTGTATTTGTTTGATTCAAAGTGACATGAGGTCTATCTTGTGAGCAATTGCCCTTTGTAAACAAACATTTGTAATCTTAGGACACGGAGGAAGAAACGAGGCCACTTTTGCAGCAGTGGTGCTACAGAGAACAGAAGGAGCTCTCAATGCAGTTGTTTTGCTGTTGCCATGGCAAGAACGGCCACTGGGATGAGAGATCCTGGATTTAAACAAGGTGGCCAGTTGTAATGGATGAGGTTCAACTACACTAGAACAAGACAAATCCATTCACACTGGGAGCTGAGCTGAGCTTCCATCTCTCTACTAGGAATTCTTAATTAAAAGGCATTCATTTGCATACATTTACCTTTAGCCAATAAAAAATGCCCATTGCAGATTTACATTTATTCATATGGCTGCCACTTTCCCCCAAACAGTGGTACAGTGTTAGGACACAGACACTTATTTACCCTTTGATACAGCTGGGTAAATGGACAGGAACAATTCATATTAAGCCCCTTGCTCAAGGGTACTACAGCTGGAGGTAGGAATCAAACCTGTGACCTTGGGGTCCAAAGGCAGCAGCTTCATTTGCTGCACTACCAGCTTCCCCTTGTATTTTCCTGCAGCAAAGCTGCTGCCTTTGGACACATGCAGTGAAATATGAATTTTCAGTTAATACCATCACTGCATATGGTAAGGAGAACAGGACGAGTGAAAGTGAATATCGGAAAACAGCCACAATGATGCACACCCTTTTATAGGATGGGTGTCTGACTGACCTCTTACCATGTGCTCAGAGTCTTTCTGAAGCAGCTTTGTCCATCAAAGTTTGCCCTCATTTTCTCTTGCATCCTTACTTCCTTCATTCATCAGGGTCTACAAAGGTCAAAGTTGAGAGAAAGTGCCCCGCAAGCAGCTAGGGACACTGACCTGCCGAAGCAACGCAGAAAGTAAGCAGTGGTCGGCTTGCGTGTAAAGGACAGCCAGCCAGAAAGGTTTGCAATTAGCCCCATTAATTAGCCGGCTGTGTAAAATAGTTTGAGTTAAATTGATCGTGGCCCCCCTCCCCGGCGGACTGCTGAGTGGACATCTGAGCAACACAAAAAGAGACACAGTCGTCTCACGTCGCTCCTTCAGCAACGCTAATTAAAACAGCAGACAATAACTGAATAAAATCTGCTCTCGGCCTTTTTTACCTTCCATCTTGAAGATTCATGGAGCGCAGTGAGGAAAAGCAACATTCATAACACCTATACCTGTCTTGAAAGTGTAATAATTCCAAGGTAAAATATAGAACAAAATAAAAAATGTTCACCCAACTTTTAAAAGAGTAATTTGTGGTAAATTGCTTGAACAAAATGTAATAAAAATGGACTGTGCTGGCAGTGTTGATTATACCAATCATTTCCCAAAAAGCCAAAAGCAGGCCTATGGAGGAAAGACATTCTGAAGGCTCTGTAAAATAGGATAACTTTTAATTGTAATTTATCAAATAATTAATTCTTTATTAATTTGCCATTTTGCAGGCCTCTTCTCCATAAAAGAAAGAACCAACAATGACCTGGTGGAGAGTGGTGGTGGGTGAATAAATAATTCATAAATAATTCATAAATAATAGTAACAAAACTCAAATTATTTTTTCCATCATAACCAAGCTCTATTAGGGTATTAATAACTATAAAAATCAAAGATCCCAAGCAAACACAGCTTGAGAAAAACTTCAGCAGAAAGCTTCCAAGAACTGAATTTAAAGTAGAAGTTATTGAGAATATTCCAAGATTAGCTCTTCTACTCATGAAAGTGGTGTCCTTTCAGCTTTTTTCCCCCAAAAAAAAAAAAAAAAAATACTCCAGTCTCTTTTTTTCAAGGACTCATCCTATGAATTGGCCGCACCTGGTGCTTTTTTCCTCCTAACAATCCCACGACGGGTGCAGCTGCAGTATGAGTCCGGACAGGGAGTGGGAGTGGGTGAGGACCTGCTGCACTGGCACTTCAATAAAATAAAGTGTTTTCCATGTGGGGGGGTGCAGTGGTGCAGTGGGTTGGACTACGCCCTGCTCTCCAGTGGATCTGGGGCTCGAGTCCCACTGTGACAGACTGGCATCCCACCCTGGGTGTGTCCCCTCCCTCCCTCCCCCTGCCCTGCACCGCCGGGCTAGGCTCCGGCTCCCCGCGAGCCAGTATGGGACAAGCAGTTTCAGATGATGTGTGTGTTTTCCATGTGTGTAAAACACACCATTATTTTGTATATCTAATGCATTACATCCATATATAAACATTGTGCAGAAGTTTCAAGTCCTATAACCTCCCTGAGAAGGAAACAGAAATGACCCTGACTGACAGAACTGGTGTTTCTTGTTTCAAATAAAAGACTGCAGTGAAGACAACAGCAGCAGCAGCAGCATAAAGAACTACTCCTAGAGTTTCTCTAGCCCCACATCGGCCCCATCATTGAGCGCCTGCTGAAGACCCTTTACAATGTATCTCGATTAGAAATCTCATGACAGAGTTGCTCTTTTTTTAGAGGGTAAGAAAAGTAAGTATAAGCAAAGCCCACACAGGAGAAATGAAAAAGCTTCCACACAACGATCTACCAAAGTCAAATCTAGGAGTTTTTATTACTGGGAGACAAATTGTCATTATTGCTTGAGTCAGTTTTTTGTCGGTAAGAAAAATTTTATTTATACACTGTATACAGCGGTGTAAATGCTGGAGGGTAGTAGCCTCACTCATCCAGAGTTTGCTCCTGGTGACACCTCTCTTGTGTATAAATTCGCTTCATTCTTTATTTATTTATTAACGTATCTGTTTATTTCTGTTATCACTTTATTCATGTATGTATGTATGTATGTTGTACATTGTATGATACTGTAACCCACTGGAATTTTTCTGTAGGATTAACAGTTTCATTCATTCATTCATTCATTCATTCATTCATTCGTAAATTACACTCTTTGCCATTGAGTTTAAGAATCGACTCACAAAAAATGCAGCACCTTCCTACAAAACATCTTGTGGTCCCAACCCGTAAGACCACAGTCCTGGTGGGTATTGACTCTTACTGGTCCTCCTAAGGGCTTTCCGTCTTAGTCAGACTTTAATATAAGCCATTTTCTAGAAATGGAAATCTAGCAATCCTTTTTTACTGCACCATTTATATCCCCTTTAATAGCATAGCTGAAACATGTAACAATGGTGTGAAGAAGACACGTTGCAGCACACAGTACACTGCTGAGTTAGTGTGTTAGTATTCTTCTTCAGACAATTCAAGGTTCTTTGGAGTCTCAGTGATGAGGCACAATAAAGCTTAAAGGAAGGTATCACTACTTTTCTACACAACTTTGCCAGGTGTTCTCCGTCATATCATCATCGATATGCACACACTGTGAAAGGACACTCGCCGATCTTAATGTGCCCGTGTGTCTTGTGTTGTGTCCAAAGTGCTCGTGCACCAGCACGTCTCTTTTCTATCTCTGATACGCCCCAAAACGTATGTAAATACCTACTTGTTCCCCAAACAAGAACCACCCAAAGCCCCCCAGCATCACATCCCTGGATCTGTGTGGAAACTGGCAGATACAGAGGTGCTTTGTGTTCCAGAACTCCCTGAATGCACTTTCACAGCAAGGTAAGTAGAGATGAAAAGGATACCAAAGATACACATGAAAAATATAATAGAGGCCATAAAATGGGTAAATAATAAATATTACAATGTAAGTACACTCCATCGGCATAAAGACAAATTATAGAAAGCTTCACCAGAGACTCCCGGTTTGATTTGCGACCCCGATTTTCGAGTCATGATTTTGTTGCAGCTTAACATTCATGAGGAAAATAAGTGTGATGTGTGTTCTGAGCTGCTCCCCAGCCCTGTAGCCAGCACTTGTTTAATCTCTCGTAGGCATAGAGAAAATCCATAAATCCAGTAAGTGGAGTTCGGGGGGCAATAACACTGCCGGCGTTGCTCTTGTTTTTTCATTATCCTCACCTGAAGTGATCAGAGTCCGAGATGAACTTCTGAAGCTGACTCCGTTCACTGTTGGTCCTGTGCATTATTACCACACTGTGTTATCGACACCTGGTTTTGCTGCGGCGTAAAAATATGCGATTCTTATGGAATAGGATGCGCTTATTACTTATTTTTTGTTGTCGCGTGCAGTTTTTGTTAGGTGCAAATTGCGGTGCATCTTGCGGTAACATGCTGGAAACACACAGTATAAAACTGTGGGCTCTGATATGTCATTTAGGAGGCATTTTTTCATTCCGCATAACTTGGGTGCCGGGAGTGAGGAACACGGAGACAGATTCCGGATATTTCTGCCATGGAGAAAAAAGATGTACGAGGAGATAGTCACCAACCATGGCAGCAGACTGTTGCTGGAATCTCATTAGAGAATTCCCAGCATCCAGTTACAAACAAAAGGCTCCCACAAATGTTTTTCAAAATATCAGTAATGATAACCATTTTCTTACTTGTAATCACATGGTTAAATTTATTTTACAAGACGGAGCATTTTTAATGTCATATCTTTCTTCAGCATGTTAGAATTAATAAAAGGATGTGTTTACATGTGTTTATTGGATACAGTGTACTGAATGTGATGATTGTTAGTAAGTTTTCTGAAAAAATATCAATTTTCAGAAAAAAACACAGTAGGTGATATAACATTAGGCCCTGGACCTCTTCAAAACAAGCAGTTATTGAAAATGGATGGATGGATGGATGGATGGATGGATGGATGGATGGATGGATGGATGGATGGTATAGCATCGTAAGTTTCATTTTTGCATTCACGGTATGTGATTTAGTTTACAAAAAACACCAGTTTCGATTCTGCGGCAAGAGAAAAACTTTAAATATGTTGGTCGGTGCTACTGTTAACTGAGAAACAGTTGAGATGTGTTTCGCCGGCATGCAGGACGTTTTCCTACCCAAGCTCCCTTGCTGCCAAGCCTTCAGGCTCAATCCAGGGCCCAGGCCAAGCTGTTGGAAGCAGGGGGAGATGAGGTCCCCGGGGCCTGCAGAGCTGGGAATGGGCAGATGACTTCTCCGCAGGGATCACACCGGTAAAGTGGAGCAGAGCGAGCCCAGCTGAACGGTGCCCCCCCCCCCCCCCCCCCCCAACGTGCAGGTTTGCTAGACGTAACGTTCCCTGGGGGGCTGCCACTGGGGGCTCCCTGCCTCGCTGCCTTCGTGAGGCAAGGTCAAACAGTGGGGCAGCGCCCCGAACGTGCGGTGGCACACTTCCGAAGACCCCGGTGCCTTTGCATAATGAACAGCTGAGGAATGGGCAGAACAGCACCTCCGGATCTGGGGCGACGGGTTTGAGTCTCACCTCTGTTCGGTTGTCATTTGAATATTCCTTGCGTAACTGTACCAGTTTCCTGCCACTACTCCAGTTCCCGCCCACATGCCAAAGACACCCTGTTCAGGTAGTCGGTGGCTGTGAACATGACTGTGTGTACCTGTGAGTTGCCCTATGATAGACTGGCATCCTGTCCAAGGTGTATCTGCCTTTACACTTCGCACTTCATAGGACCTCTTCTTACATTTGCGTTTGTTAATGTTGCGAACATTTCTTCAGATCACTTTACAATGTTAAGATACTGTGTTTTACATTTTTGTGTTTTAGATGTAACATCTGTGTCACTGCGTGACAAGAGCGCTTCTATAAAAATGAATGGAATTTAATTGTTTTACCCAGTTACAAGGCTGGGAATTTTCACTGAAGCAGTTCATGGAAGAACCTGAAACAAGGATACCATGGTAAAGGAAACATTCAATCCTGACTCCTTCAAGTGCAAGGTGGCAGCTCTAACTACTGCGCCACCTGCTGCCTGTTGCTGCTAGTCTTCATTTCTGGTCCAGCAATTGTGTGTTTGATTAATTCTTTCTGGCCTCCATCCGTTCATCATCCCTATAAATTCTTTTTTTTTACTATGAAAATGCACACAATGGTTCAAACACTTTAGCGCGGTATGTACAGTATCAGTTACAAACATGTTTGTGTGATTTTTCCCTACAGAAAGAAGGTAGAATCCAAATCTCAGTCCTTCAAGTCCAAAGGTGGTCTCTCTAACTGCGGCGCCACCTTCGGCCCATGCTCACTCTGATTATGATTGCGCAACCCACACACACACATTTTCTGAAACCGCTTGTCCCATGCGGGGTCGCGGGGAGCCGGAGCCCAACCCGGCAACACAGGACGTAAGGCTGGAGGGGGAGGGGACACACCCAGGACGGGACGCCAGTCCGCCGCAAGACACCCCAAGCAGGACACAAACCCCAGACCCACCGGAGACCAGGACCTGACCAAATCCACCGCGCCACCACACCCCCCTGATTGCGTAACCTATACACAAAATAAATACATTTTTCATTAACATTTTGCTTATATTGGTGGTGGATACTTTGAGTTGCACTAACAGCCTCCTAAGGTGAGCGAAGGCAAAAGAGAAAAGGGCAGAGCTCACGAGATGTAATCACTGTGGCTCGTGTTTGTTGCTTAAAGTATTTGGTTTTAAACTAAGTGATGAAACAGATGGTGCCTATAGATAAAAAGAGCATCTCACCAGTTTTTTTTCTGTTTTTTTTTTTTTTTTTTTTAATAAAATGCACTGAAAGGTACAGCCAACCCTTCACACAGCTGTTATTTTTTAATACTGTTGGGGAGACTTAATTGAAGAGACATCGTTTAAAGTCACAAAACCAGACCGCACGGAATGAAGTGTCAGTTGTATTGTTAGGTTTCCTGGAAACTGCAGTATCCCAGCAGTACCGTTAATCAGTTATTCATAAGGATACGTTGAATGTTTTATAACCGAAGCTGATGCGGCCAGTTGCTAATGAGTAGAAATTCGCTGCTTGATGAAAATGAGAATCCAACATTTTAAAAGGGTTCTCCCTCTAAGCGCAGGAAACACATGTGGTCTTAATATCCGAGAATGACTATAGCGCGGTCAGGTTGTCCACCAGACGGTCCGCGGATCGATGTGTATTTCAGTGCTCGCAGCGTGCCTCACGGATTATTCACAACATCAGGAATAGCGGGCACCTTTGCGGCACTCAAAGTAGTCATTACCGGGTCTTTGCCTCTCACCGCATGGCAGGTTTTTGTCTCTAACCGCTTCGCTTCGCTCACTGCTCTTCGGAACAGGACGGAATCACACTGTTTACTGGCCGTCAACTGCGGGCCACAGCTGACTGTGGATTTTCCACTGCTGATGAAAAATTAATTGTGATGTTACTTCAATGACTGTATTGTGACATTAAATTCTTTGCCCGCACGTTTACTTCTGTCCACTTAGCTGGTGCTTCTCTCCAGACGGACGTACAATACTAGGTACCTACATTTATTTACCCATTTATACAGCTGGGTAAGTACTGTGCTCAAGGGTATTAAAGCAGGAGGTGGGATTCGAACACAGACGCATGTGACGTTCTCTGCGCGTAATGAGACTGCAGTTGCTGGCACATAAGAGGTCGACTCATTTCAACTCACCAGTCGATGCGTGCTGTCATTTGGGACCCATCAAGATTGGACACCAGTGATAATCCTGAGGTTCGACTCCCCGCTGCGCATAAACAAAAGGACAGCACCTTGTTTCGAGGTTCGAAGTGACCAAGAGGGCACTGAGAGAATGACGACATTAATGTGCATCAGAGAGCAGCCAGCGCTCCTTCGTCAATGAGGCCCTTCACGGTTCGCTTCGCACCGATGAAGAGCTCCGGATCCGCCTTCATTAGGGAAATAATTTGTTGAGCAACTGCCTACTCTCCTCGTACGACCAACGACTTTACCCCCATCGCGGCCGTTTCCCGAACGCTGATCATTTTACAGCACGTAGGCCGGCTGCCAGCACAATTTACACCGTTTTTGCCTCCGCCGTCGTCGCTGCCCTCAGCTCTTTGTGTTCATAATGGCTGGGTTACAGCTGACCTCCATGAATGGGGGACAGACACGGGTCAGGGAACACGACACGGCGGACCAAGGTGCTCTGCCGAGGTTTTAACACGCTGCGCAGGGTGCTTGGCTCGACTCATTACAATTAGCAGGCGCCCCCTGCTGACAACGGTCCTGAACTCTTTGAACTGTCTGCTGGAAACAGGGAGGCACACGGGCCTCGTCGTCCCACCCGAGCCTCCTCACGTCCAGATGACTAGAGGCATTATCGAGAAATATGGTGAATAAAAGCTGGTAGAAGAGGCTAGACGGAAATAGACTTTGGAGCCCATAGGTGACAAGGCGGCACTGCAGTCTTTCAGAACACAGGCTTGTTATCCAGAAGGTTGCTCATTCGAGTCCCCTGAGAGGCCTTGCTGCTACACCCTTCAGAAAGGTCCGGTACTTAACCTGAGCTGCTCCTGTGAAATAGCCAGCAGCATAAATAATAATATTTGAGTAAGAAAAATTGTCCCACCGTAGCAAATTGCGATGCTGCACTCAGATCAATAATCCTCCCACTCTGCGCTGGTGAAATAGGGATGACAGGCCTCCCTCAGAGCTCCGAACGTTTTGTTTGTGCGGCGTAATCCCATCCCCTGCTTATACTTCCCACACGAAGGCATTGGTATGACTCTCGAAATGGGAATACCCAAAGCATTGCCATTCTCCAAGGCTGTCCAGAGTATCCTTGACACCAGGACACCACGCGGGCCAAAGCCCTGACTTCTGCCACCAGGAGCACACACCTCCTCTTGGCATCACTTGGGGGCAGGCTGAGAGCGGTGCATCCGGGCCGTACGTACACTTCTGAGCAGAGCTAATGGGATCTCCCCAAGGGATGCGGGTAGAGTTCGGTGAGCACACAAGGAAGGAGTTTCGCGGACACGCTGGCAAGATTCCCACCCATGGCAAATAACATTTAATCCCTGTTCATCTTCATCCTGAGTTAAGTACATCTTTAAAAAATACATCCGAAGATTTTGTTTGGAGCTGCATAACTCTGGCGGGAGCATCTCAGCCGGCCGCAGACACACTTCCAGGGTGGCGTGTCGAGCGCCAGACGTCAGCCCATTATCCACCATTAGGGCAAAGTTGAAACGAGGCTTGATAAACGACTCATTCATAATTCTGTTAATGTCGCAACACAACTGCTCTGTTTAACATTAAAAAATAGCTCTGTTTGGAAGGGGCACACAGTCCCACCGGGATAATGTGACTGCAGCGGGAACAGATGGGCTCGCAGCATGAGGGGGAAGTCGGTGGCCGACACACGCTAACTTCTCGAACAGAGGAGCCGGCGGGGGGGAGGGGGGGGTTTGCACGCTTGCAAAGCGGCTGCACTCTGGGGGTGTGACTCGGCTCCATTCCGTCCGCCCCTTGTGACCAGGCTAATGGGGAAACGCTGGCACTTTGCGGCAGGTCCGCCTGAGAGGCCGCGGGAGCACAAAGGGAATTGTTCCAACTGTCACCGATGTGGACGGGACAAAGGGCGTCTTTCTCGCTCAAACATCAGCCTCGGGACAAAGGCCTCATTATCCGGCCAGCCCGAGGTTTCAGGAGCCTACAGCAAGAGAGGCCTCTTGCCTCCAAGAAGTGGCCACATGTTCAACACGAGAATGTAGAAACATTTTTTTTACATTTACATTTACATTTATTTAGCAGACACTTTTCTCCAAAGCGACTTCCAATGAACACTGTGTAGTGTTATCAGCCCACACACCATATTTACCAAGGTCATTTACAATGCTAGATACACTACTTACAATTGGTCGCTCATCCATACATCAGTGGAACACACTCTCTCTGTCACTCACACACTATGGGTGAACCTGAACAGCATGTCTTTGGATTGTGGGAGGAAACCAGAGGACCCACAGGAAACCCACGCAGACACAGGGAGAACATGCAAACTCCACACAAAATAAAGAGATGTAGCGCACACGTTTGAGCAGCATAAAAAGCATATTAACCTTACAGAATGGACTCAGAAAGAAAGAGTGAAATAGACTATGTCTTAAAGAACAACCATAGTTATTGCTCTATTTGTCTATTACAGTGTGAAATTTCAGCATGAGTGCATCTGGGCCGCAGGCCTTCATCAGTGTTTGTACACACTGGTAAAATGTGTAAATAAATAACAAACATACAGACACTGTTGTGTGACATACAATTACACGTAACAGTAAAGACTGCTGGAAAAAAAACCTGGTGTACACTGACATCTGATTTCTAAAAAAGATGAACATTGCTATGCAGGTGCACAGAATGGAACACATAAGACACAATTGCCATGGTGTGTAATGTATGGCATGAAAGAATGTAAAACCCAGGACAACCAACTTCTGATGACTTTGGTTCTACTTTTGGGTCTGTCGCATACTCCGTGAACAGAGTTTAATTACCAGCTCATTATTGGGATGGGAGGCCCCAGCTATTTGGAGCCTGGCTGGCAAAGCGCCTTTGCTGGAGGACAAAGAGTGCGGCCCCTGTGTGGTCACTTCCTGGGGCCCGTCACAAGAATGGCCTCCTTTCAACGCTGCTTGTCTGGTGTCAAGAAAAATATTTTCCTTTAAAATTCCAGGCCGATTGTGTCAACGCCACAAACAGCTTTTTACACTCTTTCAGAGTCGATTTAGACGCGTGTTACCAAAGGGCATCTTCAAATGCATTATGATGTTTGCAGATTTCCCCATGTTACATCAAGAGCTCCCCAGAACCCTGTATCCTGGATAAATCATAAAACTTATGGTAGAGCCCACATTTATATGTCTTGGGCTTTCCATGCTCCGGCAGACAGCATCAGGCCCCCTCAACATTCTACACTTGCAAAGCAGACCTATCTCCCTTTATAGAAGCATCCCTGCTGAATAAACTCAAATAAGCACCCCAACAAGGTAAAGTAAAATTAAAAAAAAAAAAAAAAAACTTGATATTGTTGATTTTACTTTGTTGTTTTTTTTTTTTTGGTGGGGACTTTTTTCTCTTTGGTTAACTGCAAAGAAATGAATTGAATTCTTCCATTGATTCAAGCATGCCTCTTGCTCATTTCAATCACATAGGCTATTCATAGGGGAATAGGACTGAATATGCCTCCATGCTAATGCGGCTTTTCAGAGAACAGACACGACATTACTGGCTGTCCAGCTAACCTAAACTCTTCAGGGAACGAGGGCATTCAGACATCTTTTGAACTGCAGAATTTCTTATTTTTTGTGCTACATTCAGCTGTTTATCTGATAGATTAATAGGTAAGGGTGGCACGTTGTAATCCAGGGGATGAATGCATTTATGTTATTGGTGCTTTATCACAGGGGTGACATTGGGTCAGGATTAGACAACACAAAGCACATATTTTATTACGATTTAGCCGACGCCGCTGCACAAGGCGACTTACACCGTTAGACAATCAGCTTTACCATGATTCAGGTATTTATGCAGCCAGGTACTCTTAGTCTTACTGCATCTGTTTAAGGTGACCGTCTTGATAAATGACACTAAAGCAGGAGAGGGATTCCAACCAAGAACCTGCAGATTAGAGAATAACAGCCCTAAACACGACAACATTCCCTGTCATTTGGGGGAAATGAAGCAGTGATACCGTCGGATGGTTTAATAAACCTGTGCCACAAAAACCTATCCACCGGTACTTTATGCAACACAGAAGATTTTATGCATCATAATCATTCATTGAGGTGCACGTTTTGAACTTAAAGCACATAGAAATAAAAGAAAAGTGTGAAGGCACCTGCACAGGTAACAGTGAAGCACGTGACACCGCAAGCAAAGTGGCTCTGAACACATAAAGGACAAGTAATAAATGCAAACAGAGCTATAAGATCCAAAGACAGTGCTGAGAGAAGGCTGACTTGTGCCCACCCGGTGGAAAAGTGCAGAAACTACGTGTAAATATTTATTTCAAAATATATTTAAAATAGCTTCACTAAGTGCGTCCACCAAACAACAAAAATTTGGAAGAAGAAGAAGAAGAAATGAAGTTCCGTGGAGTGTCGTGATCTTTTCTTTCATACGAGGTTTAAGTTAATGGTGAAAACGTGCAAGATGGTAAAAAACACACCGAAGCGCGTTTTAGGGCTGGGAGGCGAAGATGTGTTCGCCGTGAGCCAATGAAAATGCGGCATCCCTGCAGGACGGACGACTGTTGCTAGGAGACAGAAGCATCCTTCGGCGCGCGCCGCCGTCCGCTCGGGACTGTTTTCATCGCAGCCGTCAGCGGAGTGTGAGCGCGCGGCGTCCGTGTGTATGTGTGTGTGTGTGTGTGTGTGTGCATCGTGGAGTGAGGGCTTGGAGAAAAGCAAGGACTGCAAAACTGAGCAGCATCTATCATCTAGCACAAGAGTTTAAATTTTTTAAAAAATTAAAAATTAAAAAAAACCTTGGGCATTGGATGGAAGACTTCTCCTGAGGATTAACGTCCATTCGAGGCAAGTCAAGTGTGAGTGAGATCTTTCAAACAATCGTCGAGAGTTTTTTTTAAGGAGTTAAACTCGCATAGCATAGGAGGAGGAGAATCAATTGTGCGGGAATCGATCGAGCGCGAGCTGAGTGACGATGGTACAAGTTGAGGGAACGAGAGGGACGCGGTCGCTCCTCGTGTTTTCGCGCATCTCCTATCGTCACTTTACTTTATCCATCCGACTCCGGCAAACCAACGCGCCCAAACGTCGCGCGACGATGCCAAGGGAAAGGCGCGCGCTGCACGTGCAGCCAGGAGGCGCCTCGCGTGCACGTCTTACCTACCTGAAGGAAGGTGATGCTCGTCTGTGTGGCGCACAGCTTTCAGGAGCTGCTGCCGGTGTAGTTGTTGTTGGGCGCGAAACAGGGGGAAGATTATTTGGGTGTTACATAAGCTGCGAGGAAGAGAGGAGCAGAGTAACTCCACTCCTAGAATTACTCGTGTTTCTACTCTTTCACTAAAATTGTCATGTAGCAGGACCTGGCTGCTCCAGCAGGTTCCTCAGCTGGCTTCGCAAGCTGGGATGTCAAAGAGCAGATTGCTCTGTCGCTCGCGTGTTCCCTCGGATGTTGTACGCTTGCTCTCGGACGCCAAGGGCGCTGACCCTTTGACACGCCTCACATTGGGTTCATTGAAGCCCATGAGCGGGAGCCTGGTACCGGGTTTCGCGCCGTGAATGTGGCCATCGGTTCTGCTCTCGTTCGTCATAACCCATCGGCAAACGTCTCTCTGACAGCAAAAGTCTTCTGTGAGACCCCTCAATGAGCAGGTGCTGGTGTAGTGCTCGAGGTAAGGGCTGCGTTTCGGTGCGACTCTTGTCTTGCATCTGAAGGTTCCTGGTTCAGATCCCACTCCTGTTGCAGCACCTTTGGTCACGGTACTTACCCTGAAGTGATACAGTAAGAATATCGTGCTGCACTGATGGATAAATCATTGTAAAATTGTATGATTTACCATGATAAGTGAGGAGTCAGAGGGCGATCATGACTGATGATTGATATTGACTGATATTGATTATTGTCTGTAGTGTATCTCCAAAGAGTGAACAGACACTGAAAACACAACCGAGAATTTGGAGGCACCGTGGTGCAAAGCCTTTAAGAGCAAGTTCACTTTATCATCCATATCCCAGCAATTCATCTTTTTGCCCATCTTCAAAGTTCAAATTTGACTGCTGCTTTATATTGACAAGAGCAAAAAAAAAAACAAAGAGTCGAGCATTTCTCATTTTTTGGGTAACTTATCAGAAATATTACTCTTTGTTAGACACTCGCAGTGTCACATTTTCAGATGTATTTGAGATGCAGAAGCACCTGAGTGTTTCCTCAGTGTATGATAATGATACATTATTTATGCCGGCACAGTATCTGCCAAGAATTATAATGCTGATTTCTCATGCCGTTTGGAGGTGGTGATATTTACGTGTTAAGTCTTTACACCATCGCTTTACATCATGAGGTTTCAAATCTCAGTGAGGGTGATAAACTAGAAGTGGATTAAAGCAGGACATTCTTCTTGCCTCTTATTAGGATTTTCTTTATCTTAAAGGAGCCAGATCAAGAGAACAGGCATTTCCATCTCATCCTGTATTCCTCACGTTTCTACAAGAAGAGAAAAAGGTGTGAACATTTCTTACGGAGAAATACCAAAAGATGTGAAGAGACAGTTTGGCACGCAGTAAGTGTAAAGCATAACGTGTCTGTATGTTGAAAACATAGGCTGTTGCTCATCGTTCACAGTAAAACAGGGCAAACACGGTTTCCATTAAAAGTGTTTTGCTTTAATGCCGGGAAGACTG
Source organism: Scleropages formosus (assembly GCF_900964775.1). Taxonomy (NCBI): domain Eukaryota; kingdom Metazoa; phylum Chordata; class Actinopteri; order Osteoglossiformes; family Osteoglossidae; genus Scleropages; species Scleropages formosus. The sequence goes on from NC_041810.1 coordinate 21,011,394, forward strand.
ACGGCTCTTTTGTGGCAAAATGTGAGGTGAGATATCTAAACTGTACGCTCTGCAGTGATTCTTTGAATGAGCACAGGGATCTTTTTTTTTTTTTAACAGTTTTCATTGTAATATTAAACACGTCTCATTTGTGCTTAATATTCAAACTCTTTTCCTTGACTTAATTTTTGAGACACTGTTTGAATGTTTCAGAGAGTCTCATGACATCATGTGGGTGCTGAACACATCTGCAGAGCTATGTTATCAGCTGCAAATACTGTATTAATTCTGATGCAGCCCTGTTTGCCACCGCGCTGTGTATCTAAAAGGAGAATCATTTCTCTTGCACTCCGGGCCATAGAAACGTTCACGGGCGCAATGCTGCCAAACACCTTGCGTGCTCCAAGTTCAACGGCCCATCGGAGAGATTGCATCCAGCAAATGAAGCAGGACTCAAGGTGGCATGTCATTGAAACGAGCCTCACACATGAATCAGAATCGCCGCTACTAATGGGCCCTTGTTATGGGAACTCGTGCCACGCATCCCATCTCGTCCCGGACGGCTTATCTGTCAGAAATGATGTGTGTGGGGTGGCCTTCGGAGAGATAAACAGGTCGGGCTCCTGCACCGGCCATCTCCACCCTGACAACGGCATGTGGAGCAGAGCTGCAGTACAGCTGCTCGCCATTCGAGAGCTGCTGTCTTTTAGATGTATCCGCACCGTGCAGTTTAAACATGGTGTTCTGGCCCCAGGCGAGCTTTCCATAATCGTCCAGGCACCAGCTACTTGACAAATGATCCTTGTGTGCATTTAGCTACAGGTATTTTGCATCAGTGCCTTGCCTCCCTGGTTTTGCCTGATTGTGCATCTGGGGTCACTGGTGTAGAGCTTTCTCTAGTGGAATCACACTTTTCAGAAGCTCATCGTTGCAGGTTCCTTCCCAGGAGGGAAACCGCTGTGCGGCCTTGGGAACGGTGCCTGTTACAGAACTGCCGTATAAATAGATACGCTGCAGCCTTAACTGGATGAGCGATGACTGAAATTGGATGGACGCCTGTGGATGGAGACATGAAAGGATACAATAGTTGAATTTTAAGGCATAGAAGGTGGTCAGGATAAGAGATTATGGTCATGAATATCACTTCCACATGAGGGATGCATACCAGGGACACTATGAGCCTTTTGTCCCCTTGAAGATCTTCACTCACGTCTGCCCGCATAGCAGCAGGCAGCCGCTCACCTGCTTTACTGATGTTTCCTATTAAAGACCAGCACTTTTTTGGAACAAGAATGACAGTTTTTGGGTACGTTTGGCCAGACTGGGGACAGACAGTGAGCTACAAAGCAGCAATCACCATATAAGCTGTTTTTTTAATTATACAGCCTTCTCATACTTTAGAAAGGTAATCTGTTTCTGAAAAACCCTTTCTAAGGTGAATTCCATAACTCATCGACACAATCACAGTTAGTCTCAATACGTGTAACTCAACACGTGTTTTACGTGTTCCTGATCCCCTGAAGTGTCAACCATTAATGCAAAATTGTCACCAAATCACATAAAAACAGACATGTTTATTTCAATAGATAACATAAAGCAGCACAGCAAAGCAGTCGCTCTGCTGACGCCATGGATAAAGCCAAAAACCGTGTCGAACCCTGTCACCACATAAAACTTATGGGATATACTAAGACTAAACCTGCCCTCATATTTACTGAAAGTCAGAAAGTACAATTCTATGTTTGTTTTTTTTCACTCATCAGTACAAGTAGACACTAATGGTAAAATCTGTAAACAGATGGGTAACTGGATTCTTATCTCCTGCCATACATCCTCGGTGAAAAAATTACAGTTTTTTGCCCATTGATGTTTTCGAATGAGTAGTTCAGGGTGAGCACCTTCCTCATAGGTCCCAGACAAGAAGCGGAAGAGCGACTGCAATTGAAAGCTGCAACTTCCAAGTCACAAGGCCATGTCGACAAATTCTGTGGATACCTCGCAGAGGACTTGGTCAGTGAGCGTAGCGCTCAAATCGCACTGTAGCTTCCTTAAGCCAGATGCTTTTAAATGGCAGAACAGAGACTCAGCAGTGACTGTTTCCTCTGTGGAAAGGGAGCTGCTTGATAAATTATGGAGCGGCACCTATCACCACGTACAGAGACCATGTAGAGCCCATCGGAGAAGCACACAGCATGACCACTTGGAGGGTTCGTCTCCAATGCGGGAGCACCTGTGCCCCACTGAGTGGGGTTCTGTAGTGTCGGTCAAAGGCAAAACACCAGTCACCAGTATAGTACACATCAGCATGAAAATAAGTTAATGAGGAATTGAATACGGCTTCATACTAAAGAGAAGTAGGACTGGATCCAAAGCCTTTTTTGTCATTTTGTTGTTTATCCATTGTAGGTTGGACTTCAACAAAGTGTCTTACAAATGTAATATATATAACAAGATTTAGTGGCGCAATCACATTGCATACTACAGTAGGGTCCTGCTGAGATGATGGAATTCTTTACACCCAAACAGTGCATGTCAGTGAGTTAATCCCCATCTTATCTTGCTGAGATTCAATGTGTGACATTTTGTCTATAGTTCTCTTTCACTCTGCATGCCAGTCTTACATTGAAAAGGGTTGCAAGGTCTGGTGTTGCAATTAAAAGGTCTATCAGCTGAGGGCAAGAGAAGCAAAAAAACTATTTAGGATTAGTATTTCTTAATCAACTGCAACTTAACAGGGCAGTTGCAGAGAACACATAAAAACACAGTGAAGCGTTTCATTCGTTTTCTGTCCTCGAAGGTTGCCCCACCTGTGGCTTTTCTGAGCTCAAGAAAGAAGTAGGAAATGAGGTTGTCTTTTGTCTCTGCGCCTTGGTTCTTCACGCCAGTCCAGCCAGCAATTGAACAAATTCCAGCCCTTTGAGCCAGACACAAAATCACGTACTAGTCAGAGCTCAAAATGCATTGCTAGAATAATCAAATTCAGCATTTTAAATGTTACTGTCATCATTTTCTGTCATTATATCAGTCTGGCATAGGGTTCCAGAATGGGATAGCATTCTAGAACATCCTGCATTCCATAAGGGGACGCTATTTGAAAACTGGCTTTTGCACTGTAATATACTGGCGTTCTACATTTATTTATTTGCTTATTTATACAACTCTTTCCTCCAAAATGAGTCATAGTGTTAACCTACTTTCAATGATTTATCCATTTTGACAGCTGGGTAATTTTTACTGGAGTAATTTGGAGTAAGTACTTGCTCAAGGACAATAGAGTAGGAGGAGGGATTCGAACCTGAATCCTTGAAGTGCAAGGCAGAAGCTGTATCTTCTAGCCCCCCTGCTGCTCCATCATTGGCAAGCTTCATTCTTCTTCCAGCAGTTGTGTGCTTGATCATCTCCATCTGCCAGTCAAGCTCATCCATCCTTTCACCCTCCCCATAAATTGTTTTTTCTATCATGGAAATGTGTACTATGTTCAAAACACTTCAGCACGGTATATATCAGTTACCGTTGTATCGAAATTGTTTATCTGCATGATTATTGCATGCAGGAAAACCATAATACATCGGATAGTGATAGCATTTCCCATGAGGCTTTTGGTGCTTTTGTAACCATGCAGTTTAATGGCCTATTTGCAAGTAACTGCACAGTCAAGAAGTTCAAAATAAGGTTCCTCAATTTGGCTTGTTACGCCTTAGAGCTGTTATCTAGTTAGAAGGTCCCAGGCTAATCTCTTTTCCCATCCTTGCACTTTCAGCATCTCTTAGAGGGCCAGGACAGCTCCCTTGGGCCCATTTAGAAGTTTGCTTACAAATCCTAATTGAAACACATCTCCAGTTCGCGAGAGATGTGGAACATTTTCAGGGCTTCGCTCCGTAGAGGTCCGAACTGTGAGAACATCACATCGTTGTCCTTTGGGTGTTTCTTTGTTTTAGTGTCGACCTCCTGCTGCTTTAATCACCACATCCGCATAAAAAGCAAATCTAGACCGTTATCCCCAAATAATGTTTCTACAGGTCTAATTCATTCTTACTAGATCCTATATTATTTCAACTAACAAGTATAAATTAATTTTTACATTATCCATTGTATTTACTGATGGACATTTGATCAATAGCTTCTTTCCTGACGTCAGAGCAGCTAACCTTTAAATGTCTGGCAAACAAATCCCTAATTAGCCCACAATGCACTTGGTGAGCGGGTTATGTGTGCGTTTGCCAAATTTGGGAGTGCTTAAGGAACCGCTGATTTCGCTCCCTTTGGTCGCGGGCTGAGATACCCTCACTAGCTCGGCTTCACTTTAAAAGAGGCTTTGCGATTTGCCCCTTACCATGCAGGAAGAAACTGTCGCAGGCCTCATCGTTTCGTACTCCGAAGCGCTGCACCGACACCAGTTTTGACACCTATTCTAAAGCACAAAACAAGCATTTTAGTTCCCTCTCCCGTCGCACCCTATTTACAAACCAATGGCATTTCAAAACTGCTGTAAGAACTGATTTATGAATATTTAATAGTAGCTCTCCATTTGTGAGTTCCAGTGCCGAGATCCGGGAGCATCAGATAAGTTTTTGCTTATTTATTTATTTTTTATTTGCTCAGAATCTCTGTCCTAGACGTGCTATGTAATCTTTCAGGCGGCATATTTAAATAAGAACTGATAGACTGGTTTAAATAAGCAATTTTAAATTTTTTAAAATTCTGCTCACAGAACATAGGCAGACAGGTGATAAGTTGAAAATAAGGGTTCACATTTAAAATATGTGGTTTTTATCACGATTAGAGAATGGCTTCAACTTGGTAGACTACATGTATAAATATATTGCGAGTTTATTACCCATAGGTTTTTCCAAAGCTGCTAGAAATCCACTGCATAGCAGTTTGAAAAGTGCAGTTTCAGATTGTACATTTACCTGTGTGAAATAACTGCACCTCCATATCAGAGCCTCAACCACTTTGTCACTGGATTTTTTTGCATATTTTTTGTATGAAATAATATCTAGCACTGTCCCGTGAAAGGAACTGACTTATCTCCCACTGTCAAATAAGCATCTTGGCTGCCAAAAAAGCCCTCTGTAATCACTATCGCAAATGGCAATTTTCTTTTGCCTAAATGAAGAGCCTTCTTCTATAGTGCATTCAATTTCAGAGAGCCTCAGGATTTCTTTATTCTTTTTCATGTAACTGTCCTAAAAGGCTGTGTTAAGTGAGCGCATTGTATCACGGAAATTGTAACATTCACACTACCAGGGCATCCATCCATTTGCGTGTTCCACTGAAAAGTGTCCGCTCTGTGTGTGTGTGAGACGAGTGACGGAGCCGTGTAAGGCCTGGCTGTGTCAGTTCAGTCACAGCCTGAACCCTGCAAAAAGGCAAGGAAACAGCAGAGTGGCTCAAAGGATGGTTCATGTCCCTGCTCTTCACACTGTCAAAGTGGCCAAGTGTACAAAGCGATGTTCAAACATAAACATGTATACAGACAGACTTTTAGCACTTTTGTGGCTTTTATGCTGGATCAGCTTCTCATTGCAATTTCTTGCCTTTATCAACTGTTTTACAGCATCAGTGCAAGTAAGGCTCCTTTCAGCAAGGGAATAATAGCAAGTTCCCTTGTGGGATTTGAACCAACAAGCCTTCAGATGATATGCTGAAGTACCACACTAATGCATCAGTGTTCTGTCTTTTGGCACTTCATTAGTGAATCCAGCAACAGAATAGAAATATGGGAGACAAAGGAAATATACTTGGCACATTTTTTGGATGTACTTGACAAGTTACACTAAAAATCATCAAAGAAAGTCAAGGAATCTCAGGATGTCTAAAAAAGAAGTATTAATGAGCAAGTGTTCTGCACTCAGTGTATTGCGAGTCACTAAATGCAAGGCATTTTTATTAGACATTCTTCTAATTACCACTTAATTTTTTTAATATATTCTAAAGCTTACACATGTAATTCTAATTAATGTAGATTGGTGCATTAGGATTCATAGTGGCTCCCATTAACGCATGATGAAGAATAGATTTCATCTCCAGTGAAAAGTAAATTCATTGTCTTGGTTAAATGTTTTATTTTTTTTATAATGAATCTGTTCAATTCCACTTATAAGTGTGATTTAAAAAACAAAAAGGAAAAACCGTGCAAAGGAAGGTTTGGTGTCCATAATTCATTTTTTGTGGACTACATATCTTACCAAAGTGACCTTTATCTGAACTCAGACTAAGCAGGGGGCAGATTTTGATCTTGGAGATGCTTCAGGCAATATTGTACGTATATTTTTATTATTTTACTTAAAAAACATTTGTGTCCAGAGTGCTTCCAAGACTGAAATAACTTTACAAGGCCAGCATGCTTTGACCCATTCGTGCAGGTGCTTTCAGTGGAATTCCGGAAGCTTCTCAGTTTTAAGGGTGCCGTACCAATGTCCTGCCCCAAGGTAGCTCAATACACTTCTGAAGATCTTCCAGAGTGCCCGCTAAGAATCAAATTAAACTGTCCTCCTAGCACTCCTGGATAAGTTGCTCTCATTTGTTTCATTGTTGCTTTTTTATGGGGCTGTCAGGCATTTCATGTATGTAGGATGTATCATAGGAAGCAAAGAAAATAAATAATCAATGTATTAAATAAATAATAGGAAATAAAGCTCTTGTGGTAAAAATGTACTATTTAAACATGTATGCTGACTCTTTCCTGTTCTTCCAGGTTTCTCTGGTGATCATGACATGCAGCAGGACGTGCTAACTTGACAATTCAACTGTTTGGTCAGGTAAATTATGTATACAGCTCCACATTTCAGATTGTTCTATGATATTATTGCCTTATTATTGTTTGGATCAATTGGTTTTATTTCTATGCTCACTAGGCATATAATGAGTTTTCTTTCTCTCCTAACACAGCAGTACTTTTTCTTGTTTTATAGGCATGAACATCTGAAATTGTCTAATATACTGTATATGTGATAGGCTTCATCCCATCTGTCTCACTATTAAATAAAATGAAATAAATAGTATTTGATCTGTTTGAGCAACAAAATATTAATCTTAACAGCCTTCTAAACTTTCTTACAGCTGCTTTATTTCTGGTTTACACAACCATGACCACTAATGTATTTGAGGCAATAATTAACCTTGCGGTCTTGGAATGAAGTTTGTTCAAAATTTTTAATTATATAATCACATCCGCTGAGAGTTGTTTCGTTCATTAGATGCCAGCTTCTCTTGAAAAGGACACAGAACTATGATAGGAAACTATTTTCAAAAGAAAACCACTGCAATGAGAACAGGCTGTGGTCAAGAAGGCTTAGCAGGGCACGAAGAACACGTCTTCTACAATTACGTCCAAGGGTGGAAATAGATCTTGTTTATATAGTTGGCATATGTCAGAATGATCTGAAAATTCAAGATCTTGTGTCTGAACTGCATGGTTAACCATACGTGAAATGTGCTACAGCGCAGCAGAACGGAGCTGCTTACCCAGCTCGTTGAACAGGATGTACAGTGTGTATGAAGTGTTCTCAGAATATGGAACAGAGGTTCCGCATTCATTATAAAAGCTCCTTGACTGCAATACCCCAGAGAGCCAAGTCCAGCGTCCCTCAAGATGTCATTTTAAACAATGCATGGGCAATGAATTAGTTTTGTAATATCTTATTTCATGTGTCCTTTGGTATATATTACAGTTTTGCTCCTCTGAGACCTCCCAGTGCTCATCCAAGGGGAAACTTACATCAAGGGAAGGGGAAGCCCACCCAAACGAAAGTGTGCTTTGTCTCATTCGGGGTCTGCCTTCACATATGTTGTTTTAAACATGCGGATTGAAGGGTTTGATGTCATTAAAATATAATGCCCCATCACTTTTTTTAACAACGGCAGATGCCCCCGTGATATGTATATGTTGCTGTGGATACGCTGCTCCATTAGCAGCAACATGTACATGCATACCACAAGTGTGCTTGTTGGCAAATGAGAAACGGGCGATGGGCGACAGAACAATGACAGAAGACTTCTCTGAAAACAGAAAGCATGTTCATTAACATGCAATGCAGGCCAGCACCGAGAGCAGAAACGCAACACATTTTTTTAACCCTGGGGCGCAGAGGGTATTTAATTCCAATCAAGCTGATGCAAGGTTCCGCATGCCAAAATAAATAATTATTTTTCAAGAAGAGCAAAGCTGAATTATGTGTTGTGTAGCCTGGAATACTTTTGTATCTTGATATTAAATTAAATAAAGGCACTCAGCATGAATTCATGGGTCAGATACCTTGACTTTTTTGGGTGTTAATGATGAAAACAGTGGTTTGATGCTTTAAAGCAAAATGACTTACACTATATGATCCTATATAAAATATCAAGTGGTTCGGGACAATGACTTGTCAAGATGATCAAAACATTTTAATGATTTGATGTTGTCACCGATCTCTGTTGTCTGTGGTTTTCTCAAGTGAATCAAGTCAGGACTGGGCTTTAAAAAGCTTTCAAGTTAGTAACGCGGCACAATCCGAGTTCATACAAAAGCTGAGCTAATGCAAGAGTACTTTGCAGTGTCCGCAGTGCCTACAGTTTATGTTCCCACAGCTTCTTGTAAAATCAGAACTTTCCCAGAGGCGCTTCTGAGCAACGGCTAGCGACACAACATTTTTCTCTGCTTTTGTATCTTATGCAGTCCTGTACAAGATGTCGGTCTAATTGGATGTGTTAGTGTCCGTTTGGGTTTATATTTAATGCAGGAAAAGTTCCTTCTTTTATGCCTAATGCAGTTTATCCCTGAGTGCCCTCTGGGCGGCATAGCCTTGGGTCTCAGTGTGGAATCACAGTAGAGTACAGTGTTACCCCTCGGTTGCAATATAAACCCAATGTTCCATTCATTCCCTGTAAATATATATCATGCATCTTTCTCAATAAAGTTTTGTTTATCCTCAGTACAGAATCACCAGTCTAGCAAAACAGACACGATGAAGACGGAAGAGATGTTGCGGCGCACCAATGCATCCCCAATCAGACGATCTATGAAAAGAAGTGGGATTAAGGCAGCTTTGCCAGGTTTCCAGATGAAAACACAAAGCATACTACAGCCTTTGATCTCAGCCCATTTATCCCTGCATCGCCACTGGCTACCGCGGGCCTTATGTAAAATGCGACAGAGAAAGTCGAAATATTTATTTTAGGAATGGAAGAGATCTCAAAGCAGTGTATGCAACCCAGATGTTATCAGACTGCTATGGCTGGGCTGGAGTTTTACCCTGGTAACAACAACACGCGTTTGGTTCGGATACCTACTTGGTGCTTACGCAGCTGTACAATCCGATGTAAGGGCAGTCATCATTTTAAGAGCGAAACAACATTAATGCTGCTTATAGGTTTAAACAAAGGTTTGCCTGGTAGGCTTTCATGCCACAAAGATTTTGCTATTGTAGCAAAACCAAACTACAGTACTGGATGTTGGATTTAGACTCCACAGAAGTAGCTTGCATAGCTCCACCTCACTCTCCAGTCTCACTCAATAGTGCTTTAACTTTGGGGGTTAACAGTTTTACCGTTTAATCTGGTGCAATAACTAATGTGGAATTGAAAGTAGTTCCTTTCCTCTCCTCTTCTCTTTAGTGTCACCCTTGACTGATGTTGATTCACTGTCTTGTAGGTCTCCAGTGGAAGCCCATGCATCTCCATCCTCCATGTTTTCCCGGACAGGACACTCAGTAGCTCTTCCACGAAGGCTATGCGGAAGTTGACCCTGCCCTGATGCCCTTTAATGCCTAACATCCCACAAGCCTCTTCCCTTCTCTCAGCAATGCCACCACACCTTCAGACGCTGCTCCTGGTAGCACTGTCCAGTGGGCCCCTTCTATCACATGGTGACTCCAGTTTTGCCAGGAAGGAGATCAAGATCGATGGCGACCTGGTCTTAGGTGGGCTGTTCCCGGTCCACGAGAAGGGTGCCGGCATGGACGAGTGCGGCCGCATCAACGAGGGTCGTGGGATCCAGCGCTTGGAAGCCATGTTGTTTGCCATCGATGAGATCAACCGAGACCCAGCACTGCTGCCCGGCGTGGTGCTAGGTGTGCATATTCTGGACACCTGCTCACGTGACACCTATGCCCTGGAACAGGCGCTGGAGTTCGTCAGGGCCTCGCTCACCAAGGTGGATGACACCGAGTTCATCTGCCCTGACGGGTCATATGCCCTGCAGGACAACAGCCCGCTGGCCATAGCCGGAGTCATCGGGGGCTCCTACAGCAGTGTCTCCATACAGGTAATGGCACAGCACTGTGACGCTCACAACATCCATATAACTGTGCTTTAAAAATGATACAAAATAATGCTATATAAAATCATTGCAGATCATCTGAGCAGTGTCATCATTATATCTTATACTTATGGTCCCCAGCTTACAATGGGACTCCTTTCTAAGAGCCCCGTGGCAAGTCGAGTCAATTCTGTCATGTCGAAATTCCCCTTATATGAACCATACGGATATATGAGCAATTAGCATGCATGGAAGCTCCATAAAGCTATTTGCTATATTTTTTTCACAAATTTCACACACTATTTGTGCTAAAATACTGCCAGCATATAATAATAATAATAATAATAATAATAATAATAATAATAATAATAATAATAATAATAATATAGAGTAATGGTAGAACAGAATTATAACTATATTTCATGCTGTGCTATTATTTTCACTTTCATTTCTAAATGTTTTTTTTTACACATTTTCTCTTCAGCAGCACCAGAATACTCACTGTTTTTGCTTATTAGCCATTTTAAATAAAATTGAAACTTGAAGTGAATCAGAAGAAAAAAATTTTGAACAAAATGTAATTGCTGATAGACATACTGACTGAGTCGATAAGAAATGTGGTGCGTTGAATTTATTGTATGGTAGATGGAACGGTCGTTGTTAGACATTATTCAACGAGAAAACGTTGGTACTCGAAAATGGTACAGTAAAATTAAAGGCAAGTCCGAGTGATCACGAGTTGCGTATTTTGTCATTCAAGGACTACCCATGTTTAACTCAGGTTGTGCGTTAAAGTTCAGCTTTCTCCCCTTGTACTGTGACATTAATCCAAACAGGTTTGGTATCCTCTGGGAATTGTTTTGAAATTGTAAAAATGCCTGGTAATAAGATCTGAATCTCATTACCGGTTAGCGGACAGTAATGACAGTGACCTACTTACTTCTTGCCCAGGCCTCCTAAGAGCTCAGCTCAGTTGTGCGACGACATGGGACCTTTACTCCACAAACTACAAACTGACTGGTGCATTATTCACTAGCGCTGCATAGGCAAGTGTTTACTCACCACCGTCCGTCCGTTTCCCCCACGTAGCCCCACCACTCCCACGTCCCAGTCCTGTTCTCCAAAACTGGCTCTTTCTTACCTCCATCATTACTGTGCTACATGCTGCTGCTTTCTAGTATCTCTTGCAGCAGCACAGCAGGGAGGGGGTAATGAGTGCAGTTGTATGGGGGAGGGTGGAATTTGCATAGTTTTGCATAAAATCCCCACATTCCCATCGCTGTACCAGCACAAAGGACCCCCCCTCCACATTTTATCTCCTTTTGGATCCCTAATCTTTTCACTATTCAAGACATGGAAACCCCATTGCTGGTGGTGCGTCAAGTTAATCCTGACCTGAGCAGACTCTTCTGTTAAATAGCCCTTGTTGTCCCTCACGCATCTTTCATCACGAACAATTAGCCATTATTCTCCTCAGATGATGTTTACTGTTGTTTTCCCCTGCTCTCCGCAGGCAGCTGTGGGTGCAAGAGTGGGCCGACTTTATTGTTGTACTTCCGAGAAGACCTTTCTTCAGAGTGTAGAGCATGCTTTAATTATTTGGTGCTGAATCGGGCATAGTAAAATGCTCATGGATGACGATAGTTTGCATAACATTTTATGGTTTAAACATAAAGATTACACTTGTAGATTACCATTTTCCATTTTCCAGTTTCTCTAACTGCACATCCAGTTAGGGCCACAGTGGTCCAGAGTCTGGCCCGGAAGCACAAGGTGTGATGCAGGGCACAATATGAACAGGGTGCCAGTTCATTACAGGACTGGCCTTAGGTTTTTAATTCATAGGTTTTGATTTCCTTTACTTTCACTATCAACCTTTTTTGAGTCCTTCCTTATAATAATTGTCAGGACTCAGTCATGTGATAACCCACAGGGCTTCGGTACCACTGGGTAGTGCGTGTGCTCATACCGTAAGAGCTCTGTAAAAAAGTGAACTAATTGAAGAAATACCAAGCAAAAAAACATCTATGGTCCAATTTCAAAGTGCTTATATGATTTAGTCATATTACCCTGCAAAGGCCCTAACCCTGTTCTTCACAGAGTATGGAATGCTCTCTGTAAAGCATAATAAGTCTTACAAGTTCATGTAAATCCATTGTATTATTTTCTAGCTTGTAAAAACTTGTTTCATAGTTGTGAGAGGCACAGCTTTGATTATATGAAACTACTGTTATCTGGTTTAAAAAATGGTCATGGAGAATATTAGATCAGTTAAACACTGCATTAGAAGAACAGCCATCCCTAATTCACAATGAAATGATTTATTGATTATGCACTTTGTCTCTAGGTTGCCAACTTGCTGAGGCTGTTCCAGATCCCCCAGATTAGCTACGCCTCCACTAGTGCCAAGCTGAGTGACAAGTCCCGATATGACTACTTTGCCCGGACAGTCCCTCCCGACTTCTACCAAGCTAAGGCCATGGCAGAGATCCTTCGCTTTTTCAACTGGACCTACGTATCCACAGTGGCATCTGAGGGAGACTATGGAGAAACAGGCATCGAGGCTTTTGAGCAGGAGGCCCGGCTGCGGAACATCTGCATTGCCACCTCTGAAAAGGTGGGCCGCTCCAATTCCAAGAAGTCATACGATGCTGTCATTCGGCAGCTGCAGCAGAAACCCAACGCCCGGGTGGCCGTGCTCTTCATGCGCAGTGACGATGCCCGTGAGCTACTGGCCGCTGCCAGCCGCCTCAATGCTTCCTTTACTTGGGTTGCTAGTGATGGTTGGGGGGCTCAAGAGAGCATTGTCAAGGGCCAAGAGACAGTGGCTAACGGTGCCATCACATTAGAGTTGGCGGCCCACCCTGTGGAGGAGTTTAACCGCTACTTCCAATACCTGAACCCAGTCAACAATAGGCGCAACCCCTGGTATAAAGACTTCTGGGAGCAGAAGTTCCAGTGCTCCCTGGGAGGGGATGGTGGACGCAAGCCTTGTGGGAAACACCTGGCCATCGACAGCTCCAATTTTGAGCCAGAATCTAAAATCATGTTTGTAGTGAATGCAGTCTATGCCTTAGCCCACGCTCTACACCGCATGCAGCGGACCTTGTGCACCAACACCACGCAGCTCTGCGATGCCATGAAGCCACTGGATGGACGGAAGCTCTACAGGGACTACCTGCTCAACATCAACTTCCGGGGTATGTTCTCGTTGGAGTATCCCAAGGGTTGGGGGATTCTTCTGAGTCTTTAACATTAAGACACCCGGTAGGAACGGTAGGAGAACAGCTTGCAGGAAATAAAATTGAAAAACCAATGATATGCATCAGAAGTTTCCTGATAAAAAATTCACAAATCATTTTATTAACATGCAAATGTGTTTGAAAAGTTCACGTTTGTGCAAAAGGTTTAAAGTTCAGGGTCGCACATGCTTCGCACTTCACGGCAGGTGACTACTGGAAACCCAAACTTGCAATAAACTCCTCACCACACACACTCTGAGACACACATGCTTGTGGGAATGCGGTCTCAGCCTTGCAGTTGGGCGGGAGAAGAGTTGCTGTATTGCAGAACGAGAGGAAGAGAGAGAGAGAGAGAGAGAGAGAGAGAGAGAGAGAGAGAGGGCGGTGGGGGAGTGGGATGGCATGCGTCAGCACGATTCCCTTTGAAATCCCCCATCTTCGGATTTCAAGCAGCAAATCAAAAGGGTGTGGGGGTGCCGTCTAGGATGATAGCGCCTGGCAGCCTGCAGTTCTCACAAACGATATCGGTTTCTCCGCGTAGACGGGCCCACTGGGCCTCAGAGATGTGGGCCACATGCTTCGCCCCCCTTTTTCCCTCCCGCCCCCACATTTGGTCCCAGTTACCTGTTCCAGCCTTTCTCAGTTCTCAGTCATACTGATCATCTGCGTGTGCGGTGTAGGTGAGCACTTTAGAAAGCACTCCAAACTTGGCTTTAAGGTATAGATGCATTAAACCATTCAGCTTTTGCATCATTTCACCAGCAGTGTTTCAAAACTCCCCCTCTGCGAAGAACATGATGAGGGTGATGCCGGCAATGAAGAAGATGCAACTGCCTTCTGCCCACAGGGCTGTGCCTGTGCTCATGAAACTTTACAGAGCAGTGTGTGTTAAAGTTCTGTCCTACTGACTGGCTTTCATCTCTGATGGGAAAAGTTCATGTTCACCCTCCCTTCCTTTGCAAAAATGACCTTTAGAACTAATGCATAAATATTTGAACGACTTCCATACGTTTGAAGCAGCAGAGGATTACAAAAGAGAAGGAAACAGTCTTGCTCGTATTTCATGGGCCTCCTTTTAAATGCTCAGTGTGTTATGGCACTTTGTATACAGGAGATGAGCTGCAAAATCGACGTGTAATGAAACTACGTAGGACAATACGGATGCACTTATTGCAGTAGCTTTTGGTAGAAATAGATGACCAAGAGATGGTGCAAACAGAATTATAGGAAATAATAGAATGTAATCATAGATGTAATGCACTAATTGAATTTTCTCTGAGATGTATGTCGCTTTGGGGAAAAGTGTCTGCTAAATGAATACATGTACATGTAAATGTAATAGAAAAGAGAGCTGCACTGTGAAGGTCGTGTGGTGGTTATGGAAGGTTAACAGTTCATGTCGCAGTTGGGGTTCTTGTGCTGTTTTACCCTACAGTATGGTCTATAAGTTGACTTGTTCCAACAACATTTCTGGCACTATTAACTATATTTGCAGTTATTCATTTAGCTGATGCTTTTCTTCGTAACAGCTTACAATCGTTTACCGTTTTATACAGCTGTGAAATTTTACTGGAGCAATTTTAGGCTAAGTACCTTGCTCGAGGTAGGATTTGAACCTGCAATCTTTGGGTAAACAAGGAGCAGCTGTAACCGCTAACCACTAATTGTCTAACTGCTATGCTACTAACTGCCCTGAACAGGTGAACTGCTTGAAATTATGTGTCCCGCTGGATAAAAACATGACAGGGTGGCAAATGGAGGTCATGGCAGGCTGACGCATCCCAGACGAGCCTCCTGTTCCATTTTTTGGCACACGTGGCATATTTGGTGCTTGTGGAAAATTTTTCCCTCCTAAATGTCTGCTAGCTGCACTATACAAATCTGAGTCTTGCTCTCCTTCTCTTCAGAATAGGGAACATTCTCCCAGCACGCAAGATAATATTTTAATTAAGCCTTCCTGGAGTAAGAGAGACGTAGCGTAGATGTCAAAGTCAAAGCCCGGTGTTGAGCAACAGCATTCATACACTTTGAGCTGCGGGAGTAGGGCAGGAAAACACTTGATGCAGGAGTGTAACACAGAGAATGAAACAGAAATCGGTGCTGTATTCTGTTGTTTTAAACCTGTTCATATTCACTCTGAGAGAGTCTTAGAGATTGTGCACCCCATCCCCAACCCCGCCCCCCTGCGACAAATCAGGAGCTGTGATCCCACACAGTCCCCGAACCTTCGCTCATCTGAGGCAGCAGGGAAGACGGCTCCAATAAATGTGATTTATTCTCCCTGCGCCTTTTATTGTTTGTATGTGTAATATCTCTCTGCCTCGCCGCCTTGCTGTTGAGAGCTGCAGCGAAGCGCCCGCAGGCCAGCATCGAGCCGTGAGCTCAATGGTACGCTGCCAGCGTGCAACCTTCCCTCGCCCCGCACTCGAAAACACTGCTCAAAGTCTTTGCAAGTCTTCTTGTTTTCCTTTCATTTCGTTTATTTATTTATTTGCCTTCCAAGCAGAGCTCAAGTTGTGAGCGAGCGGCTGCGGCGCAATGACACGCGATAACCGGTGCCAAAGCAGGCCGTTTCGTTCAATCGAGATGGTAGCAAGAGAGTAACATTTACAACTGTCTTAGAAAAAAATACAATTTCAACTCGGCTGTCCATGAGAGATACAGTACATCTCAGTAATGATGTGAGAACAGTGAATAACTTGAGGAAGGTGGTGAGAGCGCCGCAGTGTGCGGCGCGTAAGTGTCCGCGTGTTTCTGTCCATCTCTGGGTGCGTGCGGGTGTCGGTGCCTCTGTATGTGATTGTGTGTGGCTTTTGTGTGCATCTCCAAGTGTTTCCCAGTGCGGCGGGGGGGGTGTTTGCATACTGCATACTACTGGAACGCTGCGATGCCCTATCTGCTTGACTATGTTCTTTAAAGAGTGCGAGCGCTTGCAATGCATTGGGGGAGGAGGGTGTTGCGAACCATGCGGTGGAGCCCCAGGGTGGCTCAGGTCTCCTTGCTCTGGGATGTGTGAGTGGGCGTGAAGCATTGACAAATGAGGAAGCACCCAGGCTACCCAGGGGCCTCTGTTTATTTGGCAGAAATCTGATGCATTTTATCTGATTACCTCTCATTTCTGTTGGGTACCTGATATCTGATACGGGGATGGGGAAAGACAGACAAGAGTGCGCACAATGAATTGTGTTATTACAGCGCTCTTGATATCACCTCTATTTATTTACCTCATATTCATTTCCGATTATATTCAAACCATGTATTTATTCCACATTTACTTTTTTCTTCTCAGAGCTACTTCTCATAGCACGCTGAGCCTTGACCCATTTACAGTTCAGAATTCTGGGTGGCAACCCTTCATCCACATTATATATCCTTATTTATTATCTCTTCTTTTTTAACTGAACCGTATTTTTCTCCCTTTTTATCGCTCGCCTCTTGTTTTTATTTTTCTATCACTCCTAGGTCCATTTGAGAGGTTATTACACTTTCTAAAAGACAGGTTTAATTGAGCAGTTTTAAATTATTAAAATTCTGCCAAGAAAAGTTCAGCAGAGATACAGTAGGTAATGGGCCCTGGCACGTAATTTTTAATATGATAAGAGAATTGGTTGGTTGTGAGCATATATAAATGTCGTATTTGTAAATGTAGCTTGGTGGTCCATGTACATGAAAATATATGTATGAATATTACAGTATTTTCAGTTCATGCCCGTTTGTTCAAAGCTTCACATAAACCACATGAAGTATATTGTTACGCAGCCAAACAGCTTTAAAATGTTAAGGTGCAGTGGGACTAGATGGTGTTTTCCAGGACCCTTGCTGGTTTACTTTGATTAATTGTCACATTTACTGCAAGCTTAATGCGGACAAATATGTTAAACATGATCTGAATGTACATGCTCCAGTGGCGCGTAGACTTTCTTCATAAATGTGCACATGCATTTTAATTTAATCTGATCTTATTTACGCTCTGGGGATGCCTAACTGGTATCCGAGGGATTAAAGTGAGTCCAAGGTTGGCCATTGAGGTTGCATTAAAGTAGTGAAAAGATACAGGTCTGTTATTTAGAATCGGAAACGGATAAACAGACTAAACGTTTAAGTCTGCATGAGTCCAAGAGCGCATGATACTGCTCTGGGAGAACCATTAAATATGCAGCGCCTCGTGCAGCAGTGATATTTTTGCCAACTGCACGTTGAGCAGTGGCCTTGAATAGAAAGTGTACACCCTGCTGAACACATGCTGCTTTAGTGGGCGGCGGAGTTTACTTCGTACAGCATTATCGCTGTTTTCTGGGGGCTGAGGGCCACACGGCCGACACGCGGCTGAGCTGAAGGCGATCTGTGCTGAATAAATTACCCAGCTGTATAAATGGGTAAGTAATTCTAAGTACCTTAACATCGTAAGTCGCTTTAGAGAAAAGCGTCTGCTAATTATAAATGTAAATAAATACAGCTTCACCGGGGTTGGAGTGGTATGTTCTCGTTGATTATTTTACAGAAAACTGGAACCTCTCAAGGTCAAAAACAGTATGAAAAAAGCACCTTTTTCAGGATAATCAACATTGTTGTTTCAGATCCAAACAAGCGAAATGTAGACACGGTGGTACAGCGAGTAGTGCTGCTGTCTTACAGTGCCTGGGAAGGTGATAGAACAGGGGTTCGATCCCTGCTCAGTCTGTGTAGAGTTTGCATGTTCTCCCCGTGTCTCTGTTGGTTTCCTTTGGGTGCTCTGATTTCCTCCCACACCCTGAAGACCTGTTGTTGAGGTTCACCTATAGTGTGTGAGTGACAGAGATAGTGTGTTCCACTGATGTATGGATGAGTGACCCAGTGTAAGTAGTGTATCTAGCAGTGTAAGTCACCTTGGTCAATAAGGTGTGTGGGCTCATAACACTACATAGTGTTCATTGGAAGTTGCTTTGGAGAATACCATCTGCTCAATGAAAGTAAACAAGCTCAGTGTGCTGGTGCAGTACCTGTGGGACATGGGGAGTGGTTAAGGAACTGTTCTGATGAACATTACTTTTCACAGGGTACTGCAGTGCAGCCCTTGAGTGAAGAACTCATCCACAAATTCTCTGGAAAATGTCTAGTTGTATAGCTCAGAAAAGGGAAATCTAATGTATGGAGGTCACCCTGAATGATGTCATCTGCCACAAAAATGCAAAACGGAAAGTACACGTAATCGTTTCAGAATCGGTGGGCGGAACAAGCAACCTTCATCTGAAGGCAGAGCAGCCTCTGGCAATGTCTACTGGGTGGTGCAATGCGGAGACCCGTTTGGCTGAGTGGCAACCTTGGGCGATGTCAAAACTGTGCATCTCCCCTTGAATTGTCCTGCTAAGCAATTACTGACAGAAGTCGGGAGACCCGGGCGGCTCCCAGCACACACTAGTCTAAAGCCCAGTCCCAGAAAGGACCCTTAAGATACAGGATGTCAACACAAGGCCTCGAGTGGTTGTATTGAGTGTCCAGGGCATCATTTTCATTATTACCCATTTAAGTGTTGAGTCATTGTGACACTGTGAACTTTTTTCTTGTTAGTCATGTGTTGCTGCTGCTTTGTAAAACGAGTAAGTTTTCCCATTTCGCAGTTGCATTCATACCTCTGGTTTTTGTGTCTTTAATGGGAAGCTATGATGTCTTATGGATGTTGGCAGCCGTGGGTGTAGGGTTCTGGAAAACATGGACACTAATTAAGTCTGTATAAACGGTAGGGGTAAGATAGAAGGTATCCACAGTACTTTGTGTCTGACCAGATTGTCTAATATTGCGGATACTTTTTGACTTACCCTCACATACCCGTTGGAGACCCGTGGCCATGTTGGCATTTTAGTTACAGTTGTTTCATGGATCCCACATCTGCAGATTGCAGATACGGAACCGTCGCAGTCCTTCAAGATTACAAAACTGGGACGATTAAAATGTTTGTGGTAGTGAATCTACTTTTCGGCTCAGGCCTGAACACAACTTGTTGACGCCATGAGCTGTTCATCAGCTATGATAACTGGAAACTGACAAGCGCCTTTCAACGGCTGCGGTTGAAGATTTCAGGGATTTGCGCTCTCGAATTTGGTCCACTTAATGACAGTTTCACAAAACCTTGCAAGTTGATCTCTTTACATCGTAAAACAAAAATAAACAGCATGGCTAAATCGTGTACACGGACATTGTTACGCAGCCAATCAGCGCTCTGCATTGTGTGGGCGCGCCTCGAAGGCAGACGGGGAAAGAATGTATTGAACATAAGCGGCTTTCGCTGCAAGTGACATAATGTTTTATTTGAATACTGAATAGATGGGGGGGATCTGGCTCCGATACGTGGCGTTTCAAAACCACAGATGATTGGCTTCGTACCCAACGGTTATGTAAGCTGCAGCGTTCCGTCAGCAGCGCTTTGTCTCCTCTGCTTATCACAGGTTACACGAATAGCCACAAGCGACCCAGAGACAGCCGAACCATGAAGAGCCTTGCGTAGCTTAGGAGAAGAGAGCACGACTAAAGCGTGGAGGCAGAACGTCCCTAAATAAAATCGCACAAGGAGCGGGAGACATGCTGGCAAGTGTCAATGAACGCGCCGTAGAAGAACGCCTGCCTCCGTGAGGCCATCATGCCATGTCATCGCCTGTACAGAGGCCTTTCCGTGTTGGCAGGGGTTTGCGCGACGTGGATCAGCGGAGGGTCCACGCTAGCTAGCGCGTCCAACGTCCGTTTCATACAATGAACTCAAGTGGCTCCATCGTCCAGGCCGTAGAGAGCGGTCGAGCGTCGCCTTCTTCCGTCTCCATTTGCGCTGCTCTCCACTCTTCCCGCTGATACTACGTCGGCTTCAGATGAAAAATTCCCTTTCTTGTAGCTGTTGGGTAATATCAAAAGTGCAGCAGCTTTTTGCTGATTTCCCTGGCCATAATTCTTCCCGAGCTCGGGAGGATAAGCTTGAGAAGAATGTGCTCATATACTGTACTTTATTTATTTTACTCCTACTTTAATTCTGGATCGAATTTGTATTTGATGCTGTATTTTTCCCTTTTTAATCAAAATTAACACATTTGAGTGTATTTCACATTAGTTTTGGTAAGCAGACGTTTGCAAAGGCAATTTCTCGGCGTCCAAATAGAGGTGTGTTGTCATTTTCTCTGCACTTAATATATAATAGTTGTTTTATTGTTATTTTTACTGTCTTTCATATTGTGTCACTTAATATTCTTTTCACTGGTAGATTTGGGTTTCTAACACCATGTTCTTCTACACTCGATGTAAGCTGGGATCTTCCGGTCTGTCGAAACTCAGATTGCTCATGGAAGGCATCCTCGGTGGAGCAACATTTGCTTTTAAACCAGGCATCGGGTTCGATAAGTACTGAATAAGAAAGGTTTGGGAGAAGGTGGACCGGCACACTTTTGCGTGGGGAGTCTGTTCGATTCCCAGGCGGAGACACACTGAGGAATGTGTGTCAGTGCCAAGCAAGCACTAAGCCGCCACAAGTTGTGAATCCAGTGGGTTTTTTTTTTCCACCGCAACACATCACACCACTTTTCATCATACTGTTAGTGCTGCCAGGTCCCAAGGATCTTCATTCATACACTTACACATGTGGTTTTGCTCGTTCTGAAAACCTTCAGGTCACGGCCATCTCGTCCATAACAGTTGCACTTACTGGCGAAACGTCACCACAGGTTTGCCCCTGAATACACCCATTAGTCTGGATCAGCGGGAAACTTTGGCATAACCGTTGAAAAAGTTTGCGGGGAAGAGAAATGCGAAATTGAAACAGCATTATAATGTACAGCCGTGTGTTTATTAATTAAGAGGCATTATGTCTACTTGAGGCATCCCATTCGCAGTAGCTACACCTTTAGGGTTCCAGATGTGCTCCTTCCATTCTAATTTGAAGTATTTCTCTTTGGTGTCGCTACCAGCCACTAGGACCCTCATTGAGGAGAGACTGCACTTACATCCTTGCTGTCGCAGATGCAGCTTTATGCCTTTTTCGATTGTGTGAGGGCCCTCAATCCGCTCGTGATTCGAGAGGTTCGGAAATGTAACACTGCCACCTAGGGTTACCTCGGCTTTATTCGTCACTACACTTAGCATTTTTTCACCAAGGGCCGCAAACATTACCGTTCTGGTCCGAGGGCCGCAGAAGTGGAAATCGCAGAAAGTGATGTTCAGAATCTTAAATGTGCGAAAAATTCTAGGTGTGGTTTGTGTCTTCAAGATTACATGTCTAACTATGTGTTATCATGTGATACAGTAGAATTCATCCGATTTATGGTGGGTGTGCTAAATATTCATAATCTCACAAATATTCTTGTAAGCCACATTAAGTGAAGCTGTGGACCATAGATAGTCCTCGGGCAGCACATTGGACATCCCTGTTCTAGAATCTCTATGCCTCTCCCCCATATAATTATCATTATAATTATACTGTATTTATTGACTGTAGCAGCAGGTACTGTGTTAGATAGACCTGCTGCCTTTGGTCTTGGAGGTTGTCGGTTCGAAACCCACCACCTGCTGCAACACCTCTGGGAGAAGTACTTACCCTGAACTGCTCCAGTAAAACTTACCCAGATGTACAAATGGGTGGATAATTGCAGGTATCATAACAATGCAAGTCACCTTGAAGAAAAGCCAGATGCTTAAACGTAAATAAGAAATGCAGTTATAATTTATTGAATTTATATTATATATTTATTAATATATTTATAATTTGTTAGTAATTTATACGTACTGTGAGCTTTTGTAAGAGCAATGTCTAAGATAACTGCATGGCCTTGTACGGTAAACATTCTGCAGCGTACTATAAAAAAATGAGGTTAATCAGAAGAGTTTAAAATGAAATGCTGTGACTACATTGTTCAGAACATGTGTGCTGATGAGTCAGGCAAGGATATTTACCAGCATTGTGCACGTACTGTGCTTTTCGTACTGCTCTATTTTCAGAGATATTCCATATACAGCAAAGTGAATCTTTCGGTGCCAGTTTGCCCAGCTTCCACATTACTGTACAACTGAGCGTTGCTAAGCGTTCGAGCTTCTGACATTAGTATGGTCCTTTTAAGGTCCTTTTGAAGATAATTTCTATCATTGGTAAGTCTGTTATGAGTAAAGCTGCTGTTGTCTTGCGTAATGTGCTCACACTGGAAGCACGGATAATGTTCAGGTACTTCTGGTTCCAAGTGTTCATTTCTTTAGTCGTGGTGTGAATTTTTTGGTGGCTTTCATAAATACGTTGGGACTGAGCATGTACTGCATATCCCTCCATCAGTTTGACAGAATCTTTATGACAGTTTCATAAACGCAAATACCGAGGAGCGAATGGTTCTTCTTTGAAGGTAATAATGTAGGGAGGATGGAATAATCTATAGCTCCATCTGTAATCCGGACGTTTTCTCTACGTTACAGAACCTTTGTTGTTTTCCTCTCTTTCTGAACTGTTTGTCTTCACTTTCCAGCTCCCTTTACTCCCCCTGGGGTTGAAAGTGTTGTGAAGTTCGATGCGTATGGTGACGGCATGGGTCGCTACAACATCTTCAACTACCAGAAGAGAGCAGACAAGTACTCCTACGTCCATGTGGGTGAGTGGGCAGAGATCCTGACTCTCAACAATGACCTGATCCAATGGCCACGCCTCTCCGTGCCCACCTCCCAGTGCAGTGACCCTTGTGCCCGCAATGAGATGAAGAAGATGCAGGCTGGAGAGTTTTGCTGCTGGATCTGCACTCCCTGTGAGCCCTATGAGTACCTGGCCGATGAGTTCACCTGCGTGCCCTGTGGGCCCGGCCAGTGGCCAGGTGAGGATCTTACAGGATGCTATGACTTGCCAGAGGACTACATCATGTGGGAGGATGCCTGGGCCATCGGACCTGTGGCCATTGCCTGTGTGGGCTTTGTCTGCACCTTGCTGGTGGCCGGTGTCTTCATCCGCCACAACAACACACCGTTGGTGAAAGCCTCTGGCCGTGAGCTCTGCTACATTCTCCTGCTGGGTGTCCTCATGTCCTATGGCATGACTTTCTTCTTCATCGCGAAGCCATCACCTGCCATCTGCGCAATCCGTCGCCTGGGCCTGGGCACCTCCTTTGCCGTCTGCTACTCAGCTTTGCTCACCAAGACCAACCGGATTGCACGCATCTTCGGCGGCGTGAAGGAGGGCACGCAACGGCCACGGTTCATCAGCCCCAGCTCCCAGGTCTTCATCTGCCTAAGCCTCATCTCGGTGCAGCTGGTCATGGTGTCCATCTGGTTGCTGCTGGAGGTTCCTGGCACACGCCGCTTCACACTGCCCGAGAAGCGGGAGACGGTCATCCTCAAGTGCAACGTGCGTGACTCCAGCATGCTGCTCTCCCTGTCCTACGATGTAGTGCTGGTCATCCTCTGCACCGTTTACGCCTTCAAGACCAGGAAGTGCCCGGAGAACTTCAACGAGGCCAAGTTCATCGGCTTCACCATGTACACTACCTGCATCATCTGGCTGGCTTTCCTGCCCATTTTTTATGTCACATCCAGTGACTACAGGGTAAGTAGAGCAGTCTTGGAATTTAGCAGGTACCAAAATGTAGCAGGTACTTAGTTACCAAAAGCCACGAGAGAACATCTCATCGCTCTCATGGCAATGTTCAAAGCTCTAGCTCTTGCAATAAGACATGTCTATGTCGATCAAAGGACTGACCACCCCAGCTCAATTTTAAGATGCTGAAATGAATGACACCTTTCATTCATCTTCAGCTGCGCTCTCTATCTGAGTGTGTATAGGCCTTAATATCAGCGTGCACTTATTTCCACATTACTGCTTGACAAACCACTCCAGAGAGCATGCAGAGATTGCTGACATACTCAAAAGCTGACAATGGCGTGATCTTCAAATGCACGCTCAATTACGTAAAAAATATTTGCATTTTACTATAGTCTTCAGGGAATGCTGGTGAGAGTGCTGGAGTAGGCATAGCTTCTGAATGGAAATCGGATTTATTATGGCCACTGAGTCGGCCGAGGAGCTTTCCCACTCCATGGCTTCAACATGTAGCCTGTCATTCAGCAGTTGGGAACTGATGGCAATTTATTACTCTCCATCGTGTAACACACAAGCTTTTCTTTGTTAAAATGCTTTATTCACTAAATCTTGCGTCGCTTCCGTGATTATTCATGAGCTTGACGCTGACCTTTAACCCCTGCAGGTGCAGACCACCACCATGTGCATATCGGTGAGCTTGAGTGGCTTTGTGGTCCTGGGGTGCATGTTTGCCCCCAAGGTGCACATCATCATGTTCCAGCCACAGAAGAACGTGACCAGCCATCGGCTCAACATGAACCGCTTCAGCGTTGCTGGCACGGGGACAGGGTATTCGCACGGTAAGCCGCCCTGCTCCTCAACTGCTGGCACGTCCTACATGTTCCACACACTCTGGCTTCTTGGAGCAGGCAGGTGGCTTTGTGACGTTCTTCCCAGGCACTCAACTTATCTTCTGTCCTGTTTCTCACCTCAGCATCCGCGATGGCAGACGTGGGCAGGGTGACAGGTTCGTAGATGTTCTTTAAGAAATCTCAGAGCCACTTGGCAGCTTTGTGGTCTTTCACCAGCTTCATTTCTGTGTCTTGTTACTATGCCCGTGGGGGACAGAAAAGAGAAAATTCACAGAGAAAGTGCATAGAAGCAATGAGAGCCTAATACTGCAGCGATACAGAAAAATTGAGGTTCTTAACATTTCACGAATATCAAAAGCAGCCGTAACTTAAACTTATTCAGCATTAATTTGTAAGTATAAATCCGACAAAGGCAAACTGGTATCAGTTATAATTCCAGATGGACAAAGGTGGGCATGCATCTAAGGTGCCTGAGAATTTTATACAGTCGAGGGGTTTGCACTGGAATAAAGAGGAAAACGGAAAACGAAAGATTCGTGCTCATCCGTTCCTCTCTTTACAGCATCTGTGAATGCTCGCTACGTTCCCACCGTTTGCAACGGGAGAGAGATCGTCGACTCCACCACGTCCTCTCTGTGACCATGTAACCACCTAACCCCAGCTTAGACTGTTAGCAAATTTGCACATGTTGTGCACCCTCCTGTGATCTAGTGTCATGTATGTAGAAAGTATGTATTAAATTATTTTTAAGGGCTGTACATATTAACTGACGTTGTAGAGAAAAGAAAAGGAAAAACTTTTTAGGCTGTTTTTGGGACTTTGTTTTTGATAGTTTTACTATGCTTTGTAAATAACCATGACCTCCATTGTTATGCGGTCAGTTTTCAACCGTAACAGACAGTAACAGGACTGTCTGGCAATATGGGACAAACTTTCTTTGTCTTGTTATTTTGTAGGCCTCATTGTTATAATTAATTCAGTATGCATTTCTATGTTGTACTGTAAATATAATGTGTACATTAAATTTAACTGATGGTTTTAACAGCACAAACTAAAAAGGCAAACAAAAAGAAAATGAAGCACAGTTCATATTCAAAGAAAAAAAATCCAACTACTGATCAGTGTTAATAAAATCTGTGATACCTATAAAACTCTTTTGGGACATTCATAGGAAAGTTTTCAAGGATCCTGGTACTGGTATTGTTAATGATTAGCGAACGGTTAGTGAAATGTAATGTTTAACAACGGCTTTTTGTGCCTTAAATTGCGTCTTGGTAGTTTTTCAGAGGCTTTCTTGTCAGGCTGTGTGCATGTAGACAGAGCAGGCAGCTGCCTTTATGTGGACTGTTTACAGTTTCATAAGTGTGTGTGCTGTGTTTTTACCTTCAGTTTATAAGCTGTTGTTTCCATAGCGATAAAACTATCCCAGCTGACCAACACTGAGTGGTGACATGGAGCAGTAATAAGGGATGAGAGTTTTCTGGAGGGAGTGTGAAAGTCTTTGTGATTTGTGTTTATGTCGTTGTGAAGCACTTCCAAGTAAACCTGTGAAATAACAAAGAGAAAGACAGAACACGCAAAACAACAAAGAGGAGAAACTGAGAGCAGACCGATAGTGCAGTAACTAAGAACGTGAGTATTCCCAAAGCCATTCATATTTATTAAATCATCAGGATCACAATTAAGAACAGGTATAAATTTATGGTGACTTTTTACAACTCAGCTTTAATGTACATCACTATACAAAAATATATAAAAGGGTGAACAATGGAGCTTGCAAATAACATCTGGAGAACATTGGTATTGTTTGGTCTTCCAGTTTGTGTACATTTTAAAGCAGGGATTTGTTTTTCCACAAGACCTACACCTTTAAAGAAAAACACATTTAATCTAACCTAATTGGCCTTTCTTCAAGGAATGGAGAGTTCTACTGGCAGTAAACAGATATGAGAGATTAAATATTAACTCAGACACAAAGACTTGAATGCCCATACTTTAAAAAAAATATATATATCTATATATATATACAGTATATACCGGTAGTGTATATACGTATCTATCTATATATATACTGTATATTGTATATGTATTGCTGCTCTTAACTGCATTGAACATACTTTAACAATGAAAAATTGTGGTCTAGTGTTTTTGTGGTGTTATTGTTTAAGTTTCCCAATGTCAATGGAAGCTTATACATGTGTGGGAAAAAATGGAAAAAAAAGATCTGAATAGTCCCCCAGTTCTTGCAGTTGAACAAACTAAGACACAGAAAGATGTGTTTGCTGGGAGAAAGAATTGGAAGCAGTGGATTATATAAAGCAGTGTCATGCCCAGAGTCTTTTTTTAACTTTTGCTGCGACATATAAGAGATTCCAGCTCTTTGTTGTTGGGCTTATCTGCTCACTGCTGGGCCTGCAGTAGGGAGATACACACCGAGCGACAGGCCGCTGTGGACGACCGCCGCGGGACCCATTCTCTGCCTTCCTCACCGAGTTTCTGGGACTGTTTCTGTCCCATCCTCCGACCACACAGAGGACAAGACCGTAGGGGACTGGAGCGTACGGCTCCGATTCCTGCCCGCTCTCACCCAGCGGCGCCGGGGCAGCCCCGAGGCGAGCAGACACATCTCCAAAACTGCCGCCAAACACGTTTACAGACAGACACGGAGCTGCGGCTCTGTGGGGAGAGCAGGAGGGGAGGCATGCATTTCCCACGTCTCGCTGGAATACCAATGTTCTAGAAAAGGAAAACTTGAAAAACTAGATGACAGTTTGTAAATTCAACTTTTCATGAGCTCAAATACAGACTGACTAATGGGACAAAGAGGAATCTGTTGCTATGTTGGGCCCAACCGGGCCAGGCCAAACTTAGTACGTATAAAGCAATAGAAGGGTGCTCCTGAAATGAGCAATAACAAGGGCGGGATGGCATCTCAATAAATCAGTAACCATTCTCTGTCTGTCTTTGCGTCTTTGTTTTGGCAATTGCTTGCAGTGCTGGGATGGAAAGAGCATAAAGGCAGGTGCTCCTCTACCTACGGTTCCCATTTTAAACATAAAACGAAAAAGAGTTAATTATGACGACCATAAAAGTCGTAGCCTACGGAGATGAAACTCCTTACAGACACGTGATAGTATGTTGGATACTACACTGCTAGCATGGGCATGACTTACACTGCAGCTGTTTGAATGAGCTGCAGCACTAGTGACAGAATGACTTACGCTGCAGTTGCATGAATTAGCTACACTGCTAGCAAGAGCATTAACAGAAATCTGTTCTGTAAACACTCGGGACAAATGTAACTCATTATACATTGAACTTCAGATCTATCACGGACGGATACGATGTTCGCATGTTTTTCCATAACCTAAAATGAGACAAACCCTTCCGCTTACATGAAAAATAATGTCGGATTTAAAAACTGCTACTCCAGAGCCAAAGAATATTCATTGGCCTTATGAAGAAACATCTCACAGGTAAAAACAGAGTAATTAATGGTTTATTAGTTATAATTTCTTTGCTCTTCAATGGTGTGAAAAAAGCACAACTTTACCGGATTTCAAAAGACAGTGAATCTGATGTCACACATTTGGCGCCTCTCTTTCGCTGTCCTCACCACATTCATGAGGAATATAGAGACAGTCTGACAGATGATCCTGTTTTTCTCAGCCATCTAGGCTGAAGAACAAGGGAAGTTCACTGCTACAGAGACTTTAACTCCTCCCTTATTTATTTACCGTGTTCTGCTGCCTTTCCTGGGTGTGCAGCTGAAAACAGTGTTAAAAGCCAGCTTTGATTAATCTTATAATCACAGCACCAGTTTTTACTTATGGCGCCAAAATGCATCTGTTTCAGCAGAAAAATCAATGAAATCTTGGATTTGTATGTTCCTTGAAATAATAATAAAGCTAACAAAAGCACTAGACTTATTTCTGTGACAACCACTTTCATTCTGTTTATTGGGCTTCTCAGTTTTAGTCTAAATTACTTGCAATATATAGTTCATATGTATGAGCTGTGTGTTATACAACTGTGTATTGAAAAAAATACTGCAAAAAAAATAAATGGGGTTCATTCATTTCAAAGTACAATTTACTTTTCCAAAAATACAGGTCTGTACAAATCAAGGCTCCACTTTCTCATGCAAATCAGAGAGTAAATAGAATCACAAATCTTTTCACCTGGTACCTGTTAGATATGTACCACTGGAGTAATTTGTCGAAACACAATGGACAACCTTAAACAATGTCACAGAACAATCCGGGCTCACCTGTATAAGCGAAGACTAGAAAACTATGTGAGGGAAATTATCGTTGGGCGTGCAAAACTGATTCACGTACATCCAGCGGTAAAGACAACACATGATTAAAACATAGACAAGAGACATGAGTTTTCAAAATCAACATGTACACAGACAGATGATGAAACCTGCCAACATCACAGCATATCAACGATATCTTACACCATATTTCCAGATTGAACAAGAAAGGGTTTAAGAGGCCTCACAACACAACTATGGCTTTTTAATTACACAAAAATGAACAAGTGGTTTTAAAGCTTTCCCAGAATTCTGTTCTCTTACCATATTGAATTGAACATGGTCCACACATCATAAGAGCTCTCTCACACACAGGACAGATAAAATGTCATGTTTGAATTCAACCAAAAAATTTAAAGGGAAATATTCCACTGGTACCATTGTAAGAAACTGTGATAACAAGCATCTAAAGAGAATGGTAAGACCCTGCTGTCAAAAGCCCCACGGAGAGCAACCAGTGTGCAGGTTTGCAAAATAATTTTCAGCAATGTGTCAGAAGTGCATCTCTACCTGAGCAGAAGCGAAAACCTACACAACCCTCCTTGCCTCACAACTCCCTTCTGGCAAGAGTATCCCTTCCCTCCATGTTATAAGGCCACCAGAATTAGACATCGCCGGTTGAGATCAGGTCATTCCGAAGCTCGTTGTCAACGGGTTTTCTGAGGTCCTGATGCTGCTGGTTCTCTGTGTCCCCGGAACTTTGTGTCAGCTCTCTCCCTTACCCACACACCCATCGCTCTGCAGAGGAAGGCTTCAGCTGAACAGACTCACAGCTCTCACCGTTGCCCTGCGAAGAGGAACAGATCGCACACAGTGACACCCGACACCCTTCCCTAAAACCTTGCTGAAACTGGTGGTTTTATTAAGGAGCCATATTGGGCAGTGGACTATAGCTTCTATCAATTTCCAAAGTGACTAATATGTCAAACATACAGCCCACTTTCGTGAAGAGACATACCTTTGTGGCTATGGACTTCAGCTTTCCCAGCAGTGACGGTTTGTTGGAGTAGACCACCTCATCATCGTTGTCCTCGCCTTCCATGATGGCACAGCTGTCAGCAGCAGGGAGCTCGCACTCTTTGTTGGCCGTCATCACCAGGCGTGAGTACTTGTACTCCAACCTGTCAGTGCAGAAGAGCAGAACAGCACTTCAGTCTCGCTCCATCGACTTACTGGTTAAAATGCAAAGGAGACTGGTGGCATGGGAAACTCTACTTTTATTAACATTTTCATGTAAATAAAGTGCTGAGTGCTGGAAACAATTCCTGCAGCTGCACAAATGCGCAATGGTCCCAACCAAAATGCCTTCAAACTACTCATGGTATCGTCACTGCAATACCACTATGTTGTCTTTTCCAACATTTTATGAAAAATACATGTCTGCGAATGTTTCTCAAATATATTGTGGGTACAACAGGAATAAACAGGGCATCTAAGAGAGCAGAATGCTGTTAAAAACTCAACCAAGTCTGCATACTTCTTGTTCTTCTTCCAAAAGTAGCAGGTGAGAGCAATGAGAAGCACGGCCATGAAGGCCCCAATACCGGCCCCGACTTTCAGCCAGAAGTCGATAGACTCGCAGGGCGTGGTCTTCTTCGCCGGCAATGGTACCCCTTTGGTGCAGAGCTTTGGTTCATTCCAGACATAGTGCTTATCCTGGAGGTACAGAGAGATGTGTCACTTTTCCATTGGTTGATGTGGTGTGAAAATATGTTCAATAAGTTAATATTTTCAAGTGATTAATATGTTCTAGTGTGATGCAAAAGTTGAGATGTCCAGAAAGTGCATGCTGTCTGTTTAATGCAATGGAAAAATTGTTGACAGAGAAACAAAATGCAAAGAAAGTTTGTTGTTGACCATTGCCATCACTTTTGTCTAGAGGAAATCATTTCCGCGTCAGACGCAAGAGAAGTTGTGAAAGTGTTGCCATGCCTTATGATGTATGCATGAGCTTGCAAATACAAAGAGGCAATGCAAACCGATCAGGGAGACATCCAGCTGTCTGAGGCTCTCCCATCGGCCAATACTGTTGTGAAAAGTCTCTAGGTGTCTGAGTGTTTTGTGTGGATCTCCTGCGGCTGATCGGTTCCAGAAAAGAAAGGAAATTTCTTTCATATTGGCAATTGTAATAATAGTTCAGAGAAAAATTACTGGAAAAATGGACCGATGATAGATGGTTGAGGCCAGCATAGAATGGGTTCACATGTCTATGGCAGTGAGCTTCAAAATGGCAAGGCTACCTGGATGCCGTCCCGACAAGCACCCTCAATCTCATGGAAGTCAGCTTCTGTGCAACGTGGGCAGGCGTTGGCACTCTCCCACAGGAAATAAAAAGTACATCCATCACAGGTGCCTGCTGGACATTTCCTGGAGGAATGAAATGGAGGTCAGACTGCAACTGGGAGAGCAGCAAGTCATTCAGTCCAGAAGCGGTAAAAATTTCTCTGACTCGTTACAGAGGTTCGACACCTAAACGCACACCTTCTCCGAGATCCCAGATCAATGGCTTAAACTCTCACCAAGCTTTTGGAAACAACACCCATGGACTTGACATCAAAGATAACCTAGAGGCGTGTGATGTTACTTTCATTGAACCATAAAGAAAAAACAGTTTCTACTCGAAGTGAAGAGCCACAAGAGACCTGAGATTCTGCAAATTCAGCTCTTCGAATGATTCAAGTCATTATTGCTTTCAAGTACTCCCTTTTCAAAGAGCTGATAATTGATACTATAATTAGCTTGAGCTGCAGCACGAATAACACTACAACTCTTTTGTATGCTCATCTGTAACCCCTGGCTCGAGCGCAACCTCTTCACCAGAATGTCCTCACAAGACATCAGAAGGCGAAAAAACCAAAAGATCGCACAGAGCCAAGTTTCTGAAGATGTCATGTTGCCTCTAAATGCTCTATGCGACTGTCTACCTACAGGGCAGGGGCCTTCTCTTCCGGAACTCGTGACTCTGGTGACATTGCTGTCACACTCATTCACAGAGGAACTGACACACAGAGAGGATTGGTGCTTGAGATCTGATGATTTACCAAGCTCTTAAGCAACAGAAGTTCAATCCCCTTGCGTCTCTGCACATTTCGCTAATGACCACCCTAATCCCCAGGACTTTGCCCTCCTGCATTGTCCCATGGA
Source organism: Scleropages formosus (assembly GCF_900964775.1). NCBI lineage: Eukaryota > Metazoa > Chordata > Actinopteri > Osteoglossiformes > Osteoglossidae > Scleropages > Scleropages formosus. Next base: position 21,043,690 of record NC_041810.1, read on the forward strand.
AAACACACACAGTTTACTGTCTCGCAGACAGGGATCTTAGCAAAGTAGCGACTGCTCAAGTACACTGACAATGGACTGTGCGATTAAATGACCTGCATTTTTTGTACTGGCAGCTGAGGGAACAGCGCTCAGAAGTCTTGTTCCGGCAGTATGCAGACAAGGAGCGGTACCTGGGTAAGGTCAGCTCTCCACGGGCACTTTTCTCCGGGTTACAGCGCAGTTTAATAACTGTGTTCCGCCCTCGGTCACATGACGATGTGGCCTGGGGTGACCTAGAACAGTAATACACCTTTTTTTGAAAACAGCACCAAGACAAGGAGTGCCATAACAGGGTGTTCTGAAATACATAGATTTATATCTCCTGGAAAGAAACTGCAATGTTCCAATAACTGCTGACATGTAAAATCGTTTTCCCCCATGGCATGCAGTGGGGATTAACACCAAAGGGTACATATAATACACATTCTCACACATATTCCATGTATGCATATACAAACACCAATCATGAAGGCCCATGCACACCTGTAAGGTTGTGTGTATATGCACAAAAGGCACACATGTGTCCTCAGAGACGTATATGCCTTGCTACTCTGGTGACATATGATTGTAACGCTCAACCCCTATTGTACACATTCCCTCGACTTGACCACCGCTGAGACATGACCTGTTATGAAAAAGCCCTTTGTCCATAGTGTAACACAGACGCCCTGAAGCGAGAGACAGAGAGGGACCAGAGAGCAGAGTTCAGAAGTTCGAGTCTCTGTCTGCTGCTTGTTCTGATTCCCTTCTCTCCTCGAAACCCTCATTTCAGCCTAAAGGGTTTGAGAATAAAAGCCTATTGAAAACAGAAACCATGTGTCTTCTAGTGAGAAGAACCAGGCAACTGTCACACACCCAATTTTAGCAATGTGATTAATTTTTCCTCTTGATCTGTTTGACACAAACCTCTTTTGGAAAACTAGAAATTGATGCCATGCTCTGTACCTACCAGTAAAAGAAGTTGACGTCTGGAATCTTCTTTGAAGACTCGGGGAACAGGCCTGGTTTGATGGTGACATCACCGAGTGTGCTTTCCACTGTCACTCCTTAGGACCCCGTTGGACAAAAAGCCAGCCATGCATTTTTTAAGGAAAAAAACAGAGCGGTATTCATAAAAGCACAGGAACAATAAACAGAAAACTGCTAACAAAAGCAGAGTTTCTCGGAAAAAGTATAAAATGGGCCTTTAAAGAATCCAAAGGATGTTATGTAATACAAAATATTTACCACTTGAGTTGAGTTTTAACAACCCCCTTCTATCGAATAATCACACTCCCATCATGAATGACTGGCCCCTTTGCCCAGCAAATTTTTCCTTGTAGGAAGAGTAATAAACCTCATGGGGAGGCAGACGATAACGACAAAGCAATTTCACGGCGGGATGCTCTCGGTGCAGCCCAGAAAGACTGCCTATGGCAGCGTTCTAGAAGGGGCTCTCTGCGGCTCTGCTCCGAGCTTCATTTGCATATGCTTTGTCACAACTCCATTTGTGCCCCAGAGGAACCGGGACCCTTTTATTCCGCAAAGTCCCTGTCACTGGCATTGTTTCAGCAATGCAGGGGATGAGTCATACAGGTGACTCAGAACGAGCTTCCCGTCACAGGCAAAAAGAGTTGAGAGAGGAGAACCAATAGACGTCCTCATCACACTACTACTTTTTTCTGTCTTTTGCATGTCCCACCACTCTCTCCTGTCCCACAGTTGCTTTTGAATCTCACCCAAGAAGATGTCTGCCAGACTAATGGACTGGGAGGACAGGGCTGTCCTGAAGCCCCGCCCATCCGAGGGGATGATGGTCGACTGGCAGATGAACGTCTCCACATAGTTGACGAGCTCTCTGGATTCGCGCTGCACGTCCTTGCTGGCTAGGTCCGTCACATTGTCCATGCACACAGCCGCCTTTTTGCCCTGGACCAAAAAAGCCTGTATAGTGAGACTAAATAAAAATATACTCCATCACCTTTATAATCCTCGTTCAGACAGCTGAAGGGATTAGGTTGTAAATACCTTCTTTAAAGCTGTTTCACAACTGTCTTGTCTTTTGTGTTAAAAGCCTTAACGGCTTCCGCAGCGAGACGCTAAGCTGCAGCACTCGTTGACCAAAGCCTCTAGGGGTTGAGGCTTCGGTAAGTCTCGGTAACACACGGTAACAGGTGCGTGTGTGATGGACGGACCGTGCGCCACTGAACCTCACCTCATGTCCGCACAGGCTTACATTGAAGACATGGAAGTACTTGGTCCCCTTGGAAGTGAAGCTCGGCCCATTCGTGATGCTTGCTACAGGACTCAGTTGAGTGAAGTCGTAGGTCAGGGTCTGGTTTGCCTCCATGTGTGAGAAGCTACAGTCACTGAAGCACACGGAGTGCTCCTTTGCAGGACGGGAAGAGATGCAACAAAAGACGCCATTAATGAGCAATATGCGTTGGAGCGCTGTGCGGTGGTTCAGGACCATGGAGAGCGGCCTGGACCATTATGTCATTAAGGGCCAACAAAGGAGGCATTGTAAAGCCCCCCTCACACACACACACACACACACACACAAAATAGCTCATCTCTGATGTGTCTCCAGAGCAACTTAACATAACCACCCCCAGTGCTCAGATAAACCCCGTGTTTGTCTAACAGTCAGCCCACGGCCCTCCCACATGAAAAACACGCGAGTCCAAACAGACGGGCGGAGAAAACGCAGACTCTCGTGCTGCAGTTGGGGGAGTGAGTTCTGCAGAGACATACGTGCCGTCTGCCTGTCATAGGGCAAAAGAGTTCGTTCAGCAGTTCGGAGAGGAGATGTCTGCAAAGCCAGATACCTGACACGTATCAGTGAAGTGAACGGGAGACAGGACAACGGTGTTCTCATAAAGCATAAAGTCTCTCATACAGCGGCCCTTCCTAAGGACACACCATTGGACTGCTATGGCAATGTGGTAAAAAACAAAAGGGGGTCCTCAACTCTTGATGGGGTTCCAGTCCAACACCTCGGCCCAAAGTTGAAAATCCCCTTATATTATGATTCATAAGGATCTATGAACAATTAACATGCATGAGTGTTACATTGTATAATATAACTTTCTTATTTGTTATATTGTTCTATTTTTCAATAATTTAATATTCATGTTAAAATAATACTACCAGTACAGTATTATATTTTCATGCTGCACAGTTGTTTTCACTTTCATTTCTAAATCTAAATCTGTCCTCTTTTTTCCAGCATCATCAGAACACTCATTTTTCCGCCTGTTAGATATTTTAAAGAAAAAATAACTTGGAGGGCATCACAAACTAAAAGTTTTCGAAACGAAATGCGATGGCTACTAGATCCCAAACGCTGACGGAGACATGATGACAAAATGCTGTCACTTAAAAATAACAGAATATTGTCAGTGGGTCAGCCTCTTTGGTCAAATATGTTTGAGCACCTGAACAAGTATGTGAGGTGAAACTACAACTACCTTGTTGCTCTTGCTGCCTGGGCCACAGGGAAGACAAGACTCCTTGCCATAGATCTGGTGTCCCGAAAGGTAGGTGTTTGGTGGGCACTCCTTGCACCGGTTGGTGTCCTTGTCGATGTAGTGTCCAGCAGGGCAGGGTACGCAGGAGGAGCCCGACTGCTGTGACACCAGGGCACAAGCATGGCACGTGGAGGCCACCCCACCCAGGGCATTGGTCACCGTGATGGAGTAGATCTTCACAATGTCATTGACAAACTGCCTGGTCTGAGGAGGAGGTGAGGAGAATGGAGTCTGATTAATACAGTGTCCCTGAGGGGTCCACTTTAAAGGAAAACCTTTAGCACATCAGAAATTAAAGTATTCAGCAGAAGAAGACCAAGGGCTTCCACTCTTACATCCAGAGCTTGGTTGGTTCTCTGGAAGGCCCATGTATAAGACACAGATGCATTCTGGGTCATGATGTGGGTGTAAGACTGCTTCTCCTTGCTGCCCTCCCACGACTCGACCACATTGGTGCTCTTCCTGTTCACATCCTGCAACGTACAAAATCTTGTCTGCCTCATGTTTGATATAGCCGCACCTCAGCATCGCCAGAGCACCTGGTAATTTTCACACCATACCCTCATGTTCCTATACATTTTCATGAAGCCAGCATGCCATGCTATTCTCAAGTGTGCATAACACACTGCAACACTTTCAAAATTGTTCTGAAGCCACATGTCATTGGGATGGACACACGGTGAGGTGGCACTCTGCAGATTCGAGGGCATTCCAGGAGGTATCTAATCTGCTTCTGAGTCAAAACTGACTGTGAGCCGCTGGGGTGCCATTACAGTCCACCACATCTGCAGCTCACCCCACCCTAAAAAGTGGCACCAACAGCCCAGCCAGCATTTCATTGCATGAATGCTGACTCCCGAGACGGGGGGGGCGGCTCAGAGTCACGTACCATCATGAAGTAGAGTTCGCAGTCCGCGGAGCAGATGGTCTCAAAGATGAAGGTAATGCGGCCAAACTCCGTGCCTGTGGTCCCCGTGACGGACGTCGGGAGCCTAGAAATGCAATCGCACAGCTCATTCTGATGCTCATCAAGAGCGATGAATCACTGACTTTGAGGATAAATCCACAAATGAAAAAGCAATTTAACAGTGAATTAGCAGCAATTCTAATATTTCAACATCGATTTACATTTTCAGCAAGTCTCAAACAGGATACAACACCGCTTTCAGCTATTTTGGGAGTAAATTCTTTACTTGAGCCTCTGCGATTGAGCGTTTGTGTATTATTATTCACCAGTATACAGCTGACACCTTATTCAAGGTGACTTGGAATGGATTTCATTTACCCATTTATTTAACACACCACTGTAACACACTCACTCTCTCTCACACACACACACACACACACACACACACACACACACACACAAAGACTGTGGGCAATCTAGAGACTCCTATCCACCTACACCATGTTTGGACTGTGGGAGGAAACCAGAGCACCCAACAGAAACCCACACAAACATGAAGAGAACATGCAAACAGCAGACAAACTGGAGGGAAGCTACATTCTACTGCACAACCCAGGTGATGTGAGGTGAAGTACCCCGCTGCACCACCTCTGTGTATGCATGTAAAATTGTGTTTCTATCCATGTGTGTGGGTAAACTCACTTGAAGCCTGGGATGCGGAGATTTAGAATAAGGTAATCGTTGTCTGAGCTGCCCGCTCCACTCCGGATGTGGTCCCCAGCCACTTCCCAACCTGGGGACACAGACGGGTGTTGAGTCAGAGTCTCTGACATCACTCAGAATCGAACCATGCACCGTCATTATGAGGGAAAGTAAAGAAAGCCTTAAAGCTGTAGGCCTTGTGCCTTTGAAAAGAGTACAGCCTTACCGTGGTGGTAGCGCTTTTGGCATCGTGAAGAATTTCAGTACTACGGAACACTATTTGTGTTCCTCTTTCTAACTTCCACTTATTTGCACATTTTTGACATCAAAATTGACCAGATGTTTTTGCAGGTCTACTACAGGGCATATAATGAATGAACAAACAAATGAATGAATTCATGGATCAGTCATTCATTCATATGCCTCTATAAACCTGTTTCACCACCTTGACCTTTGTTCTAAGGCTTCAAGTAGCTGAAAGCTGTATTGTACTGGATGGTCCAAATCGAGCCTCACTGTATTCAAACCTCTGTTTCCAAATACCCCCCCTAATTAGGTTGATTAAGGTTCGGGGCAGTTCTTTTTTCACACCTATTACACTATCTGCCAGACCAAGGAAATGACCTTAAAACAAGTTTTCCTCTCTTGGGCTCGATTCATACAGGGGAAAAAAGTGGAAAGAGGCAAAAGAGTCAATCTGATGAACCAATGACGGAAGATGTCAGTCGTGATTTTGGCGATTTTGAATAAACAAAACAAACAAGTCTAAACAAAAGCTACTGGCCTTCAACACCGTTTTGAGAAACTAAATTTTATGGGTCCTGTTACATTCATTCAAGTGGTTGTCTGTAGCTAATGACAAGAGTTAGTCAAAATTTGATTCTTCCATGATGTCTCATGCAGAAGTTCAGATGAAAATAGAAGACATCATGACCTTTTGTTTTTTATACCTTAAAAAGTCACTGTTTTCTCTGTAACCTCAACCACACCGGGGGTTCTGATGACCGTCACAGGATCTCGTTGAAGTGAAAACGATTAATTGTATTGTAAAGCATTAAAGGGCCTGAGATGATTGATGTTCATCACGGGTGCTACCACTGTGAGTGAAAATGCCTAGGATCCTCCTTACCATAGGAGACAATGTGGTCATGCGGTGCTGGGACTAACCCAGGTGCTTTGTCACACCACTGTAGATCCACGGTGCGTTTTTTTCCAGCCCAGTGGTGGTAAGAGCGCAGCACATTGAACCTGTCGACCGCTCCAGCTGACACTCGGACAGTCGATCCATGTGCTAGAGGTGAATCATTCAAATTGATCCCCCCCACTGCGGCTGCAGTTCCGCCAGCCAAGTAAAGAGACAGCACTGGCTACATGCCGTGGTGTCACAAAGGATGCCTCGCGATCCCCAGCATGCAATACGTTCGTTGGGATTCACCCCCCCCTTTATCTGGCTAAACCAATCACTCCTTCCACTACTCCCCCAACAGCTGACAGCACAGCAAAACCAAGCCGCTTTTAATGCTGCGAAAAAACATAAACACCCCTTTTTTAAAAGGCCACATTAATGTGATGTAAGTAAAGGGCAGAATTTCTAACTGCGGCTCTTCATCGTCTGTGATGATGCCACAGCGCCACCTAGCCCCTGCAAAGCGCCACTGAACTCCGCTCACCATTCATGCCGTCGCATTTGGAGTTGCCCACGTTGAAACAGGACGTCTTCATGTTGGCGGGCAGCACGTTCCACCATTTGTACTCGTATCCCAGGGCCGGTTCTGTGCCTGCTGGACATTTCTGGCATTCTTCCATTGAAGAAATATTATCATTATTTGTTATTTATGCTGATTACCCATTAACATTGTTTTAGCCATTTATAGAGCAGGGTGTTGTTACTGCATCAATTGATGTAAGCACCTTGAAAAAGGTACTGCAGCAGGAGTGGGATTCAGACCAGTAACAGACAGTTGAAATAAAGCATATAGGAAAAGGTCCTTTACTGTACCGTAATTGACAGCAAATGTACTCAAAACCACATTTGGGGTCAAGTAAGGAGAGCTGAAGACTGAATTCCAAAAAGACTGTGTGTGTTCCGCCGTAACTGGATGCACGATTCACTGAATTCCCACAATTCCTGGCACAAGTGGTCAAATGCCTTGTTTACCTTGCTGCCCAGTAACAGGCAATAATGTGAGAATTGTTTGACCATTCTTAAATAGCGAGGCATATAGTTTATGACTGCATTGTGATCAGGTTACAGCTTTTTTACATCCTACAAGTAATGGAGGGATGACACAAATGGTTAAAGAATTTTTTTTCTTCCATATAACAGGTAAAGGTACACATCTCTCAAAAAGAGCAACGTGAAGTTGACGTTAAGAGTTGCTCGGCATCCATCTGTATGTGTGTGTGTACGTCGTACATATACACATCACCTTTGACGCCGTCTGAGAAGGTGCCGGGGGGACAGGGGGAGCAGGTGGCCGTGTCGTTGTTGTAAAAACCCGGATTGCAGGGTGGGCACTTCTTCCGCTCGCCAGAAGGGGGTAGCGTCATGGCGCCGGTCACATTCTCCACGCAGATCTTCGGCTCGATCCACTTGTATATGATCTGGGTCTGGAGGGGACAGAAAGACTCAGGGGATGCTCACCTGAGACATTTGGAAAGACCTGAACGAAACTAGGAAGTCTTTCTTCCAATGGCCTGTCGAAGGGCCCACTTTTAGCCAACTGAAACTATTTGACGCAACAAGGCCCTGTGCCCACAAGGGTACATTTACAGTACATTTACTCACTTAGCTGACACTTTTCTCCAAAGTGATACATGATGTTGAGACACTGACAATTATTTACCCATTTATATAGCTGGGTAATTTTACTGAGGTCATTTAGGGTAAGTACCTTGCTCACGAGTACTGCAACTGGAGGTGGGATTCAAACCTGTTACCTTTGGGTCAAAAAGTTCCAACCACGACACTACCAGCTGTCCCCAGGCATGTCCCTGCTCGCTAATAAATATGGATGTTGCTCGGTTTTAAATACAGTGTAGTAGTATATATTCCTGATGCCTAATATGAAATAACAATAAAACCAAAAGCACCCCCCCAGGAAAAGTCCAAACTGGTTCCAATGATTGCATTTATTTATTTAGCAGACATACTTTTCTCTAAAGCGACTTCCAATGAACTCTATGTAGTGTTACCAGCCCACACACCTTATTCACCGTGGTGACTTACACTGCTAGATACACTACTTACACTGGGTCACTCATCCATACATACTTCAGTGAACACACTCTCTCTGTGACACTCACACACTATGGGTGAACCTGAACAGCATGTCTTTGGACTGTGGGAGGAAACCAGAGCACCCACAGGAAACCACCCAGACACGGGGAGAACGTGCAAACTCCCCACAGCCTGAGCTGGGACCGAGCCTACGTCCTCTCACACCACCCAAGCGCTATCAGACAGCACCGCAACTTGCTGTGCCACCTTGTCGCTGTGCCACTGATTACTAGTGCAGTCTCTGCTGTGAGAAGAAGGGTACTTTGTTTGCTCAGTCCAACACTCACCTTGGTTCTAGTCATTGTCATGCGGTCAGTGAGCTGTACACTGCAGCACACACTCTGCCAAGTGGCTCCCTGACTGGCTGGAGGGGTGGCCTGTGTGTCAGTGCTGCCCGACATGCGGCTCAGCCTTTACTGACCCATGCCCACCAGGTGTGTGTCCTTCCGCAGGTCCGCCAGCACACGTTCCACATAAACAGCAATGTGGCCAATGTGCCTGACTGCAGCTGAATGAGCGCCAAACCGGCGGATGCTTACCTTGCCTTCGCTGTCGCACGCCGTATGGATCTGGAAGTAGTCCTTCTCGCTGCACGCGGGTTTCTCCCTGCACATCGCCGACCCCTCAGCTGCCAATTCAGATTATTATATAACAAGTATTATAATGGATTGCAAATCATTACTACTGTACTTTTCAGCTTAGTCCTACTGCAATGTACCTGTCACATATATTTATATTTACTGCCATACCCTAGTAAGCCCCTAGTTTTGTTTGGAGACTCCAACTTTACACGGAGTTTTTCGCGTATTTGCGTTTACGGTGATTGAGTTTGGATTTTGTATGCCTCCCAAAAGCTGGGTGGTGTGACACCAGAACCACTATGCCATCTTCTTCCCAGTTAATGTTTGGCTTGTGCTGCATGGACTTCCCAGCCACCGTTAGCCCTTGTTTAACCTGTTAGGATCATGGGCCACGCTGGACCGAACCACATCAGCTCGACTGGTTACTGTGAATTCATTGCACTGTTTTCATTGATCTTTTTTGTCGTTACTCTTCTACATTTACATCACTTCATTTATCTGACACTTTTCTCCAAAGCAACTTACAGCTATTTACACAGCTGGGTAATTTTACTGGAGTAATTTAGGGTAAGTACCTTGTTGAAGCGTACGACAGCTGGGGATGGGACTCAAACCTACAACCTTTGGCTCCAAATACAAGAACAGCTCTAACCATTGCAGCACCAGCAGCCCCAGCTGTTCTGTTTTGGGTTTTTTGTACGAAACATCGAATTAAAATTTGGGCACTGGGTGTTTTTTTGTTTGTGTTTGTTAAGCATACAGTATTAAATAGCCACGAATGGGCTGAACAAGCACAGGATGGCAGCCGTACAGGAATTTCGATAAACATAACTGGCCAATGATATTACAAGATTGTCATTTTACAGATGAATGGTCAGTCTTCGGTGTTCTCCGTTTTTATTATCACAGCAAAAACATGCTATAACAGCACTTATACTACAATGTCACCTCCAAGCCACCTGTCCCATTCGACTGCCTCCTAAAGACCTGCACCCCGGATGACACGAGTGACCTCCCTTGGCCCGCCGCGCAGCTGTTCTACCAGTAGCTTTGACTTGGGGGATGAACCTTTGTGGATTCCGGGACTGCTAATAGCTTTATGGATTTCGCCTTTGCTAAAGCTCATGGCATTCCCAGCTGGAGGTGTGACATCACGTTACGTGTCAGCGCACTCGGCAAGCAACCGTTGGGGTCGGGGGTGGTGAAATCAGAGACAAAGCCGCACTGGTTACAAGTAAGGGGTATGTCACCAGGAGGACATCACTTATTTCCTTACTGACCTCTCAGGGAGGGGGTGGGGGCAAAGTGGTGCAGTGGTGCAGCAGGTTTGGCCACGTCCTGCTCTCGGGCAGCTCTGGGATTCAAGTCCTGCCTGGGGTGCCTGGCAATGGACTTGTGTCGTGTCCTGTCCTGGGAGTGTCCCATCTTGCTCTGAATTGCCACTTAAGACAAGCGGTTTCAGCAAGTGTGTATGATTTTCCTGACCACCTTATTATTTTGGGATACACCTGGCTGGCCCGGCACAACCCAATCTTTTCATAGAGCACCGGGGAGCTTGTAGCTTGGGGACTTCGATGCCCCATGAACTGTTTATCCCTTCCGTGTAGAGCCACTTCCATAGAGAGCCCAGAAGCAGCCAAGCCCCCTGAGGTACCAGGCGAGTGCCATGACCTCGATGAAGTTTTTAGTAAAAGTAGGGCATCCACCCTGCTCCCACACCGGCCATGGGATTGTGCGAGAGATCTCCTACCTGGAATCTCTCCTCCCCAGGGCAAAGTCTATCCTTTATCTCTTCCTGAACAGAGGGCTATGGAAAACTATGTAGCAAAGGCCCTGGCCTCTGGCATTATCTGACCCTCGACCTCACCGGCCTCGGCCGAGTTCTTTTTATTGGTAAAAAGAATGGAGGCTCGCACCCTTGCATTGATTATCGTGGTCTCAATGATATCACTATCAAATATCCACACCCCTTGCCTTTCATCACGGCGACACTAGAGCATGTCCATGGCATGCAGATATTCACCAAACTGGACCTGCAATCTTATCCGAATACGGGAAGGGGACGAGTGAAAGACAGCATTTAGTACTTCTGTGGGCCACTATGAGTACACGGTCATGCCTTTCAGTCTTGCTAACGCACCCTCAGTTTTTCAGGCATTTGTAAATCACGTATTGGGGGATTTGGTAAACAAATGCATTCTGGTTTATCTTGACGATATTCTGATCTATTCAAACATAAGGGTGTAGCGCGTTCAGCAGGTCCAGCAGGTGCTGCAGCGGTTGTTGATGAACAACATGTTCATGAAAGGGGAGAAATGTCTTTTTCACCAGGCACAGGTATCCTTCCTCGGGTTCATCCTGAGCCAAAAAGGGGTTGCCATGGACCCTAAAAAGATTCAGGCCATCTTGGATTGGTCCCGGCCAATCACGGTGAAGGCTCTGCAATGCTTTTTGGGGTTTTCCAATTTCTATAGCCGGTTTATCCAGGATTTTAGCCGATTTTAGACGAGTGGTTCCAGAACAGCAAAGAGGTGTGGTGGACGGTGCATGACCATCTCCACCAGAGCACCCTTCAGTACAGACAACAAGCGGACCGACACCGTCGCACCACCCTGTTCCAGCCTGGGCAGTGGGTATGGTTGCCCACCAAGGACATAAAGCTCCAGCTCCCTTCCAAGAAACTCAGGCCCCGGTTTAGAGGTCCCTTCAAGATCCTCCAGCATATCACTCCAGTAACCTACAGGTTGCAGCTGCCCCCAAACATGCACATTTGCCCTACGGGTCATGTGTCTCTTCTCAAGCCCTACTGTACCTCCCTTATGCAGGTTTCACAGAGGCTGCACCGCCTCCCCTGTTGCAGGTCGATGGGGCCCCGGCTTACACAGTGTGTGTACTCCTGGATTCCAAGCGCTGATGCAATGGTCTACACTACCTGGCAGACTGGGAAGGGTATGGGCCTGAGGAGAGGTGCTGGGTCCCTGCTCGTGACACCTTCAACCCTTTTCTGATTGATAACTTTCACAGGAAGTATCCAGACCCGCCAGCTCCACATCCCCAGGAGTGCCCCCCATCTAGGGGTCGCAGGGCGACAAGAGCCGCCCGTGAGGAGGGGGGTACTGTCACGCCCACGCATGCAGCGCAACCACAAGCACCTGGTCACAATCAGCGCAGCCGGGTATAACCACTGTTCCCTGGTTGCGGAATCTTTTTAAAACAACCATACCATCTGCGTTCACGACACTTCCACAGCTTGTCCTTCTCCGTGTATCTCCCTCCTTGTTCCCTCACCTATCTCCTTGTCCCTGTTCCTGTCTCTTACGATATGAACCCTCACTTCGCTTCATCGACCACGTCTTCAGATTCTCCTCTCCAGGACCACGTTTGCACCTCAGTTTGAACCACGCTTTTCCCCGACGATCCCGCAATTGGGTCCACACCAGGGTCTCCAGTCCACTCTTTGCGACAGTATGTCACTTTGGAGAAAAGTGTCTGATAAATGAATAGACGTAAATGGAAATGGAAATGTAAATGCTTGGTAATATCACCGGCCATAGCAATGGTTTGTGTATAGAAGGGCAAAACCTACCATCTTTTTCCAGAAATTTCACGTTTATGCGAGTTTCAAAATCAGTATTAAACTAGCCGCTTGTTTGCGAAAGATCAGGTGTGTTTAAAGATACTGAAGCAAATGGGAGATTGGATTTGAAGAGCGAATAGTGAAGCACTACTAGACACGTGACTGGAAAGCTGCAGCTGGTGTGCTTGGTTTCTCCAGCGGTGCAGTTGAGCGACGGACAGTCCGTTTCACAGACGTACGCGCGTACTCCTTGTCCTTGTCGCAGGGCGTGCAGGAGCTGGCCCCCTTGCTGGAGTAGGTGTTTCTGGGGCAAGGCTCGCAGGTCGAGGAGCCCGGCGTGCGGCTGAACGTGCCTGGCTTGCATTGGAAGCACTCTGATGTGTAAGCCACCCCTGGAAAGCGACAGCAGGTCATTACACCAGCCTCTTGAACCCTGGAACACGCCACTCGAGGCCAAAGATCCACAATGCGCACGTGTGTGGGACAATCGGTCCGTCGTTTTTCTCTTTACCTTCGATCTGAATGTTTCGTAGCAGCACCGGTTTCACTATTTTAGCCCCGACCAAAATTCCAGTTGTCCTCCAGTACAAAATGTTTGTGCCAGATTTCAAGCTCACCTGCAGCCCAGCAAAGAAACGAAAGGTACAGTCATGTACAGTCATGGCTCTCATGTCCCCGCATAACATAAAATATGCATTTTTCATGCAACAACAATGAGGAAGACGGTGGGCAGAGTAGTGTTTGGCACTGTCAGCTTTAGATCTCAAGGTTGCAGGTCTGAATCCCACCTACTGCTGTAGGGCCCTTAAGTAAAGTACTAACCCTCAACCGCTAGAGTAAAGGTGGGATAGTGCACTCAAGCTTAGCGAGTTTAGTACTTTGATTTAAACAATACAGATGTGTTTCAGCAAGATGCCTTCATCAGTGTGCGTGTACATTTCGTAAGGAGTGACATACAGTATCAGAATGCGGAGAGCATGTGACGGGTTATGACATCATCATTCTTGGACCAACAGCTGAGAGCAAGAATAAAATGGAGACTGTAATTCAAACGCAACACAAGTACTGTAAGGACTGCAAGTTAAGTATTGACAATGATTAAAGTCATAGAACAACAAGGCGAGGCAATGACAAAAAAGGCAATAATTGAAAAATACAAAGCAGGCGAAAAGGGCATCAAAAATATTGATGAGGAACTGAAAAATATAGAAAATCCATGAGATAAAAATCAGGTTAAGAAAACAATTGATTATGAACTGGAGTACAAAAAAAACTGTGCAAGTTCACATCTTCATCGAGTCCATTCAGTCATAATAAAATAGTTTTCGCAACAAAAAGGTAACGCAAATAATATGAGGATTTTGGGCACAATAGTCAGAATAATGGAACAGCAAGGAAGGGAAAATCATTAAAAAAGAAAACACCTGAACAGTTGAAAGTAGTCAAAAAGGACATGAAAAATATTGAGGAAGCAAAAATACAGAAGATCAAAACTTGAACATTCTTCCCTGAAAATTGTCCCAGCTGTAGATTGTCAGTCACTTTAGAGAAACGTGCCCAGGTAAATGTGACATTTTACATGTGTCGCTTCGCAACATCTCACACTGCCACAAAACCCAAGAACGGCAGTCAAGAGACCCTGGAGGGTGCTATATCTCTGAGGGCACAGGTGCAACACGGGAAAAATTTACCGTGTGGGTGCCCCACTCTCCATTGCTGGTCAGCTTGATCCACTTCTGGTCGGACGACTGGTCCATTTCCTGGCACTGGTCATTCTGAATCTGAGCAGTGACAAATGAACACGTTATGGAAATGTCTCGTCAGTCAGCAGTTTCACAGTTACTGGTTAAAACTCTTTGGAGAAACAAATCGGGCGGCTAGACGGAGACTCACAAAGAATTCGAAGAAGACGTTGTTGTCCACATACTGGTACTCAAAGGAGACGGAGCCCTGTTTCTTCAAGTGCACAGCGTAGATGAGGGACACGGTACACTCGTCTCGGTTCGATTCCATGTAGTTTCCCTGGGGCGTCCAAGTGGAGCTGGGTGGACAAGGGAGGGACAACAACTGTGATGAGGACAGAGCATCCTGGACCCCATGTTTGGTGCAGCATCCAAGTGAACAGACACCACTTGCACTAGAAACCCCAGTAAGATACACTGACCGGGAATCTCACTAATGGAGACGATTGTGAACGGATCCCTGCAAAACAGATCTATCTGTGTGTGTGTGTGTGTGTGTGTGTGTGTGTGTGTGTGTGTGTGTGTTTGTGTGTGTGTGTGTGTGTGTGTGTGTGTGTGTTTTTATGCACACTTCTCTCCAAAGCAACGCACTTATTTTTAATACACGGGCAGCATGGTGGCACAGCAAGCAGCACAGCTGCCTCACAGTGCCTGGGAGATGTGAGAAGGCATGGGTTAGAGCCCGCCTCAGTCTGTACGGAGTCTGTGTGGATTTCCTCCAGGTGCTCTGGTTTCCTCACACAGTCCACAGACATGCTGTTCAGGTGGATTGGTGACTCTTGTCACCCATAGTGTGTGTAACAGGGAGAAAGTGTGTTGCACTGGCATATGGATGAGTGACCCATTGTAAATAGTGTTCATTGGAAGTCGCTTTGGAGAAAAGCTTCTGCTACATGAAGTAACGAAATAACTTTTAATAAAATTTAGTGTAATTATGGAAAAACCTATATGCAGCTACTGGTGCAATTGTACACTGATTCATATGGCGACAAACCGACTGCATTCAAGAATCACGTGTCGGCATCCAAATCTGTCCTTGGACTTTTTGCACTGTATTGTCTGAGAGGTATGTCGCGTTGCAGAAAAGCATGTACTAAATGAATAAATGTAAACATAAAAGAGGAGGCAGGGTGGAAAAATATGTATTCTGTTTAGCCTGCTCGTACCATCACGGTATCTGGGGATTTTTTAACAGTTAATCAATCATTGCTTTACCTTCTCTTAGCCAAGTGAGGCTAAAAGCGGAAATGTGTCGCAAGAAAAAAATAGACATGCAGCTCTAAGCAGTAATATGCAGAACTCGGTGTGTCTCTTTGTACCTAATTTCTAAGTCCTGCCTTATTCTCCTTGAATGTGAAAAAGAAACCAGTACTAGTGTCAAATGCTAGATTACTATAATATTGCATAACATAATAAAACCTTTTGTGTCTACAGCGTTGTACTTCTGATGCTCTTAATCACTGTTATTAAGTTTCTTTGTAATGTTTTTCTATAGTTCTATATTTGCTGTCCTGAATTGTGGGATCAAAAAAATGTACCATTGTACCATTATGATTTACTTTTTGAGTAAAATTAGCATACCCTCTATGGTATTCATGCATGTCTTCTACTTTTACTCTATTATACTTCTACTTGTATGACTTCCCTTACTTTTTTGGATTGTCTGCTATGAAAATGTCTGGAAGCTTATTTGTTCCTTCTCATTGAATATTCCAAATAACCTGGAATTGTCGATGTGAGAAGATTGATTCCAACGTTGAGTTTGACAATTACAAACGTTGACGACTTGGACGCAGTGGGAACGCCCACAATGACCACGCGGTCACACCCAGCCTGGTAAAGCAAGATGAAGTCATAACAATCGCTCACTTGCTGCAGGTCAGGGCTTCATCGCCCCCGGGGCCGTTGTCCATGTAGGTGGCCAGACTGGTGAAGCCGGCAGGGATGTCGTCCCACTCATCGAAGCGGATGCCACTGCCTAGTGAGTAAGTGCCAGCGGCACACTGCGTGCACTGCTGGGCTGACATCTCCAGGAACTCGCCGGCCTCACAGGAGAACGCTGGCATGGGATCAGGGAGAGGGTGAGAGAGGTCACGACCCATTTCATCAGCATCACACCCCAAAAAAATCACACAACCACCTCATTCAAAGGCATGGGTTTCAGCACGTCGAACCATAGGGGCACAGCTGGTAAGAAAGAAGACGTATGAAAGCCACTGGCAAAACCAAATTGTAAGAAGATCTCATTAACGTTCCTTCATCGCCTCTTAATGACCCTTGGAATAGAAGTGGGATGCAAATGCCCTCTTTAGACTTGATGGAGTGATTTGTATTCAATCTGTAGCCACACAAACTAACCACTCAAGTCATCTGTTTCCCATTATAATCCCATTTTGCTGCTTGAGGGAGAGTCTGGACTCCTACAGAAGGAAAGTAAACATCCAGTTTTGAACAGAAGAACAATCTAAAGTCAGGAATTTGAGCTCCATGGGATTTATATGCGACAACACTAATATGACATTCGTGGGTGGCAGGTAGTGTGGTGTTAAAGCTTTGAGCTAAGGTTGGAAGTTGCAGGCTTCAATCTTCAATTGGTGTAGTACTCTTGAGCAAGGAACCGACCCTGAGTTACTTCAGTAAAAATTACCCAGCCGTAAAAACAGGTAAATAATTATTGGTAGCTTAACACTGTAAGTCGCCGTGGCGAAAAGCATCAGTTAAATGAAAGAATGTAGAATGATATTCATAACTGGCAACAATCATTTTTGCATTGAACTTTTTACACCATCAACTAATGCAACTGTTACTAACCATTATGTACGAATTAAGTGTTCTAGCCATCACACACAGCCTTGCTTCTCGAATGTGAGCGCTCATGTAGAAGCTTCGTCTTGACAAAGAAACAGCTGTTACCTGTGAATAATTTAGGGGACGTTTTTGTGCCAGAGGAACGAGAAGAGCAGCGAAGATCTAGGTATCAGATGAACTGACTTAATGTCAGTGATGGCCTAAAGCAGCGAAGCGCGTGGGCAGCACAAGTTGTGAGAGTGCCAAGCTGATCAACGTGTTGTCTCTTGCCTTGTACCATAGTCCTCGTGTGGTGTACAACGGTAGAAAACTGGGCTCACTGCAGGGAGGGCAGTCCGTCTTTTTCCCATGGCCATTCCTGTGGCTAGTCAACCACAGCAAGAGCCACACTATCATTATTAAAAAATCTAAAATAAATTTATTTCAGACCTCTAAGGACATTAAAGGTCAAATATGTACAACTGAACAATTTATTTATTTGCATTTCTTTATATTATTTATTTATAAGCTTCTTCATGCATCAATATCAGTAATACTGAACTTGTAAAGGTATTTCACCTCATGAAAAACTGTATTTTGCATATACTTCATGCTGCACATTGTGTTTTTTTGCATTGCAGATGTCTCACATTTTATGCATTAAATTTTCATGCTATGGCACTAATGACATGCCTAATAAAGAGCGAAAAACAAATGTTTTTTTGAACACGGTGGATAAATAAATACTACTGCGATAAACAACTTTACAATGACACGTGTTGACTAACTCCAGATTCCATGGGGATGACCTGGAAGGGCTACTTACACAGAGATCTGTAGCGCAGAGACCTACTCCCTAAGGGATCTGCAGCAAAGAAGGTAACTCATGAAGGAATCAACCCCACTGAGGCTTATTAACACTGAAATCCAAAGCACTGGGGCCTAATCAGTGGAATAAATTCCTTCTGTCCCTCAGAACTTCTGAATCCTTTTCAGGATTCACGAAGGGTCTCAAAAGGGTCTTATTTCCCTCCGAAATTCCTAAAACCTTTGCAAGATAGTCCCTCAGCATCTAATATTTTTATGTACCTATTTTCCTATTTGTATGTAACTTCTATAGGTGGTACGTGCACTATGACAGTGGCTGTCTTTCAATAATCATGTGTCTCTATCCATGTCTGCTGTGGGATCTACCATTGTTTACTCTGATTTGTATGTCGCTTTGGAGAAAAGTGTCTGAATTAATGCAACTGCATTAATGAACTTATAGATAGATCAAGCAAGCATAAGTATACAGAGTAAGGTAAGGTTTGGTGTCATCAAGTCAAAGTCCATTCCTGGCAACAGCTTAGATGGTTTTTATCATAGAGGAGGATACGGAAGTGGTTTACCACGATCTTCTTCTGCATATGTCTTTGGACTGTGGTAAGAAAACCATGCACTCGCTGTACATACAGGTATGGATTCAAACCGGGATGTGAAACCACAGCCCAGGACACCTGAATCGGCGGTGTTACCCGCTGTGCCACTGTGCACAGCTCCTGAGCACATGGGCCTACCCTAAAAGCAACCCCAGCACTGAGACCTACTTACAGACCTGAACAACTGAGACCTACTGGCAAAGGAATCCATGTTACTGTCGCTAACTCACTGCTTAACCGCAGGGCCTAATTTTTAATTTTTCCAGCTTGAATAAAAACCACAGGACAGTGAGTCTGCAGATGCATGAGAGGTAGCCATCATACGCCACGCAGGCTGCATCTATAACAAATCGAGAGGCTGGATCAGATAAGCTGTTAACAGGTCAGCACCCTGGACTGAGTTTGAAGGTGGTCTCCTCCTATTTGGTAATTTTTGACTCTGTCCAACACACCATGCTCAACAACGTTTTAAAACTGTCTTGAAAATGCAACATGCAGACCTTGGCTATTGATCTCTCTAATGGTCCCTCTCCATTGCGGTCCACAGCTGGACACCATGCACCAGTACAGCAGTTTTTCAGAACATCTGCAAGCGGAAAGGACGTCGAACACAGCTGTCTTGTCCCAGCCAGTTGTAATTCAGCTATCCATCACGGAGCGCCGGTGTGCGCTTGCCGAAGTGCGCTGGACATTCTGCCGAGCACTAACACCATCAGGGAGAGTGCTCTTGTCGGAAATCTATTTTTAGGATCCATTGTGCTCGGCGAAAGGATGACAAGGAGGGAATCTGATGCTACTCTTTCGATGAAAAATAAGATTAACACAGGGCAGACGTAACCTTAAGATGGAAACATGCTTCTGGCATCATTGCCTGTCACTGACGCTCCGGAATCACGTCAGCAGGAAGTAAGGAACTGGAATCAACCAAGGAGGCTGGTGAGGTAGGCAGCGCAATGGCACATCCACATGTAACAGCAAAAGGAGCTCAGAAAAGATACTAAATAGCAAGGTTATTCCTTGAAACAATGTCACGTTGCCATAGTCACAGTAACACGCAAACATACGCAAACATACACACGTAAACCGCAGGCTTCCCAAGACAAGGAGAACTTGCGGACTGAAGACAGACACACGATCAGCGTACTCACTGCAGTCGGTGCCACGGACCGGGTCCGGAAGGCCGCTGCACATGCCCTGGTTGTGCGGGATGGCCACCCTCCAGCGAGAGCCCGTGCTATCGCACTCCGTGTACTCAAAGTAGTACTCGATCTGCAATACAGAAGCATGTTTGACTCATGAGGGGGCATTGAAAACTGTCCCATGTGCTTTTACTTGTCCTATTCTTCTTGGGCTGGATTCTTAGTACATTTACCTTTATCAATTTCTCCAAAGCAATGTGCAACATCTACTATGTACCTCAACTTACAAACACAGCTGGGAGTCTGTTCGTAACTCGGAATTGTCTGTAAGTCCACCGACTGCTTCACTATCAAAAAAAACTGAACAATACAGCTTAATCCCTTGACTTGTTTGCAGGCAGACAGCTGACAAAAACAGTGATGTAAACGTTCTCTGTAAGACTTTATTTTATGAGCAGCTCATACAAGGCAACGCCTCAGTGTCCCTCTGTATTGGAAAAATGGAGCATGAGACAGGATGCCAATGTGGATGGGAGACCAGTTCAGTTAAATTAGCTTTTATTAAAAGGAGGCAACATTATTTTAAAATAAGTGAAATTAAAAAATTTGTCATGCCCACAAGCTCCTATTCAGTGTGTCTTATTCTGCTTTACACATGTCAAAGATGTCCAACGGCGTAACAGGACAGATCGCCAAGGTGACAAGACAGAATGAGCGAAAGCTGCACGTCTCCAGGCCACTATGGCACTTTGCTGTAGGAGAAGAGAAGCTTCCTAAGCAGACCGTGAGCTACCCACAAAGACAAACTGCAGGGCTTAGTGCCAGGATGCAGCCATTGTGTTGCTACGCCTTGGGGGATCAATTAAAAATCCCTACGGATAAACAGGGCCCATGCCTGCTGCAGCAATAATCCACAAAGGAAGCCTAGAAAGCAGCCGCAATCTGTCAGCAGGCCACATTCAGCTGAAGAGTTTCAGGTTTTACACACGACAGCTGGGTCATCCCCCCCTTACTTGACAGATTCACAGCAGTTGAAACCAAGGGAATTAGCTCAGCCAGCGGTCGCCATCAATACAGTGGTGGAAAAGTACAGGGAAATATTTCCGCTACATGCCACCAACACTATGACACCGCCTGGGAGCTGTGTAAAAAGCACTAACATTGGAGTTTTTCTGCAAACAAGCAGCTCTGCAAATGTAAACAGAAATGGTTCCTCCACTCTATCACATCACACATTTCATGGAATAAAGGCTTTGTTGGGGATGTAACGACCACATGGGAATAAAAGTGATGACTGTCACAGATGGACCATTAAACAACGGTACATTTCCTCTTTAGATTGTCTACTGGACTCTGCTTAAAAGTCATGCACATTAATGGAGAGAGGAGGCACTAAACAAAGCTTTCTGGCTTTGGAAAAGCAGCGGTTACAATCAGCGTTTTTTGGCCATTGTGTCCAAAAAAAGAGCACCCTTCCATTGTGGCATTTACAAAAGCAGTGTATTATTTTCATGATGTGTAATAAACATGATACAGTACAGAGACCAAACTATTGAGAATTATACAAATAAATCACCATCACCTTCATATAATTAATTCTGCAATTAAACCAATTCATTTGAAACACCACTCACATCATCAGTATCTTACTGCTTGCCAAACTACCAGGGAAATGAGAAATAAGTGTATTACAAAGACAATAATACAGATTAACACAGGAGCCAGATACAGTATGTAAGGTGGTCTCAAGCCGTTGTGGTTCGTCATTTCGGTCCATTCTTGCCTTTAATGGAGTCAGGAAGAAGGGAACGACGTGTTTGTCGCTCTGCGCTGATTTGAGAATGCCCTCGGAGAGAAGGAAGGAAAAGCTACGGAGTGCAGGAAACTGATAATGCTACAGTTGTGCCAATGAAAATCATAGCATGAGTGGACCTGAAGGATTAACTTTAACGGCAAAAAATGGCTGCAGGACAATGCTGTGCAAAACAGTTACAAGTATAGCAAAGTTAATTCATTTCCCTTTCAGAGACGAAATTTTCAGATGCTCCAGCCCATCCCGCTCATGTCATTTTCATAACCATATTAGATTTAGGCATAATTTCTCTCTATCAGTTTTCACATGGCTGAGATCACCAGTCGACCAGCTTTCTGTACACTGTACACCGCACATCAGTTTCACGCTTCTTAAACACACCGACCACCATTTATTTATTAGTTATAAAGGTACCATCTTATCAGTCCATTGAATTTACTGAGGTCAGCTTAGAGCATCTCACTTTTAGTACAGACCAATTAAAGTGAGCACCGAGAAAGGAAATCAGCAGCCACTGTTATATGAAATTTAAAGCCACCTGACTGGATTTATAAGTAAAAAGGACAATGAAAGTTAATGGTGCAAACTAATTTTGTATAAAATGTAGATTTATTTGGAGGAGGGCACGTAGGGGTACTGGGGGTTACAAACAGAGGTGGTGGTGCATCATAAGTATATTTCAACCGGAGACTCAAACCGACGAGGAGCCATTGCCCTGCACATAAGCGTGGCTTCTCCTTTTCCAACCTTTCCTATAACCTGCTGGACTCCTTTCCGTCCACCCTTTTTAAGAGGAACCCAACACCATGGGAAGGAAAATGTCAGGGAAATCCTGAGTTCAGATTCTGTGAATGAAAATAAATGTATGATTTTTTTTCAACGGCCCTCAAGCGTCGCCACTAATTCAAAGGGAGGTGCAAAAGGAACTCTCATGTGCACTTGGAAAGACACCACCATGCAAATGAGCTGCACGTGCAAGTTAAAACGAATAAGACGCACAAATTAATCACCCGTCATTACTTATGCTTTGAACTAGCAGATTTGCATTTTCATCGGGAAGCAGATCTTTTCAGGCCTACATCAATCAGTAAGTGAAAAAGAACAGGGGTGCGCATGAGAAATCAATGCAGCAGGAAAAACCAGCATGGTGAGCAAAATGTTCACCTGATACTTTTCACCACAGCAACTTAAAATGTTAAGGTTACAATTATTTACCCATTCAGACAGCTAGCTAATTTTACTGGAGTAACTCAGGGTAAGTACCTTGCTCAAGGGTACTACCACTAGAGGTGAGGCTTGAACCTGCAACCTTTGGATCCAAAGGCAGTTGCGCTAACCACTATGCTACCAGCTCTTCCCCAAATACATGAGGACCATGACAAAACAAAGCGTGACAATTTGAGGGATGGCAGCGTGAGCCTTCAAAATGAAGAGGAATAAAAGAGGTTATGAAAATGAAAGGAGTTCTTTGAATGACAAGGTGCACTCTGGAAACCACTCCCAAAAACAGTGTGCAGTGTGGAGAGAAGAGGAGATGTGGGCCACACTGTCTGCCAGCTTGTGTCATGTTAATTACAGTCCAAGTCCAAACGGCAGCAGGTAAGGAATACATGCCTTTAAAGATGTTTTCGGAGATCTCGAAATAAACCTGCTGGCAGAGCCTTCTTTAGCACTTTCATTTTTTTCTCATATAGATATTGGGTTTGTTCCCGGTAAGGTGGTGCAGCCGTGCAGCTCCCAGAGCTCTAATGTTTGCAAGTCTGGGTTATCCAGATATAAAAAAGGGTGGGATCTCATAACATACAGCCAGTGTTTGTCCATCTAATCCAAGATAGGGACTTGGAGTCCCACACAGCCATTGTTTGCCACATTCTTTTCTTAACAGTGTGCCTACAAAGTGTGTGATGGAGCCCAAGCCTGTCTGCTGGAGGGGGGCTGAAGGGTGGGGATGAGAAAGGAATCTTTATTTCTTTTATATTGCATCACGGCTTCATTGTACCTCTCTAAAACTTCCATCTGGGCAATTACGGTAAAATCACATTGTACCTAATGGAAATGAGATGCTATAAGCAAAAGGAAAAAGATGCACTTTGACCACACTTTTTTCACTGTGCTGTTTCCAAGGTGAGGGAGCATAGTGGCATGGTGGATTTGGCCAGTGCCTGCTGTGTGGTGGGCCTGGGGTTCAAGCTCTGCTTGGGGTGCCTTGTGATGGACTGGCATCCCATCCTGGGTGGGTCCTCTGCATCCTGTGTTGCCAGGTAAGGCTCTGGCTTGCCACGACCCCGCTCGGGAGAAGTGGTTGTTGACATTGGTTGTTTCCAAGGTAACATTTTACAATTTATACAGAGACGCCTATTAGGAGAGTTAAAAAAAGAAAAAAACACAACGGCTGATGCAAAACTTTTTTCTGAAGTGCCACAAAGCCGCGGCGAATACGCTTCTAAAGTGGAACTTGGATTTTAGGACAAGTCGGAATGAGAACTAAGCAGCAGGGTTTGATGTGTTACTGTGCGCCATAGCAACTGCACCTGGTGCAGGGCTGAACTGACGCGAGGAGGCGCTCTCCCCCCCCCCCACAGCGAGAGGCCTTTGTGCGAAAGCGAGGCGTGTGTATTGCATGTGTCCAGGGGTGATGTGTAAATGTTGACACGAGCGCAGAATGTGAGCCATATGCGTGCGCCATTTGTCACGCTCAATTAGCATGATAAACACAGTGATTCAGCTACGGTGCGCACATTAACTTTAATGTGGATTTTTTTCCCCGACTCTACCTTATCTTTCCTTTGTAGACAACCCAGGAAGGCAACACCGACTCAGCAGAGCGAAACATGAGCCCTAGCCAAAAATCATTCACGCAGTCCTCAGAATCGACATATATGTGACACAAAGAGTGCACAGCACTATGGATCCGACAATCTATGTATGTTCATAACAGTATTTTGTTCACGATGGCAATTATTCTGTCCAACACACACACACACACACACAGTGTGGGGGGAAAAGCTTTTTCTGACGGATTAACAGGTTATGCACAGCTGTGGCCAGTCAGGGAAGAGCTCCTCTGTCTCCAGCCACACCATTTACTCTGTCTCTATGGTACCTTTACACTTTGGACATATTAACAGGACATAACCCCCATACAGTATTTGTACACGACTCCCTCGAGTCTGGATCTCTGTATATATTAGTCTCCCAGAAAACCTGACAAGTTATTATGTTATTGCTCTAAAGAAACAGCGTGAACATGTTTAATCAGGCATTAACAAGAAGACCTTTCTAAAGAGCAAAGTATATTGATAAGAGTACACTGAAAATACAGTATTTTAATCAGGATATAAACAGTACATATAATGGGGGCATAGTATACACTGCAGTATCAGTGTAATAATCATTATTATCAATACTGTATCTAATCAGTGCACTACAGCCTACAGAGACGATAGCTGAATCAGGTACTAATAAGAAGAGCTTTTTAAAGATCATTGATAATGGCGTATTTTGAGAGCGCACAGTAGTATTGATTTGTAGAGGCCCTACTACAAATTATCTAAGAGGGGGTGTTGCCCAAAAACAACATGTGAGAGCGGGCAGAACATGAGTGTTCCAAAACTAATAATGTGTGTGTGTCTATCCAGAGTTAGAAGAAGAAGAAGAAGAAGAAGAAGAAGAAGAAGAGTATCCAGGTGTTTTATAACGCACACATCATGTGTTGAAGAGAAACGGCGCGCCTATAATAAAAACGCCCGGAACGTGTGTATATCACTGTCAGCACATGGCTGTAGACACACAGTGTCACACACACACACACACACGTACTGTACTGTACTGTACACACAATAGGTGCTCTGACTCACACCGAAATCCAGAGGTGCGGCTCTACCGCTAATACTAAAAAATAGCCTGTGCTGTGTGTATAAACACTGTAAATACTCTAAACACATGGTACATGATGATTAAAGTGTCCCAGTGCCGATCAGCGCTACAAATCAAATAAAATGCTGCACTGTCATAAAACGCACGATGTGGAAATTATGAGAAGGTAGTCAGCATCATCATGTAATATACTGATATTCTAAATCACTCACACATCACATATGTCATGTGTGTGTGTGTGTGTGCACTAGCGTTACCTCTGAGCAGGGCGGCAGGTCCCTGCTGTCCCTGTCCCTGTCCCTGTCGCCGTCCTGCCTGTCGCTGTCCCCGGCCGCGGCCCCCCACGGCTGCGCGCTCAAGAGCAGCAGAGCTCCGCAGATCCAGGCGCGCGAGGACATGACAGAGAGCGGGTTGAGGAAACGGAGCCGCCTCCGCTCGTCCTTCCCTCCCATCGCATTTATTTATTCAAAATCTTGACACACTTTTTTCACCCCTTCTTTCTTTCTTTTTCTTTCTTTTTTTTTTTGCTCTCCGTCGTTTCGCGGGCGCCACGAGCGTCTCCCTCGCTCCCTCCAGCCCACACGGCTATAAGCCCTATGTCTTTAACTGCCATCCGCCGGCTCGTGACAGCGCGGCCGTGACGTCACCACGGTCCAGTGAGGACAGGCACGGTCACGGTGGACAGCGGCTGGACACGCTGCGTAAAGATGTCCTCTTCGGTGCCCGTGATTTCATTTCAATTTTGCATGAGTTCATAAAGCACTCAGTAATGAAGAGAAGTTCAATTACTACTGAGCTAATGTTATTATTATTATTATTATTATTATTATTGTTATTATGATTATTATTATTGTTGTTGTTGTTGTTGTTGTTGTTGTTTTTCTTGTTAAGCACAAAAATGCATGATACCAGCTTTCATTTCTTCAAAGTTTTCTCGGTATAAAACTGCTAATAGAATTTTTTAAGACTTGGACACATGTTTGCGCTAAATATACGTGTTCATATACTGTAAATAACAGCAACAACAAGAAGAATTTTCATCATCATAATAACAATAACACGAGACACATTTATCTACATCTGCATAACACATTCGAAAGAAAAAAACCGCTCTTATACTGGAAGACATGGGGTTTGAAAAGGATAATTTCATGGAGAACTTCATGGTAAACTGAGAATGTATATAACATGTTAAAGTAAGAATAGCGGAACTCTTTTATTCTTCATCTAATGAATATGAATGGTGGTTCAACATTAATGACATTAAGATCACTGCACACCTTTTTTGTGACTATGACCTTAGTTTGGCCCCGATGTGTTTCCAGTGGTCACAATAACTGCAGTTATTTTTATCAGTTATCAGTAGAGTAGTTTCCTGCATCTTTCTGTGAATACTACTTAGGGTGATCTGTCAAGAAGGTGTGCAAAGAGCTTCATTTTCTCTTTCTTATACCTGGCTGTCACTTTCAATTTGGCTACAGCGACAACCGCATGTAATGTAAAGACAATTACATAATGTTGTGGTCACCCACTTACATTAATACCTTTGTTAATTTGAAATGAATCCGGTGACTAACCAGTACAAGTGAACTGTGAGCCGATTCACTGGACAGTGCTGAACATAGCAGTTACTTGGTAGAGACACAGAAAAGAAGAAATACTGAAAGGGGTCATTAAGAAGGACATTTTCTGCACTGCTGAGAACGCTGGAAAGAACTTTCAGCGGATTACTGTGCCACAGCCAAAAGATTCACATCAGCACTGTGTTTTGCTTCTGTTCTGCACACAGATATCAAACATGACATTTAATAGGTATTTTCATTTTCATTTTGACTTTTCGCTGTTATTTTAAATGTGTCACTCTTTGCCCTTAAACAAAAAGTGTAAGAAAAAGACTATTTACTCTTTTGATGCATGGCTTGTTTGTGAAAACTGTGTCTTATACTGTATTCCAAGCTGGAAGTATTAGCAGAGTCACCTGTCAAACATCGAAGATCTTTACAAGGAAATGTAAAACCTTGGGAAATGTTGCCTGTTTCTCAATTTACTAATATATTAATAAATATTAATAGCTCTTAATGTATTAATAAAAAAAGAAAAATAATACAAAACAAAGTCAGTTCACGTCTTCGGAAGTCAACTCAATGAGGCAGAATGTTTTCTTCTGGTCCTTTCCAAAAAGCCACAGAATTACAATGAAGGAATCTAAAGTAAAAACGAACGAAAGACTGTTGCTTTTAAAAACGCGACTTTGTGGCACCTGTATGCTAACCTTTCCTGATAGGTTTGTTTGTTTTTTATCATGTATTGCACACAGTTCCCAAGAAAAAAACAACAAATTCCAAATAACAGCGCCGAAGCCGCGGCATTTAACTGCGGAAGTGACGCAAAAGCAGGCTGGTTCATTTCCGGTCCGTGCAGAGGTTTTTTTTTTTCTTTTTCTTTTTTTTTTTTTTTTTTTTTTTTTGTTCCTCCATCCTGGTATTTGTCTTCATCCTGGTCTCTTCGAAGTGCCCGGACCCAAAACAGGAAGTAAGTATCAAATCAAACCTAAAATTGAGCGTCTCCTCGGGGGACGTCGTGTGTGAAATGGTGAGGCGGCACAAAGCGAAAGTTAATGGCTCGAAATTGTGTCCGACCGGCTGCAGTGGCAGCGACGCTACTCCGTAGCCTCTTCACTGCCTGCAGATCAACTTGCACACGAAAATGGCGTCTTAACAGCTTTTTCTTCTTAGCAAGTTAGCTTGTCAGTTGTTGTAATGCTCAGCTGCCGCTCGCGGGGCAAAGAAGCGGGACGTGGTCGTGAAGCGACCGGGGGGGTTTGGACGTTTGTTTTTCTTCTCAATTAAAGCAACAAATGTGCACACGCCTCACGGACTGTTACTGTACAGCCCTTAAAAAATAAATAAATAAAAATAAATAATCCAGCCTCTGAGCTGTGCTGTGTACGTCTTTAAGTGTGTGTGATGAATAAACAACCCACCTGCCTGACAGCTGTACTATTGTTTTGTTTTCTGTGCATTTTTTAGTAATAAAAAGAAAAGTTTTGCTTGTCCTACCCAGCTGTGTATATATATCCAGTGTTTGGTGTTGTACTGTCATTTCTTGTTTGATTTCTCACCCCCATTTATTTTTTATCTGACTCTCTTTTATCCAAATCACCTCACCTCACAGTTATTTCCCATTTATACAGCAGGGTAATTTTACTGGTGCAGTTTTATGGTAAGTACTTTGCTCAAGGGTACTCCAGCTGGAGTTGGGATTAAAACTTGCAACCTTTGGGTCCAAAAGCAGCAGCTCTACTATGCTACCTGCTGCCCCTCCCCCACAGGTTAAATAGTAATAATAACGTGGTTGTTGTCGAATGCTGGCGGTGGGATGTGAGTGTGATCGTTGGCGTTGATCGAGAGGACCCGAGTGCTCCTCGCCTTCCGTCTCACCGAGTGACGCGACTCTGACTCCCCAGGTTGAGCATGAACACAATTGAGGATGAGCCGGGAACAGTGACTCTGGAAGCAGTGAACTCTGTGACGTTGACCCAGGACACCGATGGCAACCTCATTTTGCACTGTCCTCACAACGGTGAGATCCCTGTGAGCACTTAGAGGGTTCGGGTCAAAGCTGATCTCCTCTGAGCCTCTATGTCTGGCGCAAATAGTACTTAACAGCGGTTCACCCGTTTGTACAGCATGGTCCTCTACTGGTGTAGTTCATGGTAAGTAGGTGATCATGTGTACTGTGGCAGCAGTGGGATTCAAACTGAGAACCTACCTAGGTTCAATCTGTGCTTCCTTCTCTCCCAAAATTAATATCACAGAAATCTTACGCGTTTGTTTTTTTCTTTTTCCAATTCTACGTGAAATGAAATGAATGTTCAACCCTAGAGTTGTTTGATGTGGGGGAACCGTGGTAGGAAACGGCTCCGCCGGATTTGACCGACCCTCTTGCAGACGGTGAGGAGCTGGGGTCTGACGAGAACTTGGAGCCGGTGCACAAGCGACTCTGCCTGTCCAGCGAGGACGAGCTGCACGTGTCCAATTCCGCCCCTCGCATCTCGGTGGTCACTCTCCCCAGTGAGTCTCTTTGCCCTGGAAATGCCGAACGCTTTGCTCCCATGTTGCACCGTTGCCTTTCTGCAGGTGTATTTGGGATAATTTTTTTTTTTTTTAAAACTTTTTTCTGCAATATAGATTTTGCATTAAGTCACATTCGACATTAATAGTTTTTTTTTTTTTTTTTTTTTTCCTCCACACCAAAAGGAGCCTGACTGGGTCTGATTCTCCTTCAGTTTCAGAGAATGATGAAAGTTTTGAGGTGACCATGACTGCCACGACGGAGCTGACGGAGAACGAAATGAGCGAGGGAGCCGTGGCCCAGATTCAGGTGCCCATTCACAACTTTCTCACTGCTGTCTGTTCAAGTCCCACACACTAGGCCTGGTCCTTCGTACCCATTTTTGACCATAAGCGAAAAATCTCCTAGAAAAGGCTGAAAAATGACTCAACAGGATACTGGTGACTTGACACTAGTTTTCTGCTGGAGCTAATTAAGATTTTAATTACTTTAATTGTGGTGTTCAGATACTGCAAAATGATGAGTCGCACACCCCTCAGAAGACGGACGAGGTTTCCCCTGTCAGTCAGGCATGGTTCACGACTAAAGAAGATAAAGTCACTCTTGTCAAGAAAGGTTACGTTTTGTCACAATTCATAATGATCTGCTGAATTAATACCTCGGTCTTGGA
Source organism: Scleropages formosus (assembly GCF_900964775.1). Lineage (NCBI taxonomy): Eukaryota > Metazoa > Chordata > Actinopteri > Osteoglossiformes > Osteoglossidae > Scleropages > Scleropages formosus. Next base: position 21,073,807 of record NC_041810.1, read on the forward strand.
TGGTCTTAATCTTGTTTTATTTTTTCTCTATTGTGTAGGTCATAAGTGGAAGCAGGGTATGTGGTCAAAGGAAGAGATTGACATTCTCATGAGCAATATTGATCAGTATATAAAGGTGAGTATAATTGTTTAAGTTCAAGTGGAGGGACATGTTTACATAATGTGGAATGTCGATAACGTGTTTGAAGCGCAGCGCCAGCAGATCTCCTCGCGTCTGTTTCGTCCATCCTCTCTTTCCTATTTCCTCAGAGCCGAGGCATCCAAGACCCCACAGAGATCATCTTTGAAATGTCCAAAGATGAACGAAAGGACTTTTACAGGAGCATCGCGTGGGGCTTGAACCGGCCTCTCTTTGCTGTCTACAGGCGGGTCCTGCGCATGTACGACAACAGGAACCATGTTGGCAAGTGAGTGCGCGCACTTCCTCGAGTCGGCCTGCAGGGGCAGTCGAAGCTACAGGGAGGAGGAACCCTCAGAACTCTGCTCCTCCTGGGTCCAAACAAACAAAGAGGGCCATTGTTCTGACTTCAGATGCTGTTATCTGATAATTTATTTCATACTTGCTGTAATTTCATCATTCTTTCCAGGCAGTAATGTGTTCCTCGTAAATAACCACTAAGTGTTTGTAATTGCCATGTTAAATAATGTACAAAAACTTTGGTTTTTCTTTGCTGCTTTCCTCAAATCAATGTTTAGTCTGTCCACTGAGGACAGTGTCCAGCTATGTAGATGCGCTGGCACAAAATATGTTTTCTTGCCCCCACAGATACACTCCAGAGGAAATAGACAAGCTGAAGGAGTAAGTTCCTCGTCGGGTCATTTGTCTGGCTTTCCTCTTTGTGTGTATGCGTAGATCCAGTGCCAGATGTTCAGTGCCAGTCCAAAGACGTGCTGTTCAGGTTCACCCATAGTGTGTGAGTGATAGAGAGAGTGTGTTCCGCAGATGTACGGATGAGTGACCCGTTGTAAGTAGTGTATTTAGCAGTGTAAGTCACCTTGGTGAATAAGGTGTGTGGGCTGAAAATACTACATAAATTTCCTTGGAAGTCACTTTGGAGAAAAGTGTGTGCTAAATAAATAAGTGTAAATGTGCGTCTTCATCTTTAGTGTCAAGTGATTCCAGCATGCATTGTTTTGTAGTTCTCGTAGCCTTTGTTTGCAGTCCGTTTCTCCTTTCTCACATTTCTCTCGCCACACACTTCTCAGGCTGAGAGAGAAGCACGGCAACGACTGGGCCACCATCGGAGCGGCTCTGGGGAGAAGCGCGTCCTCAGTGAAGGACAGATGCAGGCTGATGAAAGACACCTGCAATACAGGTGACCGCTGGACCCTCCTGCAGCTGCGTTGTCCCCCAGCAGCAACAAGGTTCTGGCAGGGGCTCACTTGGGGACCTGCCCGTCTGTTACAGGGAAATGGACAGAGGAGGAGGAACGGCGCCTGGCCGAGGTGGTCCATGAGCTGACGGGCACAGAGCCGGGTCACGCCGTCACCCAGGGCGTCTCGTGGGCCTCTGTGGCTGAGCTGGTGGGCACGCGCTCTGAAAAACAGTGCCGATCCAAGTGGCTCAACTACCTCAACTGGAAGCAGAGTGGCGGGACAGAGTGGACCAAGGAGGACGACATCAACCTCATCAACAGGTAGCGTTCCAGCCAAGAAACTGCTCTCCAGCATGTGTGCAGGTAGAGCCAAAGTCGTAGATGTTTGTTGGGCTGTATGAAGAGGGTGTGATGATTTCCGCCCCCCAGGATTGCAGAGCTGGAAGCGAACGACGAGAATGAGATCAACTGGGACATCCTAGCTGGGGGCTGGAGCAGCGTGCGCTCCCCACAGTGGCTACGCAGCAAATGGTGGACAATTAAAAGACAAGTGTCCAACCACAAGGAGCTGCCCTTTATAGGTGAGGAAACTGCAAAAAGATGTGAGGTCGTCATTCTTTCCAGCTAAAATGGGTCCGTTTGGTCAAACGTTTTGTTTTGCATTGTTCATGTGAGGGTGAGTAAATATACCGGGACAAATTAAGCATTGAAAATTTGATGTTAAATGGACTTTTGTAGCTCTGGTTCTCCATTATGGACCCAGTTCTAGCTCAGGACTAGAGAAACATTTTGATGTTTTTAAATATCCATCAACATTGCCACAGTTCATCCTGTCCCTCTCCAGTGCTTTTGAAGGGTTTGCAGGAACTGGCCGAGAACCAAATGCCCTACAGCAAGGTGGTTGTGGGGTCACCGCGGACCAGCAGCGCCTCGCCCTCGTCGGGTCCGGTCCAGCAAGTCCAGATCAGGGTGGCGCGCCTGGAGGAGGGCAGCAGTGCAACCTCCAACCCCATGGGGGCCCTGCAGATTCCTGTGCAGATCCCAGTGCAGATCACTCATGTCTGTGAGTATTGGGCCATATGAATGCAGTGCTCGTAGACCAAAAAACTTTTGCTGTTGCGTTTTAAGGTGTTACAGTAATTATTATAATTTTTTTTTTTGCTTTGCTTTTGCGATCAGCCATTTTCATGTCGCATTAATTTTTCTCTTTCTCTCTCCCTTTTTCACTAAAGCTACCACAGATACCTCGTTCTCTGCTAATGACTCAGAAACCATAACACTAAACACAGGAGCCATGCAGACATTTGAAATCCTACCTGTAAGTTCACCGGAAAAGAGTTGGGTCAGTGATAAATTCTTCACTACAAAACTCCGGCACAGATTTAAAACTACCAGTTTTACTCTCTACTTTAATGTGTTTTGGAAACATGTCTAAACTTTTTTTTTTTTTTTTCTTTCTTTTGGAAGCTGTGCTTTTTATTGTAGTTGATATAAAACTGGTTATATACTTGTGTTATTTGGAGTCTTACCATGATATCTTTCCTTCCATGTAGTCCTTCCACCTGCAGCCAACTGGGACCCCAGGAACATACTACATTCAAACGGGCTCAAACCAGGGACTGCCTCTCACAGTGTCCGCCAGTCCCACAGTCACCCTCACTGCCTCTGCCTCTCCATCATCTCCAGAGCAGATCATTGTACATGGGCTCTCTGTGAGTACAGCCCTCAAATCCAGAGTCAGGCACTTCCTCTCACATTTAGGCCTTTCAGGTTGCAGCTGATAAAACCCTAAGAAACAAGGTAAGGTTGCAGTAGAGCAGCAGCCGCAGTTTTGACCTTGTATCATACATTTTACCAGTTATGTCAGTTATTTGCATGTGTTTTCCAAAACTCCCAGCCTGATAATTTGCTGTCGTCCACGGAGAACGTCACCATGCAGATGTCCCATCCTGGCGTCATCATCCAAACAGTGTCTTCAGAAGACCTGGTCTCCTCCACACCTCTGGGTCAGTCAGAGTTGGCAGCAGGACCTCCAGCTCTGGTGGGTTCCGAGGGCCCGAACACAGGCCTGGACAAAGAGGCCAGGGCCACAGAGAGCCCCTCGACTCAAGCTACGAAGACGGAGGAGCTCCAGGTCTCTGAGGGCGTGAAATACCTCCAGGCTACCGTGGTAAGCGAGACAGCCCCCCTGGCAGAGACAGGAGCGCAGGAGCAGCTGGCGGAGAGCTTCAGTGCTGAGGTAGGTGCCGGGCCACCGTCCTCTGCTGTTTTGCATAGCAGGTTCTTACACTCCTAACCTAGTAGGAATGTTGGTGTCAGTAGTGAAAGGTTTATGTTCTGTGGGCTTCGAAAGTACAATGACCACAACTTCTCTTGGTCGCTCTTTAATGTTTGCGAACCCTTCGTATTTTCCATACATGACTTTCCCTGTGTGAAAACAGTGCCTGGATGATGCCAGTGATTATTTTTCTCCTCCACGAAAAAAGTAATATTTAATCTTTATGAAAATTCATATGAACTCTAGACATCTTTTTGGCAGAGGACTTGTTGGACAGTGGTACTTGGTCGTGTTTTTGCTATATTGCGCTTCTTTGTCTTTGCTTTATGTACGTGGGTATGTTGATAGTCCCATCTTCCACAACATAATAGTGCTGTAAATGGGTGTAGGTGCCGAATGCAAGGCTACATGCAAGTTATTAGAGTAAGTTATAGAATATGTTGTGTTGTGAGATGTCTGAGCAGGGCTGCCTTGTGCTGTGTTTCCTCCCCCATAGGCTCTGGACTCCTCCAGTATGGAGCCACAGGTGGTAGAGGGGTCAATAGGAAGTGGCACTGTCCTTATTGTCCCCTCCCCCAACAGCTTCATTCAAACTACAGGAGACATTGTTGGGGACTCTGTTCTCCCCTTAACCACTCTGACAGGTAGGTTTAATGCCAGGTTTGGACTTTACCCGACATCCTTCAGATGACGTTTCAAAAAGTCTTTGTTGGTTTTTGTGTTTTTTATGCTCCCTGTATCTGCATTCTGTGTTTGCATTTATTCATTTAGCTGATGTTTTTTTTCCAAAGTGACATACAGTGTTAAGCTACTTAACAATTTACCCATTTACACAGTTGGGTACTTTTACTGGAGCAATTTAGGGTAAGCACCTTGCTCAAGGGTACTACAGCCAGAGGTGGGAATCAAACCTGTGACCAGAGGCAGTAACTCTAACCACTACACTACCAGCTGTCACATAGAGCTGATTTTGATCTAAAGTTGAGGAAAGCTACGTGTTCTGCTCCCCCTCAGGTCCTATACTTGAAAACCAGGGCGAAAGCTCTGACTGACACGTTGACAACCCCCACCTCGGACCCGGAGATCGTGGACAGCGCAAAAGGCCGATCAAATCAGAAGGAACAACAACAATGCAGGAGTATTGTGTACAGGTGACTCACGGGGGTTGCTTGGCATGGATGACCCAGAAGATATGAAAGTTTCATATGTTGGTTTTTCTTCAAAAATGGATACTTCACAAGGTCCTCTTTCTCCTGCTGTTGGTAAAGACCTTGTGGTGACGTGCTGGCCTGTTACAGGTATATCTTCATTGTCATCGACTGCTTAGAACATGTATTGTAAAGCATTTTTTCAGTGTCGTCCCTCAAATTACTTTTCAGGGTTTCAGATCTTGCACTGGTCCTGTATTTTATTTAGTTGCAGGATGTTGTCAGCTACTTCCAAATGTACAACTAGACTAGCTCATTAATTTATCAATGTTTTGTTTAATTTATTAAATAAAACTTTAACACACATTTATCTCATCACCTTGCATACTCAAACTTTTCTAAATGAAATGAGACAAACACTATCTTTGGCTTCATGGAAAATATTTTAAATACAGTTGAACCATTTGCCGTTTTAACACTGACACACCAATGTGTATATTAATTATAGCTGAGAAGGTGACTTACAATGTGGGGTTTATACACTAAGCTACTTATGATTTATACATTTATACAGCTGTGTAAATTTTTACTGCAAAGTAACACCTCCAACCCCTAACTGATCCTATACCAGCTGTAGAGAACAAAGTTTTGGCATGAATTTAACAAAGAGGTTAACAGTCTCTCACACATACACCTGTACCACTGTGATTATTTGATGGGAGGAGCACTGTTGACTGGTCATAGAAAACAGACGGGGAGTGAGAAATGTCTTTTATTGGCACAAGAAGATGTAGTTCTATAAGCTCTGTTGTTTGGGGTGGACATTTAAAGAGCAGTTCAACAGCTGTGTCCAATATCAAGCTAACCTACAGTAATGGTTGACCAGAACTGATGTGTATGTAAATACAGAAATCATGCAAAAGCTAAGACAAGGTATGATTGTTTATTGGTATTTCCTCACAGAGAAACAGCTGCTCAGTTTTATTTGTGCCTCCAACAACTCCCAAGCTTTATTTACATGAAAAGTGCAATAATTAAGGAAAAATACAGATTATAGAAGTCAGTTTTTATCATACAAGTGATATGTTTAAAAATGTAAACAAATTTAAAATGCCACTGAAAAATTAATGTGGAACTTGGGAATGTACACAGCTTTACCTCACGTCTGTTACTCTTTCAGTTTTTACCAACAGTTTAATAGTAGCACACACCATTCCACTAACCTGTTACCATTTGTATACAAGTGTGCAGGCATATCCCTCAGCAGGTGACGGCCACAGTTGCACCACGCAACACTGATGTGCCGGCTGACATTGCATAGCCATAAGAGCTGAAAAACACGGGCAACTCCATCTTGACAGCTGGGGTGACTAGCCTGTCCATGTCCAATGTGGCTTTTTTTTTTTTTTTTTCTTTTTTAAACACCCCACTAAATACAAATCTTGGAATAAGGTAAAATACTTGTCACTCTTTACAAAACCTGTGATTTCCATAGGCTTCAAGCTTGAAAAATATCACTTGGACTGAGATTTAAGAGATCACTTGGGAAAATTACATCTGGTTGCATCTTTTCCATAACATTCCATGTGCTTGAATAAGGTACAACAGGCTGCCGTGGAAGCATCTTCTTGTTGTCCAGTACATTTTTAATAAGGCATACTTGCTGTCACTTACTTCCTACACCATGGAAGTACAAGTTGGCACAGATGCATAGCATCACAATTGAACAGAGCATGTAATATATCAGGTTTCGAAATTTAGGTTCCAGGTCTCCTTGTCGGTACCAGAATATCTGTGAGAGAAAGTGAAGCTGTGAACATGGTCAAGAGAGCAATGTAAATTTACTCCGGTATTTGTGCCAAATGTACTTTTGATACTTACAAGTACCATGGCTGAGGCGCAGATCATGATAATACAGACCGCAAAGAAGATATTCAGAGGTTTTGGTGGTACTGAAGGAATGACAAATGAACTAATGACAGTTACCTGGGGAAAGATAAGAAATTACATCATTGCATTAACATGTAAAGGCAACTTTCAGTGCTTTGATACGCATCTCAACAAGCAGGACTTTCCCCATTCTTTTTTACTGAACTACAAACAGTTGTCAGAAAAATGCACACTTTCATACTCACTAAAACTAGTAGAGATGTAAGTCCACCAACTATTAAATTGATGATTCGATCCTAAAGAGGAAAAAAGCAAGATTAACAGGAAGTTACTTCTCCTAGAATTCACTATTTTTAATGCATAGCAAGCAGGGGAAGGCAGTTTCCAACAGAACTAGCTGGCTCATGGAAATTGCTGACTGCCTGCAGAACTAAATGTAGCTCACAACACATGGTGTACCATCCCTCTTAAAATGTCCTGAAAATGCTTCAAGAGGAAGACAAGCATGTGTCGACTTCCTCTGTGTGGAAAGACACCCCACAATCTCCACACCAGAAAGGTTTCACCCACAGGCGTGCATTCATACCCTGGCAGAGGTCTCCCCAAACAGAGGTCTGTTATCCAGTCCGCTGGTGCCGTATGTCCGGGTTGAAAAATCATCCATAGCTGAAAGATTTTATCCGAGACAGTGTTCTGCGAAAAAGGCCCCTTCAAACTGTAAGCAGCAGTGCTCTCTCACGCAGACGTCCGCAGTGCATTCTCTTCTCTCCCAGTGAAGGCCTTTCCTCCAAAAGCCAAGGGCATTCATAAAGCAAAGCGGTGAACTCAGCTTCTGTGCAGTGTCCTCCAAGGTGGGTTTCCTGAAAATAGTCATTAATAGTAACAAAGAGAAAGATAACTTATGACAACCAGAAATCTGAGAACTATAAACATTCTAGGCGAGTGCAGATTAACATTACATCACTATTGAAGCAAGACAAAGAATTTAACCTGACAGGTTAAACAAGGTTTCACCACTTTACAATTATAGATGGAGTACGATAAGAGGTGTTTCGAAAACTTGTGCAAGAGGTCAGAGCGTGTTCAAAAACATGAGTCAAGTGCAGTATCGAAAGTCCTCTGTTGCAGGAGCTTTCCACTTCCTCTTGGGGTGCAGAAGACACCTGGGCTTCTGTTATGCATTTCGACAACTCTACAGTTGAATTCCCGTTTCAACAACCAGAACCTACGTTTCACAGCAAAACAAGACCCACTTTAATAAAACAGCCACAGGCAAAACAAGCAGCAAGGCCTTGTGACAGCACAAAAGAATGTTTAACACACAAAAATAAGTGTGATCAGTCATATGAACAACTTTGCAACAAAAACTAAATTGTGCTGGGATCAGTGTCTGGCATGTCGGCGATGAGGAGAAGATTCAGCAGAGCTGAAGCAGGCGATCGATTCCTGAAAAGAGAGATGACACAGCAGAGCAAGAGATAACGGGAAGTGGGACCGCAACTCCAGGAACGCAGCTGCAACATGAGGATGCTGCTTGTTCCAAACAAAATGTTGCACGCAGGCAGAAGAGACATTTTTCGCCCCCTCGAAACCCAAGCAAGCCAAACACTGAACATTTCCAACTCCTGCCAGGATTAGCAATGTCACCAGGACCACAAGAGGATAAGTGGCAGCTGAGTCCAGTGTATAGCGTCCCGGTCAGATATTTATAATACTGAGCAGGCTACTTACCAAGCTTGACTGCACTGACCACAAATTGTGTGGGTAGTTAAGGGATGTCTTGGTTGTTGGAAGAAAAAGACAATGACAACAGAATAGATGAGACACCAAAGGGGGATGTAATATCACATACAGCACACAGCACGGTCTTACCTTCCCATCCCATGCCGGAGAACATCCCTCCACTAAAACCAGGGCCTTGTTTTAAATCTGGAAGTGAAATGCCCTCGTTAGTGTCATTTCATTTCATTTATTCACTAAGCACATGTAAGAAAAATAAAATAGTGATAAATCAAGGGGATTTATGCAAAATAAACATGGGCTGACTCGTGTCCAGGCAATGAATATCCAAGTCGGAATTTCTCCTCTCACTCCTGACCTGGCGAGCCTAAATTCCTTCATTTCCAAACTTTAACCAGCTACTTTTATTAAAAGAAAAACATCTGAAGGAAATATAAGGTTATTTTGACCAAAACGAGACCTCACTGACTGAACGAGGTCGAGTCCTCCAGGACACACTCTGCACTCAAATAATAAATATGTACTTCACTCAGTCATGCCTTAAAAAATAATACATATATTTATTTTTTTATGTCTTCACAAGAGCAACGTGTACAAGTGGTGTTGAGTAGGTGGAACTAGTAGTAGATAACTAGTACTAGTTAGACTAACTGTTAGTGAACATTAGTCTAGATTAGGCCCGACCAGGTTTCTGACTAGCTACTAGTCCGATTCCTATCACTTCAAATTGAGCGTAAAATACTCTGAATTATATAAGTAAAGAAGGTTTATACATATTTTTTTCTTCCAATAAGGCGCTCGTGGGACGCATAAAATGTTACTGGTCTCCATCGTAACTACCCGTTCATCTCATGATGATAAACCAGTCTGGAAACTCGAAAAAAAACGGGCCAGTTTGCGTCCAGTTCTCAGAGAATAACACGCACGTGTGTGGGATCCGAATATTTTTGAATAAACCACCAGCAACTCACCTATCGAGACGAAGACGAAACGAATATTTAGAAATACACTGAGATGAAGTTGAGATCTTTCTCTCTTTTTTTTTTTTTTTTTTTTTTTTTCCTGCTCTCAGCCGAACGAGCTCGAGCGGGGTGTTAAAGGTGACGCCTCTTAAAGGGGCAGGTGTCCGCGTACATGATTTTAGGTTTGGCGACAAAAACAAGCCCACCGCTGAAGAAATTAAGAGAACTAACAGTAAATGATTACAACTAATGGTGATTCCGTTTAGAATGAGGTCGGGCTTTGCCTTAAAGGTAAGGCGTCTTAAAGGTAACGGGCACCGGGTTTTTATTTTAGGCGACAAAAATATGTCATTTGAAGAATTACCCAAACGACTGGAGAACTGCAATTGTTAACTGAAAATAAAAGAGCAGCAACATCACAAATCGATGCTGAGTTATTATATTTTTAACAGAAGTAAAGCTACAAATTAATTTTCAAGGGCGACATCAGGCAGCCCATGAAATTGTACTCAAACGGACAATGAATCATGCTGCACTAGCTGTATACTCGCTAGTCATCGGGGTGTTATTTAACTTTACTATCCAGCAATAATCATATTTATATTTCACGTTTCAGTATCTGCCTAAGTAACAGTTTATGTTGATTTCTCAGACCGTTTGTTAAAACATGCAGACAACAAATCATGTTTGTCCCAAAAGTAGTATCTCTTTTACTGTCAAATATCTTCACGATCAAAACAAACGTTTAAAATTCATTAAGCATTTCCAAGTTGTCTGGCGAATGTAAAAATCAGTTATTTTTAAATTAGGGACCTTTGCTGGCCTTTAACCTCAATGCCGGTCCCCACATTGTCACCCCAGCACAGAAAATTATAATACACACACACACACACATTATCAGAACCGCTTGTCCCTTACAGGGTCACGGGGAACCGGAGCCTACCCGGCAACACAGGGCGTAAGGCCGGAGGGGGAAGGGGACACACCCAGGACGGGACGCCAGTCCGTCGCAAGGTACCCCAAGCGGGACTTGAACCCCAGACCCACTGGACAGCAGGACTGCAGTCCAACCCACTGCGCCACCGCACCCCCTAAAATTATAATATTTATAAAGATATTTATAATAGTAATACTGTATGATGAGAATCTATATTTGGACAAAGTGTTGATCTTTACAAACATGACTTACCTGCTGAGGGAAGGGATTTCTTTGGACCAAAACACAGGCCTGTGAGAAGGAGAGCCACATGAGCAGTGTGTGTGTGTGTGTGTGTGTGCGTGTATGTGTGTGTGTGTGTGTGTGTGTGTGTGTTCATTTACACTGGATGGGTCAAAGTTTCACTGTAATCCCGACCTCATGCTGTGGGAAACTCCTTCTGCATCACATGACAGATGTGTGACAAGCCTTTAATAATACTGTGTGTGTTTTGTCCTCTGCTCCCTTTCATTTTATAACACCCTGTGGCCTGTTACAACATGATCTTAGCAATCAGTGTACAGTGTATAACATTTCACTGTGTTTACATTGTTCCCATAAATAGTGCTTGGGGTTTTTTTCACCTCACCGTGTGTCTGTGTTTCTCCTCTAACGCGTTACGACGCAGGATTTTCACATCAGTCTCATTCACGTTTACTTTGCAGCATAAACGGTTTACATTTCCTTCTTTCTCCTTTCCTTTGAGACCAATCCTACATGATTTTACGAAGTTTGAAGGCATTCTTATCCTGAGTACAGTTCCTCAAATATACGAATTAAATGGACTGGTGTGAGCAGCTCACTTATTAGCGGTGTGTTCGATTCTGACGCGTTTCTTATTATTTTCTACACGTAGAATTTTGCACAAATGCTGCTCTTGTGTCCCTTCAAAATATCTCTCAGCCCGCATGAATTGTGTTTTTCACGCTGCAACCACAAGATGTCACACCGCTTTCAGCACCAGGCGACGTAAAAGCGATGTTTTTTTTTTGTTTGTTTCTTTTCGGCTCGCGGCCAGGGGGCGTGTCCTGTCGCACGTGGGCGGGGCTTTCGGTTTCACTTACAGGTGGCGGCGCGCGCCGCTCCGTCTTCCAGGTAGGTGTGTCTCGGTGTCCGTCATGAGCTCGTTCGGGGGGCGAATGAAGGAGTACCCCACCATATCTGTGGACCGCTTCGACCGGGACAACCTGCACGCCAAAGCCTACTTTCTGTCCCATTGTCATAAAGGTAGGAGAACTGACTCCGCCCCCCACGGACGGTGACATCTGAGCAGCTTGGCTTAGTGTGATCTGAAATCATCTTTGATCGTATTTCTCCATTATTCTTCTTCTTCCGGAATCATGTGCCTTAGTGGTCTGAGATGGAGACGTTTAAATTACAATATAGTTTTTTTTCCTGCAGATCATATGAAGGGTCTCAAGGGACCTCTGCTCAAGAGGAAATTAAAGGTCAGGTAAGTGGTGTTCCTCTCTTGCATCAGAAAGTTGGGATGTTAAAATGTTGCCAACTTGTAATGTTGTAAGCAGTATTTTATTCATTATTCTCCAAGGCGACTAATAATGTTAGGTTTGGACCATGCACTGTTTACAGTTATTTACCAACTTATACAGCAGGGTCATTTTTACTGGGTAAGTACCTTGCTCAAGGGTACTGCTGCAGGAGGTGGGATTCAAACCTGGCTCCTTCCACTGCATGCGAACGCCTTATACTACTGAGCTGCCTGCTGTCCATGGAGATACTCTAGCGTTACAGTGCTGCGATACTAAAATGATACAATGTTAAAATAATGGAACACGGGTTTCTAACAGTGTTGCGATATTACTGTGTTGGAATGCTGAGATGTTACAGTTTTACACTGTTGTAATTTCAGGGTGTTCCGGTGTTTACATGTTCCAGTGTTACAGGGGTGGACCATTGAAATGTTACTGTGTCACAAAGCAATACAATAATGTTAAAATTATTAAATGCTGGAACCCTGTAAAGTCCCAGCTTACCGGTTTTGGAAAGCTGAAATATTTCAGTTTTGAAATGTTAGAAAACATGAATCATGCAAGTCCCTTTTGTAGTGGTATCAAACAATACACATGACAATGTCTTCATAACATTTACAGTATATATAACTAACTGACCTGAGTATGTTCTAGTTTAACAGTAAAGTTATACTGTTCACCTGTGTCCAAGGAGCTTTTGCTGAGCAATCCCAAGTATGGGTTCTGGGAAAAACATATTGTAAGTATGATTATGTCTCTAACTTGTGTCAGTTGTAATTTTGTATTGCACTGTGGGAGAAGAAAATTTATCTGTCCTTGTTTCTCTTTATTCCAGGTTGCCCTCGAACTGGAAAGTCCGACTCAGATTTCATTAGTTGACGAAACATCTGGAGAGGTAATTATCTTGGGAATGGACATTATTGCAGTTATTATACTGTATACCGCATGTGTATTTCCCACCAGCTGTAACCTGTATATATGCTTTGAATCTGTAGAAAGAAGATATTGTAGTGACACTGCTGCCAGCTGGCCATTGTCCAGGGTCAGTCATGTAAGTGCTGCACAAATATCCATGTTCCTTTGAAAAATGTGCTTTTTATGGTTCTGCAAGAAATGGGAACATGGTTTGTTGCGCTGTAACGGGTCCGATTGCATGCCCTAGGTTCCTGATAGAGGGCAACCAGGGAACCGTGTTGTACACGGGAGATTTCAGACTCGCAAAAGGGGAGGCTTCTCGCATGGAGTTCTTACACTCAGGTGGCAGGTGAAGAAAGATTCCTACTGGAAATAGACACCATGCTCTTCTGTCGGTGAACAAGAGCGGCGATCTCCCCTAACATCTTCCAACATCATGTTTCTAGGGTGAAGGACATTCGGAGTGTTTACCTGGATACGACTTTTTATGCTCCCAAGTACTACCAGATACCAAGCAGGGTGGGTACCCTCCTCAGTTATTACCGCTGTAGAGTAGTTGTAGATTTCAAGTGTTGTAATTCTGCACCCTGTCGTAGGAAGCGTGTTTGAATGGGATTCGGGAGCTGGCGAGGAGCTGGATCACCCAAAGCCCTTACCATGTAGTTTGGCTGAACTGTAAGGCTGCGTATGGCTATGAATATCTCTTCACCAATCTCAGCGAAGAGTTTAATTCTCAGGTGAGTCTGCCGCACGCCAGCGTCCTTCATGTTACCCACGTCATGGTTTCCGCAGACTCGATGTGTTCTTCTTCATCAAATCACATTCAAAGCCTATTCTTGCATGGAACACCCCCCCACCCTTGAAAGCTGAACATCCATTCCACACATTTTTTACTGATTGGTTTCCTGATGATTTTCTAACGATGTTCAGATCCACGTGAACAACTTGGACATGTTCAAGAATATGCCCGATATCCTTTGTCATGTGACCACCAACAAAGCAACACAGATCCATGCGTGCAAGCATCCCAAGGTAATGTGCAGTTTACCTTGCTCAGAAGTGAAGGTTTTGGAATCAACCATCAGCTTTGGGCTGTTTAATTGCAGTGAAAAATAACTGCTCCTTGAAACCTCTCGTTTTGGATTGTCCGAAGGACGAGGAGTTCTTCAGAGCCAGCAGGCTGCCATGTGGACCCAAAGCACCTGATGGCACACCTCTTCAAATCATAAGCATCAAACCATCCACTATATGGTTTGGGGAGAGGTCCAGAAGAACAAATGTTGTTGTGAAGTATGGACGCAACAAAGTGTGTTGTAAATAGCTTCAGTGACATGTGGCAGCTTTGGGTTTGTAGGTCTCTGTGTTTCTTCTGGGTCAGTGTTTCGCTGGATGTGGTGTGTAAGGACACGCATGTGCACAATGTAATCCCTGTGGTTTCAATCTGCATGTGACAGCTGTCATTACTGATCTGGGCTCTCTCTTCAGGACAGGTTCGAGTTCTTACAGAGCATGTTTCTCCTTCCATTCATCTTACTCCGAGGTGACTAGACTTTCATTCATCAGCCAATCAGGCCAAACATTGTTGTCACTTTTCACCACAAAGTGATTTGCTGCATTTCAATCGGTACATCAGATCGTCGAGCGTTTGATTAATTTGCTTTTTATTTACATGTATTCGTTTAACAGACACTTTTCTCCAAAGCGACATTCAGCTTAGAGTAAACAAAAGTACATTTCACTAACGTGAAGTTGCTGATGAAATTAATAGTTATTTCAGTAATAAGCAGTTTTAATTTTCTTTTTGTTTCAGATCAAAGATTTCCTTTCGTATATATGTCCTATCAACATATATCCTAATGTTATTCCAGTTGGTAAAACTGCAGAGGAAGTCAGAGAAATGTAAGTAAGTCCCATCTGGGTAAATGAATGGCTGTTATTGTACCTGATATAATGTTAGTGTCACACTTGTAACTTGCTTAGGTACTTAAGGTAAATGAGAATTTGTATTGTATTTTGTGTTGCTTTTTTGTAGATTAACACCTATGTGCCGTGAATATTGCGGAAGACCTGGCATCGTCTATAAACCCCTTGGGACTCTTAAGAGAGCAAAAGTTGAATATGCAGAGAGTGGTATGTATAGGAAGAGAGTCACCCTTTAAATATGCCCTTATGAGGTTCATTTATAGTGCCTGGAGTCCAAGTGTTAACTATATGTAATGAAAAAATTTGTCATTTTCACTGCAAAGACTCTGCCAGTGACAGTGAGCTCTTTGACGATGAAGATCTCACTCCTCAGAGAAGGAAGCGTCCTGAGAGGAGGCAGTTTAAAACTCCGAAGGCCCCAAGTCCAGAAAGGGGGCTTGTCTCAAACTGCTCCCAGCAGGAGACTCAACTGGAGCTGCAGCCTGACCATATGATGAACTATGTGGACTGCACAGAATCCAATGATGATGACGAGGAGGAGGAGGAGAAGGAGGAAGAGGAAGAGTATTCGGCTTTTCTGGAGGTCAAACGAGTGTCCGTCTCTGAGGGAAACGCTGCCAGCTGCCGCGTGGACCAGGGTGAAGCAAGCGATGCCAGTGCCACACATGGACCTCCAAGGTGGGACGCCTTCTTCAAAGCCGAACCTGTGCTGACAGATGAGAGCTCAGAGGTGGAGAACAGCCAGAACAGCGTGGTGCAGTCGGCGGCAGCGTCGGGGGGGGCGCAGTCGCACACACCCAGTCTGTCCGAGGACTCGGACGACGACTCCACCCACATCTCCTCCCAGTCAACCCACATCTCGGACCCGAGTGCTGAAAGTGGGAGCCAGGGCCTGCTCTTGTCACTGTCCCAGTAGGGAACGGGGAGTAGATCTGGTGTGTGTCCTCAGCAGAGGAGAGCATTGAATCATGAAAGACTGGGACATGGGGGACGTGGTTTGGCTTCAGTTACTGCAGTATATGGTGGAAACCTCATTTTTCCGTTGTGCTTTGATTGTAATAATTCAGATTACTGGTTTTCATAAACCTTTTTTCGGGTTCAGCATGTAGCATAGGGCTTCAGGACAAGGACTTAAAAGTTGTAGGTACCAACCATACCTGTGGCTGCTGTAGTACTCTTGATCAGGGTACTTAACTTATACACTGCAATAATACCCTGCTGTATAACAGGGTAAATCATTGGAAGTAGCTTAAGGTAAAAGCATCATGTAAGCACCCAATAATGATAAGAATATACCTCAGGTGAAGGAAATGAAATGTCTGCAAAAACTGGCGGATGATCATGTGTTTGTGAACTCAGGAGCTGCGGGAAAAAAACCAGGTCATTTCAACCTGGACACTCACTTTAATGTTCCATTTCCTTTTTGACAACTGCTCACATAAAATCACTCAGGAACTGTATGCATTTTTAAACCTTCTGTGTATACTTGTTTGTTCAAATCATTCTATGGCTGCATTGAGTATTATTAATGCCATTGGATGTCATCGGCTTTGCATCAGCATTTTTTTTCATTTTATATAGGTTATAAAAATCCAAAGCCTTTATACACTATATTCACTTTAACATTTTCATCAGTTGTCTTGTGTAATTTTTTGCTTGTGTTACAAATAATTTTAAAATCCACTATTGTAACTTACAGCATAATTCATTACCATGGACATATGTTTTGGGTTATTCTCCAGCACATATTTTTGATCACTCTACTGTTATCTGTCGCTTTGTGGTTTTGTGAATTGCTGCTGTTATTTCTGGTGTCACCTCCATTATCTCTTTCAACCGTTCTTTTGTATTCAGGGGAGCTCCTACTGCAAACCTGCTGGTTACTGACCTCCCCGGCACATTCTCTCTGTACTTCTCTCATTGTATTTCTCACTGTTCTTCTTTTGTGCAAATACATTAAAAAAGATAAATATTTGTGACTAATTGTTGTTTTGAAAAATAATGAAGGGCTTTTATTGGAACCTTTACTGATGAACAATGTGATACTCTAAACTAGACAAAATAAATCCAGTGCTTCTATTAACACTCTTTGCTTTCTGTTTGGGATGAAAAATTTGAGTCAGGTGCCTGTTTTAAATGGTACAAGAGGAAGAGATGATAAAAACAAATGAACAAGTCACTTATTTCCCCAGGACAAAACATTTGCATTTCTTCTTTTATTAGCTGCTTTGCATTATTTATACACATACATAGTCTGAACCACTTGCCCCATATGAGATCACAGGGGGCAGAGCCTAACCCAGCAGCACAGGGCGTAAGGCTGGAGGGGACATGCCCAGGACAGGACACCAGTCCATCACAAGGTACCCCAAAGCAGGACTCGAACCCCAGACCCACCAGATAGCAGGACCCAGTCCAACCCACCGCACCACTGCGCCACCACACCCCCTGGCCCTTATTTATAGTTCAATAAAATCTGTTTTTTTTTTTCCAGTGACAGAGCAATAGCAACCAGGAAAGTGTGACCTTAGCAGCGAGAATCGTAGTCAAACATGAGGGATGTGTGTGAGACGCAGCGCTGAGGGATGTGTGTGAGAATCAGTGCTGAGGTACCCATAAGACAAACCCAGAGGGGGCCCCCCTACCCTAGGGGCAGCTGCAGCTCTGATAGAGGACAAACCCCCCACCACACAGGACCCCCCCCCCCCCCCCCCCCACAGCTTGTTGCCATGGGAACAGGAGGCAGGGCGCTCTACCTTGTACGCGGCTGCCTCCGATGAGAAGCAATGAACGAACCTCAGACAAAAAAACTCCGTTTAAAGGTTTGGCTACTCTTAAAAGCTTTACGAAATGGTGTGTTGCATTTGATTTTTAAAGGGAACTACAGCTCGACTGGAAGAAGAGAAAGGCCCCCTGCAGGAATACTAGAATATTACTGTTACACTGGTTTGTACCTTTCATCATGAAATCAATCAACATTTTATCTGTATATATACTGTACATAAATATATATATATATATATAGCAGTAGGACATAATTTCAATGACTGTTCTAATTTTACTGAAATAAATCTCATCTTGTTTAGAGTCCATAATTACACCCCTGATTCTACTTTCCTGCTTTGTGTAACCAGAGCAACTTGAGTTTCACTTATTTTTACACCTGCACTACTTGCGTGTTTCTACTACACATGATTCCTTCTAAAGTAACATATGGAATTGCCCATTACACACCTACTGCGTCACATGAGAAACACTGATTCTCATTAAATAAGCACCTTCACACACACAGCGCTATATAGAGTGTGTGTTTCTCTGTCTCACCCTTCTGAACTCCTCTGAGCTGAATAGAAAGAAAAAGTGAGATCAGAAGTGTAAATTTCATACAAGTTATGTGGGGAAAATGACGGAGGTGTATTCCAACCGGTTTTTGACATGTATCAGTTCGTGAGCACAGGAGCAAAAGCCTCATGGGGCGAGGTGGCAAAATGTTCGTTAAGAAACCTCAAACTGCTGGTTGTGCGAGAAACCCCTGCACGGTTTTAGCGTTACACCTGCTAATGGGCTCGAGCTGCTTTGAAAGTTTTGATCCGTTCCACGAATCACTGAGCGACCTTCAAGGGCGTATGTTTGTATCTATGTTTTGAAATCTGATCTGAAGAAATGACATTTGTCATGTTTGAAGAAAAATGGAAATGGGGTTGTAGTTCCATAACATGCATTTTTCTGTGTCCTGTTCTTATTTATCATTATTATGTGATGAAATGTGCATGTTTTAGAGCCAGGTAAATCAAAAGCCTAAGAAGTGTTGTTTTGGAATTACCATGAATCCGTCTGCCTGTTTAACAGTAATAATAACATCTCTTGAATGATAGTTCTAATTTCAGTAAAATACACACACACACACACACACACACACATTTTCAGAACCGCTTGTCCCATACGGGGTCACGGGGAACCGGAGCCTACCCGGTGACACAGGGCGTAAGGCCGGAGGGGAAGGGGACACACCCAGGACGGGACGCCAGTCCATCGCAAGGCACCCCAAGTGGGACTCGAACCCCAGACCCACCGGAAAGCAGAACTGCGGTCCAACCCACTGCGCCACTGCACCCCCTTCAGTAAAATAATACATATTAAATCTTTTTCGGAGCCCGTATGTTTCTATTAACATTTATTGAAGTGTTTCTGTAGCTGCCGGGTCGTCGTCAGGTTTACGCGAAGTACAGACACACACACTTTGCTTGTCTTTCTACACCATTCAACGGAGAGCAGCGTGAGCAGCATATGGCGTTTAAAGCACGTTGCGATAGGTGTGGAAATTCTATACGATTGTTTACTTTCTCGAACAAAAGACTCTATCAATGTTTCATCAATTGTGCCTTGTTCGGCATACGTATTTTGTTATGAACGCAGGTCTGGGTCACAATCAGTTTGCTGAGCAGGGTGCGCTACTGTGTGTGTGTGTGTGTGTGTGAAATAACAACATACTGATATTTTTATCACAGTGACTTTCACACCATGTTCTGCTTAGTGGACAATTAAACCTTATGTTTATACTAATGTTTGTGTGGACTGGCCCTTGACGGGGTAGCAGCTCCATCTGGGATGGCTTCAGATTGACCGAAAAAACAACTCTGAGCACAACATCCCGAAATAAGGCCGCCCACCCACTTACCCACAATTGCTTTTTGTCTGAGCCTTAATTAAATATTCATGAGAAACCCCAATTCGGACAGAGGTGTCACGACCTGTTGAATGGATCTCAGCTCAAGGATGCTTTTATTTTGGGATATGAATATTTCAACATCAGTAACCGAAGAACAATTTTCCATTTTATTTATTATTTTCTTTTCATCCCTGAGACGGGGTGCTAATTGTATGGCCATCGACTCCCTCATTGACAGTACGATCGGGCTTCACCTGGGCCCTATCCCTTACACCGGTACAGGTAACCTGAAGCTTAGCGGCGTTCATACTGATGCGCCAGTAGCGTCCGAGCATTATGTCCACACCTTGGCAGGGGGACACCTGTGGAAGTAATTGGACACCCCACTGAGGTTCACGGCAGGACCATCCCTGCCAGTTTGTTCAGCCGACGGTGGAAGGAGCAGCTCTGGGATGTGTTCCTGAACATAATCGTTCTGCACACTGCGGCTACCAAAGGCAAAGAACCCAGGAATGCGGTTACGTTGCATCTGAACTGGACGATCGCTCAGAATCGGCACACTGAGGGGTGTAATTTTTACACCTCCTTTAGTCCTCGTGTGGAAGTGGTGTTAATGTAGAGTTGATGTAAACTGGACACTGTTGGCTCTCAGCATGTTCTGAAATTGGCTCAGGTTTTGTTCAGTTGTACCAGGGTGCCTGGGGTTCTGTCTGCTGCAATGCACGGGCTGCCCTGCGGCCTTCTACAGCACTGCTTCGGGAGTGCCACGGACGTTTCGGCCGACTCGACAACCCCGTGCGCAGCCTTAGAGTCCAGGATGGGCGTGGAGGCTGCCGTCACGGTGCAGCCGGGACCCGGAGAAGCCTTAGGATCCCCACATCAGAGCGTGACCACCTGCAACCTGGAACATGCCGAGTATCCAAACGGCACCCGCTGGAGTCCCGGTTGCCATGACGACACACACGCTAACAGAGGACCCACCCCAGAGGACTCCTGCGGCGGTCAAAGTGTTTCTGGGATCCAGGACAGTGTTCCACAGTCGGACGGCCCAGATCTGAGGAGGAGCTATTCTCACATACCTCGGCCCTCTATCATCAGACAGCAAAAGGTAACTTTATGAAAGCATTTTTCTTATGAGGCTGCATGTGGGTTATCAGCATGGGCTTTGGTGTGCTAGAGAATGAGTGATTTTGGGACAACATGAGGCCAAAGGAGGAAAAGCTGCACAATCTAAGTAAAATATAGGTGATACAGGTACAATGACTCTATGGATGAACTATTGGTCTGTATAGTCATTGATCCAGAAGGACTATGGGAAGCAACTCGAGCAGAGGACTGCACAGCTCATAAGCCATAATAAGTAGGAGCTGGTACCCTAGTGGTTAGAGCTGCTGCCTTTGGCCCCAAAGGTTGCACTTTTGCACCCCACCTCCAGCTCTAGTACCCTTGAGCAAGGTATTTACCCTAAATTGCTCCAGCAACATTACCCAGCTGCATAAATGGGTAAATAATTGTAAGAAAAATGAACTAATGTAACATAAAAATATTGTGATTTTTGTCACGTTTACTCAATTACATCCTGAAAGCCTCTTAGAAAGCAGCAACGCAAACATACAGAGTCCTGCTGCACGCAACCAAAGCCCTGAATTTGCTGAACCCTCCCGTATTGTTTGAAGCTTAGTGATGTTTTTTCCTTTGTTTTTTCCCCCTTTTGGATTAATTACGCATTTGAAGTGTCTGGTGGGAAAAACGATAAAACGAACAAAATCTGACTCTTCACAAGCAAATGCCTGTTTATACAAGCAGAACCAGTTTCTGTTTATATACTAGATAGGCAATATATCACACTGCCAAAGTGATTGTGATGCAACACCTTTAGCAGCTGCTAGAACACTGAGTAGAGCTGCTGCCTTTGGACTCAGGTTTTAGGTTTGAATCCCACCTCCTGCTGTAGTACCCTTCAGCACGGTACTTATCATGAAGTGACACTGTAACAAAACTGCCCAGTTGTGTGACTGTCACTGTAGGTAGTTCAGGATTATAAGATTCTCTGGAGAAAATCATCAGCTAAATGAAAAAAACAGGCATCAATATATTACAATACCACTTCAGACCCCTGTGCAACTATGCACTTATGAAATATATAACCATCAGTTGAAATGTTATCTGCATTGAGTAGAAAAAAAGATAATAATTACTTACATTTAAAGGCTACATCCAAGGAAGTGGGTGCACGTTCTGCTTTTGCATTACAAATCCCATATATTATTTAAAAAGTCAAGTTAGTAGTACATGATATATATACCAAGCCCTGGTCTTGTCCTGGGTGATCTTGACCAGATTACCCTTGTATATCATAGTAGGCGTGCGTAGAATCCAGTGAGGGCACAGTCCTAGGTGCTTTGTGCGTTGAAGTTTCACCCTAAATTGTCTGAAGCTCAGATTCCACAACTAAAGCCGTTGTGTACGTTTATGGCCACATCTGATCCATTTCTTGGCAGGAGACCTGATGAGATCTTTATGTGTCATCAGCGACAGGAAGGAGTTCCAGCAGCCTTGTGTGTATGTATGTGTGAGACCTGGCGGTGTGTCTAGTATTACTTTATACACCATACACAATAATCCATAACCTATAATAATAACCAGAACAATCCATAATAATTTACTTCAGTTTCAAACCACATCTGGCCGGGCGAGGTCTCACTCGGCAGAGTGTTCATGTCAGTTTTTAATCCTTTAAAGGCAAAGGCATGGTTTATCTACAAGGGACATACGTTCGAGCACTTGTACAGAGGCCGTGCGCAATCAGTGCAAGCGCACAAGTGGCCCTCAGCGCCAGGTACTTTTTTAACAGCCCTTGATGGTCTCTGCTGAGGCATTTCATCACAAGAGCATCTTGCCACCTCACTACAGATGTCAGAGGGAGCTCTAGCCGAGGCCGACAGCTACGTTCTGAGAAATAGCGCGCTAACCTATTAATAATGTCAAATACAGCATGAAAGAGCTGCAGCAAGCGGTTGCACAACCAAGCGGAGCCCAGGTACCAGATATCGATAAGCATTGATGCAACATCTCAGCAGCAGCGCCTGTGTGTTTGTGTTTCTCAAACTCCAGCAGTTAAAGACCCTCCTTTTCTCCAGGGAAGGGGAGACCTTCAGCTGCAGGGGTGGTTGAACACAGTTAAACATTCCCATACACTTCCCTAACTGACTCTGTTTATGCAAGTTTATTCATCCAGACTGAGCGCCTCTACTCCTCCCGAACAAGTAAAACACCCCGGTAAAATAAAATCGATAAGGATGACCAGTGGAGTGTCCTCCCTCCCAGCCTGTCCATCGCAGCGGGTGCCTTTCACAGCCTGCTTCTCATTAAGGCTTGCATGACTAATGCACTGTTATGTCAGATTTCCATAATAGATTTATGACTCTTTTATCAATTCCAAGTCGTTATGGAAGTTTATTGGATTTTGTGTGCAATGGAGACAAGGATATACATTACATATTAATAATATGTATTAATAGTAGTCATATTCTTAGTGGCAGCCAAAGCAGAAGCAGACAGTGCAGCGTGTGGGAAAGGGACCCTGTTGTCCAGGAGGAAGAAGTGCAAGGAGAGAGTGTGGTTAAGGCATCTTAACACTGCTGACATTTACAGCCACTTTTCCACAAAGGCATCAGCTGAATGAATAAGAATATTATGAGTTAAACTGTTAAACCACCACCATCAGGATTCTTGCAGGACTGAGCCTTGTAGCCCAGCCCCATGTTAACATTAAAGAGGAACACAGAGGACAGAAATATAAATAAAGCTGAGAACAAGAGTTGGGCCAGATCCAGGCCTTCGAGGAGAGATGAGAGTATATTATTAATGCCCTAAGCCTCATTTACACTGATTGGCTCAGTTTGCTGACAAGCGCCCAGTTGTCCGAAAAATTGCAACGACGTCGACTGGAAATTTCATAATGTTTTCCAAATTTCCACCCCTTCATGTTTTTGGTATGAAATAGATATGATCCAAATTTTGACATAATCCAGCTGTCAGAGTTGTTTGTTATGTGGATTTTTGCGTTGACTCTGATCAGTTAGAGTTTACCAATTACAAAAACACCACTAGTTCTTTTAGAGCATCAGTTTTAGCTTGCTACTTTACAGCCATTGGTACATTCTAAAAAGCATCAGATCCTAAAAGATACTTTTACACTAGTTTTCGGTGATTGGAAACCAGTGCCAAAATTTGCTAATCTCAAAAATGTGGAATATTTTGCTAAAAACTGGCATACAGTTCAAAGTAACACCAAAATTATGTTTACTGTAACAAAACTGAATAGAAAATGCAAAAAAAATAATTCAACATGAAATTGCTGTTACCTTGTGTTATTCATGGTCACTTGTACATACTGAGGATACATTGTATTGTTACACATAATGCCAGTTTAATCAGCAATTGCACAGTCCACAGAATCTCCAGCATTCTTTGAAATTCCGAGAGTTTCCAGAATGTACAGTATGTAGCAATGAGCTCAGTGGGCAACCCAAGTAAAATCAAAGTGTTCTCCAGCCGTTAACCGCTCCAACCACATGTGTCATCCGGACAAGTTGAGAAATAAAGCAACAAAATGTCTGTGAGAAATATTCTGGAATTCTCAGCTATATCGATATATTTGAGAGGTATTTGTGTTTGGGTACATCTGTGCGTCTGAATAAAAATAAACCTATGGGGAGAAAAAAACACATCACACACATCTTCAGAACCGCTCGTCCCATATGGGGTCGCGGGGAACCAGAGCCAACCCGGTAACACAGGGCGTAAGGCCGGAGGGGGAGGGGACACACCCAGGATGGGACGCCAGTCCGTCGCAAGGCACCCCAAGCGGGACTCGAACCCCAGACCCACCCGAGAGCAGGACTGTGGTCCAACCCACTGCGCAACCACACCCCATAAAAACACATCCTACAGATCAAAAGAAATATTTCAGTGAAAAGCACTTAATGGTCATCAGCGTTCCTTCCATAACTTCATCAAAAAAAGGAATCTGGGTTGCAGTTAAACAAGGAAATGAAGGTGCTTTGAATGGAACTCAGTTGTTGCTGATGTTTCTGTGTCCCCTTGTCTCCGCTTCCCTCGCTTCTTCTCAGCTTCTACATGAGGATAGATGTCACCCTTAGCATCTGGCCAGCAGATGCTGCTGTATGATACTGTCAGTGCACATGGAACCCTTGGTTCCCCTGACATTCAAGAGTGTGCGCCTCCTTGCACTCATCTCCTCCATGGCAAGCACTTCATTCTGCTCTTGTGATGTCCAGAACTGCTAGAAAGGGACTGTGCTTGCAGTGGAAGTTTCAACCGTCAAGTGGTTGACAGCGATAGTGTGGCAGAGCATCTGTGTTGAGCATTAGGGTGCAGAGTTCTCAACAAGAACCCAAAACCCTAGGCGAGCTGCAGGTGTTCACCACATGCATGAGCAAAGATGGGGAAAGAAGGCACATAAGAACACGGTAAAGTGGTCTTTGAGGCTTCTGACAGGTGTCACCATGATGGAAGCCTAGCGTGTCGTAGAAGGGGCTGCACCTTCACACGATGGTTTGTTCTGGCTCTTTCCCTCCTGGACCTGGCGATTTCCTCCAGCTGTATTTGTTCTTGCCGAGGTACCCAAACTACACACACACAACTTGCTGTCAGATATTACATAATCCAAAATTTCTGCAGCAGAACTGGTTTACGGGTGCAGTGCTGTGGTGTGGTGCGAAAAAGGAAGTTCATGTAATTAAGTGTTACTGTAAATTTTCACAAAGGCCAGCATGCCCACAATATGTTACGCGTCCAGGTACATATTTTTACATGCGAAGAGGGTCTACACACGTTTGCAGTTTGAACGAGCCCTCGGCTCGTCCCCGGCTCAGGAAACAGGAAAACCGCCGTTTCGCTTCTCGAGTGAACTGTCATGTTAGTATGACAAAGTGTACAGGTTCGAAACCCATGTGTTTGTTTAACGGAGCATGCAGTGTACTCATGCTGCACAAACACGAACCCTGTCTATGGGGCGAACTGTAGATGAATACAGGGGTGTTTGTTACATTTCAGCTAAGAAATGCAAAAAGCTGCATCAACAGAACCTTCATATTTTATTGACTGTGTAATTTCGTGGAGGACCGGTATCAGTCTTTTGCTTTGAAACACAGTGCAGTTTTGTTAAATCCACATCATATGGTAATATTTTGAGTGAAATAAATAATAGGTCTGCTCTGTAGAGGTATTCCAATGTCCTGTCTGATGTAAAATGCAAATATTGAAAGCACAAACTGCTTGCCATATCAATGACTTTCATTCAAATTCTGTCTGAGTGAAAAAGAGGAAGTCAATAAAATGTTTCGCTAAGCTGGCTGCAGGAATGACTGCACAGTGATCAGAAATCCAGTGGAAAAAATGCCGCGTTTCATAAGTAATGAAAGTCAATATGTTATGATGCTGTTGAAATACTGTGGTAACCGTTAACATGTTAACGTCACGTGTTGACTGATGTTTGGTTGCCAGGGAAGTGACAGTTCTTCTTATCGCTCCTCTTTGTTTTTTAGTACGAAAATGAGTTATGATAACACCCTCGGCTATGATAACACTCAGAACCATATGCATAAAGTGCGCTATATACTGTATATTTTTAAAAGCATTCGACATTGAAAGATAGACGAGGATACGCGTTTCCTGAATCTCTTATCCAGCAGAGTGTAGAAGTTTGAGTGTAAAAGAGAAATGCTTAATAGCGTATTCACTACGGTAATTGTTTTCATTGACAGTGTAGCCCATCTCCAGCCAATAATACACAGAGAATATACCGTACGCGTTATTTTTCGATGAGAGTAATGCAATGTGGAGTTGCTCTTTTTTTTGCAGGAGTCCATCATTGAGGAAAGTGTTTGCATATTGCAGATCACTTCAGCGTTTGAGTTTCATCTCAGAAAAAGTGAAATGTGGTTGAGGTTACGGCTGCTATCCGAGATAGGGTTCGTCTGTCCTTTTCCGATGCCGGTCACAAAAGTGGTAAACCACCCTGTAACCTGATGACGTTAACCTGAAGTTGAAAGAAGTATCATCTCTCGACAAGGTACCTGTTGGACCAGTTTGACAAATATGAAAAATACTCTGATGAACAAAAAGACAAAACTGTATGACTGGAAAATGTACTGAATTGAAGCATGGTATGACTGACCATGTGCTTTTTGCCCGCCTTTCTCTCTCTTCCCACCTGGAAAGGGTTCCCCGTGTTCCGCAGAGCCAAATGATGAACCGGTCTACCGGGGACCAGAGGAGGAGGAGGAGGAAGAAGAAGAGCCATCCTCTGGTACAGAAACGTGGCAAACGTTTCCTCTCTAACGTCCTCTGAACACCGTTTCCAGCTCCTCCTTAGGGAAAGACGTCACTTGAAAGGGTTGCCTTCTTTCTCCGTCAGCTGACAGTGCAAACGGAACCTTTTTGCCACTGTTTATTGCTGTGGAACGAATGACGAAACACAGAAACCAATAAAAAGGTCAGACACCACAATGTCAACATGTGGAGCATTGCCAAGTGATATAAACTGTTCAGCGTTGGGTCGGTCGCAAAGAGCAGCTCAGCTTTTGGTTAGTGGACCTTGTTCGGACTCTTTGTCATATTCCAGTTTATTTAAAAAAGGTCATGGGGTATCTTGAGTGTCTGAGAATTTATACTGAAATCAGAAAACTCATTCATGCATTCTTTGATCCGTCCATTATCCATTAACCACCTTTTACCTGCTGCTTTTCCGTTGTAGGGTCGTGGTGGTCGAGGGTCTATCCTGCAAGCCTAGGACATTAGGCTGGGTACAGGCTGATCAGGACGCCAGTCCATCTCATGGCAAACCAGAAAACAGCCATCCAAAATGCACATTTAAACTCGTAATAGAAAGGGAAACTTTCCTGAGACTCAGCAGATCTCCTTTCAATGGATGTGACCTGAAGGTCTAGAAAGAGTCGTGTTTTGCAGATCAATTTGTTTCCACAGCAAATATAAACAATGCAATAGTGTCCTACATGATGACCTGTGACCTGTGAGGAGCTGTGTGTGTGTGTGTGTGTGTGTGTGTGTGTGTCAGCGCCGGGGACACCGTTTCGCATACTGTGTGCAGCTGCCTCCTCTCTGAGTATTGCTTTAGCTCCATCCCTCGTTGTCTTCCATTCATCAGAACCAGAACCCTGCTGCTGGGTCCAGGGCCATCTTCTCAATAGTTGTGTTCTTCTCTGGAAGTGACCTTTTCGATGCCCTTCTGATGCGCAGACCTCATCCTCAAACTTTTTGGAACAGGGGAAAAACTTATTATGGTACAGTCCAGGGAAACAGTAAAACTAAGAGTCATTCTGATTTGGAATGAAAACTTTTTGAGATATTAATATTTTACCTGTATAATTACTGGGGGAAATATACTGGATTGTACCATAATATCTCGCTGTTAAACTTTTACATATACTTCTAAATAAGATTTATTTGTGTGATATTCTATTTATACGCTCTAATTATACAGTATGTGCGTACGCGCGTGTGTGTGTCTGTGTGTGTGTGTATCGTTGTTCTTGTTGTCGTGTCATGCCTTGTCTGTTTTTTCAAAGATGGAACTAAAAATTCAGGACATTTCCCCGTCTCGAAAAGGCCACCGTAAAAGGAATCACCTTGTTTTGTCCTTGGTTTCGTATTTTTGTTCTCGTTCAGCATGACCTTTTCCTCCTCTCCAGCTTGTTCAGTGAGGAAGCTGAGGCCTCCTCATCGTCCCTCCATCCGTCCATCCGTCTGCACAGAATTTCCCCCATCGCATGGCTCTGTGCCATTGGAACAAAAGAGTAGATGATTGTTTCGTTCTTGAATGGCCCATGGGATGTATGCAAATATTTTACCAGCATTGCGCTCAATGCTTCAGGGATAGGCTCCGGGGCAGTGCGACCCTGCTCGGGACAAGCGGTTCTTTGCAATCGGAAGGATGGATGGATTTTACTACCAAAGCTTTCGAGGTGGACATGAGCTGAGCGCCTTGGGGAAAAAAAAACACAGAGCTATTAGTGTGGGTACTGAAGGAAATCCACTCAAGAAAAAAAATGGTTAAAGACCATTCAATGGGCCCTTAACAGGCTACATTAAAAACCCTCCATGTTTAATTGTAGTCATGGTCTATTTTCATTGATTAAAAATGATCGATCTCAGCGTCCATCAATCTGGTTCAGGTTTCTTGTAACAGGGGGAGCTGGTAGTGTAGCGTTTAGAGATGCTGTATGTGGACGTGAGGGTTGCAGGTTTCATTCCCACCTCCAGCTGCAGTACCCGTGAGCAAAGTACTTACCCTGAAGTACTCTGGTGAAAATACCCTGCTGTAGAAATAAGGAAGCGATTTGAAGGACCTTAACCTTGTAAGCTGCTTTGGAGAAAAGCATCAGCTGAATAAACGTAGTGTGAGATCATGCCTGATATAAAGGCCATCGCTATTTTTCTATGGGTCATCAGCTGAAAGCAGCAGACAGATTTCAGTGCCAGTACTGCAGTGAATTAAGGAAGTAAAACTCTGTTTTACTTTTCAGTCTTTGCAGAAGCCGTACCTGCACCATTCGGTCCACACCCTTGCAATTTTGCCACATTTTTCTCTCGAGTTCATCGGTGTAAAACCTCAGTGTTGTGGAAGTGTGGTGCAATCGAGGGCGGAGGCAGCACAACCAAGAGATTTTATCCGTTTGCTTCCGAAACGCGATCAAGAAGCAGTGGCTGAAAGATGCGTTGTGGTGCGTTTCGAGTACCGATTACATTTTAACACTCCCGCTGCGTCGTCGCTCACAGTTAAGAGTTACATGTATGTGAAAGGTGGAGTATAGGATTAGGTGGAGGGTCATGCATGCGTGCATCACACTTCCACACACCTGGAGACGCATCAGTCATTGTGGGAACCGTTCTGATGTCTCCTTTGCTTCTTTTTGCTTTATTGACTGATGAAATAAAATGTGGAACATCTGACCCAGGCTCAGAAAGGCACAGGGTTTTTCCACTTCATTTTCAGCGTCACTGAAGTGTTTCTATAAGCTGCAAGAGAAAGAGACATAGCTGCAGACATGTGACTCAAGTAAACCTAGTTTGTTGCCTACCACTTGCTGCACCAAGGTTCATCGTTCAAGCAGGTGCATAAAACACAGGATAGACAAATCCTGATACCCCCCGCACACACACACACACAGACACACACACACACACACATTTTCTGAACCGCTCATCTCATACGGGGTTGTGGGGAGCCGGACCCTAACCCAGCAACCGAGGGCATAGGGGACACCCCCAGGACGGGATGCCCATCCATCGCATGGCACCCCAAGCAGGATTTGAACCCCAGACCCACTGAAGAGCAGGACCCAGGCCAACCCACTGTGCCACTGCACCACTGTGCTGTCACACCCCTTTCCTACCAAATCCTCATACCTTCCTACCAAATTTTTTTTTTTTGTTCTAATAATATAAGATACACAAGCAAGCAGAAACAATGCCAGAGTAGTGGTTGAATAAAGATACTGTGGTGCAAAATTTCACTTGCAAGCTTTTATTAATCATTTGTGGATCTATTCTTATTTCCCTGCCTGTATATGCAGGAGACCTTCAGCAAAGTACACACACACACACATCGTCTGAAACCGCTTGTTCCAAGCAGGGTGGTGGCAATCCGGAGCCTAACCAGGCAACACAGGGTGCAAGGCTAGAGGGGGACGGGACACACCCAAGACGGGATGCTAAGCCATCGCAAGGCACCCTAAGTGGGACTCGAACCCCGGACCCACCAGAGACCAGGCACAGGCCAAACCCACTGCGCCACCAGACCCCCCACAGAAACGTAATACAACTGAAAATTACAATCATAATAATAATTTCAAAAAAAAAATTCCAAAAGAGGTGGGTGGCACAGCAGGTTTGTCTAGTGCCTTACTGCTTGGTGGGCCTGAGGTTCGAGTCCTGCTTGGTGCCTTGCAGTGGACTGGTGTCCCATCCAGGGAACTCCCCCGTCAGCTTTACGCCCGATGTTGCCGGGAAGGCTCCGGCTTGCCGTGATCCTGCTCGGGACAAGTGGTTGTTGACAATGGAAAAATTCCACAATTACCTGGCATTGTCTAAGCAAGTTTCTTTCTGCTTCTCCATCACCCATGGCCTTTAGCATTAGAGTAGTTTAAAGTGCATCATGTTAATCGATGTAATTCAATTGCCATTTACCCCCTTCTTGCACATTTTGGAGTGAAAGTGCCTGACGGCCTAAACGCCAAAATGCACCGAACTGTCGATAGCACCTTTACAGACAATACACCTTAAAATGGAATTCGCTGGACTCTGAAAATGAGAACCAAATGTGAGAGTTTCAAGAACAACAAAAACAATCGAAATGCGTTTGCCCTCAATTGAGATGACAAAAGCACGACCGCTGCTTATAGGTCGCCGATGACGTCATGCTTGTTGACAGTTTCCGTGGCGCTCGCCCTGATTCTCGGCAGTTCACCCTCCGCTGCACACCTGTTTCTTCCAGACCAGGGGGGCGGAGGCTTCGCGGTTTTGCGGCTGACATCCAACACAGTTCCGTGGTCTTACCGCCTTGCCTCAACACAGCTGCGAAGCTGTGACTCAGAGCCGGGATGCTCTCGGGGGGGGGGGGGCCTTCGTACTCCTCCCCAAGTACATCACCGCTGGCTTTGCTTCCTGACCCAGCAGCGGTTTCTGCCCTGCTGTTTTCTGTCCGACACACTGGATCTGACCAGCATCTGTGTGTTGCGGTCCAATTAAACACAAGCTGCGTTAGAAATAACACAGACGCACCGTGTGTGATTGACGGACCGCAGAGAACCCACACGCACTTTTTCCCCAACGCAAACTCACTGTGAATACACACACACAAACATAACATAATATTATATGTATGTGGAGTGTGTGCAGCGCTGCTTGAAAGTGTCAAGCCCTTATGTCCCTTAGTTTTACCACAAAATGGTTATTTAATGAGAATCAGTGCTTCTCGTGTGACACAATATGCGTGTAATGACCAATTCCATGTGTTGCTTTAGAGGAAATTGTGTGTGTAGTAGAAACACACAAGTTTTGCAGGTGTAAAAATAAGTGAAGCACAAGTTGCATCGGTTACACCAAGCGGGTAAGTGGAATCAGGGGTGTAAATCATGGTCATTTGTTCATTTTATACATTTAACATTTTTAACAATTGATTTTATAAGTTTATTTTAACCATTTTGTACAAGCATAATGAGAATCCCTGAAGGGTTCACACACTTCCAGTAAGCACCGTATGGGGCTGTGTGTTGTTGCAAAAATATGTTTAATTCTGTACAAGATGGAAAGAGCTGATGAGAAGTGAACTTGATGTTCCGTGGTTTTCGAAGCGCGCGTGTTTCGTAAGAGAGCTGTGGACTGGCCGGACGAGCGAGGGGCCTGGATTTACCCCTGCGTTGGGCCTCAGCTTTATCCCGACTGTGTCGTACTGGAGCGGAGCACCCAGAGAGCATCCGCTGCGCAAGCTCCTCCGGCTTTTCATCACCAACGTTTTGCGTTCTCGTGAAAATGACCTTCATAAAAACGTTTCCCTCTTTTAAAGTCAACACATTGATGGAAAATACATTTTCTTAAGAATGGCTTAGATATGGAGAAATTATAAATGAGTCCCTTTCGAGATAAACTGAACGAAACGCGTGTAGATGCGTGGAACTCGTAACATAAAGACTGTGTGTCGTACCAGTCGGACTGAAGATTTATCAGTATTTCCAAGGCTGAAACCACATGAAACGACTTGAGAGATGACATGGGTGGTTTTCTTCCTGTTTTTGATATTTCTGACCAAAAGTAGAAGCAGTTTATCAGATGTTATGCTTTATAGCAAGGGCAGAACAGCTTGTCAAGGAACTAAAAATCTTGATAATTTTACTAAGAGAAAATATGCAGAAATATAGGGAGGGATTAATTTGGCTGACAAAGAGTACGCTGGGTCTTCCTGTTACAAACATCCAAGTTACAAATGTACAAAGTTACCTTTTTTTCTTTTATTTATTTTCATTTGTATTTGCTTCACCCATTTGCTTGTTCATTATCCATAGCTGCTCATCTTATCCCCCCCCTTCACACTGTATAATCCTGGAAGAAATTCAGGAACTCAGGAGCTGTGCTTTTGGATGATCACTTGGGGAAAGCTGAAAAAATACTAAATGCCTCTTAGAACAACATTTCAATATGACCTCATCAAAGTTTCTTTTTTACAGAACCAAGCTTGTGCATAAATCAAAGGGTGACTGTAGTATTGAGCTCTTATGGAGTATGATACAGGGGAGCAATGTGGTGCAATGGATAGAGCTTTAGTGTGATAGGCTGTATGGACATGGGTTTGAATCCAGCTCAGTCCGTGTGGGGTTTGCATGTTCCTCCTGTGTCGGTGCGGCTTTCCTCCCAAGGATGTGTGTTTCAGGTTGGCCGGTGGCTCTAAATTGCCTGTACTGTGTGTGTGGCTACGCTGTGATGGGCTGGCTTCTCATCCAGGCGTATCCCTGGTGCCCCGTGGTTCCAGGATGGCCTCCGCACCGCTGTGACCCTTTCAAGGTGAAGCAGTTAATGGAAGTGAGTGCGATGTACTGGTTAGATTTATGAACAGATCCAGTTGTTTTCATTAATTGATGAGCCAGTGTATTCTGTAAGCTTGTTCTACCAGAACTCATGTGAAAGGGGAAGTCAAGAGTTGCAAATCCAGAAGTATCAATGATCGTTGGGAGGAATGGGAAAGATAGTGCTTCACCTGGGCGGGCCAGGTTTGGTGCTTGAACCAACAACCTTTCAATCTCAAACGCGTGACTTTTCACTCACATGCCAGTTATTGCTCCATCTTCAAACAGGTAGGGAACTGGATCTGATAACTCTCAGGTCGTGTTCCGTCAAATCTAACCCATGTACAACTTCTGTCTATCAGAAATATTGTCTTTCATCTGTTTGCTGTGAGGCTTTGTGAAAACCTTCACATGGAAACACATCAAATTGAAGATCACCACTTTCATGCAGTATTCTGCATTTTATTCACATTTTGTTCATCTGCCGCACGTTCTGCCAGATGTAACCACAGCATGATGACCGGGTGAGACCAATAAGAGTAAAGAGTTTCAAATGCCAGACTCGGGTCAGGAGGACACACACGAGTGATATCATTTCAATGTAAGGTACTTATAGTTATTCACCCTTTTATACATCTGGGTAATTTTACTAGCGCAACAGGGGGGGGATTCAAACCTGCAACCTTGGGGTCCAGAGGCAATAGTTCTAACCACTATAGTACGAGCTGTAGCCAGCATTAGGCCTACAGGCTGCACGGTACAATATTTTATAACTACTATACTTTATAAACTAGTACAAAGAGGCCAACCGCCCTTCACCACAGGGCTGCGCCCACGAGACCCGCGAACGGAACTTTGCGCAACGTCGCACTCTAACGCGTCTCACTGGGCGAGACACGCGGTGGGCGGAGCCGCTCGCGCCGCTCGCGCGCCGGGACCTGCGAGACCCTCCCGCCGCGGGACGGAGAACCGCGCGCAGACTCGCACTCGTTCCCTTCGGCGGAGCGACTCTGCGCGGCGTTTACGGCGCACTTGAAGGTACCGCGCGACATTCCGTCGATTCTTCCCGGGGGGTCCAGGTGCGGAGCCGTGCTGAGAGAACTGGGCGCAGCGGCGTGGTACTTTACCACACACTGCGCGGGGGCGAAACAAACTAAGTCTAAGTTGGGCTCCACTTCGTAAAGCGCAGACGGATGGATGATGGAGCAGCTTGTCGCCGCGAGACGCCTTTAGTTTTCGGCCTTACTACAGGCAAAGTTGGTCACTCATTGTGTTTTAATTTTTTTTTTCCAAGTTAATCGTTAATGTAGTATGTGACCCGGCGGTGCTGTGTCAGTTAAGTTATGTGATCTAAACACAACTGAGCTGGAAATTATCCGCGGGTTACTCTCCTCAGTCTCCTGTGTCACGTGTGTGTATGTGCTCGGTTTTTTTTTTTTTTTTTATTTTTTCTTTTAAATTGTTCTCGTTGTCACGTCAGCGAAAAGAATAAAAACGCGTCTCGAGGCCCATTTTCGGACGACTCGCGTGAGTGATGTCGCTCCCGTCCTGTCACCGTGTCCAGGCTCGTGCACGGCGATACCCGAACTTTGTGGCGGGTTTTTTAACGTGTTCCTCGTGCGCCGCCGGCCGTCGTCGGTCGGACACATGATTTCGTTGTCATGATTGACGAAACACGCGCGGTACTTGGTACTTTACCGCGGTTAACGGGCTTGTGTGTGTGTGTGTGAGAGAGAGAGAGAGGATCAGACGCCGCTCCGGTGGCCTGTCACATGGGACGCGTGTGTTGCACGTGTGTGAAGACTTGTTCAAACTCGTTGAGGTAACTGGAAATACAAGGTTTCTATAATAATGCTGTAAACAATGTTTAAAAAAAATCTTTTTTTGTGCTAGTTAAGTTGCAGTGTTGTATGATTTAAAATGATTTTCAAAAGTGTGGGTGTTAATGCTGTTTCTGCTCTAGTTTTACCATGCTGGTCCTCTCCTCTGTGACCCAGCAGTGTGACCACATCAAGGTTTGCCGCTCTTTCCCACACCGAATTGGAAAGTGGAACTTCTACTACGGCGACATGGGGTGGTTAAGGGGACAGGAGAGGTCCCTTTTTGGGATGATGACTGATGAGGACAGAAGGGAGTTGATAGAGACGCACATTCCGGTATTTACTGCACAGTTTAACATGTGATTGCTGTGTGAACCAGTGGTGCGGAGTGCCCAGTTGTGTCTTTGCTCACCACACACACACACACACACACACACACACAAACTCGCTGCTGAGGGTTGATGGGCAGGCGAGCGATTTTTACCGTGCTTCGCAGACCGATTTTTGCCCTGATGCGTCTTACCGGAATGTTCACAGACGCATCCTTTACCGCCGTGCTCCAGTGTGCATCTTGCTCTGCTTGTGTGGACTTCCTCGCTGACTGAATTTTTAAGTTCCTCATCGGAACATTGCCCACAAATGGACATTCCTACTGAAAATTCCCGGGGGTTGATTTTAAGAAATTTGTTTGAATGCATTCAGGGTCCGATGTGACGGAGAACGGGAAACGTCATAACTCGGGGCTGAATGTCATCAGTGTGATGTAATTCGGTTAAATGACACTCAAGGTGGATTGGCTGTTGGCTCAGTGTTGGAAAAATGCGTTTAAGGAGTCATCCGTTACCTCCGTGTGTGGCGGCTGTCAGAACGGTGTTTTCCATTCTGTGATGACAGCTTTGCCCCCCCCCCCCCATTATCACTGAAGTCAGATGACTTCCTCTCATATCAAACAGTCGAGTCCAACCCTTTGTCAAAGCAGAGTATCGGTGTCAGTCCTTACGTGCGCGCCTTGGTCACACCCTTCTGCCGTTCACAGTGAAATCGAGGTGGGTAGTCTCCCCGATTTCAACACGTGGGTCAAAGGTTCCTTGCAATCACTTTTCTTGGGTTAACACTCCTAGGGGCTATCAGAAAATATTTTGGGGCAAAGCCTGCGTGGCGCCGAGTGTTGGGTTTCAATCCGGCAGCGCTCAGCATTGAGCTTGTCAGCTATATCGGGTTGGCCCGTGGCCACGGCGCACTTTTGTGTGTCCTTGCGATGCGGCGCGTACCTTGAGCAACCTAATCGAAAGCAACGATGACGGCTGTGCCGTGACGGAGGTCCGCGCAAGTTGTGACGCGGGTGGCCGTTCTGCCCCAGCTCCCGAGGCTGAGCCGAGGTGTTGATGCACAAGGAGAGTGTTGGTTATTACACTCTGCTCCCGCTCCAGTAGCGTGAGGCCGACCGGCCGGCCCTGTGTCGTTGCGCTCCTCTTGTTCCCGTTTCTGCCGTCGTCACCTGTGAGCTTCGGCGTCTCCCTTCAGTTTTGTCTTCCTCCGTTTCGTCGCTGAACACCGTCTGTCTGTCCAGCATTCAAAGCTTCACGCTTCTGTGTGTTGTTTTCCGGTGATGGCCATGGTTGTGCTGCGCCACACAGATGTGATGCGGTTCGGTAACAAATTGTTAGACATCTTTAATTTCTGACACTCACAAAATTGGACAGGATTTACATTTTTTCTTCTTCAAAGTGACTTGCGGTGTGGCGCTACCTACACTGATTTGCCCGTTTGTAAAGCTGTGCCTTTTTTTTTTCCGGAGCCATTCAGTGTGAAGAGCTCTCTTAAGGGTGCTACAGCAGGAGACAGCATTCGAACCTATGGCCACCGGTTGCAGTGAAGATCACAATCCCCATTAATACAGAAAGGTCCAGTATAGAAGCGGTTTGTGGTCCCCTGCTAAGGGTAATTCTTCTCCCGGGGGGACTCGGCTTCCCACACCTGTTCCGTGTGCTCCTGGTCGTTTGTGGGATCAGTTACTATCCAGTCCTGGTCTTCCTGAAGGCTCTGGAAGGTGGTGTTAGGCTGGTCCTGCACTCAACGTGCTCCTTGCATTGCCACCAGAGAGGAAGTGTGAGGGTGGTCTTCATCTTCACAGGATGATGTTGCAGGGCTTCCCAGGGGACGTTGAGCTCCTTACCCAGTTTAACAAGACCTATTCCAGGGTGAATTCTAACACGTTAAGTGACATTATTAATTTCCTTGTGAAACATTTGATCTTGTGTAGAAAATATCCTTTTTAATACATGAGTCTGATCTCTGGTTTGAATATTTTGAGCATTGATGGTCCAGCTCGTGACAGAAGTTCCGAGATGCCAAAACGTTCTGTAAAATGAGAGTGGACACCCCAGCTGGGTGTCCCAGCCTGACTGCTATGCTCATCTTTGCCCCTTTGTGGCATAGGCGGCCTTTGGAGCAGAGGGGGTGGGAGTGATGGGACTGGAAGCAGGTGTAAGTTGAGGGTACGGTACCTGTAGGACCGTTGTTCCACTGGCTCATGCAAGTCCCCGTCTAAGGCGGTGAGACCTGTCATAGTGGAATGATTTACATGAGGCGTCACAAGCCCCCCACCAGGGCACTTTATAGCTTTACCGTTTGCCTCGCAGTCACTCCACTTCAAAGAGCCTGCAGGACATTGTCCTTCTCAGTCTTCTGGTGTTAGTTACATAACACACTAATTTTCATTTTCATACCAACATGACTCTGAGGGGTTTCCAGGTCGACGCCTTCGTTGCTTGTTCACATGGGTTTCCTCAGTGGACCCCCGGTCCTACGGCTCTCCTTCCATACCACGCTAACTCTTTTGGGAACGGCCTATCAAACGTGAAGCTGTCAGGTTGTGTTGGTCACAGCTGGAAGGTCAAGGAGGGCATTTGATTTAATCCCTGAACGTATGCAACGGCTGTTGAATCAGCCTGGTAATATTTGCACTATAGGTGCACCTAGGTTATTGAGATGGATT
The DNA here is from genome assembly GCF_900964775.1 of Scleropages formosus. Classification (NCBI taxonomy): domain Eukaryota; kingdom Metazoa; phylum Chordata; class Actinopteri; order Osteoglossiformes; family Osteoglossidae; genus Scleropages; species Scleropages formosus. Next base: position 21,111,539 of record NC_041810.1, read on the forward strand.
TGTATTGCTTGACTGATAAATGACCACGAAGAGCAATCGTTAGTTGTCGTCTTCTTTCTCATAGTATTTCCAATATTTTTACATATACAGACTCTTGGAACCGACTGTGTTCTGCAGGCGGTGTTGTTGAATTTATTACATCTCCAGTCGTGCTCATTTCACAGAGAGGAGATGTTATCTTTAATACCTGGGGAATATTTTGCGGCTTCTGGTGACCTTTTAACATCCAGCTTCTCTCATCTGTCAGTTGAGGACCTCCTCCTCTGAATCATAGGAAGACTTGTTAGGGTATTGGGATGACTGGTGCGAGGTACCAAATGTTTGGGTCTGAACCACTCCACTCCCAGCTTGGGGGGGGGGATTAAAGCTTCAGTGCTGGGAAACAAGAACCCCCCAGTACAGATGTTGACTCATGGAGGAAGGGGCTGCTCCCACTAAAATCCCAGAACATATTGTTAAACTTAAAATCAAAGGTTTCTCATGAGGGAGTTATGGGTCCACACCTTCTGCTCTTTCTTCTAAAACAAGGACTGGATTCTTCTTTCTATGCAAATGAGGAAAGTGCAGTAAATAGGTGTGTGTGCGCGTCTCTGCAGTTGGGCTCATTTGGGTGTTCTCTGCTTAACGCTTGTGATTTCTGCTCTTGGCTAAAAACCGTGATAATTTGACGCGTAGCCGACCTGCCTGAAGCCTAGGGTGCGAGGAGGAGCACTCAGCTGTATTGGGGCAGGTGTGTGGACCGCAGCCCAGATGGGGACTACGACGACTGTCCCATCTACCTAATCGTATTGTTTTTCACTTTTTTTTTTTTTTTTGGTCATAACATCTAACAGCGACCGTTCCATCTGCTGTACGATCACATTTAGACATGAAAGTGAATATAAAAGTGCGGTAAGAAAACATAATTTCAACACAATACTGTATTTATATTAATATTCTGTCAGTATTATTTAAAACTGTATGAAATTAGGGGAAAAAAATAGCAAAGAGCTCTTATACAACATAGCGTTCATGCATGTGAATTATTTATATATCCTTGTGGCTGATACACTAAAGTATAAGGGTGTTTTTGACTTACAAGTCAAATTGTGACCATGTGACTTATGAATTAATGCCATGTGTATTTGAAAATGCAGTTGTGAACCCGAGCTTTTCTCACAGCTTGTGGATCTTCCCCAAAGCTGAGGCCTTCCCTGTCGAGAGCTCCTCCCCCTCCTGTGACCGTCCTGTCAAACAGCGACGCTCCAGGTACGTTGAGTGTTAATAATTACAGACCTGAGCAAACATGTGCTTCGATAAACAAGCAAGCGAAGCTCAATAATGTCAGTAAGGATCCAAGTTGCATTGGGACAGCCTTGTTTTTCCACACACCTTCAGGACCTTGTGTGTCACTTTGGGCAAAATACTCTGCTGTCACCTTCAAAACAGGTAATTTTCTGCATTAATGATGTTTTCAGGCATAGCGCTCTCACTGCTCAGGGCTGTATCGCTCACCAGCTGGAGTGTTTAGCCTCTGAATCAGTTTGGATTGGAGCCACGTGGGTTTCCGTCAGTTTCCGTGGCAACACACGCCCGATTAGAAACTTTTTATAATGCACCACCATGTGCAAAGGTTTATTTTGGTGACATATCATTTCGGTATCGGGAGCGGTTTTTGTTTTTACCAGAAATGAACAAAGATGTTCATCACAGGGAAGCCCCCCCCAACCCACATGGGTGCTCCACCCCTTGTCACATGAGAACGTGGAGCAGGGGGGTTATGCAAGCGAGTTCCTTTCATGTTATTATTTTTATACTGTTTATTGCATCTTTGGATCCAGGAGGTCCGATGGTGTAATAGATTGACCTGTATTGACAGTGTTGCTGCAGTCTAACTGTATTTTACACCGATTCATTTATCTGACACTTTTCTCAAAAGTGGCTTAAAATGTCAAACTACCCACAATTATTTACCCTTTTATACAGCTGGGTGACTTTTACTGGAGCAATTTAGGGTAGGTACTTTGCTCAAGGGTACGACGGCTGGAGGTGGAATTCAAACCTGTAACCTTTGGCTCCAAATGCAGCAGCTCTAACCATTACGATTATAAATAACTGTTCAGTAGTAGTTAGCCTCACTAACCAGCCCCTGAGGGATCTCATGCTCTTCTTCTCATTGAAACAGCTGCAGTCGGTTTGGTCCTTTTGAGGTCTTATTTTCCAGTGTATCTTGCAGTTGTAATGCAGGGACAGCGGGGGGCGTAATGGTTACATCTCTCACCTTTCGACTCAAAGGTTCAACCAGGTTTGAATCGCACCTCTTGCAATTGATCAAGGTACTTACCCTGAATCGCTCCAGCGAAAATTACCCAGGTGCTTTGATTTGGGGCAAAAGCATCAGGTAATTGATTAGATGTAAATGTGATGTAAATAAAGCTTGACACTGCTTTCAGAGAAATGTTATTTGGCATGTCGGTGAAACGTGGGTGTTGTGGGCTGAGGTTAAAAACATGGGGGGAGGGTTGGGGAGGGCAGTTCTGCCTTCCGTTGTGGCATCTCTCTCTCTCTCTCTCTCTCTCACACACACACACACACACACACACACACAGACTCCCTCTGAAGCCTGAATCCCCAGAGTCTTGACCTTTATCTTTGTTATCGCTAGATGTGGGATTGTGTGTGTGGAGGTTGCTCTGGGAGATGCAGTCAGTCAGTGGAAGTGCAGATTTACTGCCGTCTTCGCGCCTTCGTTGACGGGCGAAGGTTACGGAGAGGGCGGGGCCGATAAGGGGCTGCGACGCAGGGTGAGCCCACTCAGGAAGTGTATGTTGAGTGGAGCCCCATCGGGGATGAGCTCGTGTTTCACCTCGTCTCTGGTGCGAAACCCTGAAGCGTCATCGCTGGCGGTTACTACAGTGAATATACTCTTGACACATCTGGGTTGCCAGTGGTGGGACAAGCACACAGTTTTCACACATTCTGCATGTTTGTTGATTTTATGATGTGTGTCACAGTATAAATTCACTTTTTTTTTCTTTTTTTTTTTTTTTCTTCTTGTGATGAAATGAAAGCGAGAGGTGGTGGTGGGGATTCAGTGTGATTTGGTTGTACTAGTGGGGTTGAGACCCAGCAACTCAGAGTGTGTTTGTGTGTTACCATAGTTTCTTTATTTCTTATTGGAAAAAAGACTGGGTTTGTACAGACAATGATAGTGAAATTAGTGAGGGAAAAAAGTTGGAGATTCTTCATGACTGGTGCCTGAAATGTGAGCTGATCCCCAGTTGTACCCGAAGGTCCCAGGTTTGAATCCCACCTCTAGCTGCAGTACCTTTGAGCAAAGTACTTGTTATGGACATAAAATTACTGTGTTACTGGGTGGAAATGCCGTTGTACTAAAGAATAACGCGGCATTATTAAAAACCAGTGTGCGTGTACGCTCACTGGCCACTTTATTAGGTACACTTGTTAGTACCAGGTTGGACCCCCTTTTGCCTTCAGAACTGCCTTAATTCTTTGTGGCATAAATTGAACAAGGTGCTGGAAACATTCCTCAGAGATTTTGGTCCATATTGACATGATAGCATCACGCAGTTGCCGCAGATTTGTCGGCCGCACATCCGTGATGCAAATCTCCCGTTCCACCACATCCCAAAGGTGCTCTGTTGGATTGTGATCTGATGACTGTGGAGGCCATTTGAGTATAATGAACTTATTGTCATGTTCAAGAAACCAGTTTGAGATGATTTGAGCTTTGTGATATGGCACGTTATCCTGCTGGAAGTAGCCATCAAAAGATAGTAAGTACACTGTGGTCATAAAGGGATGGACATGGTAAGCAACAGTACTCAGGCTGTGGTGTTTAAATGATGCTCAGTTGGTACTAAGGGGCCCAAAGTGTGCCAAGAAAATATCCCCCACACCATTACACCATCACCAGCCTGAACCGTTGATACAAGGCACGATGGATCCATGCTTTCATGTTTACGTCAAATTCTGACCCTACCATCTGAATGTCGCAGCAGAAATCGAGACTCATCAGACCAGGCAACATTTCTCCAATCTTCTTTTGTCCAATTTTGGTGAGCCCCTGCGAATTGTAGCCTCAGTTTCCTGTTCTTAGCTGACAGCAGTGGCACCCAGTGTGGTCTTGTGCTGCTGTAGCCCATCTGCTTCAAGGTTCGACATGTTGTGCGTTCAGAGATGCTCTTTTGCGTATCTTGGTTGTAACGAGTGGTTATTTGATTTACTGTTGCCTTTCTACTAGCTCAAACCAGTCTGGCCATTCTCCTCTGGCATCAGCACGGCGTTTTTGCCCACAGAACTGCCGCTCACTGGATATTTTCGCTTTTTCTGACCATTCTCTGTAAACCCTAGAGATGGTTGTGCGTGAAAATCCCAGGAGATCAGCAGTTTCTGAAGTACTCAGACCAGCCCGTCTGGCACCAACAATCATGCTATGTTCAAAGTAACTTAATCACCTTTCTTCCCCATTCTGATGCTCAGTTTGAACTTCAGCAGATTGTCTTGACCATGTCTACATGCTTAAATGCATTGAGATGCTGCCATGTGATTGGCTGATTAGATATTTGCGTTAACGAGCAGTTTAACAGGTGTACCTAACAAAGTGGCCGGTGAGTGTATTTCGCAGCGGTTAAGGGGCACGCTTTGTTCAAAGGATGTCTGACATGAGGCTGTGTGTTAATGTAATGTTACTGTTACTTCCATTCCCTGTACACTGTCCTCCCTCCCCAATCTTGGGTCACTGACGATCTTCATCACCTTCCTCGTCTTTTCAGTTTCCTCCTTCACTCATCTCGTTGATGCTTTTTCCCCCAAGTGACTTAGTGCTCTTTATATACTAAGTTCACTCACACACATTCGTTGCTGACTTGTCCTGCACAAGGTCGCAGGGATACAGAGTATATCTCACAATCACTGGGCAGGGGGGGAGTGTTCAGTAGTTAACCTAAACTGCATGTCTTTGGAGTGTGGGAGGAAACCAGAACATCCTGAGGAAACACCACAGAGAAGGGGCGAGCATGCAAGCATCCCACAGACCGAGCCAGATTCGGACCTGCGCACCGCCACCGTGCCACTGCGATATACTGAGCTCTTTACAGTACTTTACCCTTTCGTTTAGCTGGATCTTTAATGAGGAGAACGATGGCAGGAAGGTTGTTGTGTGATCGCAGCGGGCCGCGTTTTGGGGCCTCGGCTTCCTTCCCGGTCCATGTCTGGCAGCCGTCTCGACTCGGGAGGCCGACTGAGAGCCCGTCTGGGGCGGGAGCCTGAGCCGCTTTGAAGGTCTTGTGAACTTTCCACTCGCTGGAGGGAACAGGAACAACATGCTGACTGCTTAATGGGTCTAAACACTCCCAGACTGCACAGGGGGTCCTGGGTAAAATACTTTCCTGCAGGGTTCCCAGCATGCACCATTCTCCAGGGCTGGTCACATGTGGCAAAACCTGATGGGATCCAGTTACACTTGGTTGCCTCACTTCACTTACCCTGGTGCCAGACTGTTGTTTTATTACAGTAAAGTAGTGGGTAATGTTGTTGCACGGGGTGTGACACGGTTACATGTAATCAGACGCTCCATGAGCACTTTGGACCCAGATGTTCTAAATGTTAGTTTTACTTGCTCGGTTTGGTTGGTTAAAGTGTGTTTTGGGGTGTTCTTTCACCAATTTGTGCATGTGCGTGTGTGGGCAGGCAGTGAAAAGTCAGTGTAAATACTAACCTCTGGTGGACATCTAGAATAATTACATTTAGAGACACTCCTGTACAGTATAATAAATATGTGCTTATTTATGGTATGTGTTTAATGTCATAAATAAGTATGCGTTTCTGTAATTGTGCATTTACTATGTACTGCATACTGTATAATTTTTTTTTTTTTTTTTTTTTTTTTTCTCGAGCAGAAGGAATACCATGAGTGCAATGCAGGAATGCGAGTTTAAATCACAGAAATGTGACTTTTGAGCTTTAGTTAAAGGGGAAATTGTGGTAATTTCACAGTTTATATGACCTTGTACATTTTTGCCATGTGTGCATATCCGTCTGGCTGCTGCTATTTCTGCCCCCGGGTTCTAGAAAACTCCCAGACATGGTGGAAGAATTGAATCTTTCTGCCGAGAAACTCGAAATATGAACGGTATGAACATGGGGAAGAGAACACTATGTGAACGATGATGAGCTGGAGAATTTTTTTTTTCCAAACAAACTTTTATTTTTATTCATTATTTTATTTGCGAAGCACAAAAACTGGGGGAAAGCCTTATTAAAATAAACACCAAGGAGAATGTATAAATATAAGGACAGACTTTCATACATCAGGAAATGTAAATTTAATTACAAAAAAATTCTTTACATTGACATTATTATTTTACTAAGACATCCTTGTTGCAGAGCTGCTTTGTCAGCAGGAGGAGATGGGCTTTAGTTTTATTTTGTTTTATTTCTTAATTTTAACTTCAGCGGTGGGTCAGAGAGACATACAGAATATGGTAAGACACAGAGTAACACGGAAAAAGTGTAACTACAAGCCTGAATCAAAGAAAAACAGATAATGTTTAATTCTGGAGTGTTAATTTTACATGTTTTAACATGTTCTGGTGACTCAGCAGTCGCTCTTCTTTAAACCATCTCTTTGGGCACAGATTGGGCTGCAGAAGCAGTTAAATCACAGCAGCATTTGATTTATAACTACAAGTGCCTTTTGGATATATAACGTGTATCCAGGTTTTATCATCTTTTTTTTTGTCATACAAACAAAGCTCCTCTGTGTATTTCATGGGTTTTCTTTTAATTTAAAAGGTTGCAGAAAGGTGGAACATTTTATTACCGGTAGGAATGCTGTGCGTGTGTGCGTGCGCGCATGCGGACGGATGCGGTTAGTCAGCGTGTGCGGCCGCTGAGGGGCGCCCTGCTCTCAGTTCCCACGGCGTGCTGCTCGGTGAGGTGTCCCTGCAGACGCGCTGAGCTGCAGAAGCACCGTGGACGAGTGTCGGGGAGCCGCTCAAAGGAACGCTCCGTGTGTGTTCTTCATCCGTGTGTCCGCGATCATGGCAACCATGCTGAGGTACCCCGTGTTTCCCTTCCTGCAAGGTGAGACAGCACCCCTACCTTATCGTTGTTGTTGTTGTTGTTATCATCATCATTATTATCGTTGCTACTACTGGTAGAAGTAAATAGGTTGTAGTAGTGGTGGTGTTAGTATTAATAGTAGCACCTCTGTTAATACTGTTTTATAAGAAAATTAATTCTGTTATTGAGCAATATTAATTTAAAAAATTTTTTTTTTTTTTTAAAAAAAAAAAAAAAAAAAAAACAGAACAGCACTTGGTCACAACAACCCAGAGACGGGAACAGTATGTCCAGGGACTCCACATATGTGCACGTACATAATGCAGTACAGTACGAGGGCTAAGGGCTCCAATATTTCATATATGAGATCAAGCAGCACCTTTTAAGAAGTTCCAAAAGAACTATTCAGAAAATATGACTTACCATGTAAAAGAGGAAAGTTTGATCAAAGTTGAAATTGTGACATAGTGAGATACATCGTTGGGACAAAGGAACGGAACGTGTCGATGACCTTTCGTTTATTTTTATTTATGACTAAGTGGTAACTGTTTAGAACGAGCCCTCTGTGCACAACATCATCTTATGTAATTGAGGTGTTCATCTCACACAGCGTCGTGGTGGTTTGAACTGTTCTTTCTGTCTGTTCCTCTATTAAAATCTATTTATAAATCCATTCTCAGTGTTTGCTTGCTGCCCTCCGTGCTCACACAGACTTTATGACGCTGTGCTATGATCACTTCGATCGTTCCCACTTGTGTTCCTCGCACTGAATTACAGCGTGACACAAACACCCCACTTCTCTCCATTCTGGTGAACAGCTTTATTACCCTACTAATCCACTTTCACAGCATGATAAAGTTTCTGGAAATATATTATTAGGAGGAAATTTATGGCGTTATTAAGACTGCCTGGTTCTGGGGTTTATCAGGAAGTACTTGGGATGGTTTCATGTTTAGAAAGCATTATTTTGAGTGATCTACCTCCCCTTCAGTTTGACCTCATGGGTTTACAACTGCTGGTCATCTGTTCATCTTCATCCTTTGCTGTGTAAAAATCATTGCTTTTATTTTATGGGGGGGGGGGGGGATGGTGATTCTTGTGATGTTCATGTGGGCAGATGTATTGCCTCTGCTGTTAAGCTTATGGAGGTGCCTTTTGGTACGTCGAGTACAGCTGGGGTTGGAGTGCTGCTCTGATGTTGTGCGGCGCTGCCTGCGGATGTTGTTGAGCTGAAAGAGTGAGCCGGAGTTCCTCCAGGGCGATGCGACACGCTCTGGTCAAGGAAGTGTATAGTTGCGGTCGTTGCAGCTAAAGGTGCTGCCGTGAGAAGACAGTTACTTTTTGCACACCCATGAGTACATATTATGTCCCACGCCAAGGACGTGACATAAACACAATGCTGGTGTCGCTGTTTCTTTCTCAGGTTTCATTCATGTGCTGTTAGAACCGAAAAGGGCCAATACTGTTTTTGGCTTGGCAGTGTTTCCCTCCTCCCCCCTTCTTTTTGTCTCCTTCTCCATCATGGGGGGGTGCTTTGTATTACCGGAGCTCATATATCGAAGAGCTTATCAGCGAAAATAAGGCCAAGACCTTCCCTGCTGTTTGTCTGTCATAATGGGCGGAAACGTCATGTTAACGAGATCTATTTGTGCTCCTCCAGATCCGTTCCTGGAGCAGGGCGACCTCACGGAGGGACAGCCCAGGGTGCGCAGCATCATGGCAGAGCCGGACTACATCAACGAGGATTGCGATGAGCTCATCAAGCCCAAAAAGCTAGTAAACCCAGTGAAGACATCTCGTAACCACCAGGATCTCCACAGGGAGCTCTTAATGAACCAGAGAAGGTACTCGCTGCGCCACTCTGGCCAATGTGTTCCCACCCGGGTCCATTCCTCTGCACACCAGCAATTTCTTCTCCGTAGTAACTTGTGTGAACACAAAAGCTGTATTATATTTTTCCCCAACGTAAAACAGTTAATCAAGCATCCTTTCAACGAGTGGTAGAGGAGGCCCTTGATAGAGAAAACTATTTATGGTCATCGGTTACTTGAGTGACTCATCATAATTGGCATTGGCTGCATTAAAAGAAGTTTAATTTCTGTACTGACATTCTTTAAAAGTAAAGAAATCCCTCTTCCAACCTGTTGGTTGGTTGTGAGGTGCCATAAGCACTAAGAAAAGCTGTTTCCTTGGTAACCACCCAACACGTTGGACACGGGAGGGAGGCCAGTCAATCTAGATGACATTTATCTTTAATTTGCAGATGAAAGCGGTGCCAGTCAAATTGGGAGGATTACGTAAGGCAGATGTTACACCACCGCCTCCTGTCCACCTCCCATTCCCATTGTCTGTAAAGCTGGTATTTTCCCCCAGCAAAAACAGGCGCCTTGCTCCTCTGTACCTCATATAACTGCTGCTTACGTAAGAGCCTGCAGAAGAATCTAGACCAGCTTCTCGACCCGCACGCACAACAGCGCTGCGTCACACCTTGTGCAATGGGGAGAGCCGTCAGTCACGCATCAGCACGCTTACATTCAAATGGCTTCAGATCCCCGTTTTGTTAATGAAACAACACAGCTGATGGGGCCATGGCCGCCTGTGCTGTGCTCACGATATCATTTCAATGTCTTGCCTGGAGATGCGACGGATCCGTATTACTCACCTTCTACTTCCCAGTTCACACGTACGCACTCAACCTCTGTTATTCTCTCTGCTGATAATCAGTTTTACACATGTTTGGTGTAATTTATACCACTTCTCATCACTTGTCACTTGTACATTCTGTCACATCCGGTCGTGGTCTCGACATTGAGTCCGGCGTTAAACTGAAACCGCGTTTGAAAATTGCACCAAGCGGCTGCGAGAGATCGTGACATGCACTGCTCTTTAATTTTCTTATTGCTCATCTATTTAAATGTGACCTATAGCCTTCATTTACCTAACTGTACCTCATCGTGTGATTCAGTAAGATCCACATTATTAGGATCTGTATTGCTTTCCTTCTCCCAGTTCACACTTCATTCAGGTATTTGGATGTTTTGGGGCTCTGGCGGTACCCTGTGCCGGCGAACACGCTGTCCCTGTCTCCGTCGTCGTCTCCTCGCTGCCTGCACCGTCATGCTGCTATATTTAAATGCAGCAGTCAGGTATTACATCACAGTTTTACCCCGTGAGTCAAGATGAAATAATCCCAAAGACACTCTCTCCGAGTATCCAAATATGTGATGGTGCGTTAGCTGGGAGAAAGTCACTGTGGGCTGAGCTTGGGGGGTGCATCTGCTTCCTAGGGAAGATTATACGGCGAGTGGAGGGGGCCAGTGAGACGTTACATAAGGCAGATTACGTAGTCGCCCCATTCCTTTGGCATGCAGAACGCTCCCTCATATCAGATCAGCCATAGAGCCACAGATGGGGGCGGGTGGCAGTCGGCAGAGATGCCGCGGGGAATATTTAACCCTTTGCTGACTGGACTCGCGGTTCTTATGTAAGAGAGAGCCAGGCTTTTACCCTGCTCCCGAGGTGCTTTTCCCACTGATGCTGTCCACCCCCTGCCGCACCATCCGCAGCCAACGGTTTCATCGCTTGATGGGGGGGACAGTCCGTTCTGTTGTGCTGCTCATTCGTGTTGGTTCGTAGCTGAGCAAGGTACTCAGCCTGAATTTCATTGCACATCTGATGAGCTGGAAAGCACTTATCCAAGATGCTGCTGTTCACCATCTTTATTCATGGTTTCCTGAACACTATCAAGGCCATGAAAGTATTAACAGCTGTATTCCTGTTTTATTTGTCCTTCCTCCATCAAGAGGGCGCAATAGCGGACCAGAGAGGGACCTGTGGGGGATGTGAGCTGCATAACCAGAATGGGGTCTTGTGAGCAGAGATCTGAAGGAAGCTGAACTTTGTTTACCCATAAATTATACACTAATAAAGAAAATTGACTGATTGGAGAAATGATGGGAATAATAAATGCAATTTTCTGACTGTCTTCATTGAGAGGAAGTTTGTCATGAAAAGAAAAGCCACAGGTTGGATGACTTTGATGCATGTTATTTATGGATTTTTTTTTGAAAAACGGTTCCATTAGCACACTTGAGCAAAAAGCACACTTGGCTGATTGTCCAGCAGCAAAGCAAAGTGCGTGACTGCGTTTGATAGCAGTGACATCTGTCATAGGACATCATAAACAGAAAGGTTATGCACTGAGTTGCGCAACTACATTTTGTCCCCTTTCTCTATGCCTGCTGCTAGTCGTAACTGCCACTCGGAGTGTATTTCATCCTCACGCCACAGTGGTAATGGCAGGCGGTACAACACAGCCTTGGAGCCCACACACGGGCTTTTTGGCATGTTCCATCTTTCTTCACGAACGCGGTGCATCATGGCAGAGTTGCGTAACGGGATATAGGCGCCACTTTCTGGCTTTCATTTATGTGCTGAGATGAATATCGGAATTAGTGACGCTGCGAAAGAAACCAGTGAAAATCCAGGGTGGAAAAGTTTGAGGGGGCTGCAGCTGCCCTTCTTGCTGCTGATGCTTTTGTAATGAAAGACAGTTGTAAAAGTGAGGGCTGTACCTTTATAGTCTTTTTTTTTTTTTTTTTCCTTGTGATGCTGAGCAGGGAACAGCAAGTCTTTCACCATTATAATATGTGCGGTCGTACCCTGAGATACGCCCAGTCGAGTTACGAGGACTTGACTTTACCAGGTGTTTCATTCAGTAGCCCCACTTCCACTTACGAGACATTTTATCACCTTTACAAGGAACGAATTAGTATTTCTTTCCTAGGGGCCTGGCACCCCAGAACAAGCCCGAGCTACAGAAGGTGCTGGAGAAGAGGAAACGGGACCAGGTCCTTCGGCAGCAGATGGAGGAGCAGGAGGCCCACAAGAAGCACTCGGACCTGGAGATCGAGCTGATGAAGCGCCAGCAGAAACTGGAGCAGGTGTGCCTTGGATTACGCCCTTCGGGGTAACGGGAAAGGTGGCTCCGTAAGAGGTCGCCTGGCAGCCCTGGGGCACGCCGATATCATCAGTGATGGCAGATCATACAGACGAGGAGAACGTCTAGGACATCGTATAACCTGCACATCATACACGTTTACATTTGTGTATTTAGCTTTTCTCCTGTGACAATGATTAATATTTAGCTGTGAGAAATGCAGCACGAAACTCCCTGCAGTCATTGACCCATCTATACTGCAGTGTAATACACAAAGATACACACACACATGCTATGAGCAGTTCAGTCAGCAGAAACACACATCTTTGGACAGTGATAGGAAACCAGAGCACCTGGAGGAAAAGCATGCAAACATGGAGAGAACTTTGCAAACTGCACACAGACTGAGTTGGACTTGAACCCACATCCAGATGCAGAGCCCAGGCGCCATTATGCCATTATTGGGTCATAAAGATAATGTTCCTGTTATTTTGTGTTGTTAGGAATGTAATTTCCTGTTTGTAGCAGTTAAAAATAATTTATAAAATGATATTAATTATATATTGGCTCTTTGTGTGTGCATGTGCGTCTGGGTATTATCTCCAGCTTGAGCTGCAACAGCAGAAGGATGAAGAGGAGCAGGAGAACACACCCGAGTTTGTAAAGATGAAAAGCAACCTGAGGCGCACGAAGCAGGAGGCCGAGCTCCAGGGGGCCAGTCAGTAGGAGACAAGGGCTGTGTGCGCAGCGCACGTCACTGACGTTGATGGGATATCACCGTGTTCCTCACCACGTGTACCCATGAGCAGCCAAGCTAGAGACTCTCTAGGCGCATGTTCTCCCGGCAGCTTGGGGGGACTCTCAGTATTTCTGTCCCACCTTGCTATCCAAGCAAGCACTGAACCAGCTGTCAGTGGAAAAATCGTCTCAACAAAAGGAAGGGGGTCCTTCCCTCCAAAAAAAAAAAAAAGAAAAAAAAAGCCACCAAAAGCTGATTTTTGTTTCATATATGAATTTAACCATGAGCACTGGACAGACTCTTGAAGCCTCACTGTAAAGATTTGCAAAGCCAAAATCAGTGCTGCTGTTTATGTGCTTCATTTTTTGTGTATATTGGAGTGGATTTTCACGTGTTCACAAGTTCAAAGGTTATGTGAGTATCATTTTTGAGCACAATGCGTGGGAGGGGGGTGTTTGGTCATGAGTCGCTCTGTGCCTCTTCATTATTTTGCTTTCATTTTCCCCCCTTGCCTTTGTCACTATTTTACATAATTCTAAAGCTTTTGGTGTGAGAGTGTACCTGTATTTTATTTTTTTTAAATAAATTTGAATTATAATTATCTTGAAACATTTGACTCTGTGTTACCTTCCACCACTAGGGTTGGCTCTTTCTTACATTTACATTCATTTATATAGCAGATGCTTTTTTCTAAAGCGTCTTCCAGTGAACTCTATGTAGTGTTATGAGCCCACACACCTTATTCACCGTGGTGACTTACACTTCTAGATACACTACTTACACTGGGTCACTCATCCATACATCAGTGGAACACACTATCTCTGTCACTCACACACACTTCTTAAAACAGTTCAGTGAAAGACATGCATCCCTCCACTGCCATATCTTGTAATCATAGACAAATGAGGTAAATAAAAGTTGAAAGAAAGCTGTAATATGTGTGAGCTAGTGGGCAGTAGAAGCCAGAGCAGAAGGCAAGAGTCTCAAGATGGACAGCGCCCAGGGACACAGCTGTGCCCTAATGGAATAATAAGAGCCAGATGACAACACTTAACCATTTGTACGAATTAAAGGCAGCTGGCCTGAAGTCTGCAGAGAGTCAGTGGTTTGGGAAGAATGTGGGTTTCAGAATGTAGGTTTGTGCTTGTCTGAAAGAGGTTCTTTTTTTGGGTTATAAATTTTTTTTTTTTTTTTTGTTGCTCGGTGCTGTGCTCCTTACCTATGTGGCCGCTTCCGCCCCGTGGCTGCCTGCGTGAGGTTAATTTGACAGCTGTTGTAAGCCTGGGTTGTACAAAGTCATAAGTTGAGGATTTCCTACATAAAGGGGTTTGCTGAGAAAGGAGAGAGCAGCCAGTAAACAGAGGAATGAACTCGAATGCGGCGGCAGCAGCACGTGCACCCATGTCAAGCCTGGGGATGTAAAGTGGAGGGTGGAACGTTGTGCAGGAACTCTGACATATGAACCAAGAGCTGAACTAGACCGGATGGCACTTATTCAGTAAATCGCTGTAAGTAGCTTATTTAATTCATCCTGGGGAAAAAATCATTTTCTTCTTTGTGTATTTATTATACATATATACATATATTTAAGGACACACCACAATGTTATGGGGACAGGGCTGTGGGGAACTAAGAACTTTATTGGAATTACAAATAGGGTGGAGCAAGTATGACAGGTAACCAGGGCGTACTTAGGTAGCGAAGCTCCCGCAAGTTCCTGACCGCTTTACGTGCAGGACCGTGACTGCGTAGGTTCAACAGGTGATGAAACCGTGTGTAGGGTAGGGGTGGGCGATACCAAGTAAATACAGGGCCAGTATTGCCGATATTGATACCGATTACTTCTTAATTTTAGAAGCTTGAACTTGCATACTCTTTCCTGTAGGGAAGAACAGTGCCTCCTTCATGAGGTGAATGCATCATTAATGCACTAAATCTGAATACATTTTTCATGACATGACCACTAAAAGATTTTGTGATTTGTGCTCTCGGCATGCCTGTAATTTAGTCATTTGTATATTAAAACCCAGGACAGATTTTAAGACAAAAAAAAACTTACTGCAAACTGAAGTTGCACAGATAACACAAAAAAGATACTTAGCCATTTTCATATTTCAGGTTTGAGGTACTTATTTTTTTCAATTCCAATAAGTTTAGATAACACGTTTCAGTGTGCTCATTCTTTTTTTTTTTTTTTTTTTTTTTTTAAATGTCTGGATATAGTATATATTGTAACGACCCGCGTTACTGGTTCAATGTAAATAGTTGCATTATGGGAAATGTTAAGTGTGTGTAACCACTGGGGGCACTTACAGAGAAAATAATGGGGTGGCTGCCACTGTGATGACGAAAATCTTTGGGGCGCTAGGCAGGCTGGGAAAGCTGGCTCTAAGCGCAGGTCCTAGAGCAGGGGTGTCCAAAGTTTTTTTGGTGAGGGCCAAATACAGAAAAATAAGCAAAGGCCCGGGCCACACACAAGAGGTGACATATTGACACATGATTACTGTGTGTATTTCTAACTCACCTATAATGTGAAGAACATTGCTCTCAGTGGGAGCAGTGATGCTGTCCTTTGGATTGAAGGATGGCTGGGATGTCAGGAGAAAGTTTGGTGGTTGAGACACGAAGGACTTCACAGAAATGGCTATCAGTCATTCTGGATCTCAGTCTGCTTTTGTTCTGATTTAACAGAGAAAATGTTTGTTCACATATGTATGTTGAGCCGAACAGGCTCATCATTCTTTTTGCGTGGCGTCTCATCAGAGGAAACTTGGCATGATCCAAACTCTGATAGAAGTCAGGGAGGGAGAGAAGCTAAATATTAAATATTTAGTAAAAAAGTAAATATTTTTCTTTGCTTAATTTTGTTTAGTGGAGAAGCACCTTTTCTGTGACTGGCTCCATCTAGTGTTGAAACTGAGAAGTGCAACAGAGTTGAGCTCAAGCGCCATGTGCGGGCCATATTCAATTATATTTTCAGAATTTGCTGCGGGCCAATAAAAACTGACCCGCGGGCCGCAGTTGGCCCGCGGGCCGTAGTTTGGATACCCCTGTCCTAGAGGAAACGGGGTCCTCGAACTGAGCATCATTTCTCTTGTGTCGGTGTTCAAATAAATCGTTCGTCATGAACGTTTCCTCCGCGTCCTCCTTCGCCCCGTCCAAACCCACGGCGCTGCGCGCCACAACATCCATTCAGTCTGCCAAAGTAACGTGTATGATGACCAATTATACTTTGAAAATTAGCATTAACTATGCCGAAGATCTATTAAAATACTTCCACCACTATAGCTACCTAGATATTCTTTGCCTCTCTGAAAGGACTCTGCCAGTGACTTCTGTCTCAGTGACGGCACTGCCGGAGCGGAGGTCTGAAGGATTTCCCTCATCCTTTTTGTTTCTTTTGCAGCTCGGGGGGGGGGGTTTGGTGTTTTTTTTAATGTTTGTAGAAGTTGGTGGTGTTGCCACAGTAGCGAATAGCCTTCCTACACACATCGCAGTCTGCAGTGTTTTCATTCAGCCGTAAAATAACTCCACACGACGCTCCTTTCTTTCTGCTATGCGGCCATCTCTCTCTCACTGCAGCCAAAGCTGTCTGCTTGCACTTGGCGCCGCTGAGTCACGTGATGGCAAGACCACAAAACACAGTGGAGCAGGGGAGGAGGAACGGCGTAGGCACACACAGATCTGTCTAATCTTTGATGAAACGGGAGCAATGTACTGAGCGTAGAGGAGAGACAGTTAAACTAAATATCGATCTCATCAGGCTAGTATGGAGCCAATACCAACGTTGGTATCGATATTAGGATCGATCCGCCCACCCCTAGTGTAGGGTCTCTCTCTTCCCCCCACCCGGACGGCTGGAGAAGAGGTGCTCCGCCGCGCCGCTTGCCTCGCTCTTTGCGGTCGCCAAGCGGCCCTGCCGTTACTTGTGGGCGCGAGTAGCTGCACGTGGCAGTTTCCCAGTGCTCCTCAAGGTGGCGCAACGTCCCTAGGAATTCCGCCGCGGAGCTTCTGGACCACGTGGTCTAGCAAGACGCTGCTCTTTTTCTTTGTGCTGCCTGCTTCTATTCCATTATGTAGTTCAGGTCCGGGTTTAGCACAGCCTGCCCTTTCGCATCAGCAGGGATGTCTGGGACTTATAAACTGCCAGTTGTGTCTCAAATTCCAGGAACTGAAAGAAAAGTCATAGAACAAGTGATGTATTGCTTATAGTAGTAATCTTTTATTGTGACCAGTATTCTGGATCAGCAGATGCCTCACAGCTCTAGGGTTGAAGCCCTAACTTTGCACGGTCTTGCACTTTCCTGCGTGGTATTACTGCAGCCCTTTTACTCCGTTTACCCACATCGCAAATGGGTGATTCCATGTACAGCTTGCACTCCCTTCAAACATTGTTACGTGTTCCTTTCAGAACATAGCCCACTTGTGCTGTGTACAGTTCTGCAGCTCATTCTAACCAGGGTGGATTAAAACAAGTAAACTGACACTAGAACCAGTGACCGTTTGAGGGGTTTAACGCAGAAATTTCCAGCCGGCCTTAGGCCCTGTGAATATCTCGAGAGAGAGCGGTGTCGCGCTACTAGTACACAAACTTCACCTGGGCGCTTGAGCAGTGCGCTGTGGCTTTTTATTTATGGGGAGAAAAATAACAAGAAATCAGATGAACCCTCAAGTGCAATTTGTGATATCGCATCTCTAAAAACCAAGAGTCACAGTACAATAACCACCCATACATGCAGCTTTTTTCCTCTCTTCCCCCCCCCCCCCCCCCCCCCATCCTGCAGTTCCTACTGCTGAGTGCTGGGGTCCCTGGGAAGACTGTGCTGCATTACCACAACTGAAAAATGAGCCTGTGCCACCCTCCACAAGATGAGGTGGGGGTCACCCTGCTCACATTAACCTAATTGTATGGTGGGTTCAGCTTCGGCACAGACTCTTCAGCGCTTTGCGGTTGTGGCAGCTGTGTCGTCGAGTAGATTGTGACCTGGATGACCTGGACAGCGCACTCGGTCCCTGAACGTACCATTTATATTTGTGGAGACCTACACATTTGCAGTATGAAATACAGGCTACGTTCTGTCCAGTTTAGTGCGGCAGGAGGCACAGATCAGGACACTAAGGACACAGTTCCATCAGGTTATGATGTACTCGAGCAGTTTTGAGGACTTTGGTTTGTTGTGCAATATGCTACCACTCTATATACTATACCTGTGTGCAGGTATGCCTTCTAGCTTCATTCTACTTCACTTTTTTTTGTTGGGTTTTTAATCGCTTAGCAGATTTAGGGATCTAAACAATGGAGGGGAGCCTTCTTTTTAAGTGGAAAAAGGTGACCATAATGTAAAATTTAACAAGAGTGGCCCAGTCGCATCGATTTACCCCATGTGGCTCTGCTCTATTAGCTATCATATGTGAACCAGGTCAGACTCTCACAAGGGAAAGGGCTTGAACTATTGATGCAGACATGAAAGATGAGTTTGGTCACACCTAGGGACTGGGTCATGGGGGGGACACTACATTGCCATTGGTGTGATGGTTTGCAGCCCGTTTAGTGAGATCTTTAAGCATTAAGAAGAGTGGCTTTCGCAAAGGTACGGTTCCTTTTAAACTACATGTGGCCATGGGGCCGGTAGCATCGGTCATCAGACTTGTAGCGAGGAGGATTCTTGCCGGAGGCACTGCTGTGACGGGGATTTGGTGTACGTCCAGCATATTTTAAGAAGTACTGACAGAACTGCAGCAAAGAAAACCACTAGTGCAGTGGACTAAGGCCACTGAGAGCAGATGAGGCCCAAAGACATTGCAGCTCAGCACTGAATCTTTAGATATATTCCTGTCTAGCAAACCTGACAGGAGTATGAACTGAGGGTGTCTTCATGGCTGTGATACTGTGGACAGGCTACACACACACACACAAAGCCCTCGCCGTCATGGTGAATCTGAGCAGAATGTGGTTTTCTGCATTGGGAAGACCATCCAGCATCATTGCAGCACACACGACTCTGGTTGCTTTCCCCCTTGTGGAAAAACTGGCGGTGCAAGTGTCACTTTCAGCACGGCGTCTGGAAGAAGTGACAGGCTGCATTCTGTCATTTGTGCAGCTATAAATTGGTTGTCGCTTAGAGGTTCCATTGTTGAACACAGCTGGCAACCTTTCTGCTAAGCAGAAGGCTCTTTGATAGCATGAAGAGGCTGCGGAAAGCTGCCGCATCTCTGAACTTGTTAAATTTCAGATCCTTCGTTGGGGAAGGAGGAAGGTGTGGGGAGGCTGCGTAACACCTCCCTGAACAGAGGGATTCTTTAGGACTCCGCGAGGGGATTGGGGCCTTGCTAGTGCTAGCGAGGGTTTCTCGAAACGTGACGAGGGCGATCGAGACGTTCCGTGCCGAGCTGGGGATCCAAGATGCCATTTACCAACAATATCATTATTGCTTGTTACACACTGGCTTACAACTGTTACTTTCTAGAATGCCCAGGAGGGGTGGGCAACCACTGGCCCGTAGACCCCCAGAGGTTTTTATTTTTTTTTTTTTTTTCCCCCTCTCCCTCCCTCAACCTTCAGTTAGGAGTTTTTGTTCCTTTTCCCAGTTGGCCAGTAGATATAGTTATAGCTCTAATTTCTTCATTATGGTAGCTATTAGTCAACTGTCTTTGTTTGTATCAATTTTTCTTGCTGTATGCCTGTGTTAAAGCGCTCTATCATTGCGTGAGAAGAGTGCTCTATAAAAAAAAAAATAAAATTGCTACACCAGCGATGAACGAGAGAAGTCCACGGCCGTTTGGTCCCCAGCGAAAAAGAGGAGACAACCTACATGCCGTGGATATTAGTTTGAAGAGCGGATCCCATAAAGCATCCCTGATCACGGCTACGTGATGAAACCGGGTGCAAATAATCTTTATGGCTTTGCCTGCGCTGACAGTTCAGGTGCTTCTGTCAGCGCAGTTCATCCGTGGGCCTCCTTACTCTCCGCTCAAGTTTCTTTTTTCTCCCAGCTTTAAAGAAACCCAGAGCAGACAATGAGGTCTGTCAGATATCTTTGGATTTGCTAACAGGAGTGTGCTCCTGGTTGCTACGGTAGCAGGATGGGCCGAGACGGGGTCTCGTTTGTCTTTGTATCCCCACGTCCCTGCGGTCACTGCAATTAGTCCCGCGAGTGTGGAAGAGCAGCCGGGCAGAGAGCGGAGAAGCACGGGGGGGGGGTGGGTGGGAGGCGCAGGGGATTGGCCAAGCAGAGTGCCATGGAGCTGGGGTGGGGGTGGTTGAGGAGGTGCAGCTGGTGCATGCTGAGAGACTTCCAGCCGTGTAATTGCACGTTTGGAGGAAGAGTGGTCCCTCTGCAGGGACCCCCTGAGCCTCAGCCTGTCTCTCACCTGTTTGGGCTTCTTTCCTGACCTCGTTTCAGGTGCGTAACATAAAGGCTGAGCTTCCAGCACACACAAGTTGCTGAATATCACATTTTCATACCGCCCCTCCCCCACCGTGTGACATTTCAGCATGCTCTTCGTTTTGAGAAGCCGACGCACACGAGACAAAAGCCACGCTGAACAATCCAACCCCCCCACCCTGGCAGCTCTTTCTAAATTAACAATTCTTGTCTTGCTGCTTGTGTTTGGGCAGCAGAGGCTGGTTGACGTCTCGGACACGGTTAAAATTCCTTGGTAAAGCGGAGCACTATGAAGGTGTTTTTTGCTCGCACGGCTTCTGTGGCTCCAGCACTGGTGAACGGAAGGGCTGCGCACAGAGCTTCTCCTTGCACTGACTGCTCTGCCTCTCTCTCCCCCCCTCTCTCTCTCTCCCACTTTCTCCATTTCCTCATGCCATGTGTGTTTGAAGACGCAGAGCAGGGATTCCTTCGAGCCGCAGCTCCAGAGCACCGTTCCCACTGCACAGCTGCCTCACCTCCCAAGTCCCGCTCCGTTCCGTGCCACTAACCAGGGGACGAGGAGTAGACAGCCGGTGCCGCTGAGGTCCCAAGGGGCCTCGCCGAGAGGCAAAGCTGTCCGAACGCTGTCTGACACCTAGGATAGAGCAGGACGCCATGGCCGTGCAGCTCGTACCGGATTCAGCCGTTTGTCTCCTCATGGTGAGTGCCTTCCGTTCCTTTCGCTCCTCTTTGCACGGTGCCGCAAGCGTGGGGCCGGGATGTCGGCCGATGGGAGTTGGCCCACTCGGCACGATGGGAGGAAGAAAAATGAGAATCCTGTTTGGTTTAGTATATTCAGCAGTGCAAAGCAGTGATTTTTAAATTCCACCTGTGTGCTTTTGCCAGCGCGAGTGTGCTTGCTTACCTCGGCATTGCTCGTATCCCTGGAGGCATTTCATTCAGAAATTAGATTTTTTTTCCCCTCTTCCTCTGAAGGAAGCAAGAATAGGAAGGTGTTTTACAAACAGAATTTTGTCGACTGTCATTTGTAACTCCCCATTGCAGCTTTAGCCATATTTGTCTTCTGTGAATGATCATGACACATTCCACTAATAGGATATGGAAACACACCTGTAGTTTTCCTTTCTCCTGCCAGTTTGTGAGACCCAATCCAGGAAAGGGATGGTTTTTTTATTATAAATTGCTGATTTCAACTCTTAGAATATTTTTTGTGCCAAAGGACCAAAACCACTGGTTTGCTTATTTCCATTTATTTTTTAAATGGAAACTGGGTGGATAGTTGTGCTCTGTGTGCTGTGCTTCAACCTCCTCCGCTGTAACACTCGAGTGGCTCTTTCCAGCCCTCCGCTGACCCCAAAACACTGTGCTGTGTTGCATGTCTATCTGCATGTCTTGTCACCGTGATAACGGTGCATCCTGCACGACCGGGTGCTTTACAGGGCTCTGTGCTCTTTATGTATAAAGATGTATGTTGTTTGGCCGAAAGGGAAAGAGGATGAAGGATTGCTGGTCTTTACACGCACCCAAAGCATCCTCCTTTCACCTCGCAGCATCCCATCAGCGGCCTGCCCCTGCCCAGAACGGGTCAAGCGGAACAGCAGGAGCTTACGACCTAGCTAGTTTTCTCCATCACCTCGGCCTCCTGCTGTTCCATTGTGAAGCTAGTGAAGGACAAGAATATCAGAGCTCATCCATCCCATTGGCTGCTGTTCATTGACTGACAGTTCCCTAAATGGTCCACCTGGCAACAGAATGTACACGTTCATGGTTGAGCAGCCAAAATCTGCACACCCTTCTCATCTTATGTAAGGGTATGCTTTTAAGTGCCACAGATGCATAATTGTGTGAGGGATGTTACTATATGGCATGTGTGAATCTCCAGTAGTCCATGTACATTTCATAATGTATGTGATCTTATTTTGAATTGGCTTTGTAATTGACAATTTGTTTTGGTTGTGCAATTCAACGAGAATGTCCACTCGTATTTTTTGCCGCTTCTCCTTCTTATGAGGACCATGAGAGGAGTGCACTCTGGCACCAAGCACCGGTTCATTGTCACATACAGAAAGGGGCCATCTGTGTCACACCAGCTGCTTTAAACTGATTTACACTAAAATATTTAGCTTAAGCTTTAAGTTGATTAATATTAACGATTCATTCCTGATGGGCCTTATTAATATTTCAGGTAAAATGATTACCTGGAGAAAGCATGCAGGAATAATGTCTTTGCTTGCAAGCAACACAGATACTGCTTACAATAATTAACTTGTAGCAATGTTACTATAGTCGTGCTACAAATATTAGTGTAACACAAAAATGACTGTCATAGTGAAACAGTGGCTTAGTACACCCCGTGATTACTAATTATACCCATCTTAACCTGTTTTGTGCCACCGAAGTTTTTTTTTTTTCCTTTTTTTAATAAAAATTACAAAAAAATGAATTACACCTTGTAGTTAATGTGTGTTGGATCCATGGATGGCATGGCTATTCCTCATTCTCATTAGCCATTTGTACAGTCACAGAGCCTCAGAATGAACAAAGGAGTTTCACTTGCTCTTTATGCCTCTGGGGAACATCTTGGCAAGAGATTTTGGAGTATCACTGTGAGCATGTATGCCAAACACTTGCGAGTTGTGATCAGGTCACGTCACTGTGGTGTTCATCTTTTCAGCTCATGGGGAAATACTACAGCTGTACTTAAAGTACAATAGTATATGAGTGCAGGGCTCATACTGATAATCATTAAAGACAGTAGTTAGGGTTTTGCACTGATTTCTCATTGTCTTATTGTCAGGAGGCTCAAATTCAAGCATATTTTCCACACATCTATGGCTTTATGTATATAGATGACATTCCCATTTTTTTCAAAGGGGGAAAAAACTGAACAAATTACTATTCGACTCAGGAGCATAAAGTGCTTGTTTCATCTCGCAATGTACTTAAAATGCAAGATGGGTGAATTACTGCTGTGTTTGTGTGGTGTTTTGTGGACCTGCTGCACACTTCCAAGGTGAGTGTGGTTGCCTCGCATCACAAGATCAGAATCCTTTGCTGGGGCTCCAGAGGGGCTGGAAAACACTTGGTGAAATCCATAGAATGTGACTCTATGGCAACCCATCTGTTTCCCCGGAGCGGGTGCGTCGAACCCAAGCGCAGAGCAGGGTAAGCTGGTTCAGGGGGCGATCCGGAAGACATGGTCGAGGAGGCAGGCAAGGGTAACCGATGTGTGCACGTACTCCGAAGGGAGAATGCGAGAGGTGTAATTCAAAGACAGGCGAGGAGTTGAGGCAGACCAAGGAGTCAATCATGAGGAACGCAAGTGAGTCATGAGGCTGAAGCAAGGTTCCGCAGCTTCCTAAGGTCCGGGCTGCCCTTTTATGTGCCCGGAGCCTGGTTAGCCGCAGGTGTAGCTAGTTGCCGAGTTCGTGGGCGTGACACCATCTCCCCAACAGCTTCCTTCTCATGGTCACTCCAACGGCCGTTCTAAGCAGCCCCCACTACCGTCATTGATATAAATCAGAAATTTGTGCTCTTAATTTATTTCTTATATTTATTTTCTCGATTTAAAAGATGACTATCCAATCCCTTTTTGCTGGAACATCTATAAAAGCTCCTTTTCAGCAACTCTTTGTTTTTAATGGCGGTTTAAAACTTTTGAGCAATTTGGATGTTGAGTAGAAAAAGTAATTTGCTCCAGTTAAGTTTGAGTGGAGCAGTAAAATAAGTATTGTGCTATGTTTTGAGGCTTTTGAGCACAGTTGGGGATACTGTCTGCTGGCAACAAATCGGGCTGCTTTTCCCACATGAACACAAAGGCGGATGCTCTTTTAGTGGCTTTATAGATGCCCTGAGAAGTAGCCGTTTCCTGCTTTCACCCCCAACTAGCTGCTGAGCCCAAGTAGTTAATTGATATCCTAGGTGATGGACACCGACAGAACTGACTGGTTTTTCAATGTCAAATGGCTTCTCATTTCCATGGGCTTGTGCCTGGAACGTTGTCGACCCACGGGAGTGTCTTGCTGCAACACTTGTGCAACACTTGGGTTTACCGTGTCGGACGGCACTAATGGATTGACTGACGGTCTCGTTGACTGCCAGAGATGCGCACAGCTGTCAATGCTGTCCTACAAATCCATCGTGTTGTGCTGTTTGCCAGGTGAGTCGTGGCTCCTTATCCCAGCTGAGAACCGCGCCTTTTGTTTCTTCGCTCATAGCTTGAGATTTATTACCTCTGGTCTCAAACTCGTAGGCGCAGTAAAAATCCCATTGCTGAACGCAACTGCTGATTATCATGGGCAGGAACTCTGGGAAATGATGCATCTGCATAGCCTCCTCTGCGCTGTTTGTAGGAGGACGCCAGTTCCGTTCTGTCTTTGCTTGTGATGAAAAGCAGAGACCTGAGCTGAGTGCTTCATTATGCCTTATTGTTTTTTTTTTTTTTTTTTTTTCTATTGTGCTACCCGCGTATATTGTGTTGGTGCACTTTCTTCTCAGGCTGCATGTCAGCTCCAGCCTGGTCTCATTTACTGCTGCATTGCTGCAAGCGCTGTGAATTTTACCCAAGTCTTTGAATTGCGTCTTCCTCATGGTGGGCATGGCCTTCCTGTTCTTCATTGTGTTGTCTGCTAGGAACAGGAGCTGTATGGGGATGGAGGTGCTGTCTAGGTAGAAGGCGAAGAAGCTGCATATCCCCTGGGGACGAATACATGATATTATACTGTATGACATCATCCAGCAGCATTCTGGATTGCAGTCCTGACCCTGGCCAGGAAAGCTGGTTGGAGGGCAGCCAACAGTCGCCCACTTCTAATTTATCGCTGCAAGTTCCACCCCTTTGTATGTTTATGCGGCGCCGGCCGACCTGTTCCATCCCCGGGGATGAGTTTAACTGCACTGTCGCCGTGACAGAACTATTTTTCTGGAAAGGGAAACGCCGTAGATTGCCTTGCGTTGGCTCGGATAGAGGGAGCAGAGTGTATCGCATGGCATTTTTGATGCAAATCTAGTTGAGCCTCCCTCCGATTTCTGCTGCTGTTCTATCATTACAGCAGTTCTTACGATATACAGGGGAAACACCCGTTGAATTTTTGATGCTCGCTTTGACCCAGTTACCCAGCTTAGCAGGAACTGGTCGCCCCTCCTTTGCTTGGAGCCGAGTATCTCTGGGTCACACGTGCCGCTGCGCCGTCCGCTGCCCTCGTGCGTGAAGCACATTTTTGTGCTTCAACAGCCACACTATGGCGTGCTTCGCTTATGTTCTCGTATACTTAGCATTTAGTACCCAAGCCATTTTTCCTCTTTTAAAAAAAAAAAAGTGCATTTATGTGCATTTTGTTGATTTATGCCAGAAAAGGCACTCAATTTATCAGCAGCGAGGGAGACATTAATCTCAAGTCCACATGGACTGTTGGACTGTTGTCCCTCTGCTCTTATACTGTGCAGTTTGCTGTATCCAGCACAATTTCTGAACAGGACCAATCTGATGTCAGCATTTATTTGTTAATGAAACGGTAACAAAAAATGTTGGATGTAGATATTTTGTGTTTGCTGCAATGTCTGTGGAATCAGATCGATATTTTTCTTTTTATTCATTTGCTTTAGGGTGTAGACTTTAAGGCTTTTTATAATCAATTAACAACAAAGTTACGTGGCATACACAGCCCATGCACAACTGGAGCCGGCATGTTTTCTGCGCCGGTCACTCTTTCAAAGGTTTACACCACTATTTCCACACTGCTGCCCTCTTTGCATTTAAATGTTTTTATTGCATCCTCACGTTGGGAAGAGCACTTAAAGGGCACTCATTCGGGATGTGCGGAGGAGTGTGAGCACAATTTAACACTGGTTTTGCATGTTTTTATAAATATATGATAAACTGCTGGGGTGCTAAAGGATGCTTTAACCATAACCCACCCCCACCCAAACCTATATCAGCACTGGACTGTTTGCCCTAGTCAGTGATGTGTGCGTACACACACCGGAATTATGCTCTCCTACTGATTCTTCTCTATGTCAGAAGTGCGCTTGGTGGCACAATTTATGGATATGTTGGAATTCACTTTGCGACTAAGTAGCTTAACTCCCGACAGCTGTAGTTTGCTAAGCCTGAGCCCTGGACGATAATCAAATGCGGTTATGGTTCATGATACTTACGACGTTTCCAAACATTTAGGTTATTTTATTGCAAGAGTTTTATAAGATTATCTGTGTCGTGGGTGTGCTGTAACACTGAACTTTGTTACTGCTACTCGTCTAAGTCGTCTTTGAAGATGGTCCTTCCCTTGCAAGGCAGGCCAGATTTAGTTCTTCACGTTAAACATAGCCACACTATATCTCGATTTCTGCCTTTAGCGAAGACTTTCCCCAGTAACATCCTAGTTTTATAAAATGAACACGGTAATTAGATTTTTGCCACATTTAATTCAAGCGTGCTGTACTTGGGGCCGAGTGGGTTCACGCTTCCGGAATTGTTTATAGAAGCACGGCAGAGGAGTTGTTTGCAGGTCGCAGGTGACTGGCACCGCAACACACACTCACTCCCCCACTGTGGGGGAACCTGAGTAGCATGTCTTTAGACTGTGGGAGGAAACCAGAGCAGCCAGAGGAAACATGCAAAATCCACACAGGCTGAGGAGAGATCGAACCTATGTCCTCTCGCACCACCCAGGTGCTGTGAGACAGTGCTACTCGCTGTGCCTCCATGCCACCCTGTTCATAGTCACTCGCACAGCAGTTAGACAGACAGGCCAACGAAATGCCATAATTTGGGTGAGCAGGCAGAGGAGCATGTTGTGTCACCCTTGAACCACCTGCACCGACGATTGCTGTTTAACAGAAGGTGCTTGTTGTCTTCACGATTACTGACAATCTCAACTGCATTGCTGCAAACATAGTATATTGCCAGTTTTACCCATCTGGGGACATTTGCTAGGTTTCCTGAAGGTTCTAGTTTGTAAAAACTTGTGTGTGTGTGTGTGTGTGTGTGTGTGTGTGTGTGTGTGTGTGTGTGGAAAAAGCATCTGGCCTCATTTTTCTACCTACTGTCTGCAACCTTCCCACTCTATTGGTTAGGCAATGTAGATGCTATTGCTCCATGCGGTGGGTACACAAGTAGTAGAGACTATACTCACTCACCTATGTAGGAGCCATCTGCCTCAGAGACACGGCAGATGTACGGAGCGATGGGTCCAAGCCCGTATGACAGCGTGGGTCCGCGCGAGCCGACAAAGTCTGAGATGCCCCAAGTGGAACTCCACCGCCTACCATATGGTGCTTAAGAGCGCAGATTCTTTTGTTGTTGTGTTGAAGCTCCCCGAGAAACGTCACTGGTAACATCTGAAACACGGCAGCGTAATTTGTCGTCTATATTATGGTGCCGGTTCAAATGAGGAACGATTGAGTGATTCCACACCAGGAAGCAGCTTTAGTCCACGCATAAATGGAATAGATATGGGTAGCTGCTCGTATCTGGAGCTCAAATTTTGCTGTTGCAACATTTCTTATTCCAGTTTTCTCTCAGTAGGGTGTTCCATCAGCAATGGAAAATGGGCCTTGTGTCTTTTTAGGGTTAGGGTCTTAGGCTCTTGATGGGAGTCGTCAAAACTGCGGTCGAGCCTCACTAGCCAAACATTGAGATTGGAAGTTAGCTGTTAATTTCTGAAGTAATAATAAAAACAAGTCTGATGATCTCTCTGGTCACTCTAATCAAGGTGTCAAAGAGCCAGAGGCATTTCAATGTCTTTTTTTTTTTTTTCTTTTCTTTTTTTTTTTTTTTTTAACATCAGAAGAAGACACATAAAACAGTGCGATAGGCTATTCACCATAGTTTCCCCTTTAATTGCTAATATTTTCCATACTTGCGTTTTTCATTATGCACTCATTGTGAATATTAATAATTCTTATTGCTTTAATCAGAGCGCATGCATTCAGATGGTTAACTGTATTGTGATGATGCCAATAATTTTAAATATTCAGTAAAAGACACTTCTGATAGGGGGGATTTAGGCGAGTTTGAGGTTTTTTCATCCCATGAGAGAAAGATCTCGGTTCAAACTGAAGTGTCTGACTTGAGTGGCAGTAATAGGCGTTAGGCTGTTTCCATAGTAACAAGGCCTTCTGGAAAGTGCCTTATATATCCCCGCTCTTAGGTCTGTTGCAAAGAAGTCATTAGAGTTCGAAATCCATTATATAAAAACGTTTGGTTTTCACTTGATTTGTGTCCAGTTTCATTGAAAAGTTGCTTCAATGATGACGAGAGCTGACGCACACAATTTATGAATGAAAAGCCTCCACAGCACATTCATTTATACGTGAAAGCTGTGTTCTACCTCGACCCTTTCTTCGGATGAACATATGAAGTCATCGGACCGTTTACCGAAAGGTTTCTGGCTACAGCAGTTGTCATACTTGCTCTTTGATTCCCAACTGAGAGCTGGAGTTACAGGCGGGAAATGGAGATCCCCAGGTGTTTAGGGTTTGGCAGATTTCTCAACACCTCAGAAGCCTCACTTGGGTACTTGTGTATCTCATTCCCATGGGAAGTAAGGCACTTTGAAGGAAACTATTTGTGCTTATGTTTTCATTCAGGGGTATTTGTGCGTCAACGTGTGCCCCACACGTTATCTGTGAAGTGGGTTTCCCGTGGTAAATGACTGCACATATTGAGTTATTCCGTTTTTAATTCAGTTTATTTCTGCATTGTGCACAGGGTTCCAGATGTGTCTAATGGGATGCAGTTTGATCATATTTTATCTTGGCATTTGTCACACATCAGTGGTTCTTCCAAAGGAGTGCTTTCTAACAAAATTGTGACATCTCTGTAGAAGAATGCTGAGAGGCTCCTGAGAGAAGCACATCAGTTCACTTTTTAGGCGTCAGTTCAGTTCTCATAGCGTTGGTCTAAGCTACAGATACAGAGAACATAAAATGAGTTTGACTTAACAATGACATGTCGTGAGTGACAGACTGCACTCACGGGCTGTTTACTTAGTGCCCTATGGAGTTCTAAATTCTTGCAATAATATTTGCGAAAAGTCGCTATACCAGAACAAGACCTACTTTATGTGCTGTTAACCTCTGAGTAATAGTTAAATTCTACTTCAGTCAAACTCTTTACAGAAAATTTGCTGCCTCTGTAATTTTAGGACTCAAAAGTTACTCATGCCCAGCAGGATTCGGGCAAGTGCCATTCTGGGCCCACTGTCTCCAAGCAGGTCGAACTGCTGGAACTGCAGCATAGAGGCGTACTGGCTAGACTCGGACCCTGCGACCTCAGGTCAGGTATCATTCATCTCATTGCTACAGCGCTCTCTACATTCTGTAAGAAAAATTTTGGCAACTTTTTTTTCTTATACTTTTAACCTAAATGCAAGTGTGTCATGTTTTTATATATGCGGATCTGTATATTGTAACGACCTGCATTACTGTGAGTTCGAGCAGAGAATGCATTTGTTGTAAATAGTTGCATTATGGGGAAAAATGTGAATAGTGCCCAACCACCAACTTACGGGCAAAATAAAGGGGTGTTTGCATTTGTGAGTCAGGAGGAACGGAAAGCTGGGGGACAGTAAGCACGCTAGGAAGGCTGGCTTGGGGCATAGATCCTTGAGGAAAGGGGGTCCTTGGACCAAGAGCACTAGTTCCCTGTATGCTGGTGTTTTAATTGAACATTCGTTATGAACGCTGCCTGTGCATCCTTCGTCTCATCCAAACCCAGACTGCTGCGTTTCACTATATGTATACACATATACTGTATGCGGTGTAAAGTATATAGTTCACTCTTTTACCACCATTGACAACACTTTATGATTTCAGAAATATATGAAGTTAAGTCATGAGGACAACTTAGTAAAGTGCTCCATTGGAAGCATTTCAAATGTTGCTTACCATTTGTTCAAGGTATTTCACTTTCTTTAAATTGATGAATGTTAATGTGAAACTGTCAGAAAATGGAAACATCCCAGCAGCTATACTGTAATTTGTAAATGTGGAAAAAGACACATGGTAAGATGAGCATCGAACAGACATATGGTGCCCTATGAATGATGAGGTTGAATACACATTCTTGATGGCAGCAGGAGAACAGCAGCTCTGCGCATACTGTATGCAATATTCTTTCCTGTGTGCTAAACAAATATTTTTGATTGTCTTATGTAGTAATTTGATTACAATGGTCACTAAAATCAAACTTGGGTGAGTAGATAATCATTGTGATACAAGTTGACTTGATACATCGTTATTTTCATTTATGTGATGCTTTTCTCCAAAGCAACTTAGTTATTTGCTTATTTATACAGCTGGGTAATTTTCACTGGAGCAATTTAGGGTAAGTACATTGCTCAAGGGTACTACAGTTGGAGGTGGGGATCAAACCTGGGACCTTTGGGTCCAAGAGTGGTAGCTCTAACCTCTACCCTACCAGCAGTGTGGATGGTTAGGGTTTTAGGGTTATTCTTTAAATATTAAGAATTTGTGCACCAGATATGAGTAATCAGTAAGATTCAGTAATGCAGGGGTTACAGTAAGTAATGTGGTTAATCTAGCCAGTTCCCTTCAGTACAGACCTTTCACTGGACTCAGACAAGTGGGTCAGAGATGCTGTCGGTGTCGAAAGCTGAGCTAGATAGGTGAATGAGCTCCCTGCAGATTCAGACTCGATGTCCTCAGCTCATTGTGTGCTCTGCCAAGCTTCCGAGGGATAAGAGAGAAATTATATTGGTTAACGTCCAATGGGTTTGACAAGAGTCATAAACGTGAAATAATGCGCATTCGCAATCTTTCAGAACATTTTGCTGAAGTTCACTGATTATAGCTTTACACTCTACGTTGCTCACTTAAGTAGATGTGAATTACAATGGCAGCAGTTCAGATTATGTGCCGCATTTCAGGGTGAAATTCTAGCGCCTCAACAGTTGACTGTTTAATTGCAGCTGATTTCAGAACCACAAGTTTCCCTTATTCTCAGCATGTTACTGTACATGCAAATTGTCCTCTTTAGTTGTTGGGAAGGAAAATTAACCAACTGTAGGATCAGTTGCCTTCAAGAAGTATTGTTTCCTTAAACTTTTCAGATTTTCTTCTTATGCCTTAAATTAATGTTAATCTCTGATGTACATAATGCAAAAAAATATTTTATTCTGCATAACCCCCCCCCAAAGACAGCTCATTTATAGAAATGGTCACCAGTGTTGGGCTCCATCCATCTTGCTGTTCATAGCAACTGTCTTTGCATTCCCTTCTGCTATTAAAGAAAGCCATAGCATAACAGCATCTTTCATACTAGCAATAGTGTTAGCTGGGTTTTGGAACTTAACTGGTGTGAACTCGGCGTGACATTTAACTTGTAGCCCAAATAGCTCAACATCAGATGACAAAATGTTCTTTCAGAAGGTCCTGCTTTCTACAGGATGGGTGGTAGCAGACTCCCAGTGCGATTGAATAAATGTATATCTTTTTGCTCTCACTCTTCCAAAGTGGCCAGATATATTTTGCTAAAGAGATTGTCAAACTCTTGAAAGTTTCTTTCCTTTTCAGCTGATGAGCTCTGTACCTTCATGGCTGGTCACTGCTGGTTGCTACCCTCTTCACTCACTTGATCAGAACAATCAATGTTCTCATGTGGGAGCTGAGTTGCGTAGAATGGCATAATCTAGGTAGAGTCTGGGCTGTACCTTCTCTTTCTGTATTGTTAAAGTGGCTTTAGCAGTGTCCTTAGGAAGGGTATATTTTATTTTGTCTTGTAATACAGGAAACGGAATAGTTAAACTCCTGGTGGAGTTTTTTTTTCCCCTCTCTCTCAAAAATTATGCTCTGAGGCCCATTGATTGGAGTGGAAAGTCTCACACATATTGCTTGAAATTGCTAGTCCCAAGCAGGGTTGCGGCACACCAGAGCCTAGCCTGGCAGCAGAGGGCTGGAGGGGGGAGGGGACACACCCAGGTCAGGATGCCAGTCCATCACAAGCCACCCCATGCAGGACTCGAACCCCAGACCTGCTGAAGAGCAGGACCTGGCCAAACCCACTGTGCCACCACACCCCCTGCTGGAGTGGAAATGGAACAGTCTAATGAATAACTGATTTCAATTTTGATTAATTCATTGTTTGGTGCTGGTCCCAAGATAACGACCATCTTTTTGGCCCCCTGCGTATTGGAATGTGGTATTTTGCTGTTTGACACATTCTTGTCCATAGTTGCACGTTACACCTGTCAACATTCTGCAACAGCATAAGAACAGTATGAAGTAGATTT
This sequence comes from Scleropages formosus, assembly GCF_900964775.1. Classification (NCBI taxonomy): domain Eukaryota; kingdom Metazoa; phylum Chordata; class Actinopteri; order Osteoglossiformes; family Osteoglossidae; genus Scleropages; species Scleropages formosus. The sequence continues at coordinate 21,143,918 of NC_041810.1, forward strand.
ATTAGCTTCATTGAGGCCAGGATTAAAGGTTTCACCTCCTGCCCAACTGGGTGAAGACTGGTCACTCAGGCATGAACTGTGCAGATACATAAGGTGCTGAAAGACTTTGTGGTGGGGTTTCCAGGGGAACCTCCTTCACACCAGCTGTGTAGATACTCTTAAAATTAATTGCAGCATCTGATGGTTTCTCTGATAAAGAATTTAACATCCCTGGAGAAGGGCTAATATGTACCCCAGTCACGATTTGTTTAAAAGCTTCTTCTGCACATACCCGAGGAGCATGTTTGCACCCACGACACTAAATGTTGCTCCGCAGAAAGCGGAAACCTGCGAGTGTTTATTCCAGGAAGAATAAGATGAGAAGGTGTATCTGCATGTTTCCCCAGGGAGAACCCCTGGAGCCTGCAGCTAAGCTCCAAGCAACAGTCACTGCAGGTTCATACTGTGTTGTCAAGAGAGGCAGGGGGTTGCCCCTGGCAACAGTTGCTAGGAGACTTCATCCTCAGTGCATCTGGTGTGACTTCATTACGTACAGTTGATGACTTCATAGATCAAGATGCATTGAGTGCGGCCGCATGTACGTCACGGTGCCCGGCTAATGGCAAAGTAAATGAGAAATTCACATCAACCGTCTCATAGTACTGTTCGGTCGTTTACATTTTCCACAGTGTGACTGTAGCACTGATTATGGCGATGTCGGTTTCAAGAAAAAGCGCATTAGGTGTTTGTGTTCTTTGAACATGTTACCGCAAATATTTAATGCAATATTTAATTAAAAAGCTTCTTGAAAAGAGGAGACGGTCCCCAAAGTGGATGAAAGGCATGTAAATGAGTCTTTGAATGTTTCCACCGGCTTAGCAGCGCACAGGCCTTTCTGGAGGATGGAGATAAAGCGGCTCTCCCACACATTCGCTTGTCCTTCATCAAACAAGGGCCCCAGGGGCAGCATCGCTTGGCCACCTGTCTGTTTTGGCTCTGCGAGGAGCGTGGCGCAATGGGTCTGGGTCTCGGCACACAGGAACCTGTACAACACAAAGGGATGGACCTCGTGCTCCTGCTGGGACCAACTTGTCTAAATGTTGCTCTGAAGCATGTTTTCTGCAGAGTGCACTGTATGTGATGGCTACTGTGGTGTGAAGTCACAGTAATGCAGGTCGTTACAATATACAGATCCGCATATATAAAAACATGACACACTTGCATTTAGGTTAAAAGTATAAGAAAAAAAAGTTGCCAAAATTTTTCTTACAGAATGTAGAGAGCGCTGTAGCAATGAGATGAATGATACCTGACCTGAGGTCGCAGGGTCCGAGTCTAGCCAGTACGCCTCTATGCTGCAGTTCCAGCAGTTCGACCTGCTTGGAGACAGTGGGCCCAGAATGGCACTTGCCCGAATCCTGCTGGGCATGAGTAACTTTTGAGTCCTAAAATTACAGAGGCAGCAAATTTTCTGTAAAGAGTTTGACTGAAGTAGAATTTAACTATTACTCAGAGGTTAACAGCACATAAAGTAGGTCTTGTTCTGGTATAGCGACTTTTCGCAAATATTATTGCAAGAATTTAGAACTCCATAGGGCACTAAGTAAACAGCCCGTGAGTGCAGTCTGTCACTCACGACATCTTGTCATTGTCAAGTCAAACTCATTTTATGTTCTCTGTATCTGTAGCTTAGACCAACGCTATGAGAACTGAACTGACGCCTGAAAAGTGAACTGATGTGCTTCTCTCAGGAGCCTCTCAGCATTCTTCTACAGAGATGTCACAATTTTGTTAGAAAGCACTCCTTTGGAAGAACCACTGATGTGTGACAAATGCCAAGATAAAATATGATCAAACTGCATCCCATTAGACACATCTGGAACCCTGTGCACAATGCAGAAATAAACTGAATTAAACGGAATAACTCAATATGTGCAGTCATTTACCACGGGAAACCCACTTCACAGATAACGTGTGGGGCACACGTTGACGCACAAATACCCCCGAATGAAAACATAAGCACAAATAGTTTCCTTCAAAGTGCCTTACTTCCCATGGGAATGAGATACACAAGTACCCAAGTGAGGCTTCTGAGGTGTTGAGAAATCTGCCAAACCCTAAACACTTGGGGATCTCCATTTCCCGCCTGTAACTCCAGCTCTCAGTTGGGAATCAAAGAGCAAGTATGACAACTGCTGTAGCCAGAAACCTTTCGGTAAACGGTCCGATGACTTCATATGTTCATCCGAAGAAAGGGTCGAGGTAGAACACAGCTTTCACGTATAAATGAATGTGCTGTGGAGGCTTTTCATTCATAAATTGTGTGCGTCAGCTCTCGTCATCATTGAAGCAACTTTTCAATGAAACTGGACACACAAATCAAGTGAAAACCAAACGTTTTTATATAATGGATTTCGAACTCTAATGACTTCTTTGCAACAGACCTAAGAGCGGGGATATATAAGGCACTTTCCAGAAGGCCTTGTTACTATGGAAACAGCCTAACGCCTATTACTGCCACTCAAGTCAGACACTTCAGTTTGAACCGAGATCTTTCTCTCATGGGATGAAAACCTCAAACTCGCCTAAATCCCCCCTATCAGAAGTGTCTTTTACTGAATATTTAAAATTATTGGCATCATCACAATACAGTTAACCATCTGAATGCATGCGCTCTGATTAAAGCAATAAGAATTATTAATATTCACAATGAGTGCATAATGAAAAACGCAAGTATGGAAAATATTAGCAATTAAAGGGGAAACTATGGTGAATAGCCTATCGCACTGTTTTATGTGTCTTCTTCTGATGTTAAAAAAAAAAAAAAAGAAAAGAAAAAAAAAAAAAAAAGACATTGAAATGCCTCTGGCTCTTTGACACCTTGATTAGAGTGACCAGAGAGATCATCAGACTTGTTTTTATTATTACTTCAGAAATTAACAGCTAACTTCCAATCTCAATGTTTGGCTAGTGAGGCTCGACCGCAGTTTTGACGACTCCCATCAAGAGCCTAAGACCCTAACCCTAAAAAGACACAAGGCCCATTTTCCATTGCTGATGGAACACCCTACTGAGAGAAAACTGGAATAAGAAATGTTGCAACAGCAAAATTTGAGCTCCAGATACGAGCAGCTACCCATATCTATTCCATTTATGCGTGGACTAAAGCTGCTTCCTGGTGTGGAATCACTCAATCGTTCCTCATTTGAACCGGCACCATAATATAGACGACAAATTACGCTGCCGTGTTTCAGATGTTACCAGTGACGTTTCTCGGGGAGCTTCAACACAACAACAAAAGAATCTGCGCTCTTAAGCACCATATGGTAGGCGGTGGAGTTCCACTTGGGGCATCTCAGACTTTGTCGGCTCGCGCGGACCCACGCTGTCATACGGGCTTGGACCCATCGCTCCGTACATCTGCCGTGTCTCTGAGGCAGATGGCTCCTACATAGGTGAGTGAGTATAGTCTCTACTACTTGTGTACCCACCGCATGGAGCAATAGCATCTACATTGCCTAACCAATAGAGTGGGAAGGTTGCAGACAGTAGGTAGAAAAATGAGGCCAGATGCTTTTTCCACACACACACACACACACAAGTTTTTACAAACTAGAACCTTCAGGAAACCTAGCAAATGTCCCCAGATGGGTAAAACTGGCAATATACTATGTTTGCAGCAATGCAGTTGAGATTGTCAGTAATCGTGAAGACAACAAGCACCTTCTGTTAAACAGCAATCGTCGGTGCAGGTGGTTCAAGGGTGACACAACATGCTCCTCTGCCTGCTCACCCAAATTATGGCATTTCGTTGGCCTGTCTGTCTAACTGCTGTGCGAGTGACTATGAACAGGGTGGCATGGAGGCACAGCGAGTAGCACTGTCTCACAGCACCTGGGTGGTGCGAGAGGACATAGGTTCGATCTCTCCTCAGCCTGTGTGGATTTTGCACGTTTCCTCTGGCTGCTCTGGTTTCCTCCCACAGTCTAAAGACATGCTACTCAGGTTCCCCCACAGTGGGGGAGTGAGTGTGTGTTGCGGTGCCAGTCACCTGCGACCTGCAAACAACTCCTCTGCCGTGCTTCTATAAACAATTCCGGAAGCGTGAACCCACTTGCCCCAAGTACAGCACGCTTGAATTAAATGTGGCAAAAATCCAATTACCGTGTTCATTTTATAAAACTAGGATGTTACTGGGGAAAGTCTTCGCTAAAGGCAGAAATCGAGATATAGTGTGGCTATGTTTAACGTGAAGAACTAAATCTGGCCTGCCTTGCAAGGGAAGGACCATCTTCAAAGACGACTTAGACGAGTAGCAGTAACAAAGTTCAGTGTTACAGCACACCCACGACACAGATTATCTTATAAAAAAACTCTTGCAATAAAATAACCTAAATGTTTGGAAGCGTCATAAGTATCATGAACCATAACCGCATTTGATTATCGTCCAGGGCTCAGGCTTAACAAACTACAGCTGTCGGGAGTTAAGCTACTTAATCGCAAAGTGAATTCCAACATATCCATAAATTGTGCCACCAAGCGCACTTCTGACACGGAGAAGAATCTGCAATGTAATGTTCGTTTTTTTTTTTTTTTTTAATCCATCTCATCTGACTGCAAAAATTATAGCTCTGTCTGCAATAAGTGAGAAGTCATTAAACAGGTTAACCACAGAACAAAAAAAATGTTGAGCGATAACGAAGCCATTACCAAAAATGTGCATTTAAAAGTGGCTGATACAAAACGTGTCGCTGTTCCATGGCACAAGGCTGCATGTGGGAGATTTGCTGTGCTCCTTTAAATGGCAGCAGGTTTAACTCTCTGCACTTTATATTATCTTCAATAAACAGCAGTGGGGAACAGAAAAGCTGTCGGCGAAGTGCGATAGCTGCGACACCACAGGGTGGTTCTGAGGAGCACTGAGGAATAAAGTACAATTCCCAACACCCGACATATTAAGAAACTGACCAGCAGTGTGCTTCTCACACCTTTGCTGAATCAGTATTAGGTTACCCAGCGCTATATAACCCCTCCACGGTTTAAGGGTTCAGGTTTCGTCCATGCGGCCATATCCGATGGAGATGTATGGAGAACGTTACCCTGAGCACGCAAGAGCGGGGGGAACCCAGCTTCAGAAATCAGATGCGATGTTGCGTGTCAAAACTGTTGGTTACGATGTTTGCCCAGGCCCCTCGTATCACAAGCTCTGGCTGGCAAAAGAACTGATTTTCCTTGATTTTCTTGTTACTCTGTTATTGAGTTGCGTTTGCTTAACACGCAGTGAGCGTTCCGCAATCAGAACGGGGGTTATTTAGAAAAAAGAGCCTCGAGCTACACAGCTAATTCCGTTTTGATTTTGTCTTTGAGTTGTGGGTAACACGTCTACGACACGAATCATGAATCTTTCTCCTTGCATGCAGTAGTCTTTCCGTGTGTTTCGGAAACAGTCCTTACATGTCACCTCTGTCAATGGTAGAATCTGAAAACTCTAAAAATTGCCCTTATGGTCTTCCTTTGCGCACGTGCACTGACTCCACCTGTGCGAACATCCATTGGAATCCAGAGCACCGACACTCACCTTCAGCCCCAGGAGGACATAACTTCTTCATTCACAAACGTTCTGAGCAATGATGTCGACTGAATGTGTAATGTTTTATTCATGAAAAAGGAATGATGACGTGAAATAATGGCAGGTGGTGGGCTCTAACAGTGTCACTCATAGAGATGCAATAATGTGAAACAGCAGGAGGAGACAACGTTGTGCAAACGGTGTGCAAGACGAATGGACGATAGAGTGGAATGTTTGGCTCACAAGGTGATAGAGCTAAACTTCACACTATCTGCTGCCCTCATTTTGGTTGGCAAATAACTGCACAATGAGGGTTGTGTGAGCTGTGGAGGATAGAAGCGGATATTCCTTGCCTGTGTCTCGCTGCAGTGCCCTGAATTAAGGTACCCTACTGTACATACTCTACGTGCAGTAAGATTGTCGTGCTGTTCAAGTTCTGAATCATTCTGAAGTTGCTTGTCTAAAACGAAGTTGCCTAGGAAAAGATATCGGCTAAATGAATGTTATCAGCATGATGAAACGAACATCATTGAACGGTTTTATAATTTGTAAGTTGAAAATATATACACACACACACACACACACACACACACACACACACACACACACATTTTCAGAACCGCTTGTCCCATACAGGGTCGCTGGGGAACCGGAGCCTACCCGGCAACACAGGGCGTAAGGCCGGAAGGGGAGGGGACACACCCAGGACGGGACGCCAGTCCGCCGCAAGGCACCCCAAGCGGGACTCGAACCCCAGACCCACCAGAGAACAGGACTGTGGTCCAACCCACTGCGCCACCGCGCCCCCTCAAGTTGAAAATATAGTAGAATTAAATTCTCGGAAACATCTGGGTCCAACCAGTGAGTATTTGTGAAATACAAATGCTCTTTCAGACCGCTTACATTTGGACATCAGGTAGTTTGCACTGTTTCCACATGACATTTACCTGACACTTTTCTCCAAAGCAACTTACAAGGTGACAGTTATTTATACAACTGGATCATTTTAGAGGTGCAACTTTAGGGTACATATGTTGCCCAAGGCTACTGTAGCCAGAGGTGGGGATCATATCTGCAACCTTTGGGTCCAAGGCAGCAGTCCTAACCACTATGCTACCGGTTGTGCCTGATCTCTATGCACATTCTGCTTTCTTGGACCCAAGAAAAAATATTTGCTTACCATATGAGTTGCTGAAACATAACTCTTGTACTTCTGAGCTCCAGAGGTTTCTTATTAAATTGAGAGCTTTACTTTCTAAACACCAGATTTTTTATTTTACCACAGAATAAATTGAGTTTTTTTTTTACAAAATCATTCTATCAACAATGCAAAAAACAATTAATTTGTTACATTACAGTAAATGTTGTTTATTAATTTACAAATCTATGTTGTATGTCAATTTTTATGTTTAACTTTATATTCTTTACTATGGTATAAATTTACTTAAGAGTATGTGACGTAATCCATATAAATTACCCAAACTGTAGAAAATAGCAAGGGTTTAATACATGAATTATGCTGCCTTTGCTTTTCAAAATTTGCTAATATTGTTATTTTGTAGGTAATAAGTGGCTTCTTATGGGAGAACTCATCAGCTGCATCTAGGGAATGTGTGTGTGTGTGTGTGTATATATACACACATCACTTTATTGCCACTGAAGCTCCATCCACATATTGACAAAAAATGAATTTAACCTAGAGAGCCAGTTCATAAGTAGTGATACACACTCCAGTTAATGTACCAATATAAGGAAAGCTTACTTTGCATTCTACTGGAGAACCCCCACCCCCAAACATAGAAATGAGGAAACATAAGGCTGCACAGCAGGCTGTCAAGAAGATGTACAGAAGTATCCTGCTTGGTTCATGCTCAGTGACTGGTCACCTCCCCACATCCCCTTTTAAATCCTCCAACTGTCCAACATGTATAGGATGTGTTACTGCAGCCTTACGTGCACGCAGTGTTACACCAGCTGTCAACGCTACGGATGCGTCAAGATGAATGGAGCTACATTTCTTCCCTGGTGCAACCTGTGCGTTGAACAAAGTTCAGTGGAGTTGAAACGTTTGGTTCATGTGAGGTGATGGCATTGTGTCTGAGAAGTATTTCGTTGGCAGGAAACTTCATGTGATTCCTCAAGATGAGTAATGACCTGATGTGGGCACGCTGTTCGGCCGACTGTTCTCTTGTGCCCATTTCGTCAAGGGTTGGATCGATGCATCCTGAAACCCACCCCTTAATGTGGTGTCATTTTCTTTACATATCTCCTCATGTGTGCAATTACACATGACATATTGGCAGCATTATGGCCACGAATTGTCCCACATCCTGTGTCCAGTGAAGAAATAAATTTTGAATCTGGTGAAAAATGATGCCACCCTAACTACTTTCTACCATATGTTGCAGTGCATCCCAGCTTCCAGATTCAATTGAGCTCTTTGTCCGCAATAGAGGTCAGTGACTCATCTGAAGGAGCTAATTTTGTTTCTTGCCACACCTTCAGCTGCTAGGGAGCATTAGTCCATTATTCCTGATTATGTCCGAAGCAGTTATGCCGAACGACAACATATGTTTTGGAAAAAGCACAGGTTTCCCAAATTCAGTGAGAGTACAGGCAGCAGTCAGCAGGTACAGAAGGTTTCTGGTTCATGGTGAGCTCAGCTCTACTGTTGTAGAAGCCTTAATGAAGATCCAACCCTGAAGTGCTCGAGTAAATATCCAGTTGTATAAAGGCATCACATACTTTAGCTCCCGTTGATCATGAAGCCAATGATAAAGTATTGAAAAAGACTTGGGGGTGGGGGGGGGGCATGGTAATAACTGTAATCAACATTTGGTTTCAGGATGTTGGTAGAAGCAGTGCTCACCATCTCAACACTTCCTTGTTACTAATTGTGGGAGGAGGCACTTCTGCATAAGTGGATTGGGTCATAGTATTGGTGAGTTAGGTTGATCCTCTCAACTAATTTTGGTGAGGTTTGTTGACCCTTTCACATAAAACATGGTAATGCTGGCTGGAGTCACCTGCCTGAAATGCTGGACAAGCAATTCCCAATTTTGCAACTCTGCATGTATGACTAAAGGAATATATGAACATTTTGATGGTGCGCTCTCACGAAGGACGTTTCTTTCAAGTTTGCTGTTGTATTGGCTTTGATATCAAGACCAGATGGCTAACAGTAGATCAGTGATGAAATGGAAAACGCAGCTGTTAAAAGAAGGCGCTCGGAAGGGTCTGAATCCTGCTCTGCGACTGCGGTGTGAGGAAGCGAAGGAGCAGCGCTTCTCCTACAAGGCCAAGACGAGAGCTCCACCTGCTGTGGCCATGCTGCGTTGAAGCTCCATGCTTTAACCCTCAAGGTCGTCGCCATGGCAAACTATCGGTCAGGGTCACCGCTGATCTGTTCTGGAGCCTTCACCGGCATGACTTCAAATCCCTCAACTGGATCATTTCTGTGCTACCAGAGAGCAACATGACAAATCTGTCTAATATTGTTGGGTTATTGTTTTATCTTCCTTCTCTGTATTGCAACACAACCAAAAAAAAAAAAAAAAATCAGTTGATCGCATTAGACTTACAAACAGTGGCATGTTTATGAGCAGTGTCACTTACTGAGGGTTGTGGCTTCAGCGTCCCAACATTTCTCATAGAGACTTAGTGTTCGGGAAAGAAATTTAGTCTGTGCTTGTGCTGACCTCAATTTGCACTTACCGTATGTCACTGGTACTGTAGTGGTTAGAGCTGCTGCCTTTGGAGCCAAAGGTTGTGGGTTTGATTCCCAGCTGTAGCCTGAGCAAGGTACTTGCTCTGAATTGCTCCAGTAAAATGACCCGGCTGTATAAATGGGTAAATACACTGTTAAATATATTTAAGTCACTACGGAGAAAAGAATCAGCTGAATATGAATTACACAAAGGTTACTCTACGAAGCCTCCAGATGGTGGATGGAGATATAATTTATTGTGACTCATGTTGTGATTTTGTCTAATACATTATGGATCCTGGGTTACAGTGTGTAACTGGGCCTGACATACTGTACTGCATTACCTCATTTGTTTCAGTTAGGTTTGTATCACTCGTTTTCGTCCCGTACTCTCCTTTTATAACTAGTAATATCCTCCCCACAACGTTGTGTGAACGGCCCCCACCCAACGTTTTAAACCAAAGTACCGTATTCCATGTGCAGCCACAGATATGCATGTATACTTGCGTATGAACAGACATGTGAATATGTGGTAAATATATGACAGAGAGAGTGAGTTGTTGCTTATGGAGTATTTTAGTCTTGCTGCATATTGGTTCAGATTCCTGTGGTCCCCCACAAGATGTGAGACGATTTGCAAGTTTGTGTGTGTTGGCAAAGGAAGGAGGCAGGGTTGGAGAGGTCATCTGTCTTCCCCTAATGAGAGTCTGGAGTGGTGTGTGAACTGGCAGCTCTGCACTGAAGTGTGTGTTTACCCAGCTGCCCCCCCTCCCCCCCATCTGGAGAAGTGGATGCTGCTCAATTAGTGCATCCTCGTTATACTTCCAATACTGGCTCCCTGCAAATAAGCAGGAGAGTGACAACACGCCCCTATTCCAGAAAACGCCAGTTCACCTTGAGAGACTGTGTGTGTGTGCATGCGTGTGTGTGTGTGTGCTTCATTAGCTGAGGATATAACATCCCTCCTCGACCATGTTTTCGACCCCAACTGTGGAAACTTACATTGTGAGGAGTGACAGCACACACCCAGTCATTTTTGCTGCTCTTGAGCTGTGAATCGAGGAGAGAGAGTGTGTGTGTGTGTGTGTGTGTGTGTGTGTGTGTGTGTGTGTGTGTGTGTGTGTGTGTGTGTGTGTGTGTCTTTTTTTTTTTTTTTGCAGTCTCCTCATTCTGGTAATGAAGCACTTTTCCCTCTATGGCCATGAGAACCATTTTATCTGTCTTCATGTAGGTTTGCTTGTCCCACACTATTATGTCAAGCTTCTCTTAAGATCATGAGGAAGCTGTAATTATGGATGCAACTGGCTTACATACAGTATGTTCCAGAATATGTGTCATTTCAGAAGTTTGACAGTTTGTTGGCTAAGATGAGCTTCTTGCTTTGTGGAGAACCAGCCAAAATTTGATCTAGTTCGTGTTCCCGAGCTCTCGTTTCGATGATGTCGTTTACCGAAGATGAAGAATTGTTAAGAAGGAAAGCAAAATAAATACTGGGGACTCAATCAAGAATGAGCTCCAACCAGAATTCTGAAAGGATTCCAATGAAATGGAAATTGGTGCAACACAAGTACAGAATGAAATTGCCTGGATGTTAGATGTTAGTTTAAATCAATCTCTGTACTGAACTGATACCTACCGACTTCATACTGCGTTTTCACTGCACTGCTGTTTTCATTACCTGTGTTTTTCAGGTAATGGGTGAGAATGATATGAGTGAATTTGTAAAAGGTTTTTGGTTGTCTGTGTTTTTCTGCAGTGCTGTGCAGCTGTTCCTCACATTGACTTTTTGAATTGTTTTTGTAAAATTGCTCTGTTAGTTCAATTCCCATTGCAAGGGGTTTTGATCTACCATTATATATATATATATATATAAATAACTTTTCTAAAAAATCAGAGAAGTTACCTAACATTAATGAAACTACCAAAATAAAAGATATATTTTGGCATGATAATGCCAACATATTTTATAATAGTTGTAACAAAAATGATCTGCCTTGTCTATGTAGGGTGAGAGACAAGGTACACATTTTTCAATTTTGAGAGTTTTGCCTTTGGCGGATGCAGACATGATGTGAGATTAAAGCTTTGTTTACTGTCGTTTAAGGGTATTCATAGTGAAAGCTATTCGGATTTGTGGCAAGTTCCAGGTTCACTCACACGTGTTTATCAATGTTTTTTTAATTTATTTATTGATTTAATTTTGTTTTTGCAGTATAGGAATGGCTTCAGTTGTTGGCAGGGAATGTTTACAACAACAGGGCAATCTTAACACTGACTCTCTGGGCTCTTGGCCCACACAGGAGAAGCATCTTTAATATACTGTGAGTGATGTCCTACCTGGGCCCGGGTGTGTTCGGAGTGCCACAATGTGATTTAAATAAATGACTTAATAGTTACATGCTTATTGTATAAGGACTCTGAACACAGTTTTGAATCCTGAATCCTGAACCCTTGGGAAAGGCCATGATCTTGAACTGCCCAGGTAAAATTGCCCAGATTTGTATTTGGTTAAATATTTATAAGTATCTTAATACTTTAAGTTTCCATGGGGAAAAAGCGTCAGCTGAATGAATTAATAGTACGAGCAGAATTAAATATGCAGTTTCAGTTGTGAATGTGGTAAATTCGGACATATATACTTGGTATTGTTACATCAAAAAATGTGATTTCAATTATAAATGTTAATGAACTGAAGAAAAAATAGCCATAGATCAGATGCCACTGAAGGGTAAAACCATTCGGGTTTAAAACACCAAGTGGCTTAAGCCCCCCGGTGTTTGCAGGATGCCGGCCAACAAAACATCATCACCACTTTAACGGGGTGATGATGTTTGTAAGTGAGAATAAAAGGGCATTTAAGAGAATTTCTTACATTTATTTAGCATATGCTTTTTTCTAAAGTGACCTCCAATGAACTCTGTGTAGTGTTATGAGCCCACACATTTTATTCACCAAGGTGACTTACACTGCGAGATACACTACTTACACTGGGTCACTCATCCATACATCAGTGGAACACACACACACACACACACACTCTCTCTGTCACTCACACACTACGTGAACTTGAACAGCATATCATTGAACTGTGGGAGGAAACCAGAGCACCCACAGGAAGCATGCAAACTCCACACAGACTGAGCAGGGGTTGAACCCATGTCCTCTTGCACCACCCAGGTACTGTGAGTGTGCGTCTATGGCCCAAAATGTTGCGTTATTCAGAATGAACTTGTACGGGAGAAATTCCACTGTAGTGAATAATAAAGCAGCTGTATGGATAAAAGGTGTAAAGCATGTTGGCCTTTTCCTTCGTTTTACTGCATGGTGTCCTGTTGTGTGAGAGCCCACTGTACTTGTGTGCTTGCAGCGAGACCTTGTCACTTACAGCCCCTCTGCAGCCTTGTGCTTGACCCTCTTCAATAGAGCCAGCAAACCGGGGACACTGCGGTGAAAGTAGCTGCTCATTTCCTGACCTCCTGTGTGTCACAAGCCTTAAATATGCTGCTTGAAATAGCAGTACGGACAGGTGGCGCTGTTGCCTTCATATTTTCAGATGTGCCCCCCCAAGGTTTTCTTCACGCACTTATTTCTACAGGTGTAACACTTACAACTTCCTTGAGGTGACAGAATAAAATGTTGAGAGTCTGAAGAATATAAACCCTAAGAGTAAATGGCCTTTTGTGTTTGTGTGTTTAACAAAGAAAAAAAAAAAAAGGGATTATTTGCAACTTTCCTTAATCTTTAGACGGCACTAATTTTTAATCTTCAAAACAGACACTGATTACAAATGTTAAGCAAAGAGTGCAATAATGGCTTAAATATATTCATCTGCTGTATTTACAACAAATGAATCTCAAGGTAAGAAATAACAAACAAATACTATATAATCTATATATGCACACATGTATTACAAATGTAAATATGGTCTATGTCTGTTTATGTGTCCAGGTACCAGTTGTAAATATGGTACTAAATTCATGTGCAGAGTTCAAGTACTGAAACACATCAGATTTTAGAGGTGGGCCGAACTAGAAAGAAAGAGAACATGTGTTTGAGCTACGTTACTAAGGAGACGAATGAGTTCAAAGGTTTTTTATAATGGCTTCACAATTTTCTTCATATGACAAGTTGCCATGGTAACAGCATGAAGCCACATCATGTAGCAGGGAGAAGTGCATGTGAGCCAGTCATGATGAGCAACAGGAATCAGAAACAGCTTCCCTCTTTTTCCTTTCAGAACTGTGGTGGAAGCTCATCCTTGATGATTCCCCAGTGTTTATTTTCCTTTCCTTAGAGGGGGAAACAAAAACCTGAGTTCACCTTTAATAAACTGCATCAAATTCAGAGATCTTTTATTGTTTTTTTTTTTTTTAATAGATTTGGTTGTGATAATGGGAAATACTCACAGAAGGGTGGATGAATTGCCTTTGTGAGCACATAAATGCATTTACTGTTGCTCTGTCTGGATTATGTCATCCCTCCCAACTGTGCTTGGTACAGTCTTCACATGTCCACTCCCCGCCAAACCCCCAACTCCATCATCCGAGGGTCTCTGGCTGCCTTTGTTCCCATGTACCATTGTTAGCACAAAGTGATGGCTGCCGCACAAAGATGTGAGCACAGGGCGGGTTCGTTCTCTGCCACCAGAACCTTCTGTCATCTCGCACCCTCTACATTAGGCAAGAGGACGGTAATCTACTGATTTCTCTTAATGGGTGGCTCAGGTCCTTGGAACAAAGCTAAGCAGATGGTACCTTGTGGAGCCAAATGACAGCTGAGAGACAGCCATCATCTGGAGGCTTAAGCCCCCCGGTGTTTGCAGGATGGGCGGGATGAAAAAGAGGGGGGTTTGACCTCTCAGCCCCATTTCCCCTGATGAAGGGTCCCTTTGGGAAGAAGCAAGTCAGGGAAGTAACATCTATGGAGGCAGCGTTCACTGTGTGTGTCTGAGGACCTTTTCTGGTGAAGATCTGTTTGCATGTGGAAAGGTCAAAGTTTCATTCACCATTTCTGAATTCCTACTGGAGATGATCTGTTGTTGAATTCTACCCTCAGTCCTTGAGTCATTGTACTGTAAAATGTGTATATCTTTCATGTAAGTCTTAATCATCTTATTGTTTGCCATGTAAAGCAGATGCTGCCTTTGTCCATCCTCACTGTGTAATATGTACGGTATTGTAACACTTATCCTTCGGTGCAAGCAGCGACTCGACTCTTATGTGTATTCATCTAGTGAACCCTTTTCTCCAAAGCAGCATCCCTCTCATAGAAAATACATGTTCATTACATTAGCAGGAAGAGAGACTTAGATGCAGACGTGTGATTCTGAAGTACCGTTTTTCTTTCCTCCACATGAACCAATGTTCATCACACGAATAGCTGCATAAAACTTTTTCAGAATATCGACAATTCCTGATTACCCTCCTGATATGTATATATATTTTAAAAAATTTTTTATGAACATTTACATTACATTACAGGAGTAGCTGTGTGAAGGTTTATCTGTTCGACAGTTATGATCTCAAAGTTACAGAGCATGAACATTTACACCTTACGTGAACTTAAGAGATCATGGGAGAAGTGAGTCTGGAAGAGGTGAGTTTTAAGACCCTTGTTAAATATGGAGAGGGATTCAGCAGTTCTGAGTGACGGGGGAGGTCGTTCCACCGCATCGGAGCCAGAACAGAGAACCTTCGTGCTTTTGCTTTTGTACCTTTTGTGAGTGGGACTACCGAGCAGGCAGAGGTGGAGAAGCATAGCACAGTCTTGTGAGAGCTTAGAATTGTGAGGTTTGCGTGAATTGTAAACTGCACAGGGAGGTTTGACTTTAACAGTTGCGAACAGCTGCGTGGATGGAAAACTCTGCCTATGTACAGTATATATGTTGTGCCTCATGCTTGCAGTGACACTTTTTTTTAAACTATTGGCTGAGTTCTTGTCATGTGCAGTAAGACACAGTGAAGTGCTACCATGTCATCCCATGAGCATCTATGTCCCACAGTACTCTCGGTAACGGAGCTCTTCTCCTAACCTCTAACATGTTTTATAATTCCTTGTGCAGTGCAGTACTGCTTCTGCAGATACACGTTTTCCTGGCTTTTCCACAGCTCTATCCATGGTGTGCGTTACTGAATCTTTTGCTAACTTGTTGATTATGGAGGAGAGGCACCACAGGGAACCTCTGCCTTTTCTCAGCCAGGTTTGCTTTGGCTCAAGACACACCTGAGGGCGGTCGCTAGTGTGCGGCGAGGGGTGCTGGATCCCAGCTGCCGGGCAACAGAACATCACCACCACTTTAATTGGGGCATTTTTAAGTAAGAATAAAAGGGCATTTAAGAGAATTTCTCACATTTATTTAGCAGATGCTTTTTTCCAAAGCAACCTCCAATGAACTCTATGTAGAATCAGTCCACACCTTTTATTCACCGCAGTGACTTACACTGTTAGATACACTACTTACACTGGGTCACTCATCCATACATCACTGGAACGCACTCTCTCTGCCACTCACACACTATGGGTGAAACTGAACAGCATGACTTTGGGAGGAAACCAGAGCACCCAGAGGAAACCTGCAAACTCCACACAGGCTGAGCAGGGATTGAACCCCTGTCTCCTTGTACCACCCAGGTGCGATGAGACAACAGCACTACTCATGGTGCCACTATGCCACCGCAGGGCGTTCTTTCTGATTCCCTCTCGTTTCCCTCTGACTTTAAAGGTGTCACATCCAAATTTAGTCTTTACCTTGAGTAACCTAGTTTGTGCGCATTTTCTTCCCTCCATTTTTTTCTAAAGCTCGAAAGGAGGCTGTTTTGAAATGTTGGTCTGTTCTGAAGGATTTAACACCTTGCTTTGGCACCATAATGTGTTAACAGGAGGAGCCCTTTAAGTGACGGCACTCCTGGGACCCTTGTGCCAAGCAGATCGTTGTGGTTTCGCACGTGAGAAGGGAGGGCAGAGTGAGTCACCCTCAGTTCAGGAGGAACACGGCTAGATCGGGTTGCTAGGCATTCAAATTGTCCCTTTTGTTAGGGGAAACAATTGAGACCCAGCGAGCACCCTTCAGTCGCCCCTTGTGACCTGGCTGTCGGGCTTCTGGATCAGGGAGGGATGGATGGTGGGGAGGGGCAGAAAGGGAGGGTTAAAAGACAGACAGCGCGAGAGAGAGAGGGATAGAGAGAGAGAGAGAGAGACGGAGAGCGGGAAACCTTTTGCTTTGCTGCTGCTGAGTGAGTTTGTAAGCGAGCGAACCGCACAGCGCTTGTGGAGGCGGGAGCGACCGCAGCCGAAGGCAGAGCATGTGGAGCTGGGTGCGGGAGGGGGGGCGCCCAACACATCCCAAGGAGGAAAGGGACATTGAAAGGATACCGACGCCTGGCACGTGAACGCGGCAGCTGACATGGAAGGGCTTCTCTCGCCGATGAGGACACGGGTAAGCGAGCGAAAGCGGAAAAGTTGCTCTGGCACCGTCGCCCAGGGGAGGCCTTTTGGCGAGTGAAGCATGGCTACCGCAGGGAGGGGAAGGACTCGATGAGCCTCGTACGGCACCGATAAAGCACTTCTCGTTTTTTTGCCTCCTCTCACAATGACTTGAGGTGCAGGGGGTTTAAAAAAAGAAAAAAAAAAAAAGTTAGTGCCTTCTTCCTCTCCGATGCTGGTGCCTGCAGAAAGGCCGGTTTGTACCACTGACTTTGCGCCTGCTTTGCCCCTCGGCGGCTTGAACATCACTCCGTCACCGAATATGGTTTTGTGGCTTCGTTTCCCTTCAGGAAGGAGAAAGGCGGGAAATAGCAGTGATTGAGACAGAGTTGAAGGTAGAGCAGAAATTGCCCGAAGGATCCCTATGATTGCAGAGGCACTTGGAGGCACCTGAGCGTTATTGGTGACTATTTTCATCGTACAAGTGTTTCACCTTGTTAAATGCACGATGACCCTTTCACCAATGACACGCTGGAAAATACAACACTTTTGGTGATATGATGCACGTGATGAAGGCGTCTGAAGGGAAGTGAGAATGCTGAACTCTCGGTCGTCTTCTGCGTCCTTCTGCTCATTTGAGGATTTAAAACTCAGTGCCGTTCCCTGAATAAACAGGTGTGTGTGTAGGTGTGGGTTCATACCAGTCCATGCCGTGCAGACATGTACATTTATGATTCCCCCCCTTCTCTCCATTTAGCACAGTGCACTTTGTACGTATGTTTAATGAAACCTGGAGGTGAAAGTAATCCGTCTTGTGCAAAGAAATGAAACTGAGAGGCCTGTACCGCCACGATGAATACGGTACGTACTGCATTTATGGGATTTGTAAGGAGCCAGACTGCAGCAGACCATCACAGGTCAGGCAGGCTTGCTGTTTCTTACACTCGCCTGCGGGTTCAGTAGAAAGGAGATGTTGGCGGTGGCGCGTGTTCGTTTAGCAGATGCTTTTCTCCGAAGCGACGCACATCTCCAAGAACAACACAAAAAGCACATCACATCAACCAAACAATCCGTTCCTGTTGGCGCCACCGTTTTGTCGAAGGGCCCTCTTCCTCGTTGCGGGTGTCTTCATAGCGACGGCCCCGTGTTCTTCCGCCCCGCTGGGGTCCGGCCGTGGATCTGCGCTCCGAGTGCAGCGTGTGAGCGGGGAAGGATCACGCGGGCGCTCGTTGATTCATCTCGTCGGCTGTCGCGAGGCGCGAGCGCCCGATGCGATCTGAGCAGACGGGCTGACCTTTTTCAGCGTCACCACCGAAAACTCGAGAGTGCTGCAGTTTTTATGGAAATATCACGAGTGTCTGGAGGGAACGGCAACGTTGCAGCATTCTGAACGTGGAATGTTGTGGCTCCAAAACTTGAGGGTTGTAAAAATATTTTGTTCTCGTGTTCTCACAAGGTAAATCCGAAAATATGACCTGATGTAGGTGGTCTTTACACTTTGCTTAAGAGAACTGATTTATTTCCGTCTTCATTGCTCAGCCAGTAATTGCCTTCTGCCTCTCTGTTCAGTGGTGTGTTCAAAATGCTCACATGCAGCTTTACGGTGAAACTAATACTGTCCAGTCTGTGAATAAAGCCCCTCGTGCTTAATACCATTTTCCTTCGGCACCTTAACTATGTTAAAAATTATCATAAAAAGCTGCAGGAAAGATTCGTCTTTTGATCTGTTCACATTTGTTCATTCAGCTGACACGTTTCTCCAAAGCTGCTTATATTTATTTACCCATTTATACAGCTGGGTAATTTTTACTGGAGTAATTTCAGGGTAAGTACCTTGCTCAAGGGTGCTACAGTTTGGGTCAAGGTTTGAACCTGCGACCTTTGGGTCTGACAGCAGCAGTGCTAACCAGTACACTACCAGCTGTCCCTATGTTTGCATCACTGTATTTCTATGTTCCTATTTGTATGTCTTTGCCCTCCCCTGATGTTATAGCCGTGTGTATAAAACACCTGAATTACTTTTTCGGGTGGCCGACATCGGCTTGTTCTGCACAGCAGTGTCCGACAGTGGCTCCACTCCTTTGTGCTCTTGAGTTGTCGCCTCTGCGCTGTTTCCAAAGTGTTGCCTTTCATTTAGCGATGGTGTCTGTCGAGCCATGTGACATTTTGAGTGTGGAAACAGTGGGTGAGTGCAGTGGGAGTTTAGGATGACCTCATTATTTACTTTCATACATTAGTTCTGTGGGATCGACAACCCGATCACAACCAGTCTGAACATACACACACACTTTCTGAACCGCTTGTCCCATACAGGGTTGCGGGGAACCAGAGCCTACCCGGTAACACAGGGCGTAAGGCCGGAGGGGGAGGGGACACACCCAGGACGGGACGCCAGTCTGTCGCAAGGCACCCCAAGCGGGACTCGAACCCCAGACCCACTGGAGAGCAGGACCCGGTCCAACCCACTGTGCCACCGTGACCTCCCCCCCCCCCCCCCCCCCCATTTGAACACTTTATGTTTAAATCTGTTAGTGCGATTGACACACACATGATTGCATTTGCTTTCCCAAAATCTTGTTTAGAAGCTGAATAAGATTTATTTTTAAAATCTAACATGATTATTTGGGGTTTTTTTTCCTTGTTCAGAGAAATAATAATGCATGTTTCAGAGGAATATTCAAACAGTTGAGTTTTTAAATCATATTTGATACCAGCTGGTGACACTGATCATCATGGCTTAATTTAATAACCATAAAACAATGACAAACTGATAAAACACAAGCTGGTTCCTCTGCTGCAACACAGAAATAGACTGCACAATTAATTAGGAACTAAACACGCTATTGCCTTCGCTGTCAAGTGCGACAGACGAAACTCAAACAGAGCCTCGATCAAAATCCATTTACACCTTGAGATTTGCATAATGGACTGGTAAATATTAATGCAAATGCAGGGAAGAAATGTGGTTTTGTGCTGAGGACATAAAGGTGCTCCCCCGCTGCTCTAGCCTCCAGGCCATGGAGGCAGTTTTGGAGTTAAAAACAGAAGGAACGTGATTCTCGTAGCCATTATGTAGGGCAGTGGAACACAGCAAGATGAGGCACCAAGTGTACAGTATGGTATAAAGCTGTTTAAGCTGCAATAGTGAACATGAGCGTAACTGTATGATTATTGTGTTTGTAGTTGCACACTTCTCAGTGGTCTTTGCCGTTGATTCTAATAATTCAAATGAGGAAAAAGCTGTGTTAGTGTTTCAGCTGAACCAGATATTTCTTGGTAGAAAGCATTAGGAGACTGGCAGCTGTCCGTCAAGCTGTGTTGCTCATTGTACTGATCTTTTACTCATAGACACTTGTACACAGGCACTCAAAGTAGAATGACCAGGATGGACCCCCAGAGGTTTGTTTTTCACTGCTTTCCTGTGGCTGAAGCTTTTTGTTTTCTTCTCCTCAGCTGCCAGCTTGCTAACTTGTTGAACAATATTGCTGTTTCTCTTACTGTTCTCTTTATATTTGGTTAAGGAGACCCTGCCTCACTTCAGTAGAACTCTCTATAAATGTACGTAAATGGAATTGAGCTGGAAGTAAGCTGTGCAAGTGTCCAATCAAAGATGCTGTACAGCTGGTCTCTGTAAAATTGGTTTTGCTGACGAGTATTTAGTATTTTTTATTAAAAAAGCTAGCTTACTGATTCAGAAGTGTCACATTTCAAAGTTCCACCTGATGTCTGACAGGCAGTGACGTCCAGCAGTAAGTACTGTTCTAAGTTTTTAAGAAGAGTGGAGAAGGGGGGAAAGAAGCAAACAGAAGCTATACATGATCCGATGCTTTTTGTATCTACCGTATTTGAGCAGTCAGTGAAATGCCACATCTCCATCACCATCTCCACATCTCTTGTAATGTTAACTCTGTCCATCTGTTGTCTAGGTAAATGTACAAATGACACTGCTTTTTAAATGTATGCTTTTATTTCTCATTATCCATGTATTGGGTATCAGTGAATTTCATGTGAATTGTGGAGGTAAAAGGAAGGGGTTGTGGAGCCACAGTTGAGTACTGACACCCTGCTGTGCCTCTTGCTAAGGTTTATTGGGCTTTTTTATTTACCCTCTGGTGTAGATTCTCTAGCTGGGGTACTCGGAACACCAAGGCACATCTATGCAGCGTCTTGGCTCGCCGTAGGGAAGGACTGTCTTCCCCCTCACCACCCACAATTTACTCACTGGGAGACTGCAAGAACCCTGCTGTTGCTTCCCAACCCGGAGCTGTTGGGATTGTTGACATTTAAATTACATTTCTTCATTTAGCAGATGCTTTCTCCATACTGATGTACCTCTCAAAGTAAACAAGAGTGCATTTCACAGCAGATGAAGAGATAGACACGGTTCTTCAAGTATAGCGAGGTAGTTTAATGAAGGTATATATTACACAAGTATCTGCACGTAGAAGTGACGAGCTCCCAACCTTCTCTATGACGCAATGTGTATTCAACTGACCAACTATTGGCTTAATGAACTAACTTTCAGTACTAATTAGTTACCAATACCAACTGTTTTTCTCTTCAGCTGCACCATTAACACATTCGCACTAACACACACTCAGTAATGGAAGTAATAGGAAGAATCTAACCATTGACATCCATCCATCTATCCGTACTTTGTGTTATTCGGTTACGAGCATGGTTACCCACAACTAACCCTTACCAGGTATACTTGTCCATTGGTGATCTGTTATTGGTTGGCCTTTCTCAGGTGGAATGGACGCCCAAAACAGTGTGAACCGCAGCCATAGATCCAGCGGTAGGTTAAGTCATTCACTCACTGTGGATGGATTCATTTACGAAGCCCTTTGCTAGTGCTGATAGTATTAACCTGGCTTCAGAAATTCTTGATCACCTAAAATTTCTTTGGTGTTGCAGTAGCATTCAGTATTACTTTCAGACTTGACCAGAGAAAAGCAATCAGTTCATATCTACAGCACATTTAGCTGCACCAACGTTAGAACCATTTCCACTACTGGAACTTGTTGAAGGTTTGCAACCGGTGGCATCCGATCAGGACTGAGACTGTGCTACCAATTCAAATCCATTCTCCTTCTCTCTCAGGTGGCACCTTAGGGTCAATTTTCCAGGCAACAAAACCTACCAGTGACATTTTGCGTAATGTAACTCTAAACATTTTTATTTCATAGACAGATTTCTTCCATTTATGGTGGCTCTTTAAGTAATAATCCATTACAAATGAAACGTATGTCCATGTTTCGTTGTCTTTATGTTCTTAACATAACGCCTAGAGCGGTGTTTGCCCCCATCAAAAAAATGCATAAATGATGTTAAGAGAAAGGAAATAGAGAATGATCATGTGGTAAAATAAACTAGGGTAAATGTTCATATATACATACAGTATATATAAAAAGAAATTACTGGTAAGGAATTGTCGACATTCTGATAGTTTTATGCAGCTACTTGTGCGATCGATTTATATGGTGGAAAGGAAAAAAAACTATTTTAGAATCATGCATCTACATCTAAGTGTCTTTCTGCTAACGTAATGAACACACTGTATTTTCTATGAGATGTACATCACTTTGGAGAAAAGTGTTTGATAAATGAATACATGTAGATGTACAGTATATGTGGCATGCAAAGGCAGTATAGTACTAATTCATAGTGATGTACTGTAATTGTGCTGCGTTGAGAGCTCCAAGTTAACAGTCTCAGGTTTATATCAGGGGCCATGATGCCAGCTGCATCCACTATCAGCATAAGTTCAAGAGAAAGGCAACAAAATTGTGGTAAAAATCTGCAAACCAATTCTGTAGCTTGAATCACACAGATTATAAGAAGCCCCCTTGGTAGAATGTAAAGAACACAATGGTCTGTGAAGATAATCTCTCAGCCTTCAGCAAGAGAAGCTCGACCATCTCCAGAGTGGGCAGCTGGAGAAAATGAACACGAAGCCCTTATTAACGGCATTGCATTTAATCTGCTCTTTCAGAAACCAAAGGATTCAGAGCCCATGGCAAAGATGCAGCATTCTTTCATTTTGGTAGAAACGGGGGAGGCAGTTTACATTGCTCTAATGTGCCCTTTGGAGGCCTCCTTTCTCTGCTGAGTAAATGCAGAGTGAATTACATTTGTTATGGTGTATTGACCTGGAGGAGTACTTGAATAATGACAGCATGCAGAGGAGATTTAGGACCTATGGGGAGATTCGAAGCATATGGATGGATTATGAAAATTGCATTTTAATAATATTCTCTGTAATTTAAGCATTTGAGCTGGGCAAGTAAAAGGTACAGCTGTAGGGGGTCTGGCTTAGTGCTTTTTCAGCTGAAGATGGGCTGGGGTGTTGGTCTCTGTGGAATAAAGGGTTCTTAGTGTTTTTTTTTTAAAGAAAATATTTGCTTACTGTGCCATTGCTTAATGAGTTAGGAATTTAATTTCTCTGTAACCACTTTTGTCCTTTCCTAGACAAAGAAGTGCTCTGGCGTGGAATGTTGAGCTCACCTTCCATTTGAACAATTGATTTTGTCTCCGCACATTTCTCTTACATGTGTTTGATGCTATAATGTGCGGTTAATGACATGTGCCCTCGGACGTCCTCATGTTCAGGTTCACGTTCACATCTTATTCTTTCTAGCGTCACAGATCTGAATCTTGAGCCAACGCTAACACCTTAAATGCATATCGCTCAAAAAAAAGGTATTTTTCCAAGACATAATTCTGGATATGGAGTTTATTTTCTTGTTACTCTATATGCACTTTTGAGTCTAATCAGAGGAACCATTTGGTATGTACAGTAGAGTGGCCGAAGTAATCTTCATCCCTCTTTCATTGGGACTAAGTGCGTTTTGTCAGGTTGAAGAACATTGCTCTCCATGCTGCCAAGGTAATTTATGGTTTTGTTGTCATGACAACATCCTGTGGCAGATTTCTGTTGTACGCATATGATCTCCTTCTCCCGCTGATTCCGAAATCCAGGTAAAGCTGGTAGGGATGTGCCCTGAATTCTTGGTTAGGAACAGCAGATTTATCTTCTTCCAGAACACACACTTCAAGAGAGACCGCTCTTCCTGTGACACACCAGTCAGTCTGGGTTCAGTTATGGGGGGACAACAGTCACCCCAATCTGTCACAGCGATGGCTGATGACAGGCTGTTAAGCACCGCTCATTTAAGGACACCTATGGGCTCCATTTCCATGGAAACCAACCTCCCAACCTTAGCATTTAGATGTGGCAGATGTGGATCATCTCCACCCCCTCCTCACATTCCTCACTGCAATCACAGCTACCAAGAAATGATTTGCCTTTAATGAGGGACTCTGTGGGTTTCAGGTTGAAAATCACTGACTTTGTCGCATTGCATTCTGAAGTGCTGTCATCATGGTTGCCATATATACTGTATACATAGAAATATACAAAACATATCTGTACGGGACTAGAATTCTATAACACTTTTTATACACGTTGAGTTGCTTTTACTTTTATACCTTAAGTTTTAAATCCATGATAACTTTATACTGTTAGACATCTTTAGAGCAGCATTTGTTCAATAAAAGCTAGATGGTGTTTTGTGTGTTAATTTTCGTAAGGGGAAGTATTTTGATCCTTTGCTTTTACCCGGTCTAATACAGACATTAACTTCTGTGTTACGTTTCCATCATACAAGTAACCCTTGTGTCTGCAGTGCTGGCTCTGCATGTAAGAGCCCAAGATGAGTTGGTCTTTGAAGGAGGTTAAGCACCTGGCTTTTGGCCGTCAGTACCCGAGAGCACCTCCCCCAGCTTCCTACACGTGCCCTTATCAGAGATGAAGAGCACCTTCCTTAGCGGTGTCGCCGCAGATTGACCACGTTTCACTTCTGCGTCGTTCACCACGCAGTTTGAATGATTGCATTCCAAATATTAATCCGAGCTGCAAACGGAAGGGTAACTTCTTTTCTGTATAATAATGAGAGAGAAAAACACAACACAGACATACTGCATCTGCAAAATGTGTTTCATGTAAAGAGATCATTTGTGATCTACCGGTTACGTTTAAGATATTATTGACAGACGACTGATGGTCTGCAGGACAGGTGGTTACATTTGATTATTAGTTGCTGATTTTCAAAAAAAATAAAAAAATTCATACAGCCCATCTTTGGAAAGATGGACTGTTGGAGGGAATTCAGTTGGTCCGAAATTTTTTTCTTTCTTTCATGTTTATACACTACGTACGTGTGTGTGTACATACACACACAGCATGTATTGTATATACAAATATGTGTACACAATGTTTTATATGACAACGTAAAAACGGCCGCGTTGTCACGTTACTGTGTCGTTGGATGAGGTCGTCATGGACTTGGGAGAGACAAACCGACTCGCCTGCAGCAAAATTATGTTCGGATGCAAGTGTTCGGTGAGTTCTTCCCATAACGCACACAAAAAGTGAGCGCCTAATAATCATGCCCAGTTCTTATTGTGGAGTATTGATTGTCCTGTCTGGACACGCTCACGTCGTCTCTCCAAACACCGCGATGCACAAAACCGGGAGCTTGTTGGCAGCACAGACGTTTAATGGAACGTAAGAACAGTAGTGAATTTTGGCTGGTGTTCAAAATACCCTGAAGGAATTTTTTTTTAAAAAAATAACCTTGCTCAAAGTGCAGCTACTGCAGTCTCTGAAATATGCTGAACATGTGTAAAGGCGAAGGAGAACAAGCATCCGTGGGCCAGGATGTCAGCGGGCTTTACTCTCCACCAGTTACAGCACCGGTAGCTAATGTTTAAACTGTCATTTACAGCAAGAAATTTTTCTCCTCATTTTATTCCTCGCCTCATTTCGTATTTTACATTTGGATGGAGTATTTGCGTACGTCTGCAGTGTTCACGCTCAAGTGAGCTACTAGGCGGGCGCATATACGGTACGTCCGCGCGCTCAGTTTCGCCTACATATGACGGCACATCCGTTTCAATGAGTGGAAAATCATTTTTCAATTATCTCTCAACCTGCATCGCTGACTCGCATTGGGAAGATTCCTTCTGGCTGCGTTGGGAGTTATTTTTTAAGGGCTAAAATGACGCTGGGAGAGCCGGCGAAGGTGTGCTTCTCCAGCCCAGGACTTGTGCCCTCTGTCTTTGCAGTTGATTTGAACCCCGTACTGGGCTGCGATGCTCATCTTTGTATTCTTCTCCACAGGCTGTGATCCAGTTCTATCTCTTCCACTTGACAAAGCCAGTAGGGAAGGTGGCCTTGAGTGACATGAGATTCCCCTCCCCGCTTCATATGACCAAATATTTGCAAAGTTCTAGACACAATGAGATGAAGCGCATCATCCGCACCTCCTTTTTCCACATCACGAAAATGTTCAGCTCTATACCGCTCCTGCTCATCACAGGCTTGATTTAATACGTAAATAAAAAGGAATCGAATGTATGCTGGCAGTGTGTGTCTGCCAGCGGCTGTGTTCGTGACACAAGGATCCGTAAGCTAATATTACTGTAATTCTGCTCCAAAGAAATGTTATATGCAGTATCGGCCCCTTTCATTAATTTTCATTTGTAATTTAAATGTGATTCAGGTGAACTCTTTTGGCATCTGGTCACACTTTACGCCGGTGTTCTTTGGTTATTCTTCTACCTCTGCTTGCATCTTCTTGTTAAACTCAGGAGTGGGCCTATTTTTGGCCTTTACAATCTAAGCGCATGGTTAAGGAGAGCAGCCCTGTCCTTTCAGGGTCATCTGAGACAGAGTTGTGTGAATCACTGGCCTTCTGTGATCCTCCAGGCACTTTTTATCTTATGCATGTCTGTTTGTTTGCTTTGTTTTGCCAGCACAATGATAGTGACTGTAGCCTCCCTGCAGCTGTGCACAGGAGAAGAGAAGAGAGGAGAAGAGAAGAGAGGCTGCACTTGCCTTTTCCGTCATGTGGAATCCTTGCATGGCACATGTATAGGGACAAATATGCCCTTGATGTTGTGTGCTGCACTGACACAGGTGCGTGTACAGGCCAGGTCTGTCTCTGTTTACCTTACTTTATTTAGCAGAGGCTTTTTTCCAAAGCGACTTCCAGCGAAGTCTATGTAGTGTTATCAGCCCACACACCTTATTCGCCAAGGTGACTTGTACTGCTAGATACACTACTTATGCTGGGTCACTCATCCATACATCCATGGAACACACTCTCTGTGTTACACTCACACGCTATGGGGAACCTGAACAGCATGTCTTTGGAGTGTGGGAGGAAACCAGAGCACTCAGAGGAAACTCCACACAGAGTGAGTGGGATTGAATGCATGTCCTCTCACACCACCCAGGTATATGTCATAATGCAGTACTTTTTACCATCCCTTTTTCTAACAGCAAGGGATGTAAGGCTCTCGCTCACTCACTCACTGGTGGGCCTTTCACACATGTCCACACTGATGACCTTATTGCTGACAGCGAGGGTCGTTGTTACACATTCGTTGTTGTGTCAAATAGAAAAAGCTGTGCTGCACAACTAGTTCTTCCTCTTTTCATAAAAAGGCTCGGTCCTCTGCTGTTTTTTCTGTTAGGACATTTAGAAAGATAATGAGAGCTGCCTTGAGCGATGAAGCACTTTAATTACCAACCTTATCCCAGTGAACATTACTGTAATTACTGCACTTTGCATGGGTGGGGAATCAAGAGTGCCTTTCGACTCGCATTGAAATGGCTTGTTTACTATGTTTTCGTTCAGGGTGTGGCTTGGGATTGTGCGCAAATTCTGGCTCTCAGATGGTTATGCAACAGTGTCTTGTTGATGGTTACAATCTCAGGATTGTGAAGTATGTCAGTCGGTTAAGGAGAAATAATGTTTTTCTTTTCCTTTGCGATCATGCATTATTACTAGATAAATCACCCGTGAAATATGTCAATCCAGAGTTTTAGGGTTCCGCATTTCTGCTCACACACAATAGATAGAATGTGCCAGGAAAACAGCGGAAATCTGAGTCAATTTAACAGCCTTCCTTTGCATGGAGTTCCTGCACTTCATGACAGTTTGGTGTCCAACCATGTAAAACTTCCTGGTATCCCTCCCAGTACAGAATAATTAAGTGTTCAATGTAGGCATATGTTGTTTTTTTTTTTCCTCCACTTATTCTACATATTCTGGGACTTCAGTATGTGGTTTTGCCCACGGCTGCTTAGTGATAATGAAGACTTTCTTTGCTTCTCCCTTATCTGACAACAGTTTTCATTTCATATTGAAGGCCTACTGGCTTAGACTACCAAACTCTTCATGTATATGACATGTCTACTCTGAAGAGATGAACATATTATTAGAATCTATTTGGCCAAGTCTGCACACACATACAGGGAATTTAGCTTCGGTTCCCAATGGCTCACAGTGCAGAGTAGAGAAAAAAAAAAACATATGTATACACACATCAAAAAATGCATGGATACATACAACCACAAAAATGCATTGATAGTCCAGGAGAATAAGGGAAAATGAGGGATGGAATAAATAATGAGGGAGAAAGTATTGCACAGACTAACAAACAATCAGCTGTTTCTGGACATAACAGCACGGGGAAAGAAACTGTTTATGTATTTGGTTGTTTTGGCACACAGTGATCTGTAGCACCTGCTGGATGGGAGAAGTTCAAACTATTGCCCGGGTGAGAGGGGTCTGTAACAATTTTCCCTGCCTGTCTCCTGATTCTGGAGGAGTACAGGTCCTGGAGGCAGGGCAGCCTGGAACCAAAGACCTTTTCTGCCAACCTGACTATACGGTGCAGCCTGTTCTTTTCTTGTTTGGTTGCTGATCCAAACCAGACTGTGATG
This sequence comes from Scleropages formosus, assembly GCF_900964775.1. Lineage (NCBI taxonomy): Eukaryota > Metazoa > Chordata > Actinopteri > Osteoglossiformes > Osteoglossidae > Scleropages > Scleropages formosus. The sequence goes on from NC_041810.1 coordinate 21,172,391, forward strand.
GAGGAGCGGAGTACTGACTCAATGACTGCTGTATAGAACTGGATCAGCAGCTGTTGTGGCAGGTTGAGCTTCCTCAGCTGGTCCAGGAAGCGCATCTTCTGCTGGGCCTTTTTTTGTGATGGACATCATGCTGGGTTTCCACTTTAAGTCCTGAGTAATTGTGGTTTGTAGGAACTTGAAGGTGTCCACCGCTGATACAGCATTGTTAAAAATGAAGAGTTGGGCAGTACTGGGGGGGTTGCTCCTGAAATCCGCCGTCATCTTCACCATCTTCAGTGTATTTAGCGCCGGATTGTTCTGACTGCACCAGAGGACCAGCTGCTCCACCTCCGGTCTATATGCAGACTCGTCGCCATTTCCGATGAGTCCCCGGGCTAGGGTTGTGTCATCTGCGTATTTAAGGAGCTTGACAGAGGAGTCCCTTGAAGTGCAGTTGTTGGTGTAGAGGGAGAAGAGCAGTGAGAAGAGATACATTCCTGGGGAGCACCAGTGCTGATTGTGCAGGAGTTGGACGTGAACTTCCCCAGTCTTACCTGCTGCCTCCTGTTTGTCAGGACGCTGGTGATCCACTGACAGGTGGAGGCAGGCACAGTGAACTGGGAAAGTTTACTATGGAGGCATCCTGGGATGATGGTGCTAAATGCAGAGTTGAAATCTACAAACAGGATCCTTGCCGACATTCCTGGATTTTCCAGGTGCTGCAGGATATAGTGGAGACCCATGTTGACGGCATCATCCACTAACCTGTTTGGCCGGTAGGCGAATTGAAGGGGATCCATTAGGGGACCTGTGATGTCCTTTAGATGGGTCAGGACCAGTCTTTCAAAGGTCTTCATGACCACAGATGTCAAAGCAACAGATCTATAGTCACTTAACCCTGTAATGGATCATTTTTTGCCGACCGGGATGATTGTGGACAGTTTGAAACAGGAGGGAACTTTGCGCAGCTATAGTGATTTGTTGAACATCTGTATGAAGACAGGAGCCAGCTGAGCAGCACAGGTTTTCAGACAGGAAGGTCTGGGCTTGGTGCGTTCCTGGTCTTTTGTTTCTGGAAGAACCGGCACACATCCTCCTCGCAGATCCTCAAAGCCGGTTGGGTGGCAGGGGTGCGAGGTGAGGGGAACTCAGTCATTATATATATATACATATATATATATATATTATATATATATAAAGGAGAACTGAGGCAGGTTAAGGGTGTGGATATTGAATGATCAAACCTGCGGTGAAACACATTCAGGTCTTCCACCAGTTGGGGATGGTTTCCTGTGCCTGTTGATTTGTTGTAAGACTTTCCACACTGATGCAGGATCATTGACTGAGAAGCTGTTTTTCAGCCTTTCACAGTAACTCCTCTTAGCCACTCTGATTAATTTCCTTGCTCATTTTTATGTTGTGTCATATTCAACATAGGCTACTCTACATGAGACAGCCACATGCTTTACCGGTTAAGATTTTGTACCGAAACTTTTTTTTTCTCATTTTTTCACTCTTTATTTTCTCTGTCCTTTTAAGCTTCTGTGCTGTAGTGATACTTTTCTCGGCGTTTAATGGGGCCTGTATTGCAAGTAGTTCTCTTGCTGTTCTCGCTAATGAAATGGATTGTATGACCTGCAATTTAACCAATGAAACCACTTCACCGGCATCTGTTCCCCTCTCACAATGAACACATGCCTAGATGCTTTGAGCTACGTAGTTATTTGGTTACCTGGGTCATGTAATGTAATGAGACAGGGTTACCAGAGGGGAAAAAACACATTTAATTAGTGTTCACTGTAGCCCTGTGTGTTAAGTACAGTGGAGAGGTGTGAAAATATAGGAAAACATTGAAGAGATGTTTTGCCAGGTCTGTGACCCTCAGAAGCAGGAGTTGGCAGTTGAATATATTTCAGTTTAAACAACAAATTCAATTTTTTTTTTTTTTTTAAAAATTGCTTTTTGGTAATGCTGGAGGTAACTAGTTATACAGTTTTAAAAAATTGTTCCATTTACACGTCTAATATCGCATGCCTTCTTATTTAAGAAAATTTTGGACTGTTAACCTAAATTGTCATCATTGCTCTCCTTTGATTTGTTCTTGTACAGGTGAGGATCTTTGGGACACAGTCAGCTTGCGGTATAATAAATTCACATTTATTACAGGTTTGGTGATGAAAGCCCAATTTCTGATCCGCTGGGTTTGTTTTCTAATTGCGTGACCTGTAAGACTTGTCACAAGTTTAGAAAATAAGTGACATAGCATTTAATCACATTAATATGAATTTTAGTACATTCATCTGATGCTTCTCTCCAAAGTGACTTACAGTGTTGAGCTACTTACAATTATTTACCCATTTATACAGCTGGGTAATTTTTACTGTAGCAATTTAGGGTAAGTACCTTGTGCATGGGTACTGCAGCTGGAGGTGAGATTCGAAGCTATGACTTTTGGGTCTGAAAGCTCTAACCACTGGACTACCAGCTGTACTGACATTCAAGTAAATAACCATATAATGTTACATGATTGTCTCTGACCACAATTATGTAAAGCGGTGATGGGTCGGTATACCTCATGCCCCGGGTTTCTGGAATAGGCCCTGGATCACCACAACCTGCCCATAGACCAGCAGCTGTTGGTCACAGATGGTTAGATGGTGCAGGAAATTTTTTTTTTTTAAAGAAAAAGGTAAATGTGTATTTGAACTTGTGTACCAGTAGGGGGTGCTCCTACATGACTGCACGGACAGACATCAAGCACCATAGAGGTTTACAGAGCGGAGATGCAAGATCCAGCTTTGTCCTCTGAAACGGTTCTGCTCCAAGGAACGTGTTCCACGTGTTCCAGTACTCTTCCTGCATGTCATTGCCGTCCTGCCCACAGACCACGAGTGCGTCTGAGTAGTGCGGGATGGTGTTTGTAAGACAGCGGCCAATTTGGAGGGACTTTCTGACAGCCTGATTGTTCAAGATGAGGCTCATCGTTTGTAATTGTCTCTGTGTGCGAAGACTTAAAGGGCCCGGGGCCCTAAGACAGCATATTTTATAGGTAATAAGGCTCACGCTGATCCAGTTGCTGTTCCACTGAATTGCCATGTGACGAGGCTGCCATCTAATAAATAACATGATTTTTCCCCCCCCCCCCATGGATGTCCCAAAATCCCAGGCACTTGGCTCAGTGTTAATGGGAAGGATCAGTCCTCCCCGCCCAAGTGTGACGAATTGTGCTCAAACGCAGCGGTAATATCAAAGGGTCTCGCACACCATCAGCCACCAGCAAATCAGATGGGTCCCTGCAGGTGGGGGGTTGACTGCTGTCGGGGGGAAGGAACCATGCTGCGCTGCCTCTTGGTGTGCCAACCCCCGTGTCTCCTGGCGACTTGAGGCCCAGACTCTTCTCATCTGGCTCTTGTTTGGGTGTGTGCAGCTTTGTGTGAAAAGCCTCCCTTCACCAGTGGATAAAGGGGAGCTGGAATGGAAGAGACCTTAAGCAACTGAATACAAACTAAGGTGGCCCAGGCGTACCGCACTAACACACTGTCCTGACATTTAAACCTACATGATGGCATTTAAAAGCAAACAAATCTTCTGTGACATCTGTCTGCATGAGCAAGAAACCCTGGCAGTGAAAACAGTAGAACAGGAATGCTCCTCTATTCGACTTTAAACACACAGGTGTGTAATTTCTACATGTCATTGCAGTCTGATTGAGCTTCCCATATTTTCATTTAAGTTTCACAATTCTATTTAATTTTGACACCCTGACCCTCCAGAACATCAGAAAACTGGAGTTCAGAACATACATTTATTGCTTTAGTTGACACTTTTCTTCAGAGCCACTTGCAATTGTTCACCCATTTACATAGGTGGGTGATTTTACTGGCACAATTCAGGGTAAGTACATTGCTCAGGCGACCCTGGTGACACAGTAAGTTTGGCCAGATCCCACTCAGGGTGCCTTGCGATGGACTGGCAACCCATCCTGGGTGTGTCCCACCCACATACCCCACACTGCCAGGCTAGGCTTGCCACAACCCCACTCAGGGCAAGTAGCTTCAGACAGTATATGTGTACCTTGCTCAAACATACTATAGTCAGAGGTAGGAACTGAACCTGCAACCTTTGGGTCTAAAGCTGATTGCTCTAACCACTATAGTAGCAGCTGTTCCTGCAGATGGGTACAATGTGATGGGCTTGTTGAGATGTTGGCTATGGAGCTACCAGGGTAAAAAGTGTTTCAGTGCACACACACAATGTCTTCATGGCTCCCACTCCATCCAGTGCCTTGTGGAAAGCAATCAGGAGGTAACAAATCAAGTCTCATTCAAATGTGTACCTCCCACGCCACATTTGAGAAGGAAATTATGTTTTTAACTTCTGGGGCAGAATTAAATGAGGATGAAAAGCACATTGTTTCTCTCGTTCTTTGTGGATGTGACATTGAAAAGCAAACATCGCAACAAGACAAATAGTGCTCAACTCCTTGTGACATGTTTGCTTGCTCCTTTAGTGGAAGATAAACAGGCGAGGTCACCAGAAACGTTGAGAAAGACAAATGAACAAACAATCCAGCTGAACAACATCTGTCTTTCTCAATGTTCCCCACGCTGAATCGAAATCCTTCTGGAAAGGTCTCATCTCCCAGGTCACATTTCACCAACAGGACAATCTCTGCCTTGCTCTTTTGGTTCGTATTTTTCCAAGTGCTCTCCTCGCTCTGTCAGTGCTGCTTTTGCGGTGCTTGGCTGCCCTTGACTGTCCACAGTCATGGCCTTGTAGAAGGAAGCCCTAGGTCCTGAGATTTATTTATTGTGTCAGTCGGGCTCAGTGTGCACAAAGCTGCATTTTCATTAGCCAATTGGGCCTGGAGGTCACAGCACCAGGTGAGCTTCTTCACTGGAAAGCATTGTGAAATTCTGGATTTTTGCACTGCATCAACTGACTGGTAATGATAAACTGAGTGCAGGGCACGGAAGAATAAATAAATAAATAGACTGTGCTGAAACAAACCAAGCCGCTCATCCTCATCTGCATGCTTCTGACCTTCAGTGTCAAAAAGGCTAAATTTCATATGAGGTGAAAGTAGGACGATTTCAGAGCTTCCTCGAAGAGCTTCTCTGGCGTAGATGAGTTTGGCGTTTGACATAATTGGATGAACTGCCTAAGCCCGGAAAGTTCCGTTTGGTCCGTGTGGGCTGGAGCAGATCTGTGTAAGGCTGCTGAATTTTAAAGATGCAAAAATGTGAATTTCTAGCCTCTGCACTGACCCCCCCGGGGGGGCTGGAGCAATTTAAGAGGTGCAAAGTAGGCCACTGCTGTTCGTGTATTTGGACTTTCCATCCCCAGTGGACCTCTCCATCTGACAGTGTAAAACGAGGGCACGACCTCAGAAGTGTCGCTTCAGCTGTAATGAGCACATTTGTACTGGACTGTGAAGAGCTGTGTCACGTGTGTGTGTGCGCGTGTGTGCGTGTGGAATGACATAATTTTACCACTCTGCGAAACCCTTTCCTAGATGCGCAGCCATCGCACCATTTGTAGGGCAGCATGTTTTGAAAATCCCCGCCTCTCAACTAAGTACGAGGAGGAAAGGTAGGCGTGTGACCCTTTGTGCCTGTAACGGACCACGTTGCCTAAAGCTTTGCTCAAGACGTGGCCTTAACATGAAAACTGTACACGTCACCAGGGTCCTGTTTTGCTCTTAAAGCAGTAGTGAGGAACAAGTACGAGTAAGACGGATAACCATGCTGAGGTTATGTTCCGTTTAGACCAACAAAAGGTCATTCTAGGTTATCATTGATGGAGATGCTTCAATGAATATTTTGGTCATGTTCATATTGAGAACAAAATAATGTCTGTGATGTAGCGTTTCAAACTCCTGTCACCCTGTAAAGCGGTGATGGATATTTTTGCAATGTCAGATAGCTCTCCCCGTCTGAAGTTAGCAAGCAACATACAGTAAACTGAAGGAATGAGAGCATTTGTCTCCATAAAGCATATGCATTGAGTTCCCACGGAGGTGTACGTCACCCGAGAGCACGTTGTCTTCAGACAGCTTTCATGGCACATTAGGAGGTGTGCCCACCCTCGCTTCCATGGGTGTTAATGATGGGGTAGGAGTAGCCATCCAAAGGTGTAGCACCATTTGTTTGCACGCACATTGCTACCATTAGGTGTGTTCATAGTAGCAAGCATATACTTAGTCATCTTCTATCTAACCCAGCCCCCAGCTGATGGGTAGGCCTGTATTTATCATCAGACTTCCAAAAAAATTCATTACTCCTCTACATTGTTCATCCATAAATCAGTGGAACACACTCTCTCTGTCACTCACACATTATGGGTGAACCTGAACAGCATGTCTTTGGACTGTGGGAGGAAACTGGAGCACCCTGAGGAAACCCACACAGACACAGGGAGAACATGCAAACTCCACACCGACTGAGGGAATACTGAACCCACATCCTTTCGCACCACCCAGGCAATGTAAGACAGCAGCTCTACTCACTGTGCCACCCATATCATCATCCTATTCTATCTGTGCTGTTTATGTCACCAGGTGTTCAGGAGAATCTGAGAAGCAGGATCCAGTTGCTTCGCCTTTTTATGCACTTTGAACGGGGAGCCTGTTAAACGCAGTTTTCTGGTCCTACTTCGGCCACTCCTCAATGCCTGAGCGGGCACCGTCCACACTGATGGCAAAAGGCTAACAAAGTGTGGAAGGAGGTTCATGCGTCTAGGAGAATGGAAGTATGTTAGGGTCAGATGGAGAGCAGCTCCTCTCTAATGCAAAGCTATAGCAGAAGAGCTCTTATCTGGCACAGTCAACTTCACTGATAGTCTCCTCAGGTTGTAACAGACATGCCAGTGAAGCTACTAAGCAAACAAAAAAAGTCACTCGTTTCCCTCTCCCAGTGCCCACTAGTTCTTTCAAAGCTTTTTCGCCTGGGGCTGAAAACCACAGAGTCCCGCAGACCGAGGGATAACTGATAGCATCCTACCCTCTGGAGAAAAGGTTTATTCAAACTCAAGAGAGAGAGTAAGGAGGGTGAGTTTGTGGGAGGTTCAGGTGGGGATTGTCTTGCTGTTCATCCATGCGCCCTGGAGGGAGCTTTTACTGGCGTGGCTTTTACTCCCTTCTCCATGTTAAAAATGTAAAAATGTAAGGTATGCTGAGTTGCATTCATCAAACATTTACCACTCAGTTGAGTTCAAACAAGCTTGCCCAAGTTACACAGGCTTCCAGGTCTCCAGAGAGCCTGTGCTGGAACCACCGTAGGCCAACCGAGGCTCCGCTGTGTCTCGTAACACCGCGAGTCTGTCTTCTTCTGGAAGAAAGTGGGCTAACGTTACTGGGGCAGAAACATTTGGAACTGTAAATCTTTACAATCCTTTTTACAAGTAGGAAACAGCTTCTAGGGAACGCCGTTGTGGATGCACATATACAACGTGGTTCTTCTGTTCCGCTGCAGTGGGTTCGGCCCGCCCCAGGGTACTGGAGATGCCTAGTGTCTCTTCTTTATTATGGTTGCCATGGCAACCTTTCAGCGACAGAAAGAGGCAGGTGGCCAATTCTACTCGAACACAGGTTGTTTCCCGGCCTCTTTCCATCATTCCATAGCAAGTCACCTTGACCTGGGGCTCCAAGCCAATCTTGAGCCACAATATGCTGAATCAGAGTGTCAGCACCAGGTGATGACTCAGCAGAACAAGAGCCACATTTCCTGCTCGCTCTGCCTCGCCCCGAGAAACTCTTGCCAGGTGCATCAGAGACATCGGAGGCTCGGCTGTCCGCCACACAGCGTTATGAAGTTAAAAGGACGAAAGGCGGCCTTTTTATTTTCTGAAAGGTTTTTGAAAATCACTCCCTGTCGCTTTGAGCCTGTCCCTCATGGAAGTCCTCTGTTCACATGGGAAAACTGCAAGCAATTGCATTCCTGTGTTTGTCTTGGGTTGGGCATGGGTAAGAGCTGCTTTCTGTCTGCTTTCAGAGCACGCAACAACTATTTCGAGCAAGGTCTCATCTCAGTGTGCATGGTCCTTTTGGGGAAGGAGGAGGACGACACCCTTCAATTTGTTCTTTATTCTGCACACTTGGAAGTCTGACGCTGTGTTCAGGAGGCAGAGCCAGATGCCAGGTTGTTAATGTGAAGACCTGTGGCTCTTGCTGGTCTCTTTTCATGACAAGCAGTCTGCTGATTAGTAGCTGTTCACATGCGTTTCCATCCAAATCATCTGAAGTAGTCTGTCGGCGCATTTTACATCACCATCCTGGCAGAAAGAGGACGTGCGTTTCACGGGTTAATTTCTTTTAAGAAAGTGTTATATTGCATGTGCATTCTTTTCAGAGCTTTCTAATGAAACATCACTGTAATCACATAATGAGTTAAGAGATGGGTATTATTTACCAAGCAGATAAGAGGATTGCTGTTTGAGACATAAATCCCAGCTAAGAAGAGCCTCCGCAGCACACTCGCCTTCCTCTTTCAGAGCAGCAGTAGCTAGGTGTACCGCTCTACCTCTTAACTATCCATTCCCATGAAGAAACGACTGTACACTTGTGGTGTCCCACTCTGACCAGTGAGATGCTGCCAAAGGAAGTCTAGAGAATTCAGCTAAAACCAAACCGCTGCTTCTGAGGGACCTTGAGACGTCAAGTACACGTGCGCACTGGTAGGCTAAGCATGATTGAGCCTTGAGGGACTGCCTTGGTATCTTCCAGGATGTTTGGCTTTAAGGTAAGAAGGAGAGCCCAGTGTGAGGGCGACCAGACCCGTGCAAGGGCTCCGTCAGATTGTTTGATTCTCTGCCTTCATTCGGTGTTGGAGACGTAGCCACTGCCGTAAGCCAGCGTGAGATAGACAATTTGGGAGAGTCAGAGCCGGAAGTGTTGCTAATAGAAATCTGTATCTGTGCACTCTGAATGGTTGTTGTGTAGAGAGGCAAATTTGCAAAATAAAGTCGTCATTTACGTGCATCAGTAGTGCTATTGACAGCTGGGCTTTATGCTCTGAAATGTTGCTCTGTCTCAGGGGCCTACACTGCTCGTGTGTCATCGTCAGCTGGCGTTGCCTCCATCCAGGGAGGCACATCTCTGCCCTTTACCAGTGGCCGATCTGGCACGCCGTTCTTGCGATGGCTTTATGACGCTTTGCAGTCGGGGTCTGTCCCTCACAAGGGCAACTGTCACCGCAGGCAGCAAGCTGGGTGGGGTGGTGTTAATCCCCTTTCCCAGTGAGAAGACACAGCAGTTTCAGTAGCAGCTTTACTTCTTTACTTTGGAAGTTTGTAGAAGCCTCCAGCAAAGCGATACAGCTACCTATGTTCTTCACCTTATATTGTAGGGTGTTGCTTTTCATGCAAAATAGGGCAATGCTATTGCATACAAATGGCATATATAAATAATAGAAAGCTTACATGGTCCCTGTTACTATATTAAGGGGAATAGGTAAAAGAGGCATTAATTATTAGACTGTTAATAGATGCTTTTTGTAGCAGTTTACCAATTTAGTGACCTGTAGTTCATAGGCTCCCATTAGAAATGACACTGTCACTTTGGGCGTCTGCATCAAGTATGAACCCCAAGCACACTTACTGCGGGACTGGCCAAGATGGATGGGGTGGGAAAGGCAGAGGTCAACATTCACCCAAGGGAGTGTCATGGAGGCATCACAAACTTAGCCATTGACTGTGAGGTCAGAGATCAGATATAAAAGTGTTGGTGTGAGGGATGGGCTGTTTGAGTCTTCTACCGTGGTGGTTTTCAAACGAACAAGGTCCCAAAGGAGCTCATGTGAGCGTAGTACAAATGAGCACAGGGAGAGCTGGGAATACGTCCTCAGTGGAAGCAAGTGCTCTCTGCCGTTGTGTTGTCTGAGATCACATGGAAGCAGAAAGACTTCCTGAGGGCCTTTTCAACCATGAAGCCTGAAATATCCTCTCTGAATCTGACCAACTTAGACATGTGGCCATCTGGATAGAAGAGAAAGCAGAACCAAACACACACTCCCTCTACGCTTTACCTCAGAGGTTCTGCCCTGATGGGATTAGTGCAGTGCTTTGACAGCAGGGGGGTGTGGTAAGGGTTGCCATATGTCACCTGCCCAAGTGAACTCAAACCTAAACAGGTAGAACACTGAAGGCTGAACCTTCTGGAAGATTTCCTACAGAAAGCTGACCAGGTCACAGCTGCTGTGGCCAGACGTAGTGAGATCCTCCAGAGATTTCCTCAGTGTTTGACCTTCAGTGATATTATCTGCAGCAGAAAACACTTCCAGGTAAACTCTTTGGAGGCTACAATACTAGCTGGGGAGGAGAGCCAAGCTTCACTTACTCTGCAATGTTCTCTGTTTACAGAAAGACAGACGAGCTGCTTACTCTGTGTCGGCGAAAGAATGACATTTTGGTTTCTTTTCTGGCATACAGTGTAAGCCAGAATCCCAAAACTTGTCTGGATTGGGATCATTTTAGCGTCTGAGCTTGGGATATCCCCAAAATTCCTTTTTTTTCTTTTTTTCTAAGACGTGCATGCGTGGGTTGGGAGCGGTCTTAAGTTGAGGTAACAATTCTATATTCTGTACATTACACGTATTAGTAATAATTAATAAAGATAAAATATAATTTAAGTGGTATATCTTTGATGTTTTCAAAATAATAAAAATGCAGACATTTTTGAGGTCAGGCCTTCCAGTGTTGCAGAGCCCTAACACGGTGCAATATCTCATGAGAAGTGTTTAAGAGGGGGCTGGAGGCTCCAGGGAAGGGCCTGGAGGTCAGGTCACAATGTGGAAACCTGTCCAAACTGACTGCATGATCCCTGGAGGGCTTTCCGTGCTCGTGCAAACGTGCTCAGAGTAAGGTGTCCACTTCACGCACATTTGGTCACCTATCTGGATCAGGAACTCCAGATCTCGCTCCAGAAAGACACAAGTCACATCAAGGGCTGTTCTGAGTTGAGAATGTATTGGGACCTCCCTGCAGAACTGAGGCTTGTTTTCCCTCAAGATGCCATGTGTTGACTTAGAAAAGGTTAAGTTCTATGGCCACATGGAGTATTTTGAAATGATTGATGCACCACTTCCTACCTTTTACAAAAGTGCCTCCTCCCTTCTCTCATCACTCCTGCTGCTCAGTGAGTTGAGGGCTGCCATTATTTCAGACCATTAGCATCCTCATAAATGAAACGTCATTGCTTCTTTAATGCTGTCAGATTCCTTTGGTTTTTGTGTTTCTGCATCTAGAGGTTGGCACTTCTATGGTGGAACAGAGGAGAGCTGATCATGTCCTCTAAGTGGAGTACTAAAATATTAATGTGTAAGCTGTTGTTAGCTGGAAATACTCACAAACTTGGGTTTATTATGAGGGAAGAACTGGGATTCTTCATCTAATGAAGTGCTGTTGTGTTCCCATTCTTGTGTGCGTTTGTGTAAACAAACCCTGCCACCCCCTTTCTTTGTGCCAGCCGCTCTGCACAAGAGCTGTGTCCCAGCATCGACATTCTGGAACAGAGCTTAATGACTGTCACAAAGAATCGTTGATGGCGCTCCAGCAGGAATGGGCCGATGCAGGTCACTGCTAGCTCCAGCAGGGCTCTGCTGCTCCTCTGCACAATGGCCCCCACTGTGGGCATTGCCTTGCAAAGTGTGGTGCGAAGCGCAAATGAACTGATCCCATTAATATCTGTGCTGTAGAGGAGACTGCACCATTTTCACATTACTGTGTCCTGTGATGGTGTCCCACGCTTACTTATACCTTCTACCATGATGACGTGAGGTCTATCTGAATGCCTTTCTGCTTTTGGCTGTCTGTCGAAGCGAAGGGGCAAGTGGAGAAGTTTCCCAGCATAGACCTTTTGTGACTTGGCTTCATCCTTATAACGCTGATTCTACAAATGGATTAAGTGCCGCGAGGAAGGGAGGGTTGTCCAGTAATTCAGACTTGGCTCAGAAGTAAAATGAATCTCGCAGCTCGACTGGAGGAGATGGAGGTGACCCTGGAGCGGCTGCTCATGGACTTGTTTGTAAGTGGTTTCATGAGTGCAAATGACAGCTCAATTGTGACATTCATTCTTTGAGTCTGAGTGTGATCTTAATCTTAACCCCATAAATCAATGTATGTATGCTTAGGTTGTTGTCATATAAAGCCAAGGAGCTTTGTGGCACAAGGAAACCTTTTGAAATGAAGCAAAATTGTGTGATAATGATCCCTTTGACCTTAACGCTCTAGGGGAGTTGCATTGAATTTGACTCCTTTGAGTATTTTAATTAATTTAGATACGAATGAATAAATCATATACTTTAATGAATTTGGTGATTAAAAAGCAGCCTCTCAAGGTAACTTTGGACAAGAAGCATGTGGTCGCAATACTGCGGCACCATTCGTTGCTTTCCGCAAAACATTCTTGCCATGCCTCATGCACAGTGTCACCGTCAGACAATTGGAGAACATGACTTGCTTCCGTTTGCTGAAACCCATTTTAAAACGTACATCCTTTGTGAAATTAAATTTGTGATGCGGTACACAGCATTTCGATGGCTGAGTCCTCTTTTGGGACTTTTAAATGGACTGCTTTTTTATTCCTAAGTGTTCTAATTGACAACCTCTAAATTCGAAAACGATTAAAAGAAGCCATCAGAAAATTTCTAATTATGTGTAAAATGAAGGATTGCTCAGAGACAGAAGACTGGAGTTGCTTAAGATATAAATGTGATCGGACAGAATAATTTGATCGTTTGTTGTGAATGCAAAAAGGGCCACCTACTATTTTCCTTTCTTGCGAGAAGAGAAATGGAATAATGGCTGAGGAAAATACAAACATGGTATTGAATTATTTACCTAGAGACCCTGATGAATATTCGGAAGAATGGCCTGTGTCAGTAGGCAATTAAACTGGCGTGTAACTGGAACTGGTATAAAATCACTGCCTTCAATGACATCCAGCACTCCTTGCTTTAGTAAAATAGTTGGCTTGCTTCAAATTGTTGAGATAAAATAAAAATAATAATAATAATAATAATAATAATAATAATAATAATTGCAGTCTTTAGGAACACAGTTGCTGTTTATGATGACTTCTCCACATAGTGAAATTCTCTAATTTTCAGCTAAAAAGATCATTAATCATTAATGGATTCGCACATCTATTCCATACATGTGAGGGCTGGATCACTGAAAATGTCTGGGCTGCAATTTTATTTCTGGAAAATGTAAGTTGTTGCTTGAATGTGTTGGGATAGTGTTAGTGTCAGGTATAGAAATTAAATACTTTCTTGTTTCTCGTGCAAGATCAGTATCCTCAGTCTGTAATTTCAACTGTGGTTCAATGGATTCACACCGAACATTTTCATCCACTCATCTTCCTTCCCAGTGCACTTTCCCACTTTGTAGTGATGACCGCATCCTGCTCATGCTACCATTTCCTACATTCCAGATGCCTTGCTGACTAAATGTATATTGTGTGTTTTGTCATGGTCTCCTTGGAAACAGTGATGGAGGCATACTGACTGAACCTGACACAGAAATATGTGGCACCAACAGGCACTCTCATCAGTGAGATGGCTTCTTGTAATGGCACTTGGCATCAGAGCTTTAAATGTGCTGTTACATCAGCAGGTGAGGGGAGCTTTGTTGACCTGCAGCCTTGGCAAAGTGTCCCAACACCTTTGTGTTTTTTCAGTCAGGATTTCAAGACCACAACAGGGAACCTCGGTCAGATGTAACATGACATTTCCAGGCAAATTGTTCCCTGGCCCTTGGCTCCAAAGGTATAGCAGGGAAGCCCTTTGCTCCTCTTTCTTTTCTCCATGTAGCAAATTGAAATGACTGTTCTGCTCCAGGCGGTGGCGCGGTGGCACAGTGGGTTGGACCGGGTCCTGCTCTCTGGTGGGTTTGGGGTTCAAGTCCCGCTTGGGGTGCCTTGCGGCGGACTGGCGTCCTGTCCTGGGTGTGTCCCCTCCGGCCTTACGCCCTGTGTTGCCGGGTAGGCTCCGGTTCCCCGTGACCCCGTATGGGATAAGCGGTTCAGAAAATGTGTGTGTGTGTGTGTGTGTGTTCTGCTCCGCTGGTACGACTTTGAATTTGGCATACATCAGCCTGTTAGCGCAATATTGTCTTTATTAATTAGGTTTTGTACCAACAAATCACTCCCTGTCATTTGCATTGAATGAAAATGCATACAAGTACAACGTACTTTTTCTTGTGCAAATGCAACCACTGCACAAAGGTATGTGAGCGATAAAGTGGAGGGGGTGAAGGACACCGCACCAGGATGAGGCGGTGCGTCATTGTATGCACAGACGAGTTAATGATGATGTGAAAGAAGACCTTCCTGCTGGTTAATGTGGTCATGCTGTTGGCTGCGGCCTGGACGGCTCCACCACAGTGGGAACTGGACCGGACCCACATTTTTGAGGGCTGCACAGGGTGGACACCTCTGGTGCTGTAGTGGTTTCTCTCCTCATGATTAGAGAGAGCAGGCATCTCCGAGCCAAAAGAATCCCTTGACGGAGAAACACCATACTTTGTGCCGATTGAACGAAAAGTCTGCGTTTCTTCCCAGACTCAGCCACCTTCTTGTGCCTCCACAAAACAAAGAAGATAGGGCAAGAGTTTGCAGAACCGTACAGACTTCCAGCAGCTTAAATATAATCACTTGGTTCTAACAGAATTGCAAGTGCATCTAATTATAGCCTTGAAATGTTATATGGACAGTTGTGCGAATTGCTATGTGGTTTGAGATTTCGACAGGGCAGGATGACAGAGCGGACCATATATTCACTCCCCACAAAGCAAGAGAACTTGATGCAAACAGCCCTCAGCTGTCAGGATCTGATGTTTCCATCAGCCCAGTGAGGCCTTGGGTTCCATAAAGCCAGCGCTGGTGAGGGACTGACTCTCAAATGAGCCGCAGTCTAAATATGAATGAGCATGTAAGTGTGTGTGAAACTTAGGACATACCACTAGCTGTAATTTACAGTTCACGATATAGATGTAGGACAAGATATTGTAACGAGCCGCGTTACCCGGAGTTTGAGCAGGAAATGGATTTGTTGTAAATAGTTGGATTGTGGGAAAATTGGAATTAAGTGTTCAACCATTGGGGGGACGTTCAGGGAATATAAGGGAGGTGAGCATTTTGTTTGCCAGTGGTAAAGAGAGAAAGTCTGAGGGTTGCTAAGCAGGCTGGGAAGGCTGGCTTGAGGCCCAGGTCCTTGAGTAAAGGGGGTCCTCGCACCGAGAGCATCATTGCCCTGTGTGCTGGTGTTCAAATAAATGTTCATCATGAATGCTGTCCATGAGTCCTCCTTTGTCCCATCCGAACCCAGAGTGCAGTATGCTACAGTACTGTAATTTCATCTGTCAATTCACACGCGTGCACACACGCTGTATGAAGCCGCTTGTCCAAGTGGGGTTGCGGTGAACCGGGGCCTAACCCGGCAACATAGGGCGCAAGGCTGGAGGGGGAGGGGACACACCAAGGACGGGATGCCAGTCTGTCACAAGGCACCCCAAGCAGGACTCAAACCCCAGACCCGGCAACATAGGGCGCAAGGCTGGAGGGGGAGGGGACACACCAAGGACGGGATGCCAGTCTGTCACAAGGCACCCCAAGCAGGACTCAAACACCAGAGAGCAGGACCTGGCCAAACCCGCTGCACCACCATGCCCCCTTCTGTGAATTTAGTATCCACAAAAGACATCTTCTACGACAAATTGAGCCATAAGGACTCCTTTCTCCTTTGGCTCTCCATTATGGGACGTGTTTAAAAGGGATTTGATTCCACTACTACTGTGACATTAATTACTCATCTTATTACTAGATGCCTGAAAAGAATAAAAAGTGTAGTTTCTTTGTTTTTGATTGTTATTTAATTTGCTATCACTTTATAATACTATCATTTTGGATTGTCACCACTTATGGCATGATGTTAAATATGCAAATGCAAAGTAGACATGCAAAGTAAGCTCAAACTGGAAACTTAAGCTACTAGCATGACCAGGATTCTTCCGGTTACATTTTTTTCAATATTTCATGTTGCAGAAGCTCATAGATAATTATCCATATGTTGTATATGTACAGTTTTTCACTGGAAGACATACAGTTTACAGCAAGGATTCATCCAACTAATGTGAGTGGGTTTGAAGCTTGTTAAAATACCACCTGTCTACTAGTCACATTGAGTCCTGAGAAACCCTTAGTGAGTAACCTTATTGTGGAACCCTCTAGACTGGTCTCCATTCACATGTTCTGAGGCTCACGGCAGAGCAGCGGTACATGCGGTGCTGTGACTTAAAAATGAAGGCATAGTTTCCACTATCCTTGCTGTGAGCTGTCAATACGTTCGCTGAACCTCGCCATTTGGCGTTAATCGACCGATGACAGCAACACTTTGGTTCACTGAAGTGGATACTCGGCTCAAAAGATTCACCTTGGATCAGAAGATAAATGCTTCAGAAGGCCTCCTGCGGAGATGGTATTAGGAGATGTTAAGCTGTCTGAAGATCTGGGTTTACCCAAGCTGGTAAAGCAAGCCTACCCCTTTGCTTCAGACACTGCATTGAAGATGTGATTCATACGCGGCGGGGCACGGTGGTGCGGCAGACTCGGCCGGTGCCCGCCGTGTGGTGGGTCTAGGGTTCGAGCCCTGCTTGGGGTGCCTTGCAATAGACTGGTGTCCTGTTCCGAGTGTGTCCCCTTGACCCCCTGCCCTACGTTGCCCGGTCAGGCTCCGGCTTGCCACAACACCGCCGTTGTTGATGATGGATGGATGGATAGATGAATGGCTGATTCGTACCAAAAGACATGCATCTTCAGAAGCACTTGCCTGTTCATCAAAACTACGATGTGAACTTGAAACTCATCAGCACAAAATCACATACAGCTGGGGGAAGCGCCGCATGTTTATTTTGCCCCCATTTCAGACGCTGGCAGAGAACCAAAGATGCAAAGCAAATTTCTGTCTGCAGGAGGCAGAGGGACCAGAGGGCATTTCGACACACACCGCAGACACGGAGATGATTCAGACCACCCCTCTCAATGAGTGTGGGGATTGTCTGGCCGGAGCAGAGAGCTTGTTGTTTCATCAAGAGGTGTAGCTGGGATGCATTGTGCCGTGGCTGTGCTTCTGCTGGACAGTGCGCCGTGATTTCTGGCGTCCCGACAAATTCTTATCGTCTCTCACTAGAACGCTTCATTGCATGGCAGGAAAAAAGACTGAAACAATCATACTAATATTTCTAACAGTATATTATATATTACAATAATTACTTGGCGCTGAAGAAACGTTTTTCATTTTTTCTGCAAAACTTAGTTTTCAGGGCCCAGTTTCCTTTTTATATTTGTCCAGAAGTAAATTTTTGTGGAAAAATGCTCTAATTCCACGTACCACCAATGAACCTGTTTAACTGCATCGGTTGAATGAGTATCTTGGTCGGCATCCTTAAAGTAGCAGTATTTGACACGGGCTCACATGTGGTACGTCTCACTTTAGAGAACATTTCGGGAAGGACTTGAGGAGATTTCTCTGACTCTCAATTCTCGCTCTACTTCGCTCACTTTCTTCAGGTCTTTCAAGATCTGCTTGTTATAGTAGCTACGCAGTGGACTTGGGCTGAGAACGGTTACTGTCCAAATTTCCGATGGTCCATCCGTTCCCCCCCCCCCAATATCCATGAAATGCTTGTAAAATGAGTGCATGACAAGTTCCTCCCATCTGTGGTATGCAGAATCCCTCACAGGCCTTTCATCAACCCACTGCAGCGCTCCAGAACCAGTCCAGCCCATCTCCATCTGGATTGTGTTACTCTTCACCTTCAGCCCCAGAGTGTTGATGCGGTCTTGTCCAAAGCAGGAGGAGATGTCAGTAGCGCTGGTCAGATGCAGACAAGAAGAATGAACCCCACCCACTCCTCCGTGACCTTTGGCCCTTCATGGAGGACTTGACCCGATTCATCACTCCAGAGGTTTGATGAAAAGGCACGAGCCCTTTCTGATGAAGCGTGCTGGTACTTCAGTCAGTCGGTTAGCTGCGTGCATGACGGGATCCAGCAGCTCATCCGCTCACGGGAAACATTCAGTCAATCTGTGATGCTTCAATCATTCGATTCTGAGGCTCAGTCACACTGACTTGCCGGCGGTGTGTAAGAATGGATAACTCCTTCCTCATTCGGCAAGGCACGCTGCGTGTTACGCTGTTTTGTGCATCTTTACACGTACCTGCCCTGTGTACGAGCTGCCCATAGACAGTGAGGTTTCTCTTTTTGCCGCATGTGGACGTCGGTAAAAGCTGAATGTGGGATTTGAAGTTAATCTGCACAGCAGATGGGAAAGCGTCCGACATTCGTCTCAGTGTGAGGCAGGTACGGTAAAGAGCTGAACGACATACACCAATTTGCCTCCGTACAAAACCAGGGTCATGCGATCATGTATCGTAACGGTCAGATTAGAACCCCGACTTAGTCAAAGCCCAACTAAGTCTTGCATCTGATAGGAGGAAGGCTGATGTTTTTGGAGGACTCCTCCCAGGGGCATATCTGCACTCAGCTTTGTGACGTCAGCCCCAGACACACACAGACACGTGCGCACACACACAGACACACACACACACACAGTGGGAGCTCTGCACTAGGAGTCACCCCCGAAAGCTGGAGGGGAAAAACAGAAGAATTGAGGGAGAGTGAGAGAGAAGCAAAGGGAAGCTGCCCCCCCCCCCCCCCCCCAATTGCCAAGACACACACACACTCCGTAGAGAACAACAGCGTGAGTTGTATAGCTCAGGAAGGACTGACCCATGATTCACAGACAGTGATGCTTGGAGGTGGGGGCTGGGGTTGCTGTTCTGCTGTTTGACTGCCTCTTTCAGCGGAATAGCGCTCGTAGTAAGAGTGGCGTGGAGAGCCGGCGCAAGGCGTCACACAAAGACACGGGTTTGTCGGCCGTCAGACAGACAGACGCACAGCCAGTCTCGCGCACTCATGCTGGTGGTGCAGGCGGCGGTGACCCCAGGCAGGGCTCGCAGGATGCTCTTAAAGCTGCCAGCTGGAACGCTGAGTCGCAGGAGCGAGGAACGGGTAAGAGAACTCCCTCCCATTTTCTTTGCTACCTCTCTGTGGCTGCGGTCGTGTCGTCGCCTCTCCATCTCCCCTTGCCCAGATTAGTAGAGATCCCTTTGCCAAATCCGGGCTGCGGTGTGAGAATGAAGCTTTTGTAAAGCTTTTAATCTGGGCTTTTGCGTGGCGCCTGGACAGTGGGAAGCTGCTCTGTAAGTGTGTGTGTGTGTGTGTGTGTGTGTGTGTAGCCAGCCTGATCCCCACTCCTTTTCACATAGAACCCCTTTCCTCGGGAACGAGACACAGTGAATCCCACGCCTGCTGTCCGTTTTACAGTATTTTTACTGCAAATGGGACCGCACTGAAGCTTCAGGAGTATCGGAGCAGAGGAGAGCGGCACTGTGACATCGATATGTGTGGAAAAGAATAAGCAGGCCATCAACAAGACACCTTTATCGTGGCGTGATTTGTGTCTCAGTGCAGCTCCAGTGCAGCAGCGGGACTCTTATCTTCTGGAAGTGAAAGATGAATGTGTTCATACTGTATGCTCAGAAATATGGTATGAAAGTTGTCCAGCTTTTTGATTCATCGGTGCTAAATTGTGTCCATCTTCTCAGTAGTGACTTTCAACGGCTTGTGTGGTTGACAAAACGTTTCCCACCTTTATTCCGTATTTTGGCTTTGACGAAGTGTCAGGGGTGTTTTTTTTTTTTTTTTTTTGAACATTGCTTTTAACGCATTGCTTATTATTTCCTCATTTTTGCATCATATGCTACATCTTATCATGAGGAACCTCTGAATGGAGTGCAAAATAGGGTTAGAGCTTTAGCTTCAGGGCTCTTTCCTCCCTGCCGGTACCACTGCTCTCCATTGTTTCACACTAACCTTTCATGTGTTACTTCCAAAGACGGAGCCGTTCGCTCTCATATTCTCGGTGCTCTCGCTGGCTCTGCTCTATCCGCAGCACGTCGAAGAGCAGACAGAATTAAAAAAATTTGCTCATGTTCTTCATCCGCAAAAGGCGCTTGACGAGACGCCATGCGTACAGTGGTTAGTCGTGCCACGTTATATAATGGGAGCCCAGTAGATGCGGCTGTCGGTGAGCATCCGCTGTGGTTCTCTGTGACGTCGATCGGGGTGTTTGCGCCCCAAAGCTGAGCTCCGCGTCCATGTAAATCACCTCTGAGAAGCAACAATAAAGACCGAAAGCCTCTTTAACTTCTAGAACATGCTGTAGACAGAAGTAGACAGAAAAAAAGTTTTACCTTAATAGACTACGGCAGCCAGTATATAACGTCTTGCTACATTTATGGACAAGCTGTTGTCGCACTTAGAATGCAGCTGCGTACCTGCCATGCCCACACCATCGACATAACCAGATACAGCTGGGACCCGGCGGGATATAAGGCAGAAGCGAACGTAGAAGGACGCGGAACCTTATTCGCCAACTGCTCACTCGTCCTGAGTGAGCTTACCTGTCGCTTCTGCTCCTTGTTCCCTGCTCCTCGTCCCACCTCCCGAGTCCGTCTCCCGAAACCCCTTCCCGTTCTGTGACCTGATCGGTTTACTCGTGTTTTGATCTGTTGCCTGTGTTCACCGACCACGATTCCGGATTTCCTGTTGTACGACGTTTGCGGTCCGAAGACCCAAGCCTGTCCCTGACTACGGTTCCTGTCCGGCCCCTGAATAAATTCCAGCGCGCTCCGCAATTGAGTCCGCTTCCTCCTTCACGGACGAAACCGTGGCAGCACCGAATCCGAGTGGCGTTTAAGGCGCTTTAAAACATGATTCTGATTTTGTGTGGACTGTTTACTTGTTTGGATTGATTTGGTGGAAATCGTGATTTCAGAAACCGCGGGTAATTTGTAACAAGTAATGAGAACGTGTTCTTCAGTCCACAGGTTTATACTTGCTGTGTTCATTTTCGAAGAAGGCACTGCTACAGACGGGTGTATTACTGACAGTAAAGCAGAGCAACGGTCGACTGAGTGACAGCACTTGTGCGTATTTGTTGTGATATGGCCATTTTCGAGCTTCTCTTCCTTTCTCCCTGCACTCAAGTGATGGCCCTCAATTTTTCATTTTGTTTTTTTCCCTAAATGTGTTTTAGACTGATGGCTTCAATTAAGCTTCCCATTTTCCCCATCAGGAGGAACTTAATGCCCTCGCAGCAATAAATTGGCAGTCTCTTTCACCACGGGCTGTCAATCCGAGATAACATTTGACAATAATTCAATCATTTTTCATCTATAAATGGTGCTTTCAGCTATAAGGGAATGTGGCGTGTTGTTACGTGTCTATTGCCTTCACCCTCGTAGAGAAGTTCTGTATAACTCCGGTGCTATTTCTGATCGCTTGTGTGTGTGTGTGTGTGTGTGTGTGTGTGTGTGTGTGTGCGCTGTATGAATAGAGATATATGCCAGAAGGGTAAGTGAGAGACAGCATTGTGTATGTGTTTGAGACAAATAGTATGGTGTGAAACAAAAATAACTGTGTGTCTGAGACAAAATAATGTGTGTGTACTTGTATTTGCTTGCTTGCTTGTTTGTGTGCATGGTGAACAGCGGGAGGCACATGCCTGTGGGGTTGTTGTGAACTGCCTGTGCGAAGACAGGTCTTGGAAAGAAACGAGAGACGCAACATCATCGTTTCTCCACCTGCACTTCACTGTGCATTTAAATGACGAGCACAATTACTTTGTGCGTGTGTGTGTGTGTGTGTGTGTGTGTGTGTGTGTGACACTCCAGGTGGCAAAGCACTGGAGAAGCCCCTTCCATGTGGGAAGCAGGGAACTCCCCTACAGCTGTGATGACACCCTCTGCTCACGCTAATGAACAATGGACCATTCCTCCAAGGAGGGCATCCAGCCGCTCAGAGACTTGCCGTCTTCAATAACAACACATCTAACCAAAGATCTGAAGATCCTCCAAACCGTAGCCTTTCACTTCATTTTGACACGTGTGCCTACCATGTCTTGGAAAAATTCGAATACTGTATGTATTCCACATTTGTTTAAAATGTTCTCATTAGTGACTTGGTCGGTGTTAACCATTCGACTCTTTTCGTGGAAAGTTGGTTGTTTTCCTTTATTTCAACAGTTCCTCTATCGCCAATCCTAGAGAGTGGGGAATGGTTTACAGGGGCCTCCTGGGAATTAATTCCCGCTGCTAAACAATTAAGGAAGCAGCAAAGGCCGCCGTCATATTTAAGAAGGTACAGTCTTGTGAGCTGTATATGGAATCTAAGAGGATTAATTCAGCCTTTGTTTTTAACGGTTTCCCTGCTTTCTGTAATCTTTGGTGTGTTACAAATCAGTGAATAGCAATAAGAAAATAGTCTTGTTTTCCACATGTTTTCATTGCTTGCAGCCAAAACGTTTCAAGCATTCTTTAGGGCAAGAAATTAAATCACGTACCCTCATTATGTTTGGAACCATCTTGTATGCAGCATAAGCAATAAAGTGGACAGAGTGTGTGAAAAATAGACTTGGGCTGCATTCTAACTATAAGCAGGAGAAATAATTGAGCCTCATTAAATTTAAACATCACATCACACCCAATTACAGAAAATGAGGAGCTGCAGGGCCGTTAGCCCAAAGCTCCGGGCGATACCTTAACCTTCCCTCATTAAACCGGCTGCATTCATCGTTCTCATCTTATGAATGCTTGAAAAGGGGCTTTTCCCTCCCTTTTTATGTGAAAGAGTTTGCCTACATTTGCAAGTCTTCTCAGTGCTCAGTGACAGCGCTTAACAGCAAGCAGTTCAGTGAAGCATGTTCTTTTCCTCTCTCTTTCTTCCTACCTTTCTCTCACTTAGGACAAAAAGCTGTAGACCATGGGGGGGATGTTTTCTAGGGAGAACATGATGGATGTTGCTGTTTCCAGAGTTGTCTGTGCTCAAGTTGCATGTGTCTCCAAATCTAACTGCTCTACCCTGTGATATTCAGACACAGCGAGGAGCTACAGTCATCGTACAGTTGCTCTGAAGTCGCTCTGCAGTCACTCCAATCCATGAGCACTTCCAGAGCAGTTTCTACTGACATTCAAGTGAAAACGACTGAGAGTCCACAGTAGGAAATGTGCACTTTCATCAAAACAATACATGTGTTGAGAGCTTTTAAAGAAGTGTCTACTTTTGTTTTGAGCTTTCCTCTGGAGTTTTTTTTTTTTTTTGTCTTGCTGCATATTAACGCAAGTGTTGCTGCGAATTGAATTTTAAGGCATGCCAAGTTTTGCCGTAATTTCCCATTCTTTTTAAATGCCCTATGCTTTATCCTGGATCTTTATGGTGATTTTAGCATCCAGTTGACTTTTTTTAATGAAACAAGTTGCCTGGGAATGTGGTCGTTTGGAGTAGGAGGGTTGCAATGGAGCTGTGTCCTTTCAGAGTTTCCAGGGGTGGGGGCTTGTCCTACACCAGGTTCAGGATTTTGAGATTTTCCAGCCTTTCTGTGCAGAAATGGGACCCCTTTTTCATGAGAGCATCTGGAAAAGATGATGTTTTATGGTCAGTTCTGGGGGATCTCTGTCTGAAAGCCACCAGTTGGTGGAAGAAGAGGAGGAAGTATTTTTTTTCTGCAAAAACCTATATTAAGAACTTTGTATATGTAATGACTTATCTTGACACCATTCAAACTTAACTGCTTCTGACCTTCTGCAGAAATTCAACTTGCTGACCCCTGCACCCTGTATTATTTTATCTGAAGACTTATCTGTTGGTTTTCATTCTGAATTAAGAGGTGATAAATGATGCCATGTGTGGATCTCTTTGTAACTCTTTTCTACGGGCTATAAGTTGCCCCATGTCATGTACCTGAAAGTAGTAGCACCTTGTTCTTTACACTGCATTTTCTAGTGAGCTCACCCCATGTGGACTGCGTGAGGGATGTACAACATGGGATTTTGGGCATCTTCAAAAGGCTGTATCTTTACCCGAACTCACCCTCCTGACTGCAAAATCTCAACGGTCTGTTGTTTTCTGGATATTTCTCACATTTTTTCAGAGATCAGAATAATCTAGTTTTTCCCTTTACCCAACAGAATGCACACCTTATTTGAATGCAACTTCTAGAAAAGGAGAGAGGTGATGTGAAAGGACAGCTGAGAGGAGGAACCAGACCTTTAACTCCTTTAACTAAAGTAACAATGGTTTGAGGAGCATCTGAATGATATCATCTTAGTGATCCAAGTGCTTCCATAGTTTGTTGTAATGCGACCCTGCTGAGAAATGTTCTCACCAGGTCAATATTTTGCAAACTTTCCCAGAGTCTCACGGGACCTTGAGGGTGCAGATCGTCTGGGAACATTTTTACGTCGTCAGTATTTCTGCGCTTAAATTCACACTGTGGCACAATACTGTCTCCCACGAAATATTAACCAAGAAATGGCTACAGCAATGACTCACAGTGGGTCTCGCAAAAAGCCAAGTGTGAACTGTTTTTCATTACAACAGTGCAATTTCATATGAATATTTAAAGACACACTGCCTTATGTACTGCAACAGCTAGAGCTACATTTGTTTTTAATGTCACTGCTATTCACCGAAACTGCAACATTTGGACACAAATATGCTTTTCGGGAACAGAAATGAGTATGATAATGAGTGGGAACTACTTTATCACTCATGCTGTATGGAAACTAAAACAAGACAGGCGTATTTTTCAAATCGTACTGAATGTTAACCCTTCGTTGGGTCTCCCACAAAGGGAGGGGATGACTACAGATGTCCATTACAGACACACACAAGCCCTCTCAACTATTACCCCAGTTATTCCCTACGAAGGCGACCCTTGGAGAGACAAACTGCAAATGCACGTTTCAGCAAACTTAAGAATTACCTTCAGGTCACCAAGCAAAGACAACTGTTCCCCATGTCGTGCAAAGTGCGGTACTGAACAGATACGCTGCCAGCAGAACCAATGAAGAATGGAGAATGATTTTTTCCGGTACATTTAGCCAGTGTCCGAAACAGACCCTAGCAAGGGATAATTTCGATGGCACTTATCATTAGAATCCCAGGAGCATAGAATTCAGAAATGAAGGTCTTAACTCATAGAATTAAGAAATTAATCAATCTTTTCCTGTCTTTAAATGGATCTTTCTGAATATCCCAGACATACCTTCACCACTTTCCTACTTACATCTCTACTGTTTACTTGTATAGTACATTAAAATAGTGTGATAGCATGAATAAAGATGGCTCTTGCTACAAGCACATGTGACACCGCTGTGCTGCTGTTCCTGTCACTACACTCTTACACATTTGCAGCCCTTTCACCAGGACAGTACTAACAGTGTGGAACTCGCGGAGGTGCTTTAATCCGTAACCTGTTCAAATGTGGTTCTGGCTCATTTTTTTTAATCAGCCAAGCAGATCTAAGCAGCATCTTTCTCCTTTATGTGGCTCTCCTGCAAGTCTGGGACCCGTAGGGTTAAAGTGAACAGTAGAATGTCCTGGGAATGCCGGCGCTGGAACACCAGCCTTCTGAAAATGCGTCTGGATGAAATCCCAGAGGCCTGAGGACCCTGGGAAACCCTCCCTAGATGCTAGTTTTGATCCCCTGCCTCACTCTGGGAAGCCGAGAGAGACGGCGGGGTGTGATGCGGTGGAGCTTTAACGCTCCTCATTATTATGAAACGAGTGAAGAGACCATGGCTGTGCCGCATGTGCCTAGAGTAACCCGCCAAGGCTTGGGACAACAGACCAAGAGAAAGCCAGTTGCTGCCCTGTGCTCTTGCTCTTACTGACAATGTTTGTTTTGGTCACTTGTGGTGGACTGCGCACGGTGTGCGTTCCTCTCGTTTGAGCAGGACAGGTGAAGAGCCACAAGGCACTTTCCCGCATTGCATGGGAGAAGGTGAGAGGCGACACAAGACAGCTGTCACTTCCCTGCAGAACCTCTCCGTGGGCATAAAAAAATCAGGTTGAGCAGGAGGTACGGTGGCCCAGGTGGGGAAGTTCAACCCTGTGGCAGAACAGCAGTGATGACAGCTGTGTTCTTCAGCCTCGAGGATATTCTTTTCACTAGACAAGGCCTGCTGTGGAACCTGGCCTCAACCGCTCTGAGACGATGGCAGGTCATGAACCTGAGGGCTCTGAATCTCATTTTCACTCCCGGATGTGTGCAGCGAGCCTTGTACCAGGTAGGTGAAGGAGGGAAACGGCTCGTATTGCTGGTTCACATTTGCTTTGGTTCTGGGCCATGAACAGCACGGAAGGCGAAGCGACAAGGTGGACGTTAATTTGCTTTGAAAAGCAAGGCATTGTGCGGCAAGTATCATTTAATTTGCTTTAACTTTTTTCATTTTGTGATTCTTTGTTGGCATTTGGCCACAAACGGCTCAGAATATATATACCTGGCAAAGTCTGGATGTTTTCTCCTCTGTTAGACAAGGTGAAACTGATGCTTAGACTTTATAGGAGCTGCTGTCTGTTGTACATTGTCCAGGTGTTGATTTGGTTTGGTTCAGACATAACTTGTAATTTTAAACCTCCTTCTTCTGGCTTGAAAAAGGAACTGAAAGGCTACTTTTGCTGGTTTTTTTTCCAATCTTTTCGTGCCGCAGATACACACTCTGTTACGTGATTCTTTCCCAGTTTTTGTGTCGCTGCCACATACAGTAACCCTTTTGGTTGTAGTTATGTGAGTGGCTATAAGAAGTTCTTCTTGAAGGACTTTCACTAAGCAGCCGTGATGAAATATTATCATACTTCCTCTCGGTTACAATTATAGGTCATCAATTTTTAATGTCTTTCATTAAGACGATGTTCCATGACCATTATTTTAACCATGAGCCACTTTTTATTTCCAAACCCAGAGCAGAAGCTACTGTGGTAGTACGTTAGGTAGCAGCCCATGCACTCATTAAACACATAGATTAGCTAGAAGGGTGTTGAATTTTGGCAAATTGTAACAGTTGTGACTTTGAGCAAAAGCACTTAATCTAAATTCTGTCTGTAAAATAAAGAGCTCTATGTAAAGACAAAGTGATTTATAACTAAGACAACAGATATGAAATTAACTAGAAAGAATATCTTTGTGTAGGGCTTTGATTGACAAAAGGATTTCAGGTGTACACATAAATGAAACATGGAGTTAAAAAAAAAAAAAAATCCTAAATTCCTTGATTGATGCTATAAATGACCCAAAGTTGTTTAACGAATTTTATTATTTAGATATGAAGAAAAGATTTTCTGTTATTCAAAAATGCAGTGTGAAACTTGGCATTGTTTCTATCTGACCAGTAGATAACATTTGGCAAAATATTTGATATTCAGCCAACTTCTCAGCTCTGTTTCAGAAGTTCATGTCCATAATTGGAGATCTGACTTGTTGGATGTTTATAAAATGTCAGCTGGTAGCAGAGTGGTTAGAGCTGCTACTTTTGGACCCAGAGATCACAGGTTTGAATCCCCCCTCCAGCTGTAGTACCCTTGAGTGAGGTTGTTGTTGTTGTTGTTAGGTGCCGTCCAGTCAATGGCTACTCTATGGATTGTTGTCCTGAAAAGCATCCGGTCATCCGCCAACCAGCTAAGACTTGAAAGTGGAGCATTCATGGCTGTGGTGATTGTGTCGATCCCCAGCATAGTTGACCTTCCACTTTGCCCAACATGATGTCCTTTTCCATTGTCTGTTTTCTCCGCATGATGGAAGTAAGAGAGTTGAAGCCATGTCGTCTGAGCTTCCAATTACATCTTCGGTTTGACCTGCTGTAATACCCACGCATTTGTTTTCCGGGCCAACCAGGATTCTTTGCCGGCACCATAATTCAAAGGCGTAAATTTTTTTTTCTGTCCATCTTCTTCACTGTCCAATTCGCGCGTCCATGTGATGTGACTGAGCGAGGTATTTCCCCTAAATTGTTCCAGTAAAATTAACCAGCTGTAAAAATGGGTCAATAATTGTAAGCTTGTAATAATTGTGACCTTAACATCATAAGTTGCTTTGGAGAAAGCATCAGCTAAACGAATACATGTAAATTAACACTTTCCTGGCTGTTACCTTTAACGGTGGACCGCTATGTCACTTGGCTCCTATTCCTCCACTGAATATGTATGTGATGTGGATATCAAATGTTTTGAAGAAAACACGGAATAGTAGTACAATTTTTCCCATGAAATAAGCAAAGCACCAAGCTTTCCAAACAGATGTGTGGCTGTAGCAACTACTGTATCGAACTAACATTCACTGCACAGGGTCATCCCAGTTGAGCTGTTGCAGTTCTTGTTTGCTGGCTGCATTTTTTAGCACTTTCCTACACTAATGGAAAGGAACTGCGGTGGTGATACTGAGTGGTGAGCAATGACAGAACTGGAGGTGAAGGGGCCCCAGACAGGAGCAGCCTGCATATCTGTGGACACTGGGTCATGACTGTGAAAGAGGACTGGTATTTCTCTGGCGTGTGTGTATGTGTGTGTGTGTGTGTGCGTGTGTGCTGTGTGTATACACTTCTAGTGTTGGAAAGCTCTTTAAGAAGATCTCACCAAGAACAGGATCATAGAAGTGACCCGGAGTGCTTATTCAGGCCAGTAGTGGGTAGTAGTGTCTGTCCACCTTTCCGGTACATTCTGAGGGATTCTGCTGACATGAAGCATACACTTCAGGCTCACTCTGTGTAGCCTTTAAACACCTGTGTGCTGCAGGTCTGCAGAGATCTTCTCTCTCTCTTTAGCCCTTTCTCTTTGCCCTCATCCCAACAGACCTCTTTTGTGACTTCTTTTTGCCTTTTTTAAAGCAGTATTTATTTACTGCAGCTGGAATTTCCTGTTAGGAACACTGCATGTCCTTTGCTTTGTGTCGCACGTACACAGCTCTGGCGCTTACCTGCTGTGTTGCTAAAAGCACTGCAAACACTCGACATCTTTCATATTCTTATGCCCCATGGATTAAAGAAGCAGAACATCAAGGTGGCTCCCGTCTCTTCTTCCCCTCTCCTCAAGGCAGGATATCCTGAGAAGGGTGGGGAAAAACATGGAGTTTTTTCATGTGGTGAAGCCAATGCCTCCACCCCCCCATCCCAGCCCACGAAACCTCCAGAAATAAATTAAAAAATCTGAATTCCTGCCATAGCTCTAAATCACTGTAGATTGAATAGAACCTGTAATGAGAGGATATGTTTACAGTGTGAGATCCTGGATAATCCACAGTAATCTGGGTGAAAATCCTGTCCATCCCTTTATGATTTTCTGAGCAGTGCACATTTCCCTTAATCCCACACTGTAAATTATTCAATCCGTCTGGATTTTCATGAGCTTCTTCTCCAGTTCCTCAAAATAGTTCATTTAATTAAATATATCTGACCACATTACACTGATGTATTTAGTGGTTTTGTCTAGTTACTATGGGGGGGCGCAGTGGCGCAGCAGGCTTGGCTTGGTCTTGCTGTGTAGCGGGTCTGGGATTTGAGTCCTGCTTGGGGTACCTTGCGGCAGACTGGTGTCCCATCCAGGGTGTATCCTCTCCCTCTCCAGCATCACGTCCTGTGTTGCCAGGTTAGGCTTTGGTTTGCCGTGACCCCCACTTGGGACAAGTGGTTCCGGACACTGCATGTGCGTGCCTGCATTTGCTTTTCAGTTGTTCAGACATGAACACAATGAAGGCAAAAAGAGATGCGTACATAGATCCCAGTGTTGTCAAACTATGCTTCTGCCTCTGGACCACCTTTGTTTTCGTTTCAGTAACTCCAATTGGTCACTTTTATATTATACCCGTTAAGGGAGGAAGCCAAAGCTACACTGTACATGTGGCTTTCACAGTAAGGGGGGCTATAGAAGTGGTTCATTGTTGGCACCTTCCACACATGTTTTTGTTGAAAGTCCAAGCATGTGTTGGTGATGGATGGATGCATGCAAACACAAGGAGAACATACAAACTCCGCACAGGCTGAGCTGCATTTGAATCTTTGTCCAAACACACACATCACTGTCTGCTTCGCCATCTTTTCCAACTGAAGATTTTGTTCTATTTCACCAAATTTTAACAACCATTGATAAAGAACAACAATTCTGGGTGTGTTTTCTGTAGTACTTTTTTAAAAAAAAAAAAACCTAAATAAAAAGCCAAGCATGTAATAAATGAGCAGCTTATGAAAAGATATTTAATTTAAATTTTGCAGTGAGAAAATGTAGTTGCATTATTGACATATGAGAAGACTATAAAGCAATAAATACTGTAGATTTGTGCACCATCGGTAGGTGTCAGTTGTCGTTTGCTCCAGAGTTGCAGTGAGACCCAGGCAGAGACTGAAGTCGACCTTCTTGGACAGCCTGTGTTTTAGAATTTTGAATAAAATGCGGTGACTGTGGCTGTGCTGCGGTCATCCTGGTTATGGTTACATGTAAGATCCTGCATGTAGCAGCTGCAGCTAGTTGGGTGGAGATCCTCTTCGAGAGCAAACGGAGTCTTGCTAGGTCTCTTGTCCTACACATCACATGTTCCTGCCCTCTTCCCTGTCTCTCATCAACAAAGAGGGGACTGGGCCTCTTTTAACCTCATTTCCTTCTTTGCAATGGGCCGAAGGTGTGTGTGTGTGTGTGTGTGTGTGTGTGTTGACCTCCTAACCATCTCTACCTTCATTACCTCTAGAGCCCTTTTCCCTGCTCCAGTTGCTCAAACAGAGCAGATGTGACACATCCACCAGCAACTTAAATCTTTTTTGTGTGTGGTTTTTTTTTTATGAAAACAATTGTGAAAACGGTTTCATGAAAGTTTGATTTTTAGAAATAATAAATACCATAAATAATTTAGAACAGACAAAATAAATATGTAGTGTAATGTCTAATGTCAGGGAAGAGTGAGTGCTGGGATTTATTGTCTCATGCTATTTTGTTTTAGGGATGAAATGTTTTGCCCCCAAGCAATTGACATATATGTGAAATGTAAGATTGTATGTGCAAATTCATGTTTAAACATGCTGCCTCTGAGGAGAAACTTATTACAGTGCAACTATGAGTATTTATTTCTTTTTGTTCATAATACGCTGTAGGCGCACGAGTCTTTATATGACTATGAGTGACTGTAAGAAGAAAAACATTTCTTGTGCAGTTATTGGAACAGGTCTCTTGCATGTGTGTCAGGTGGATGAAATGGTGGTGTGAGGGCATTCAGCGATTGAACCCCCCAGGGTGTGCACGACCAAATGAATGCTTGCGTGGGCTGCCAGTGGTGCTCATGCTGGTTGACTGAGAAGAGCTCAATGAGCCTTTTCGCCGCTCCTGCATCCTCGATCTGACAGCTTTATTGAAACTCTTTGTTTCATGGGATAAAATTTTTGTTCAGGAAATCCCCAAGTTCTCTTCCCTTGAGTGTTTTTCATGGTTTTCTGAACAAAAACACAGTTGCACTTGTAAAGCATCATTTCAGTCTGACATCCTTCATTTATTTGTGCTGAACTATACATTATTATACAAGTTATTGTCTTTCATTAGTTATGATGAAAGTGCTTTTGTAAAGTGCTTTTTTGCTGTTGTCATTTATTACCTGCCAAGGTAATCACGTCATTTCTGTAATAGCGCATATCTGCACAGCTATTTGAGATAGAAGGACAGTGTATCAAATCACACAGATGTTCATAATGACATTGCCGTTCAATCGAATTTGGTGTGTTCCCTTTACCTTTTCAACTTTCCTCAAAACTGTTTTGCTTTTAGGGCTCACTTTTATTATACATGATAAGGAGTCGCGAGACTTCTGAGTATGAGCACGAGCACATGCTGATGACACAACCTGAGACCTGTCAGACAAGCCGTGGCCCATGTGGAGAGAGGCTGCTGGACTTGTATGCGACACTTGACATTGTTGGCTATGGTCTCCTAAGGCGTCCTTTGCAAGCTGATTGCTCACTATGCAAATGTTACAGTACAAACTACATTTGCTTGTGAGCCTACATTCTCATAAAAGGAGTCTTCATTCCATCAGGGTATTAGAGTATTTAAATACTGTAAAAATATATATATATATATATATACTGTGCGTTTCTTTAATCCCTCATGATGCCTCGGGATTCTGAATATTTTACCTTGGTCACTGAAGTGTTGCGGTGAGCATTGAGACAGGTCTTTCCAAAGTGTGAAC
Organism: Scleropages formosus; assembly: GCF_900964775.1. Taxonomy (NCBI): domain Eukaryota; kingdom Metazoa; phylum Chordata; class Actinopteri; order Osteoglossiformes; family Osteoglossidae; genus Scleropages; species Scleropages formosus. The sequence continues at coordinate 21,204,489 of NC_041810.1, forward strand.
GAATTTGAAAGCAAGGCCAGCAAGTTTTGTGCCTCTCGTAGTGTACAGCCACTGCAATGCGTGCGTTGTTTAGCCACTGGGCACTAATTCACACTTACTGACAATGAAATCATACTCTCAGAGCTTTAAAATCTCAACAGTGTAATGCATCGGAACAAATGGCCATGGACAACATATGCCTTTTCGGGTCCACAGCAGGGGGCAAATGTATGGCCATGATGAAATATTTAATGTCTTAACACCTTCACTGTTCACTCCTCTAAAACCATACATACACCTTATGGTGTGCAAAATCTACCCAGTCTATTATAAAACACATACTGGCATTATTTTGTAAATTACTCTTCTAGAGATTAAAAGATTGCTCCACAATTTCTCTGTGGCCAATATACTATGTTGTCAGAATTTGAGAATTTAAGGATGTAACAGAACGGGTCACTGTCAGCTTCTCTACCTGATGTCTGGTTTATTGGTTTTTCTAATACATGCGTTATGAAGGGGGGCGCGTGGTGGCACGGCGGGTTCAGCCAGTGTCTGCTGTGTGGTGGGTCTGGGTTTCGAGCCCTGCTTGGGGTGCCTTGCGATGGACTGACGTCCCGTCCTGGGTGGGTGTGGGTCCCCTCCCTCGTCGGCCTCGCGCCCTGTGTTGCTGGGTCTAGCTCCGGCTTGCTGCGACCCCCAGCTCGAGACAAATGACTGTTGATGATAGATGTGTCATGAAGCACTGTGGCCTAGCTGTCAAACACACTACTCCATTATGCCACATGCGTACATGTCTCATTTATAATTGCACACTGACATGGCTTGGTGAGCTTACATTGCTCAGAAAGTGTCCTGTAATTGCACTACAGCGGTCCCATTCATTTCCCGAGGTCATATGTTTGGTGCATGATTCAGTCCCCAAATGCGAAGTGCTTGCTGCACCACTTGCATTCTGGGCTCACTGGCAAACCGTAGCCATGGGTAGCAAAACACAACTGTAACTGGATTAAATACATTTTTGCATTTCACTTGTACCTGTCCTATTATAGGGCAGAACAGCACAACTTCAGATACTATGATATACAGTATGTAATGAGTTTTAATGGTCAGACTGTTTTGAAATGTTTGGACTAGCAGCTCTAGTCTGCATTCATAATTTGCTGTGTCCAGCATTATGTACCTAATGGTACATCATGACATTGTCTCCATATCTGACAGTCTGATGCACTGTGAGGTCTCTTCTTTTTTCACCATGTGCTATTATGCTGACATCTTGGCAATTCACCTTTTTATAGACTGTCATCAGCTAAGAAGGGAGACCCTATAAGAATGATAATGGCATGATAATGACAGCAATGTGTGCTCCTTGTAATGAGCAATAACGTTTTCCGATGGGACTTGTGTGGCTCACCAAAAGTGCTGCAGGCTCTGCCGGTACATTTTGAAATATCCGGCTGTGCGTTTCAATCTGTGTCTAGAAAGCACATAAGAACATGCTGTGTCTATTAAAATTACATGGTTCTGGAACAAATCAAACAAGAAAAAAACAACATGGCTTTGAATAAACTTTGTTAATGTGTGTAATAATTAGTAACCCCCACCAGACTAAATGATAGTCGCATGCTTTTGAATCGTGAAAACTGAACAAGTGACAGCTGAATATGATATCTTTATGGAAATAGATATTCGTGATCCAAACTCCTCTTCCCCAGCCTGATTCTTTTCGTAGTTTTTATTCACATTTTGACACTGATCTTGCTGTGCTACAGAGTTCAACATCTTTCTAGGCTCAGATCTAGCATCCCATATCTCCAAGTACTGTACTTCTCTATGGTGGGCTCAGTAAATCTGGCCTTAAAAGGTTTCACCTGAATACATTACAGAGCTCAGCAACCGAAGTAATGGACTGGACAAGATGCTGAAGTAAGCCTGAGGTATTAAAACCCGTGTAGGTGCACACACGGTACGTACTGGGGATATACTGTGTAGTTCAGTTGCATCACGGGATACGGCACCTATTGTGAGGTTACTAGAGCTGCATGTATCACAGCCTACGAAAACGTGTCCTGCAAAGCAAGTACAGTAACTATACAATAACGATTAACTCTGGGAGATCCTGGGAGAAGGGTGCTTAGAGAAGAGGGAGTGATCTCTTTGCTCCTGTTCACCTCACACCAGTTTCCCAGGTGCTGTTCAGCCAGCCGCACTTTGGCTATATTCTCAGCCTCTGTGAGGGTAAAGCTTAATCACTGCTCTCCTTTCTGCTGCTCCTGACTCAGCTGTGTTTGGGACAGGCAGGGATGCTATGTCAAGTGTGCCACCATCTTTCTGTGTGTGTGTGTGTGTGTGTGTGTGTGTGTGTGTGTGTGTGTGTGTGTGAGCGAAACCTGGTCGAGTTTGCCAGTGAAATGGATATGTTGATGGCCTTTGCTGCCCACAGTTTACATGCTCCACAACGTGAATGCAAAGCAGTGCGACCAGGGCGCTGCGCTCATTTGGACAGGCTGCTGGCGCCTGCGTCAGTCTTTCGGTCTCCTACCCATCCTTGTCCTGTCGCACTGTCAACACACGTTTTCTGCTTAGGGTCACCTAGCGTCCTGGAAGATGTACTGAGGACGTGTCTGAAATGTGTGACTCAATGGCAGAAGGTGATGGAGTGAGACCTATTGTATTTATGGAGTCCGAAAATGAAACTTGATTCGGACCCAGCGTGGGCCAAAACCACACAGCCACATCGGACTCACTGTATTAGTAGGAAGACAGAGGGAAGACAAGATACAGGAAGGAAGATTGTACTCTTGTGAAGGTCTCTTGCAACACCCTTTCCCTGGGCTGAAGTTTCCACTGAAATTCAAGTTCAAGTTTAGTTTATTGTCATAGGTACAAGTACCACGTACAAGTATCATGAAATTCTTCCTGAATGCTTCTCCACAGATTATGGACAAAGACAGAGACAATAGAAATACTGCACAAACAAAACAATGACAATGACAATGAGTAGTGCAACAGCAATTTCCACCTATATGATGACCTCCTCTTCCTAGGTCCTGTACCTGCAGAAAGAGTTGTGGTTCGCCAAGCCGATGAGGCTGCTCTTTCCAAAATGCCGCCCCGTTATTTTCATTCCTAAAACCCCTCCATAGAGGCACACTGCTGCTCTTTTTAAACGTTGGTGAAGAGTCACTAAGGAAAGTTCTGTTAAATCCCAGTAATGGACAGGTGGAAACATGCTCTTTGCATTGCGCACTGCTTCACTTACTAGATGTTTCAGGATCCTTCTCCTTAATACAAGTCTTTGTGTTTTGCGAGTGGGATCGTTCATAAAGAGGGGTGCCGGAAAGCCAGTCGGACATGTGTTTCTCTCGCCGGGTTTGCTCTAGAGAGCACCGTTGACGGCACCTGCAGAATACAGTCATCACAGTAACCCTTCCAGTGTGGGAGTATTAATAGGGTGTTACGGCAAGGTTACAAAAAGCAGTCTTTCTTGGAAGTTCACGGTTTTCATCTGCAGGGCACCTTAATCTTTCTGAACCCCACTGCTTTGCTGAGACTTGGCCGTGCGAACCAGGGAGGGATTTTGGTCAGTCATAGATGAGGAAGAGAATTGTTACTTGGAATAGTTTCGTTCCGTGTGCTGGTGTCAGTGCGCCGTCACTAGGTTTGGTCTCAGGGATCCATGTTGGCACATGTGTAAAAGATTTCTAGCAACTCTGCTAAAGGTTTACTCTTTTCAGCTATAAGGTGTTGTAACGACCCACGTTACTGGTTTTGTGTAAATAGTTGCATTATGGGAAAATTGTAAATAACATGTGTAACCACTGGGGGCACTTAGGGGGAAAATGATGGGGTGACTGTGTTTCCTCAGTGTGTTGAGGAAGAGCCTTAGGGTACTAAGTAGGTTGGAAAGGCTGGCTGCAAGTGCAGATCCTAAAGAAAATAGGGTCCTTAAACCAGGAGCATCATTTCTCTGGTGCTGTTGTTCCAATAAATCATTTGTCATAAACACTGTCTCTGTGTCCTTCTTTGCCCCCTCCAAACCCATGGTGCTGTGTGCCACAGTGCACACATGTACGGTGTAAATGTTCTTGCACCATAACTATATGATCATATTTGGAAAAGCCTTTACACAGATGCTTCTCCTGCATTGTATGTAAATGTTTGTGTATCTCAAAAAAAAAAAAATGGGAAGGTGATCAGGAATCGTCTATCCTGAGTTTTGTGCAGCTATTCGTGCGATGAACACCGGTGCGTAAAGCGGAAAGAAACAAACTTAAGAATCACATCTGCAACTATGTCTCTCTTTCTCCTAATGTAATGCACAAACTATTTTCTCCGAGATGTACGTCGCTTTGGAGAAAAGGGTCTGCTAAATGAATAAATATAATTATAAATACACAGCTGAATATACGTATCTCGCCATCAGTGCTGTCTGGGGAAACTGACGTCTCCAAGTGGTGCTCCGACAACTGGGTTCTTACAATAGAACGTGCGACACTTGCACTTTTTGTGGGTTCGCTCTCTCCTCAGAAGCACGTGGGAGGATTCCATTGAAAGATCCATTTCAATAAATGCAGAACAGATGGGCTATGTGAGGTGTGTTTCCTTACATCGGGGGACTTTCTGGCTTTGTCCACAACCTACATGCTCAGATTCCACCCTGCAGTCTCACGAAGTTCCACGAAACCAGCAGCCCTGCACCGCTGCTGCTCATTTTCCATTTTAAGAATTTATACACAAATATGACACGCCCAGTTTTTATGGAGGCCGAAAAGAAGCCGGACATGAAAATGTATCCTAGAATCTGACCTACATAAAAATGACAAACTATGTCCGTGTTTGAGGTTTGATTTTAATGAATAATAAAAACGTACGAGTTCGGAAGGGTTAAGGTGCACGAGAAGACCGAAAGGCCGGACTCTGCGTTGGTCACGGCGGGTTTTCTTCGGTGACGGCTCTGCAATCCCTGGCAGGGCTGTCCCAGCGTGGGACGTGTCTTTGTGCACCGTGCCCTGCTTCACTGACTCACATTTGTAACCTACAATATGCAGCTGTGTGGCCTACATAGGGCGGCTGGCTAAAAATAGACCAAATGAGTAAGTACAGAATAAATTCATAAATACATCAAAGTATGGATTTAACAGTAATACCACTGCCTGTCCAAAAAAAAAAAAAAGATATCAAATCAATCAAAGGTTTATTAGTCAAATAATGCACAACAATACAGCGTACAGCAGTGGTGGCTGGTAATGAAATATCTTTTTCCACAAGCTTGGAAAAAATATTATGCAGATATTAGATATTATGCATTCAGTCTGAGGTCAGATAAGATTGCTTGCTTAAGGAAGAGAGAATGTTGTTGCTGTTTTTGCTGTTACTGCTGCTACACATACAGCCTGATGGAAAAATAACGAGTTAGACATTTTATTTGCCTCGCTTTAAACAGGGCGAGGGGTGGGGTGGTGCGGCGGGTTTGGCCGGGTCCTGCTCTCGGGTGGGTCTGGGGTTCGAGTCCTGCTTGGGGTGCCTTGCAATGGACTGGCGTCCTGTCCAGGGTGTCCCCTCCCTCCCCAGTTTTGCGCCCTGTGTTGCCGGTTTTGGCTCCGGTTCGCCGCAACCCCGCTTGGGACAAGTGATTTCGGATGGTGTGTGTTTTAAACAGGAGCATGTAGTGTGTGGTGTGCAGGTAATTATGGCAACATGTGCCTTTAGTTATATACAAAAAAATGTGGCGATATTTGTACTGTTGTTGTGTAACGTGTGTTGTGTCATTCAACTTGACCTGAATAAACTGAAATATTTTTCACTTTGGGGCACGGTGGTGCAGCGGGTTGGCCAGGGGGCTGTGCCGTGGTGGGTCTGGGGTTCGAGTCCTGCTTGGGGTACCTTGTGGTGGACTGGCGTCCCATCCTGGGTGCATCCCCTCCCCCTTTGGCCCTGCATCCTGTGTTGTTGGGTTGGGCTCTGTGACCCTACTTGGGACAAGTGGTTTCAGACTGTGTGTGTGTGTGTGTGTGTGTGTGTATTTCTCACTTTAGCAGAACAGCTAATATTCCTGAACCACAAAGGCTAAAGAACCCGTTTGTGGGAAAGTGTGTGCTTGTCGGCTGTGGGACATCACAATCCTAGTCCCTGCGCCGTCTCTCTTCCCCTCGTGTTGTGATCCCTCGCCTCTTCTGTTAGTCAAAGAGGTGGACAAAACTGTGCGCAACAATGAGCCAAAATAACAAATAATTACAGTAATAGTCTGAAGCAGATCGTAGTTACCCTGTTTTAATGAGGCATTCCAGAAACTTGTCCTAACTAGTACCAGCAAAAGATGTGCATCTAAAGCATGTGATGTAATTTAATTTTGGAGAAAGCGCTGGTGGACGACCGGAACGAGACAATCGAGTTATGTGCCGAGATGAGGCACGCAAGTATTTGAGGAGCGGACCTTGGATCTCAAACGCTCAGCCTTTCTAAAATGGCACAAATGGAAACAGACTTGGCCACACACATAAAATGTCCAAAACCGAGTGTGTGTTTCGTAGTGTTACAGCGGCCCTTTTTTAATAGGAATAGTTAATACGGAGAAATACATTGAGATGGAATAGTTTGAAAAAAGATTAACGCTGTGTCTTCCACTTCGTTCTCCCATAAGTGAGACGTACCGTGTTTTGGAGAAGTGTCTGCTACGCGAGCAAATGTAAATACGGATGAAGTGAGGGGTCGCTTTCCATATGCCGGATTGGGTGAAATCACAAAATATTTCCAGTGCAGGAACATAAGTTCAATAAACAGCGCAAATAAAAGAAAAATGAGGGCCTGTCATAAAGTTACTTTTACGCTGTTCAAATTAGTGGTTCACAGCAACAATTACTGTACATTACAGCAACGATCAGGATCAATGCTACAAGTGTCAGTTATAGTAGAGTGTATAACTTGCCGCATTAACCAAAAATAGGTTTGAAAGGGGGACCGTCTTCTGTACCGGTTCTCACACTGCTGTGTTACTACTGTATTTCGGCACCGCGGTAATGCACGGAGCGTCCAGTCGGAGGAGAAAGGGAACGGGAAGGCGGGGAAACGGTGGACATGGCCGATGGGACGTAATAGAGGCGTCAAAGAGAGATGGTTTTGGACAGCGGGAGGTTCAGGTGCTGGAGCCGCATGGCTGGTCACATGCAAAACAGAGACCATTCTCACAGCTCTTCAGCCTCTGTGTTCTCGCGTTGCTCTGCCGTCACAACGTGACCCAACTTCACAACTTGTCCGATGACCAACAAAGCGGTTGGTCATCATGAACCGGAGAACTTGGCGCTCCAGCTTCTTTCACATACGTATATTCCTCCGTAGCGCCTGCTGGAATGTTCATTATTGACCACCAGGGTGTGGGGGTCAGAGGTTGAGGCCTCACCAGCTTGTATCAATTACACCCTCAGCGGTGTTTATTCTGTCGTCTTCTAGTGTGGATTACCTTCGCCGCTCTGCGACTTCCCCAGGGGAACCCGTTGAGCCCAGACACCCCCGGCCTCCAGTCACCAGAGAAACGGCGAAACCCAAGCTTAGAGCAGAACTTCCCAAAGGGGGAACCACTTCTGCTTTGAAGCAACACACGTTAACGTAGGATTGTCAATGTGTCCTTAGTTCCAAGAACTCAATCTCTTAAATTAGAGTACCTTAAAATCTCCTCTTCTCAGCTTATTATATGGCTGATGTTTCTCGAGCCTTTTCCTCAAAGCTGTGTTGAAATTACTTTCAGGAGCTGAATGGCATTTTTTTTTTTTTGCAGAGCCCTTTCATGTTTATTTTAGGACCGTCCCACGGCCCCAGCGGAATCGTGTGAATCTGGACATTCCCATCCGTTCCGGCCGCGGCCCCGGTGCACGCCGGGTTTCCTCAGTTCAAACGTTCAGCCTCCCATCCCGCTTGCGCTCCTGGCCGAACAACGAGGCTCTTGTGACAGCAGCCCAGGGAGCCGCGAGCGAAAGGGGAAAAGCGCTGCACTTAAACACACACATCATATGGACATGTTTAACTTGGGCGGCGGAAGTTTGGCTCAACGGTGTATAAATGATAGCAGATGAAGCTCCGCAGGTCTGTTCTCGGAGACGCGTAATTCTCTGGAGGGGCTCGCTTTCGTGTAGGACACGTCTGCCGCTTATTTTACTTCGTGTTATTCTGTCCGAAGGCAGGACGCTTGGCCGTAGGCTCGCGTCGTCCGTCTTTGCTCAGCAGTCCCCGAGGTCGGGTTCGGCTCCGTTCCTTCGGCCTGCGAAAACATGCCGCCGAGCGAATTTCGTATTTGGTTTCGAAAGACGGAAGCGAAGCAGAAAGAAAAGCAGCTAGAGAAGAGCACACACGTCCTCAGCACCAGCGACTACAACGTCCAGTAAGGCCTTCATTGCATTAACGTTTGGAAAGGGTGGACACATTAGCACGTGTACAATCTTTTATTACACGTAGTCACGAGAACATGGTTTATAAAATTATGGTCACTGCAAAAAGCATTGTTTTCCCAATCATATCATGTTTTGTGTGTGTGTGTGTGTGTGTGTGTGTGAGTGTGTGTGGGGGGGGATGGAAAGGCTGTGAGGAGGATCTGTCCTTGTATCCACGTGTGTGTCGGGGGCTGCCCTGTCCCCTGTCCCGCGCTCATGCTGTGGCAGCTCCTGCAGTCCACCGTGTGCGGGGTTGAGCTGCGCGTTCACATGACCCTGCGTCGGATTCCTCCCCCCGCTTCCTGCCGCGCTCCCCCATTCCCAGCGTCGTCTCGCAGCCTTCCAACACGGAAACACACACACACACACACACACACACACACACACACACAGACGGAAGAGGGAGAGAGCAGCGGACTGGGCGCATCCTACTCGCAGCCCTGGTTGCTCCCCGCTTCACCGACTCGGACTCCATCGGAAGCGGCGGGGGGCTTCGGGGGGGGGGAGACTGTCAGCGGTCGGTGTGTGTGTGTGTGTGAGAGAGAGAGAGAGTGAGTGAGGGAGAGAGAGAGTGAGAGGCGGGTGAACACTCGCTGCTGATCGCGAGTACTGCGCTGCACGCGCTCCGGGAGAGATGCCGCGCGCGGGAGCGACGTAAAAGCGACGTAGCGACGCGCCGTTTGTGCAGCCTAGGGTTTCGTGGCCTCGCGCTGCAGTGCAGGCTGCCCGAGCGGACTCGTGTCTCGCGCCCACTCCGAAGCTCTGGAGCCCGGTGTTCAGGGTGCATCTGCACGACGGACGAAAGCCCGACCCCTGAAAGGTAATTCCGCCTCGGAGTCTCAGTCTGTGCTGCTGTTTGTTATGTTCCGGAGCCCAACGCACTGAGCGGCTCCTCGAGTCGGACCACCCGTTTGCGGTAATAACAGCGCAGCGAGGCCGGAAAGGATCGTCAGTGCGTGTATCTGTGCGTCAGCCTGACGGTCAGGTGGATCTCTTGCTCCTGCGAGCTCGCGCTCAGACGCGTGCACGTTGTTCTGCGCGGTCCTCGTCACGTGCGGCGGAGCCGCGGAGTTAGTTTGGCGCGCGGAGACAAAGAGCGCGTCGGCGCCGAGGCGGTGCGTCGAACTTTCCCTCCTTAGTTATTGCTGCGCGTCACTCGGGGAAATCATGAGGAACATTAGGCTAATTAGGCTAGCTGGATACAGATACGGTGCAAGACACTCTTCTGCATCACGTGACGTGTGTGCTGTGCGCGTGTTTCTTTTTAGTAAAATCAGGCTAGAGCTCCGAGGCTCCGCTAAATGTTTTTTTTATCATGTAAAGCTAAGTCTAATAATAATGATAGACTGAAAATGGGTTTTTCTAAACCAGGCTTTGCGCGGCTCGTACTGCAACTCAACATATCATATGATATGTGATGTGCACCATACCTTTGCTACATACATCATGTTCTCACACTCATAAATTAGGATGAATATGCTTTTATTAGCTCCTGTTATCATATCAACTAAGTGTTAAAAGTGTGTTTCTCTTTGCTCTTAAATCCAGGCTTTAAATAATATTGTTCTCCTCCTAGGCTCATATTTCCTCTTATTGAACCTTTCTCTAATTTCTATATGACAGCACACATTTATACTATATTAGTAACTTGCAGTTATTTCCCAGTTTATGCAGCTGGGTAATTTTTACCGTATCCGTTCAGGGTTCTACTTTGCTCAAGCCAAGGCTGCTGCAGCTGGAGCGGGGATTCAAACCCACATCCTTCACATGCTGGGCTCTAACTGCCGTGCAACCCGCCGTGGTTTTCCCTCCAGGAAGAATTGTCCACTTAGCGGTGCCGCCCGTCCCCGCGTACAAAATTGCACACCGAAGACATGGAATTGCGAGCAGCGCAAGTGCAGCCAGGTTCCACATATTGACACGGGGGCGACGAGCTAACGCTGCCGATCTAACTCCATACTGGCGCTGTGGTGAGGAGTTAACAGTGCTGTGTTAAGCCCCGCTTTCATGAATGGGGGGGTTGTCCTGCAGCCCCCACGTACATATTGTCTGAACCGCTTGCCCCATACAGGGTCACGGGGAGCCGGAGCCTAACCCGGCAACACAGGGCATAAGGCTGGAGGGGGGGGGGGATGCACCCAGGACGGGATGCCAGTCCGTCGCAAGGCACCCCCCAGCGGGACTCGAACCCCAGACCCACCGGAGAGCAGGACCTGGGCCCACCCACTGAGCCGCCACGCCCCCTAGGCCCCATGTATTAGATCACGATTTTATACATACGTACATACAGTACACATTTTGCTCTGCACCTCGATCAGTGTGTGGCTCCTCATCCAGGCAGCCCAGTATACAGTGTGATAATATTTTATAGTAGTTCCCTCCACGACTGGATAAGTACATGCCTTAGTTACGCTGTTCTGTTGCTCAGGTTGCCAGTTATTAGAGGAGATCTGCACAGTGAAAGCCTTGCATGCAGTCATCCCCCCCGCCAGGTTACACACGAGGACGTGGGTTTTATTGAAGGTCCTCAGCCTGAGATCTCGTGTAACATTCATCTCTGTGACATTTTTTCACGTTGTGTGTGCGCGCGCCTCTGCCGCACGTGTTTCGTGCCGCATTCCGGTGTGTGAAGAATGCGTGTGGCTCAGTGGAAGTTTATGGAGTTGTCCCTTGTCCCAGATGTGAAGGAAACTTGAACAATTCAGCATTTTTGTACTTTTTTGTCTCTCTTCCTCTGGAGTTCTGCGTTCCCGACATTGGCAGTACGGTTGGGGGTTACATCAGTGTTCTTCAGTGACACTTTACTTCTCTTTGATACCTTGTTGAGGTCTGCAGAACCTCAGGCTTTGGTTCTGCTCAACTGGGCTGGATGTGATCGGCAGAAATGTGTCGCAAAATGCTAAACTTTAGTTTGGACCCAGTCACTTTACGATAGGTTGTAGTAGGGGTGGGACAAGAGGACCATCTGTGTGTCACCTTCACCTAGCGTAGCAGTTAGAGCTGCTTACTTTGGCGACAAAGGTCACAGGTTCGAATCCCACCTCCAGCTGGAGTTCCCTCGACCAAGTTAGTTGCACTGATTTGCTCCAGTAAAATTATAATTGGGTAAATAGTTGTAAGTAGAAAAACACCGCAAGTCATTTTGGAGAAAAGTGTCAGTACCTTGTGTCTAACAAAGTAGGTTGTTAGTTCTAGACATACCTCTCATCTGAGCTCCATACTGATTTAAGACTGCAGCACACTCCACGTGCATAATAAACGGGGGGTGGACCTGCCAGGTGAGCCCAAAAAAAGGAAACAAATGATGTCATGTCCATTGGGTGGGGGTCGGTTGGAGCCGAGCTTGCAATACTCAGTTTCTTACCCTCACACCCCCCAGAGTGAAATATACTTTGTACTCGTTGCTTTGTCCTCACTTAATGTCACGGTGTCGCCGTCCTGCTCCCTGGTTCCTCTTACATCTGTGAGCGTTTTCAGAGCTACGTTTGTGTTGGCCGGGCTGCTCCGTATCGTGTTTCCCCTCTTACTTTAAAAGCGCCGCTCGCCCAAAATGAATGAATCTTTTCTTTGTTGCTCACGTGCGACGTTGAACTTGCGTGTTAATTTTGAAGCTCCTCTTCCGTTTGCAAATCGCTTTGTAATAAGAAATGTAGAAAGTGGTTGGTAACCGTGATTCTTTGCATTTGTTCATTTGTCTGAACCGTACCTACAGTTACTTACCCATTTATACAGCTGGGTCATTTTACTGGAGTAATTCATGGTAAGTACCTTGCTCAAGGATACTACAGCTGGAAGTGAGATTCGAACCTGCGACCTTTAGGTCCAAAGGCAGCAGCTCTAATCGCTACAGTACCAGCTTACCCTCACTGAGAGCGCATTCGAAGCGTTACGCCGCTCTTTTACCCCTCGCGCCCGTGATGGCGTGCTTTGATGAAAGCCCAAACGCGCGTTGGCCATGTGATGTGGATTTCGGCGATGCTGTGTGTGTCTCTCTCCACAGCCCTTCACACACATTTGTCAGGAGTAGCACTTTGTGTCGGACAGAGTCTCCAGTGGTTGCTTGGCATCCCGATGATGAGTTTTCATAGTATTTCTGCATACGAGTTTGTCCACCTTCTCGATGTGTGGAAAAGACGAAACGTTCGGTGCCGCGCAGATCTCGAAACCTGCTAGCTGCTTTCATACGTTTGTTCGGCATTTACAGCCGAAATGCTGCATTTGTTTGTTTCGCACTAAATATACAGTATGTGTCCGGGGTGGGAACGGATGTTTTTTCCCAGCGGTCGCATTTACTTTTCCTGTCAGTTGATCGAGGGCTATAGTCGACCGCCCTGTTGTATAGCATAAGTTTGCGTATGCTCCTCCTCCACCGCGAGTGACACTTAGCCCCCCGGGGGTCTTCACACGGCCCCGACCCGACGCCCTCGGGAGACCCCTCCTTTGCCGACACTAACGCGCAACGGCGCCCTCTCTTCTCTTCCAGATGACCGAGGGCCGGCGATGTCAGGTACACCTCCTTGACGACAGGAAGCTAGAGCTGCTGGTGCAGGTAAGTGAGCTCAAGCCTCCCTGCTTTAAAAATGAAATGAGGGGGCTGTGCTGGGGGCGGGGGGTGAGTTGGAGACAGCGCTCCTGGACCACGTCGTCTTCCTGCTGAGCGCAGAAGGTGAGGATTTTCATTGGCGCTCAATACTGCTCGGTAGGTGCTGCGCCTGCCCTTTCCCAATCTATCTCATTGTGAAGAGGCAGCGGAGCGTACAAGTGGGCCAAATTCTGGAGCCTCCCTGCACCACTGTGCTTCTGTAGCAGCCTGTAAGGGGGGTTGGGGTTGGGGTTGGGGTTGGGGTTCCTAGTGCTCCTCTGAGAGGTGATTAACGTGGTGCAGCCTTGGGTGTGGGGGGAGGGGTTGGCTCTGGGCTAAACTGTGTTTATATCCACCTGATCCCAATTCTGCTCAAGTGCTGCCCCTCCCCCTCCCCCAGCCCAGTGTCTCTCCATCACAGCACACTTCCTGTAGGTCACGTCACCGTCTCGAAGCCCCCGACAGCCTGCCCGCCATATAAGGAAGCTCCGTCAAAATCGCTCAGCGTCTCGGTCGCGGAGAAACGCGCAGCGTGATGTACGGCGAAGCTGGAACCGGCGGCGATCTGTCCGAGTCCTCCGTTTCTCGACGGGTTTGACGAACGCTGCTCTTGACAGATTAGAGGAGTGTGAGGTGGAGCTGTGTGGGCGCCGGGCTTCCTCTCGTCATGTCGTTTTCGACACGAAGCCTGGAAGGAGTAACGTTCAGTTGTTCGTTCTTTACAAAGGCGCGTTCCTTGTTGGGAGGAAGGCCCCCCGTAACCCTTTCTCCTCTCGTACTGGTGCAATAAAGCAGAGCCTGCTCCCTCTCTTTGTTCAGCTCCCAAGAAAAGACCTCTCCAGTTTCTCTTGGTGTTTCTTGCCCAAAGGGGCTTCATTCAAAAGTCATAAAAAAAAAAAAGGCGCTTTATTTACCTTTTCTTGGTTTCTTGGACTGCAGATGGCGGTACCCACGTGAGCAGAGCCCATTTACTCTGGTGAAAAGGTTACTTTGCCACTCAAAAAACGAACTCAGTTTTGCGTTGAACATTTTATGCTCATACATGAAGTGATGAGAACCTGAGCAGCGTGGGCACCGCTTCCTAAGTGTGACTCGACGCTCTAGGGAACTTTGGAGAAGAGTGTGAGCTGAATTAAGAAGTAATAATAATTTTGGTCTTTAACGTGTCTCCCTCTCTCGTAATCGTCTCGTAGAGTTTAGCTCTTCTCTCGTTATTCTTCCTTTACGACTTAATCCCTCTTGATTTATTTCAAACCCTTTACTGTGTTTACTGTCTATTCCAGTGTTAATTAGGGCCACTGATTGTGAGGGGAGTGGGGGCGCGGTGGCACAGTGGGTTGGACCGGGTCCTGCTCTCCTGTGGGTCTGTGGTTCGAGTCCTGCTTGGGGTGCCTTGTGACGGACTGGCGTCCCGTCCTGGGTGTGTCCCCTCCCCCTCCGGCCTTGCGTCCTGTGTTGCCGGGTTAGGCTCCGGCTCCCCGCAACCTCGTGTGGGACAAGCGGTTTCAGACTGTGTGTGAGATTATGAGGGGTTCTTGGTAGGATTACAGATTTGGATAATTTTGATCATGGGTGCTTTTTGGTGTATTTCACCTTGTATTTTGCTGCTGTAAGATTAATTTGGGTAGGCAATGTATAATTTTAGCCAATTTCTGCATGTTTAGTGTCCGATCAATATGGACCAGTACTGAAAGTCACTGTGGGCAAATGTCAAGTGTATGTTAAATAGATGTAAATGTTGTATAAATCCAACAGATTACATTCATTCATTAGCAGATGTGTTTGTCCAATGTGACGTACAACTCGGAGCAAACAAAAGTCCGTTTCACAGCAGCTAATGAGCCCAGTTATTGTTATTAAGTGTTCGCATATGGAATTGGTAACACATGATGATTTGCTAGTTTATGGACCTGTTAGGATGAAAGTGGACCGAAAAGATGTGTTTCGAGATCCTTCTTAAATGCTGGAAGGGACCGAACACAATGTCCTTGATACGGCGTGCTGAGTACACTTTTCAGACTTTAATTCCTATGGTTTGTGAACAGGTGTACGGTCTTTTCAGCATTTGACGCACTGAATGTGTGCAGGTAGTTTACCTGTCGTTACGGCAACCCCCAGTAGTGCCTGCTGTGAGAAACAGGACGGCGAAACATTCTCCTCTGTGGTCTGCAGGACAGTGCGGTTGTTCACACGGCTCCAGCTCCGGAACGAAGCCTGCCGAGGTGGTAACGGTTGGGAGACGCCGTCTGCAGATGCAGCGCTTTGTCCTGGTAATGTTGTAGGTTGTTGGGTCGCTTTTTCTTTTCCTCTTCTGTTTATGCATGATATTTATAGTTACCGTGTGTTTTGCAGAGGATGCAGCCGAAACTGCTGCGATCTGATTGCGCAGAATTCTCCTTGACCTTTGATTTGTGGGGGAACCTTCAGGAGTAACAAACTAGCAAATACATGAAACTTTTAATCGGTTGTCGTAGCCATTTGTGTGTGTTATTGCGTGCGTTATTGCGTGCTGTCTGTATACACACACACACACACACATTTTCAGAACCGCTCGTCCCACATGGGGTCACGGGGAACCGGAGCCTACCCGGTAACACAGGGCGTAAGGCCAGAGAGGGAGGGGACACACCCAGGACGGGACGCCAGTCCGCCGCAAGGCACCCCAAGCGGGACTCGAACCCCAGACCCACCGGAGAGCAGGACTGTGGTCCAACCCACTGCGCCATCGCGCCCCCTTGTCTGTATACATAATTGTCAGATGTTCTTCATGTTCTCTGTTGTATTATCACCGGTCTTTTTTTCCCCCCAAAAGATCCATATTAATATAGCTACATGTGGCTTTGAAAGCTTGTCCTGTTGATCGTGCTTTAGCGCTGTAAGGCTGAGCCAGTTCTTCTTTAAAGGGCACTTTACATTTGTCTGACACTTCACTCCAAAGCAACTTACGACGTTAATCTGTTTACAATTATTGACCTATTTATGCTGGGTCATTTTTACTGGAGCCAACCTGACTCGAGGGTACTATAGCTGGAGGTGGGATTCGAAGCTGAAACATTTGGGTCCAAAGGCAGCAGATCTAAGCACCGCGCTACTAGCTGTCCACTTCAGCCTGGATGGCTGCTGTGCAGAGGAGGGAGAAGGCGAGGGGCTCCGTTTTGGTGAGAATCTCCCTTTATGCCAAATGAGTAATTTGAGCACTTCTTTGGTGCTTTCGTTGGTTTATCGCTCTTACCCGCAGTCTTTCTCCACATCAGTTGACTGTGTGACCTGCATGGTACGTGTAACCGCATGTGCTACTCCTGCTGCCCAGTACCAGTGTAATTCGGGGGGGGTCTTGTCTTCGCAGCATTCTCTGTAACGTTGATCTCGACCAGGACTATTTAATTCGTCGTCCTTGAGCAATGAGCCCAGGACATTTTTCTTACAGTTGGGCAGCTGACCCTCTGATTTAACTTATGGTCTTGATTAAAGCCACTTAACTCTGTTTCTTAGTCTTTAATGGTGTAAGAAGAGGTGGAAAAACTGCTGGACTTGGTCCTGCAGGACCATGGAGTGAATAGTCCTGATCCAGGTCATTAAGTCTAATAGATACTAAAGTGCTGAACTCATGAATGTCGAGGCAGAGAGAGTGAAGGACGCTCTTCTGGTCCCTGAAGGCTGCAGATTCACCGCCACGGGGGCAGGTCGCACCCCCCCCATCTCATCTGGTCCCTGTGGAGCTGGACGTTGTTGATGCCCTTTTTGGCTACCTGCGCAGAGAGGACATTCCTGCTTATTTCCAATAATTTGCATTTATTCATTCAGCAGATGCTTTTCTCCAAAACGACGTGCAGGTTGGGGAAAACGAAAGTGCATAACATGAAGATGCAGTTCCCTAGGTGGTCGGTTTGTCTCATTCACCAGTAACACTTACATTTACTAATTTAGCAGACGCTTTTCTCCAAAGCGACGTACATCTCAGAGAAAATGCAATTTGTGCATTACATTAGGAGAAAGAGACTCATAGTTGCATACATGTGATTCTTAAGTTAATTTGTTTCTTTCCACCATATGAACCAATGTTCATCACACGAGTAGCTGCGTAAAACGCAGAATAGACGATTCCTCATCACAATTTTTCTTTTTATTTTTTTTGAGATACACGAACATTTACGTACAATGCAGGAGTAGCAGCTGTGTAAAGGCTTATCCGAATATAATCATAACGTTATGGTGCAGGAACATTTGCACCTTACATGAACTTAAGAGATCGTAGGCGAAGTGAGTCTGGAAGAGGTGTTTTCAGACCCTTTTGACATGTGGACAGAGTTCCAGCAAGAAGGAAATTTAAAGCAGCAGACAGCGAAATGGCTTTTCTGCCTGCCTTTACCTCATGCTGGTGGTCACAGAAACCTGCTGCCAGGATTTTGATGTGAAAAACAGTGGAGGTTCAAGACTGATGAACAGCTGGTGTGAAAAACGTCTCGCCCCAATAATGCCAACAGGAGCAAGGAGCTGCTGCAGCTCAGCGTTACTCACAGTGACTGTTGTAACGTGGCACCTTGTCTTCAGTTACAGCACATTACTGACAAGTACCTTTCTTTTAATGTACTTCCTGGCAAAGGCTGCGCATTTTGAATTCTCGAAGTTCAAGGTGTCCCTTGCAGCTACTGGGGGAACCCAATACGCACTCAAGTCCACTAGCGGTGTGAAAGACCACGGCCGGCACCGTAGCAGCAATTTGTGAGAGGAAGTCAAGTGACGATGGCCCACCAAGGGGCACGATGGAACCGAATGTGGATTTGCGGTGGGGATATTTATTTGTGTGAGCCTGTGTAAAAATGTGCCGTTTGACCCAGCAATGGGCACATCCTCCCCCCTGGCCAGTTTTTCCTTTTAAGTAGATTTCTTGAGAATGAACTGACCTTTATGCGAGCTCTGCATTTCTTTCTTTCAGATGGTAAAAAAGGAAGAGCTCTCCTGAGGACATCCTGTAGATTACAGCCACATCCGGCCTTCGCCTTTCCATGTTTTACCGTTTGTTTAGTACTGTACTCTCACTTCATTTTACTCCTGTCTTATATGTCGCTATGGAGACAAGTGTCTTGTCAAAGGGATAAACGTAAAAGGAAATGTAGCAATGCCAGTATGTGTCTAGGCCAGGTTGACGCAAGAAATTTGGATGCACAAAATATTGGCGTCTGGCTGCCTTGCTGAGATTCGGAAGGAAGAGAAATGATGAAGAGCTGCTCAGGTTGTGTTGCTGAGTCTCAGCCAGAGATGCAGTGCATCAGCCCCACAGTCCCATCTCCTGTTACTTCCCTCCTCCATCAGATCCAATTTCACATAACAAGCATTAACCTGCCAGGCTGCATTTGCTCTGAATTGATTGGCTCCATTACCTGCAGAGGAGCATTTTCTCATACATTTTCATCCTATGAATGAGAAATTTTTTTTTTTTTTTTTTTCTCCCCCCAAAGAATATTGCAAACGGACAAATGTGATAGAAAGGTTAACGGCAAGTGAAGTGCATTTTACTGGTGAGTGACATCCACATTGACTGCCCCTGCATGGATGTGGGGGTGCGGTGACTTTGTGGAGGGTGGTGGCGTGGAGCTCAGATGCAGTTCTTCACATTTTTCATTCTCCTCTGTGCCGCAAAGCAGATATTCTGCTTCCTGCCACAGCGAACTGCCCTCTGGGTCATCTTACCAGAGAGCCCCGCATCGTCTGACGTTCCTCTTCGGGCCTGAAGTCCAGCTCGTTCCGGAAGCTTCAGGATGGGGTTCCCAGGGCAGCTCACAAGCATGCGGAGTTTGGCAGGGTTTCCTCTGAGTCAACAGCAGGATGTGAAATGGGGCATTGCAGAGGATCTGTGGATGTGTCTTTAAAGAGGCCGAATGCAGCGATCCTCCATCAGATGTTTGTGAAGAGAACCTCTATTCTTACTGGTTACCTGCCATGGCCTCCATGAAGCAGCTACTTAAGAAGGACATTTTAGAAGATTCCACAGCTTTTCGTCTCCTTTCCAGAAACGGAAAATAAGTGACCTAGGAGATGAGTGTCCTAGAGATGAGGGTGTCAGAGTCAGCTACACTCAATACTTTGTAGGTTTATTTGGTTTGTGGGTTGAGCTCTTAATGACTCTTGATCCCTGCTTTACCTGACTGGGTCTACTTGCACACCCTGCGACTGTCAGAAGGTATGTGGTGTGGTACACCCGTGGTAACCGTCCTCACACTGACACGCTGGTGAGAGCAGGAAACAAAGATAATCACTCCAGATTGCAGCGAGGACAGTGTGACTCCCGCCACTAAAATACAGCATTTGGATTTAATACGAGCAGCAGCTGTTAGAATATGAGTCTGCAGGTATGTCTGCTGTGTGCTGCAGCTTTCCACCAAGCATCTCCATGGAGGGCATCTGTGTTCACGTTGGTGCTGCGTTGCAGGAATGAAACCACCCACCCTTGATTAACGGACGCCGAAAGCCCCCCGCTGCAGCGTGGAGGTCCAGCAATATTAATACTGATCATCGCTGACCCGCCAGTTAACGCAGGGTCCCTCGTTGCGCACCCTCCTGCGCAGCATTATTAAATCTCTGCCTCCCGCAGGCCAGACGCACCCTCGTGGCGCTGACTTTGCGTGGATGTGTGCGTGATGTTCTCGTCAATAGCAATTTGTTAAGTACAGGCAGGCTACTGTATGAGCTGAAAAGATGGCAGTTTCATAGGAGCGGCACCTGCATCAATGTAATTTATGAGCTGCCAACGTTAAGCGCATTTTAATGGGGTTTACTTTTGGGTGCTGCCGGCATTGGGGGGGGGCACTGTTGGAACAGCCATTTACAAGTGGCAGCTGCTGCAAGCCACATGGGTATGTGTGTGGGGATGAAGTCTGAAGTGGGTCTCGCTGCTCCTGAGGCTACTGGGGAAGGACACGAGCTGCAGCATTTAATGTTCATGGCACTGTAGTAATCTGAAGGCATTAGGACTCACTGCTCAGTCTTTGTGTCACAGAGGTTGCAGGCTCTGCTCTCCAGGAAGGATCGCGGTCGTGAGCTGCCGACGTGAGCGTGAAACCAGTCAAGATGCCAGTTGACTGTCACTGTGCCCCAGATGTCAAACTGCATGTGATCTTTGCACAAGGGGTCTGGCCATCGCCAAGTCATGGAAGAAATGGGTCATTGAAATTTTTTCTTATTTTTTTCTTAAATTACTTTTGTTCTAGCTGCAGGGGGATGCGGTGGCGCAGCAGGTTTGGCCTGTGCCTGCTCTCTGGTGGGTCTGGGGTTCGACTCCCGTTTGGAGTGCCTTATGATGGACTGGCGTCCCATCCTGGGTGTGTCCCCTCTCCCTCCAGCCTTGCACCCTGTGTTGCCGGGTTAGGATCCGGTTCGCTGCGACTCAGCTTCAGTCAGAGTGTGTGTGTGTGTGTGTGTGTGTGTGTGTGTGTGTGTGTGTGTGTGTGTGTGTGTGTGTGTGTGTGTGTGTGTGTGTGTTTTCTAGCTGCCTTCCAGGTCAGGGTGATGGATAGTTGCAGTCGAAGGACTCTGCTTTCTTACCGCGTCTGAACGAAGCGCAGACCGCACCTCATCGTGCAACCTGAGGACCCATCCACATCTGGAGTCCCACAGTTCCCTGGACAAATAGAACATAATCAACGTCTAAAGCTGCATTTATAGAGGAGGACATTACACCATTAAAGTGTCCGGGCTGCTGCCGACCAAAGGGAACAGTGCAGCTGAGGAAACGGGACTTCACTGAAACTGAGCGTTCCCACCTCCCCGTGGTGGATTTTGAGAGAATGGAAGCATAGATTGAGAAGGAACTTGGTTTGTTGCGGAACTGGACATTTGCTAATCAGTTGTTAGAGTTACTACGGTGAGAATGGAGAGTAAGCAACAAAGACACATTAGGAGATGAACCAGAAAAGAAGTCTCTATTAAGCTGAGGCTTATGCTCTCTTTCTGAAGGGATGGTAAGGAAGGTTTGTCTCCACAATGTTCTGATTAGTGCAGCATTTGCTTGCCTGACTTCAGGCTCCGTTCACCCAGCATGCACTGCAGGCTTCCCTCCTCTGCCTCTGGAAGGGAAGCGAATGTTTAATTGTACATTGCTCTGCATCTGGGGCTATTTTGGGAAGGTCTGGGCAGAACATGTCCGTCTAATGATTGTTGTTGCTTTGCCTTGCAGTTAATTGGAAACGGGCAGAGCTGAAGAAAAATAGTAATTAGAACATTTTGTCATTGAGTTTCATGTGGCGCAAAGGCAAGACCCCTGGGGGCAGGTCACCCCTGGCATCATGCCTGTCAGACCTAATGATACCTCGTGATCCTGGAACGTTCTGGGATTGTCCTTTCCCCTGCTGTGTTTACATCCCTGATTATACCCTGAGGAAAACCTCATCTCGACCGCTTTGCTATCAGCAGACGTGTCCCCGGCGAGCTGTCTGCCTCACATGTCGATGGGTGACCATGGAACGTGTGCTCAGGTCTGCGATCAGATCCTTCAAAACACAAGGTGTTCTGCTCACAGTGCTTTGCCAGCAAAGTGTTTCCAAACGCCCTCAACTGTGCACGTCTGGCCAGGCCAGCAGGTTCATACATATTTCATACGCTCCTCCGCATAAATGTTTTCTCGTGCTGTTTCCGTGTCCAGAGAGCACACCTTGACGTGAGCTTTGAATGCTGGAAAAGGCAGGGATGTTTGGGGGAACCGTGAGGACGTTTTAGTTCGACAGTAATAGACGAGCGGCTGCAGACCCTCCCCCGGCAACTAGCTGCTGAGTCACTGCAGTGAATCAATACCCATCGGAGTGCTCATGCTCTCTGCGCCTCCTGTCTAGAACATCGGAAGCGCATGCGTGCTCTGCCTCCTCGAGCGCCGATGGAAATGGCCCTGTTCATCTGACCCTCAGCGCAGGCTAACGTCCGTCTCTTTCACCCTATAGCCCAAACTGATGGCAAAAGATCTCCTGGACCTGGTGGCCTCCCACTTCAACTTGAAGGAGAAGGAGTATTTTGGAATATCGTACACAGATGAAACGTGAGTACTTGGCATGTGGCACACAGCGTTGAAGTTAAGCTTGTGTGAAAGCGTACGGAGGACCCAGCAAAGTGTGTGTGTCTGTGTGCACTGGGGGTAGGGGGCAGCTGAGAAGAAAATGTGTCCCTCAAGGACTTAATACCCATTAGTACCCAGTTGTGAATGTAAATTGTGTTTCACTGTTTTCCAGGGGCCACTTCAGCTGGCTGCAGCTGGACCGCCGGGTACTGGAGCACGAGTTTCCCAAGAAGTCAGGACCTGTGGTTTTGTTCTTCTGCGTCAGGTGGGTACTCGGCGGTCCACATCAGAGCCCTGGCCGCTCTCACAGAGAAGCCCAGTGAGCCTGCTGGGGCGCTGAGCAGCACCCTCTTGTCACCGTAGAAGACGAGCATTGTCAGCTCCGATGCGTGTGTGTTGTGTGTGTGTTGTGTGTTGTGTGTGAGAGAGAGATGTATGATGTGCTCCGGGGATAGAGGCCACTCGTGCATCCTTCAACCGCGGAGCCCAAAGCGGTAGAGCGAGGTAATCAGACACCCTCACCTGCAGTACATTTGTCTGACTGAGTGCTGTTTCATTATGCATGCAAGATAAATCCAAAGAAATACTGTGGTTCAGCCTTGGAGGAGACGCACCGTGCAAGAAATATAAATTAGCCTGTGTGGAGAACGGGTTCGATAAGGACTTGGTTGCATTTATGAATGCATGAGATGGGATGGGGAAACGATCACTTCAGCCTGTATCTCTGAAACACCGTCCCATGTGTGGGATTTTGCTTTTAGCCCCAGAGATTTTCCACGAAGAAGAGATTTGAAAACAGTGAGAAATCACTAAGTATTTGAAGCAACCATGGGGCGTGTCTTCCATCTCCAAACCAGCGTTCTTCACACTCTGGGTTCTCGGCCTGGATCCTCACACCACTAAGTGGAGGCTGATGCTGAGTGTCCATCCACCGCTCACTGGCCCTGGATGCAAAGCTGGAGTAGCAACACTCATTATAGCATAGTGACATCACGGTGATGGACCATGGTAAAATATTAAATGTCGCATAAAATGTTCTGGGCAAGAGCTTGGATTTACTAACTGGCGCACACACACACACACACACACATGTGCTGTTCTCTGCTTATCTTTCTCTATTGAAATGAGACACTGCTTATCGAATGTGGCACTTTCTGCCTGAATTCGACACTCAGCACATACTCAACATACAGTTCCTTTAACGGCAAGAGGGAGAAAAAATCCCTAGTTTTTTGATGCAGTGTCTGGCTTATGGTTTTCTTAACAAAAACACTGTGCAGTTTGGAGATAATTCCTGCATCCTGTTCATGGATGGTGCCAAGCAGCACGGTGTATTCAGTGGGAGGAGCCTGTCACCGTGGAAACGGCCCAAAACAACGTGAGAGATAAGAGATGCTCAGCACCCTGATAACGAAGCAGATGCCGCACCATCGGTTCGGTTTGCTAATTGAGGCAAATTAACAGGTCAATTAGAAGAGGCGGGTGTATCAGCACCTGTGAAATTGCTTTGACACTGGGGTTAAATTCCCTGCGAGCCCCCCCGTCCAACAGGCTGCTGTGGCTTCCATTAATCTTTGATGTAGACAAGCATGTTAATTATAGCAAACAGGAATGGTCTGTCCGCAGGGCTGCTTGTTTCAGCATCTTTCTCGCAAGCTTTGCGTTTCCTCTGCTTTCTCAGTTCCCGAGAAACGTCACGTGGACCTCAGCGCACAGTAGGTCTCCTTGAGGTTCACACTGCTGCGCTGCACTTGATCTGCACAGGCAACAGGCAGCTTTACGCCAGTGTGTTATGGTGTGTTGTTCCACCAAGGTCACATCTCATCTCATTGTGTCCTACAAAGTGATCCATCATGGCCTGTGGTTCCTACACAGTACCCAGTGGAACCCTTTAGCGTTGGGTCCTCATGCCTTTACTCGTAAGCCTGTTGCTCTTACGTTCGTCTTGAGATGTACACTTTAGCCAGTAATGGTATCTGTGAATCCAGAACTCTAAGGTGTTATTGGTGCTGTAACATGGATTTACACAAGTTCACATAGTAGTACGGCCTTCATGGATGCTGAGGTTCTCAGGAGACCAGTAGGGGTTCCGCTTTTGTGTATGTGTGTGAGCACAAGTAGAACTCCTGGAACATGGCGATCACATGACTCAGAAGAATGACCTCATTCAGAGGCAGGCATTGTCTCCCTTCACTTTCAATTCATAAGAAATAATTGCCGTAAATTAGATTTCCGTTTATACAGCAGAAGCTCACAAGTTATTGAATCAGAATGAGAATTTGCGGCTGCTCAGATGGCGGCGTGTGTAGCACTGCACTCTCTATCCGTCTTGCACCCAAGTATTTGTATACGCATTATTGAACATGAAGATGCACATGTGGTCTGCCGTCAAGCTGGTACATATTTCAGCTGGCAGCGTAGCGCTTAGCTCTGCTGCCTTTGGACCCAAAGGTTGCAGGTTCAAGCCTCACCTCCAGCTCTAGTATCCTTGAGCGAGGTACTTACCCTACATTGCTCCAGTAAAATTACCCAGCTGTATAAATGGGTGAATAATTCTAGGTACATTAACATTGTAAGTCACTCTGGAGAAAAAGATGTGGGAGATAATTGAATAAATGTCATGTAAATGTTATAAGACCTGTGCAGCATGCTGGTGAAAAGTTGGCTGGGGTCTGCTGTGAAACTGGACCCCCGCTTTTGTCTCGTGACCTGGTGCTTTGTGCCGACCGATCGAAGAACCGTTCCGCAAACCTCAAGTGCCACTTGAATAATTCCAGCTAATTTCTGGTTTCATCAGCTCACGTTCACTAGCAGTGCTCTGTGTTGTATGAGCTTGGCTTCGTTGGTCAACTGTGTTCTTTCACAGGGCTTCCTGACTTGACCCCCCCACTACGCTCCCTGATTGTATATTGATCGCAAGGTGCTAAATGGCCCCTGTGCATACAGAATGCACTCGTTTGGCGTTAAGGATGTCATTTAAAGCCTTGATTAAACGGTGTGTCGATATTGGGAAATCACTTTACCTTCAAGATTACACCTCAGCATTCAGCACTGGCCAATAAAACTTGACTAACCTTGGTTGGATTATTGCTTTTCCAGATCATGACTGCGGGAGGGGGGTGTTATTTTGGGTCATTTGTTCCGTGGCAGGAATTGAGGACTGCGTGGGGACAGCAAGGCGGTAGCATAGTGGGAAAGGGAATAACTTACTGGAGGAGAGTGTGAGATGCTGGGCGACATGCTGGTTTCCTTGTAAACTCTTGACTCTGCACATCTGGAGTGGTGTGACCTAGAGCAGCACTCATGTGTCTGAGGTTCTCCACCTTGTTGGACAGAGCCCTGTGGACTTATGTCCCATCCCATCCCATCGTCCTCCACACACTCAGCCAGATCTGCATGTCTGACAGTAAGGATGGAGCGGAGCGCACCTGTCCTGCCCCCATGTCCTGCCCCCATGTCCTGCCCCCATGTCCTGCTGTGCTTCTTGACGAAGTCCGCCAAGAGGACAATGAGATGTGGGCCACACTTGAGCTCAAGGTCATATTCTTGTGTGTGACGACCCCTAGTGGCTCTCATTAGTAGCCCAGGGACACTTATTGATCCTTTTATGGAAATACTCTGTGTATTTACCTTCTAAATACAGAGGTGGAACTGGAGGTGTCTGTCCTGGGATGTTTTCTCCAATATTCATTCAAGTCTAATTTATCCCTCTGTGTAACTCCACTGAGTACTATTTCTAACATGTTACATTTTAATATTTATGCCTTTCTCTAACTGAGGTCATTTTAACTTGAATAGTTAAAACAGAAAAATAAAAAGGTTCTGTTGTTGCAAATGTTTTTTGTTTTTTTTTTTTTACTTTAGGTTTTACATCGAGAGTATATCCTATTTAAAGGATAATGCAACGATTGAGCTGTTTTTCCTCAATGCTAAATCTTGTATCTACAAGGTAAGATTTTTTTTCTTCTGTGAATTGAGTGAAACTGTGTGTGTGTGTGTGTGTGTGTGTGTGTGTGTGTGTGAGAGACACCCCTGTAATTGCCTGTGTTTTTCAATGCATCTTCAGTTTCTTCTATCATCCACAAGGGGATCGTTCATGCAAATTGGAAAATAGAATGTGGGACAGTTTGGTAGTTCCTTAAATGGTCTTATTTATATTTATAAAGTAAATAAAGTAAATAAAAGTCTTCCGGACTCACTTCTCCCACGATCTGTTAAGTTCATGTAATGTGTAAATGTTAATGCTCTAAAACTTTGAGATCGTAACTGTTGAATAACGGATAAACCTTCACACAGCTACTCCTGTAATGTAAATGTTGAAAAAAATACAGTTATTATTAGGAATTGTCGATATTCAGATAAAGTTTTGTGCAGCTACTCGAGTGATGAACATTGGTTCATATGGTGGACAGAAACAAACTGTATTTTAGAATTACGTGTCTGTATTTAAGTGTCTCTTTCTGCTAATGTAATGAACACATTGTGTTTTCTATGCTTTGGAGAAAAGTGTCTGACATATGAATTCATGTAAATGTAAACTGCTTTTGTTTGACAGACGTATGGGTTGTAGTGAGGTACTATGTGGTTTTTTTTCCAGTTTTACTATAAGCTGTGTGTACCATGGTTTACACTGCTCTGGGTAAAGTATGATGACCCTGGAACGATTCCTTGCGTGGTCAGTATGGTTATCGCTTAGGTCGCTTCTCGTATACGTAGAAGTTTCACATTGACTCTCTTTAGTTACTTTTTCTGTAACACAAGGACAGTAGAATTCCTTGTACACTCGGGTACGGAGACACTGCGCTCTTGGCAATCCGCTGAAAACACTGTTAGGACGACAGAGATAAGTGTTTGACTAGAGATCACCTCAAACGCCCCTGAAAGAGATCTCCGCCGTTTGGTATTCATGAGTGAAGTGGGCTGGAAATGTTTAGCTTTAGACTCTCCCCTTAGCGTGGTAAGAGGACCTGCAGCTGGGAGAATATATTGCCGCTGTATCTCACATTTGTTTTTTTGTGAATCAAGACGTTCAAGTGTCACATCTGGAAAAACAGCCATGCGTAACCTGTGTTTATCTAGTTTTTCGAATGAGCGTGGAACCCAGCAGTAAAGTGGTGAGTAAAACGCAGTAGGCTGTTTTTGAAGACCGCTGGGCGCTCTCTTCGCGTGTCTGCGGTTCAGGTGAGGCACTTTGATTACCCATACGTGCCTTTAAAAGATCCCCAAGGGACGGGACTTGACACGCTTCGTGGCCCAGCTGGCAGCATTGCTTTTTCTCGGTCTGCTGTAACTCTGCCATCTTCTCACCCCTTTCAGGAGCTCATTGAGGTGGACAGTGAGGTGGTCTTTGAACTGGCCTCCTACATCCTTCAGGTAACCATGAGTCCAGTGAACACTTTGATTTGGCTTCTTTTCCAAGTGCTCATGACACACCTCGTCTCCTTATTTCCCTCTCTGAGTTTAGCTGGCAGTAGTAGACTTTTCTTCATTGAATATGTCAGAACCTGCAGTTTGGGGTTTCTTTTTTCTTTCAAAGTTGAGACAGTGGAGTAAACCCACAGGAAGGGAGCTCCTTTCTAGAAGTCTCCGGCAGTCTTCTCCTATGGATAATTTGGCAATTATTTGAAAAGTTCATGGAAAGTCAGGCTGAAGGGAATGTGCTGTAGGAAGAGCCTGGAGTTCGGCTCCTCAGGTCTTTGCCAGGAGTCAACAGGACCCAAATGTGCCATCATCACTCATGCTGCGGCTTCCTCGTGATCACCTTGCTAGTTGAGCCACAAGAAAAGAAGCGTCTGTTACTAACCGTGTGTCCTCTGCTTTCCCAACACAGGAGGCTAAAGGGGACTTCACAAGGTGAGCACATTTCATGTATGACACTAACTACATTAAGCTGACTTTTATAAGCTCTAGTTGAGTTTTTATTCTATGTTGTCTGAGTTGTGCCTGTTGTCACCCTACTTTGCCCTCATATTAACCCTAAGGCTTGACCATGACTGCTCAACAGCGAATGTCTTGTTACTGCTTCATCTGACTTTGACCGTGGGAAAGTAAGATGTAGTGAAATGCAGTGTGTCGGAGGGGAACGGATCATCGCACCTGTGTGTGATAAAGGGACTGAGAGGCAGTTGGGAGTCATGCAGCCTTACGTTTGGTCTCTAGGCTGTGCTGCAGAGCAGGACATTTCAAGTTGTGTTGCTGCCCCCACACTCCCTCCTAGCAGTGCACTCCCATGCCAACGACACTGACTTTCCGTATCTGAAGTTTGTCGTGTAACGCCAAGCTCTGTCTGTTGGCTTCTCTTGTACAAATTCTGCCTGACTTGACACCCGACTGGATGTCTATGCATTGCCATCGCCTCTCGGTACTCGCACAGCTGAGCAGCGAAACGGAGCACTTTGGGCGCTTTTGTGTAACACTCCTAGTTTTTGACACTTTACTCCGCTCCTGTACTGAGTAGAGCAGAATTCCCTGATGTCCTGTGATGGAACAAAGGTTCTAATTCCCCTTCTTTCCTTGGCTTGTAAGAACATTTCTTCACCATGAAGGTCATGTACAGGCAAATAAAAGAAGCAGAACATTTAGCAGAGGTGTACAAATGTGCTGTTTTCTGGCCTTGTGAGATTCATGCCCTGCGCTGGTGGCTCTCACCTCCCCATCTTCATTCTTCTCATTGTATGATGACCTCAACAACCCCACCTTTACCAAGTTTCAGCTCCCGTTTCCCACTTTACCCAGATGCTGTACCAGTTTTACCTACTTGCTCCACTCAGGCCCTCCGACACTCAGGTGTAACACACTCTAAAGGAGATGTTCTTCACTACAGTCTCTCCGTGACTCCTTGGTGCCAGTCCATGTGTTGCTCAGAGATACAGCAACAAGTGCTCGATGCGTGTACAAACAAGCAAACACGTGCAAACAAATGCGCGTGCACACACAAACGCACACACACTGGCCCGTGTGGTGCCCGATCAACAGTGAAGCTTCCTGCAATTGTCTGAGCTCGCACAACAACACGTGTCCCAGTTCTCCTGTGGCCGTAAAGCACTAAGTGCTTCTTCCATTTCCAGTTTTCCATAGAGTTTCTGAAACATTTTTCCGATACCAGCTCATTGTTGTCACTATTTTTCATTCAGGTGTGCATAGTTCATAGACGTGTGGTCAGCTGGTAGCATAGTGTAGTGTGTAGAGCTGCTGCCTTTGAACTTAGGTTCTAAGTTCGAATCTCACCTCCAGCTGTCGTACCCCTAAGCAAGGTACTTACCCTAAATTGCTCCAGTAAAATGACCCAGCTGTGTAAATGGGTAAATAACTGTAAGTACCTTAACATTGTAAGCTGCTCTGGAGAAAGGCGTCACAAAAATTAATAAATGTAATGAACTGCATGGAAACTGCCGACTGGCTTCCTTTTGAGGTTCACTGACATTCACTCGTACGGAACTGTGTTAGTATGGAGAAGTTGTATCGACCTGTTTTGTGTGTAAAATTTGAGTGATGGAGGAATTCAGCTTGGACTTTGTGTACCATAATTTCTTTTAAGCGATCATATCATACGTATGTATGACTGAAGGACAGCACGGAGGCTCTGATCATGGCAGCACAAGAACAGGCTCTAAGCACCAAATCCATAGAAGCCGGGGTCTACCATAGCAGACAGATGCAAAGATGTCCCTGAAACACACCAGCATATAGCAGCAGGGTGTAAGATGCAAGCTGGCACAGCGTACACTGACAGGTATAACCAAGTAGCTGGGACAGTGTACAAGAACATCTGTGCAGAACGCGGACTGGAAGTCCCCAAGTCCAAACGGGAGATGCCACCAAAGGTGGTTGAAAACAGCAGAGCC
The DNA here is from genome assembly GCF_900964775.1 of Scleropages formosus. NCBI lineage: Eukaryota > Metazoa > Chordata > Actinopteri > Osteoglossiformes > Osteoglossidae > Scleropages > Scleropages formosus. The sequence continues at coordinate 21,234,360 of NC_041810.1, forward strand.
AGGGTCCTGTGGGACTTCAACCTCCAGACTGACAAACAGCTGCTGGCCAACCAATCAGACATAGTGGTGGTCGACAAACAGGAGAAGAGGGCAATTGTGATAGATGTGGCAATCCTAAGCGATAGCAATATTAGAAAGGAGCACGAGAAGATCGAGAAGTACCAAGGGCTGAAGGGCCAGGGCGGTCCCAGTGGTAATAGGAGCGCTCGGCGCTGTGTGGGAGAGTGGCTCCAGTAGATTCTGGGAACAGCATCTGAAGTCTCTGTCTAGAAGAGTCAGTCCTAGGAACAGCTAAGGTGCTGCACAGGACCCTCAAACTCCCAGGTCTCTGGTAGAGGACCTGAGCTTGAAGAGGGGACACACATCCCTCCATGTGGGGGTGAGAGGGAGGTTTTTTTTTTTTTTTTTTTTTTAATATATATCCATTTTTCATTCCACAAGAGCACCGCAGGGAGCACGTGTTTTCATTTTCTCCGCAGTGCTGTGAAGAGGAGGTGCACCAGGGTACGCTGCTTGGCACAAGGCGCTTTGTTGGAAGTGAGACTGCTGTTGTTGACTTCTTAACCACTTTTCTTATCTCATGACCTCCAGGTTATCACATGTTACGAGGTGGTAGTGTGTTCTTACTCCCCCCCCCCCCCTTTTTTTTCTGACATTTCAACAGATCATCATAACACCCAAGAGTTCATAACCATTCTGGTTACACTGGCTTTCATCAGATTTTACTGTTGAAATGAGTGTTCATAAGTGTCGTGAAATCTATACTCAGAATTTTAATGGCACTTTTGACCTTAGGATCACTTACGATGTGTATGGATTCTTGTACAGAGTGCTATGTTTGTGGCATTAGAAAACATAACATAATTTTATCGGGGAGTTCTCTATATATCAGTCTGTGTGATGCAGCATCATTTATTTATCAACAGATTATTTGAAAATAGTGCAGGTACTTGTATGCAAAAGGTAAAATTTACATGTTGCTTACTTGAGATAATGTGCATCCAATAGGCTTTTTATACTTGTTGAAATAAAAACATTTTCAGATTGCTTATTGTCCATCACCAGTCACTACCAGTAATTTATTGATGTTGAAGGGACTTGAATGAGGCAGAAGCACAAGAGGCTTGTGACTAGTACCCTTAAGCAAATAGTGGCATTTTAACACATGGTGACCCTCTCATTTGGAATGTGACATAAACCCGTGGTTTCCGGTGAGTCGCTTCGCTGAAAGACATGAACGAGCGGTCACGGGTCCAGCACATGGGACCGGTGGGGGGGGGGGTCTGTGTGTGCAATGAAGGCCTGGACCTCATGCCTTTCCTCCACAGCTGTTCTTTTGGAGACGCCCAAGGACCAGCTGTTGCCCATGGGAACAATATTAATCCCCCTCGCAATCCAGTGCGACTGAATGAACCCACCCCCGCAGACTGCGTTAAACACACAAAAACGTACTGCAAAACTGCAGAAGAAACACCCAAGTCAGGCAGAGCTGGACACTGTCCTGCCATCAGACTGGAAACACTTTTTTGTGTTTGCATGGGAACAAAAGAACAGAACAAAGACCCCCGATACCCAAATACTAGCTTTTGGGGTTTATAATCAAATGGCACATGTAAGAACAGAAAAGGTTATGATGAACAATGTCATGTGGTCTCATTATTAGCACGACCCTCATGATGACTTAAACCCCCCACCCACCCCCGCTTCTTGTTTCCCATCAGCAATGAAGTGGCAAGGGCTGATCTGAAGAAGCTTCCGGCACTGCCGACCCAGGCCCTGAAGGAGCACCCTTCCTTGGCTTACTGGTGAGTGCCGTTTTTGGCCTTGCGGCAACATCCTGACCCCCGACTCGCTGGCTCGTCCGTCTTTCGAGAGAAAAGGTCTGAAAATAAGTGCAAAACCTTCAGAAAACGTTCCATGTCCTGTTTTAAAAGGGATTAAATAAAGTGAGGCCTTCAGCGGAGTCCAGTCATGCTTCGTTGCACACGTGCTGCTATCTTGATGCCGATTAGATGAATTATGGATGAAGCACAGTGCTGCACTGGAGCAGCCCCTCGATGGGAGAGACCAGCTGCTCTATGTACAGGATTTTTTTTTTTCCCCACTCCCCCACCATTGTGCTGTGGCATTCAGTGAATGTAAACTTTAATCATTCTTGTTTTTTTAGTCATTCCGAATTAACTGTAAAACACATGCATGAGCCCAGAATGTCATATAATAATGATGCTCCTTTCTTGTGCTGTTCTGCCGATACTGTCATGGTGGTACCGTAGGAAGTGCTGACGTTCTGTATTCAGGGTAGATCAGCAGGTAGACTGCAGCGTCTGACGGGAAGTGTGATGTTCCTTTCAGTACGTCTGCATCATGGGCAGCGATGTTGGGGAAGCAGGCGTTTTGCTGCAGGAGCCATGCATCTGGTGATGGAATAACTGATGTGTCGCAGCTTCGTTTTTAAGGATAAAAATGAAAAGGAGCGCTGGAAGTCAGCTTCCTGTCAGTGCCCTCCATCCTTCCCATGTATTTTTTTTTTTTTTTTTTTTTTTTCCTCCTTCTCCATGGAGGCTTCAGAAGATCTAAAGTCTCCTTGAAGGGTTGCCTGTTGTAGCAGGAGAGGTGTACCTGGTGTTCAGGTTCTCTGTGGCCCAGCCTGCTTCAGCAGGTGCCCTCCAGTCCATGCAGAACATACACCAAGTTGGTAGACACAGCAGAGGCCGGCAGCTGCGGTTACCCATCCACCCCGTTCCACCCCAAAACTGTGGTACCCTCCCTGAGTACACTTCATGCCAGTGTTCCTCGTGCGATGTGGCAGGAAGCTCTGTGTTGGCATTGTGTTAGCACTGCTACACAGGCCTGATCATGAAAACCACTTGTTTCCAGAGCCCGTTCTGATCTGCAGCTTTTCCACATAACTTACTCCAATAGCGGTGCTGACATCTCCTCCTCCTCCAGTACATCCGTATTCCGGGTCGCACGTTCGCTCACTCAGCTTTTCAGCCTTATCATGTTTAATTAAAAAAAAAAAAAAAAGAAAAGGTACAATGTCACACAAATGCCTGCTTCTGCAGGGATTGTCATGGGCGCGAGACGGAGTGGGCTCTTCCCTGTGTCTTTGTCTTTCTGGACAAACATGGACAGTTTGCTCCTTTTCCGATGCTCTTTAATTCCGCCGTGAGCTGAAATCTCCTAAATTAGTTTCAATCATCTTGTATTGAGCCCCCGATGTTCTCGGTGCCTGTGTCCTTTCACAAACATTAATCATCTAAACACTCATGAGAAACTATTCCTCTTAAGTGACACCGCTTTGACATTTGACCTGTAATTGATTGTGTTTATTTCTTCACCGCACAGTTGGTCAAGAACACTGTTAAATGTTGCTCCCTGTCCCACTGTGGAATGTAAAGCTCATTATTTTCCAAAGGAAAATCAATACCCTGCGTCAGAGGTGGTGTCAGAATCCGCTCTGAATCTCATCTCCAGTGTACCGCAGACGCTTTGTGGACTCGACCGATGCAGTGCCGCCAATAAATCCCCAATAAACATTCACATTTATTCATTTATCTGACGCTTTTCTCCAGATCGACGTACAACGTTAAGGTACTTAGTTATTTACTTGCTTATACAGCTAGGTAATTTAACTGGAGCAATTTAGGGTAAAGTACCTTGTTCATTTCTCTTCGTTATGATGTTTGCACTTGTTCTGCAGGGTCCCGGTCAGCTTCCTTGTTATGTGGTCAAGTAAAATTGTGCGATGCTTGTGTTTCAGTGAGGACCGTGTCATAGAGCACTACAAGAAGCTCAGCGGTCAGTCCAGGGGCCAGGCCATTGTGAAGTAAGTCTATGGGAGCTTCTGCTACAGTTGGAGCAGCTGTCAAAGCAGTTGTGCTGCGTTACACCGGTTCTCGCGTTAATTGCGTGTCGCTGTCCCTCGTGGCCAGCTGACTCCCTGAGGCCTGTGTTTCCTTCTTCTCTTTCAGTTATATGAGCATCGTGGAATCCCTGCCCACGTATGGAGTCCATTACTATGCTGTGAAGGTAAGTCTTTGTAAAATCTGGACATCGATTCAATATGACTTCTGTTAGCATTAAGCACACGGTTCGCATTTGACAATATGTATGACAAATAGAGCTGGTGGCTTCAGCTGTTGTTAGCTGTGCCAAGAGTGCTTAGCATCTCTGTGAAGTGAGCGAACGGCTTCCTGGATTTAAACAAATGCAGTTGACGGCCGCCGCCCAGTGTGGCACATGCAGCGGTGATTGGGAGAGTTTGCGGCGGATCCCAGAGGAGCTCGGAACTCGTCTCGCCGCACCGGTTTGCCACATCGCACTGATACCTGAGGCTCTCGTTGAAGAGACGCTCCAGTGGGATCTGTTGCCTCTTTATAATACTTGGGATTTATGGTCTGCACTCACATTAAATGCACAGCACAGCACCTCGAGAGTTCCACCTAAATTTGTTCCTCCCATAGTGTTTTTCCATTTGGCACTGCATCCCGTGAGGAAGACGGCTTCGCTCAGACAGATGAGGTGTACTCTTGTTCCTTTGAACACGGTTCTCTCAGTAGGGCTCGTCACGTAGGGCTATTGAATAATCCTTTCTGTAGTCATGATGAATGAAAAATCAGGCAATTAACCCTTTAGCCCCAGCCGCTCTTGAGGTATCAGTCGTGTATTCCATAATCTTTCATTGCCTGTTACGAGTCTTTCCCTGTTTCGATCGCAACAGGACAAGCAAGGCATCCCGTGGTGGCTGGGGTTGAGTTATAAAGGGATTTTTCAGTACGACTACCAGGACAAAGTGAAGCCAAGAAAGGTAAGCTTTTCTCAAGGCTCTTACTGTTTTACTCCGCGGCACCACTGGTTATCCTGTTGTGTCAAGTACAGTTTTCTACGACGTGTCTGTGGTAGCAACTCGAAAAAGCGACGTGTGACTCATCAGATTAAAGGAAGAAAACAGACAGATAGTGGGGCAGGTTTAGGGCAGGGTAGCGCAACAATGATGAACAATGACGACGTGCCCTTTGCTGTCTCGGGGTGCGATATAGTGTTGGCTCTTCTCTGAGTAAGTGTTTTTTCCAGTGGTTTCATGGCACTGAGGAAATACCGGAGAAATGGAAACTAACAGTAGCTCTCACCAGAACTGCTCACGTTTCTCCTGCGTGTCTGTTAATAAAAGCTCCGCTTACTGCCGCCTGTGGCTAAAGGTCTCCTAGTTCCTGGTGCTGCACTTCCTGTTTTCCTGAGGCCTGCTGCTGGTCTTCACCTCTGACCTCGGTGACTCCAGTGAAAAGAGTGCTGTGTGTTAGTTGTGTTAACAGCTGGGGGGGCCTCCTGGGGCGTGTCGGGTTGGGAGCAGCTCTTGTTCCTCCTCCCTCCGGAGCGCAGCTCTGGACGCCGCTCGTGCACGGCCTCCGATCGAAGCTTACAGCAACGTGCCTCTTCGATCATCCACAGCATCGCACGTGCGTTTCGGCGGTACCAACGCCGCCGTGTCGCTCGATTGCCTGTCTTGGGTGGGGTTGGCGTTTCACCTCGCTCGCTCCTTACTTCGAGAGGCTGCAGCGACTGATGATGATGCCCATGTTGTCCTCCAACCCTCTTCCTGGCCTGGATGGTTTTAGCTGTTCACACGCTGCGTTGGTCCTGAGAAAGAAGGCACTTTACGCAAGCGCTCTCATGGTTTCTTTTGTGCTTTGTAGTGAAAAAGACTGTGGTTTTAAATATCAACAGCTGAATTACCGCAGTCTCTGTTTTCTTTACAAGCGCTATTATGACAAAATTGAAGGTTCTTGCGCTGTAATTGTAATAGTTTCACCGTTGTTCGTTCCGATCTCCTCCTGCACTATTAGTTTGCCGAAGGAGGTGGTAAGCTCTTCTCACATCAAACTGGTACTTACGTTGTCAATGTCTGGTTGCAGCAGAGCCCATCGTCTTAAATGAGGTCCCGTAAAAAATGTATTTCTCTGAGACATACATCGCTTTGGTGAAAAGCGTCTTCTAAATGAATAAATGTAAATGAGTTCAAGAGATAGAAGGGAGGGCAGTCGTTCAGAAAGAGGGGCCCACGTGATGTCACGAAGCTCTCATCATGTAAGGCTCAAATAGGCCTCTGATGTACAGCCTTGGTAGCGTGTGTCCTTCTGGAACAGGCTACTCTGGTGACCCATGGCAGATGGCCAGGCAGAGTGGACCATGCAAGGGAAGGGGGTTGTGCAAATGCTAATGGAATGAATGGACTGAAATAGTGCTGTCAAAAAAGAGGTGTGGCATCTTTAATGCTTTTGTCTAATGCAGCACCACGGAGCGTGAGCGAGGAAGGCCTCCCACGTACAGGGTGACTTCTGATCACCGGCTTGGGGTGAATCAGAGTGCAGTGGGTCTGAGGTGCCCGTCAATGACAACTTTAAAGGAGAGAACAACAACACCGTTGTGAAATGCTCCCTTGGCGCATTTCACTGGGGCTCTCCAGCCTGCAGGAGTTATCGTTGCCTCTCACCGCCGCGGTGCCTGAATATTGATGGGGTGGTGGTGCACCGTCACTTCTCTTCTCTCGGCTCACAGACGGAACGGTGGACCGCCGTAACACCTCTGAGGCTTGGCTGCTGTGGCCCATACTGGTCTCAGCTCACGTTGATCTCACTCCAGATCTGCCATGTGTTCCAGCAGGACATGGTGTGTGCGTGCATGTAGGATTATTTAGCCCAGATGACCCTATTTATTATAACTTTAAAAAAAAAATCATCTTCAGAAGTTTCAACAAGACATTTGTGTTTTATGTTGCCAGGAGCACAAAAAAAGAGAAGGATATAGGAGAGAGCTGTTGTGTGTTCAGATAATGACACGAAGATCAGCTAATTGGGGCATTTCGGTTTGGAGCCTCTCTTGTGTGATGGTGAGCTTTGAGGTAATTGTGTTGCACTGCTCACCAGGAGCCGGGGAGGGAAACGGTAAAGTCAGCGAGAGCCGAATATTTAATGATCGTTGGCCGCGGCTCCGAATTGTGCCCGGGAGTTAGAATCCTCCAGAGCCCCCTTGTTGACTTCCTCCTTTAAACAAAGTCCCTCCAACCTCAAGAGTTTCGGTGAGAAGAGCTGAGCTGGTAGCGTTCACTCGCAAGGTCGTTTTGTGGCCCGTTGTGTCGCTCTGAAGGTCGGTGAAGTGGGCGGTCAAGTGAGCAGAGACTGATGCGGGAGAAGACTCGACACCACCGTGCGTGTTGAGGATGTCCAGGGCTGAAGAAGCTCTTCTGCCCCGTTGAGGCAGGTGAGGCTCATGAAGCCGAGCTCTCCTTCGTTCCTGCTCCACCATCTCGATCACTGTGCCCAGCGGGGAAAATACTGATGTTACCGTAGCTGAAGGCATCAGAAATGGGGTCCGTCCCACTGAACTTGTGCAAATGGTTTGTGCCAGAGTTCAGGTCTGTGTCTCACAATAAAGTGGTTGTCTGGGAAGGAAATTAATGTTGGTTTTGAAGCTCTGTCTTTGGACGAGAGCAGCTTTAATCAGAGGTTCTTTCATAGCTTTAATGATCGTGTTAAATATACTGCCCGAAATTTATCATCTTGCATTCGTGGTATTCCTTCTGAGATCGGGGCCACCAGGTACCTCTGTAAATAAGTCCTTGAAGGGAGTGTTTTTTTTTTTCTTTTCGTAAGCGAAAATGTTGCCACCACCAAAGTGTCTCCTCTCAGCTGCTGTTGAACTTTAATGGGTTATTGTGGTGAACGATATAGCAGACGAATCCCGTCGTGGTGTTTTCTGCTGTCCTCCACGGCAGCGTGCTGGCGGCCCAGAGTTCTGTTCCATTTTGCATTTTCCCCTCAAATAAAGCTTCTCTCACTCTTTACCAATAGTCCTGAAATTAAGTTTCCCCAGGCTATTCCGACACAGATGTTGGCCACATTTACGTGCAGTCGGTTATGCAGACATTTGCAAAATCCCAACAGTCCTGTTGTTTTACCGCGGTATAAAATGTACGGGATCATGGATCGTTATCGAACGGAGTCTTGGCGCGTTTGGTTGAGTTTATTTTGGTATGTTTGTCACCGATAGAAATTGATCTGCCTCCCACTCTTGCAGTTTTGGTGTCCCAGCTTCGCTCCTGTATTCAGTAATCCAGAAGATGTGGAAAAAGCCGCAACCAGAGGAGGATTTGCGTAACACGCTGCGCACTCTAGTTTGAGCGCCGCCTCTCGTGCTTTTCGGAGTTTGCGGCCGCGCCACCGAGTACGAGCGTCCGCAGCGAACGCGCCACGCTGTCCGACAGCGTGGAGCGTTTTCTCCGAGGAAATGGGGAATCCAGTGGGAGCCGCAGAAAGGTTGTGGGTCTCGAACGAGGTGAGGGAACATACTGGAAACATTAGCACGTCTGCTCCGCAAGGGAATGGATCCAACGTGTTTGCGGGAGTGTGTGTGTTTGATGGGCACGTTGAGAGGCTGGGGGGGGAGGGGTGGGTGGGCGTATGTGGCTAGCTCCAGCTGGAATCCCTTTCAGGAAGGGAGGGGAGCATGGAGAGGGGAAGGCTGGGGGCGGAGGCTTCGGCACTGACAGCCGTGTCCGAGCTGAAACAATGACGAGTTCGCATTGCTGGCCGCCCCAATGAATATCTCACAATGATGAATATGACTTGTTCGATTAACCCTCCCCTCCCCGTCTGACCTCCTGGTACCAGGGCTTTCTTGAGTGCTCCTGCTGCTATCCTTTGTCTCTGTTGCTCGACAGCTCGTTTTTTAACCCAGTTGTTAATGGTTGCTGGAAACAAGCGTTTCCTGCACTAAAAGCATGTAAAATGAAACGGTGCCCGAAGGAACGACGTCCTCGTACGCCTCGCGTGCTCTCATTAAACATGGATGCGAGCGGAGAGCTGTGGGAGGCCATCGCCGCCTTCTCTGTGCTCAGTGCTTCTGCCTTAAGGAGGCTTTCACTGGGGGGTGGGGCACGTGCATTTTGTTATTAGCGTGACGTTCAGGTACTTATCGTGCGATTCCTCATCTTTGCTCTTCTCTGATGTTTTGTCGCATAAAGAAATGAGCACAATGGTTGATTCTTGGTTGACTGAACACAGTACTAAACCACTAACAGAGGCCTTATTTAAAATGGCACGTGGGGGGAATATACACACACACACACACGCACGCACCTATTAAATGCAGATTTGGAAGTTCCTCCCACCCCGCACGTGGAACACATTTGCGAAAAGAAAAATGTCGTGGATGTAGCTTTTCGTTTGATATGGCAAATTGCAGCGAAGACCATATGGAAAGGATCTGAATCGTGAAGAACTTTGAATTGGGTTTGACAGCCTCCGCGTCTTCAGTAAAGCAGATTAAATTCGTAAGATGCCCGTCGCCCTATAGTCCTTTACCAGTCACATGTTCGGTGCCCAACGTATTGGTTTTATTATGACGCGACGCTGTGGTCTCTTGCGTTGGAGGCCTTTCGGGCAGCACAGAAGAGGCAAAGCAGAAACAGCATTGCGCTCATCTGGTGATTTTTGCAGCGGATCGCCGCGATGCCAATACGCTGATGTTGTTGCCAAAGCGCGAGGACGTGCCCGCGCTCGGCACGGGGACCGGACTGGAAGCGCTGGCAGTTTCCAGCGGCCGCGCCTGCTCCCGCGCCCCCTCCTCCTCTTCTCTGCTGTATGGCTGCATGCTGGCACGCTTGGGTGGCCCACGCTCCATTTACTTGGACAGCCGAGCAGAATGTAGCCGAGGATCAAAGCACGCCTCGCACGCAACGCTGGGCGCCCGGTGAGGAGCTCTCCAGCACCATCACTAACGCTACTCGATGGCGAAATATTCTGCCGGATTAATATTATTTGTCCAGGGCTTGAGACGCAGCGTCCGCGTGAACTGATCGATCGACCGAACCCGAAGCAGCGTGCGTGTTTGTGGAGCAGGTCCGCTTAAAAGTCATTCGTTCCTCCGCTGTCCATTGGCCAAAGCTCTTGGTTAACTTTGGTGCTCGCCTTCGTCGGCCCTGGTGCTCGGTGAGGTCATCTGTCCGCTAGACTAGTTGGGCTCGCGAAGGCAGTGGACGGTTCAGCCTTGTGGCTGTCAACGAAGCCCTGTGTCCCCCTGTGGTAACTGTACTTCGTTGTTCCAAGGTCATTCTTCGGAGGCGAGCTTTATATTAATACTCGGCTCTGGGCAGCTTCGCTAAGTGAACGTAGACCTGGTGCTCCAAGGGCTCCTGGACTCTTGAGCGAAGGGTTGTGACCCGGGTTCGTGCCGGTACACCTTCCCATCCGAGCCCCTTCGGCGCCACAGCACATTAATAAAAAACACTCAGCCGCCGGATGATAAATTAGTGTGTTTAGATGGAGATGTTTAAGCATTTCTTTGTGTAAGTAATGGCTACATGTGTAATTTCTTATACTTTTTTTTTTTTTTTTTTTTTAACTTTATGGGCAATTTTTATGTCACAGGTTAACCCACTTGCTCTCTTCTAAAGTGAGCACACTTTGGCTTTTGTTTATCACCAGCCTCCTTTCACTACTTCATCTGTTGTGTCCCAGCCTAGACAATTTTTTTCGATTCAGCCATATTCCCTATATCTCAAATTTAGTGTTTTTTTTTTGGGGGGGGGGGGGGGGGGGGTACTTAAACAAAAATAGAAGTGCACTGACATATTGCAGTACATAGTTTTTAACACAGAAATAAGAACCATTCATGTTTCCGGCTATAGTTTCCGGTTAAGGAAGTGTTTTGCGGAGCTTCCACCGCTTGGGATGTACATAATCTCTGGTCTATCCTGAGTTCCCTGACCCCACCCAGACCGTATTACATGTAAAGGGGTCTTTTATAGACCCTCTAGAACTCTGTGGGACTGCAGCCCTGTGAGCTGGACACCACTCTTCACTGGGAGAGAGAGAGGGAGAGAGAGAAAGAACATTACACTTGTAGTAGCCGAACGTCTGCGTGCCATCGCGCGTGAAGGGAACCTTGCGAACCGCGCTCGGCCCTCCCTCCAAACCACCCGCTGGCCTGACCAGGTCCACGCGCAGCTGATACGTTCGCTGAGCTGTCCCAGCGTCCGTGTGAGAGGAGGAAGTGTTGTTCCCCAGGAGGTGGGAGGGGTGCGATGGGGTAGGGGTAGGGCCAGAATCCCTCCTGCCAAGCCCTGCAGCCTCTCTCTCTCTCTCTCCCCCTCCCTTCCCCCCCCACACACACATATGCTCACACACTCAGACACAGGCACTGAGAGACGGGCAACAGTAGGGGAAACAACTTTCACCGACACGGCAGGGGGCTTTAAAGAGGAACCAAGGGGGGGAAAAGAGCTGAGCACTTTCACTACGACAGAAAGCCCTTCCTTCCTTCCTTCTGAGCGTACTGCCGTGAGAGAGTGTGTGTGCGCACTTGGATTGCTTCCCTGTCTGGATACCATCAGTGCCGGTGTCTCTGTGACGCAACCGTTGGCTCCGCTTGGGATGTAGCGCCTTGTGTCTGGAGGAGAGACTTTGGCTCAGGTGTGTCTCCTGCTCCACAGGTCTTCCAATGGAGGCAGCTGGAAAATCTCTACTTCAGGGAGAAGAAGTTCTCAGTGGAAGTTCATGACCCTCGAAGGTAAATCTATATTACACCCAAGCGCTTGACGCTCACGCTGCCGCCGAATACAGTCGCTCGTTTCGTTCGCGTTGTCACCTTCTCTCAGTTGTCGTCACAAATCCACACCAACACGGACGCACAGGTGACCTCAGGTTCTTCTTTGGAATTTATATTCTCAAGCATCATTCATATTCATATTTATTTATTTAATTATTCAGTTTTTAGCCTGACTTTGACTTGATGAATCTATAACGTGTTCAAAGTCTCTCTTTCCTCCTGTGAACATTGTCTTGTAGAGATGCACTGGGAAACTGTGGTGTTCTGGCATCTTTACTGTCTGTCTTTTCACCTGATGCCTCACTTTGTTTGAACACGCTGGTACCGTAGTGTGAACCCTAGCAGTGTGTTCCTGGATGTTATGCAGTGAGCGCTTTCTTTCCTTCCTCCTTTGTTTCCCTGAATTGAGCGATGAGCCGATGAGCTGCGTGCAGCTCTGTGAGGAGCTCTCATTTGCTCTGTGCTGCAAGTCGTACGTGGAGCTATGTGAGCTGGTCTCAGGCCACGCTCTTGCCGGTGTCTTCTGCAGCCCGCCGCTCAGGGATCCAGACTCTTGTGTAACGCCTGCCTCATTCCTGCGTCTTCCCTCTCCCTTTCCAGCGAATTCCAGCGGAAGGTTTGGTGTCACGAGACTGTCGGACGGGGAGAGACCGAGACAGATCCACACCTCTCGCTTTCAGTCCAGCCTTTGCATGAGCCCACAGTCCCATTCAGTGTTTTTTACTTACTGCATGTGGCACCACTGATAATGTAGTGCTTAGAGCTGCTGCCTTTGGACCCAAAGGTTGCAGGTTTGATTCCCACCTCCAGCTGTAGTACCCTTGATCAAGGTACTTATCCTAATTTTGCTCCAGTAAAATGACCCAGCTGTATAAATGGGTAAATAACTCTAGGTAGGTTAACAGTGTAAGTGGTTTTGGAGAAAAGCGTCAGATAAATGAAAACACATTAGTGTTCTACTGAACAGGCTCCTGCTCAAGATCGGAGGGGATGCATCACAGCCGTTGTGCTGCTGCTTCCTCTAGGAGGCACCGCTTTTGTTTTCAGTCTCGCACACAGAATCCACACACACACACACACTTTCTGAACCGCTTGTCCCATACGGGGTTGCGGGGAGCCGGAGCCTAACCTGGCAACCGAGGGCGTAAGGCTGGAGGGGGAGGGGACACATCCGGGACGGGACGCCAGTCCGTCGCAAGGTACCCCAAGCAGGACTTGAACCCCAGACCCATCAGAGAGCAGGACCCGATCCAACCCACCGCCCAGAATCCATTCCAGCCAAATGGGAGGAAACACTCTTCCGTCTTGGTCCATCTTCTGAGTTCCTCCACACAGGTCGACTCTGGAGGAGGTGTCTGAATGACCCCTTAACAACAGCTTACGCTGGGGCAGCGCTGGTTTACCAGCTCACGTTGGACCTCACGGTCAGCTTTACCCCTCCAAGATACCGTGTCCGTTTTTGCGTGAGACCAGCGGCTTCACGCAGAGCCCAGGATGATCGCCGTCCCCAAATTGCAGGACGGTTCATGAGTCAGTCGGGGACATCTCGGCCCCTGCTGTGGCAAACAACGTGTGTGGCAGCTATTTGGTTGGGCATCTCTGTCTAACAAGCTGTCCCTCTGTGCTTGTAAATAGTGTATGTGACGTGTGTGTAAAAGTGTACGTTTGCTTCAGCGTAAATGGCGTTGAACATAAACAGTGAATATAAAGTGTCCTGGTGTTCCGTTCCACTGTAGGGCGTCGGTGACCCGCAGGACGTTCGGCCACAGCGGCATCGCCGTGCACACCTGGTACGCCAGCCCAGCCCTCATCAAGTCCATCTGGGCTATGGCCATCAGCCAGCACCAGTTCTACCTGGACAGGAAGCAGAGCAAGGTGAGCGAGGGCCACGGGAGGGACACGTCTCTGTCGTCCATGAAACGACTTTGAAATGAGAGAGGTCTGGGGTCCAGGCCTCCTGGAAAGGCTGTTATCATGTGGTTTAGATGGGATGAAATGGAGAAGCGCGACCGCTAGGGCAATGGGTTTAACACTCCTGCTGGAAGAACTGCCCCTAATCCCCGGTCTTAGTGGCGGTCGGCTCTGGCGCACCGGGGCGGGAGTTTGGCTCGCGACGGGGGAGGGGCGCGGGTCTCCCCAGGCTGCGGCTTCGGGTGCAGACGCACACGCACCCTCAAATGACAGAGCTCAACTCACACGTGTGCACACGTAGCCGCAGAAGCACGTATGTGAAAACGCAGAGACATGCGCGCGGACGCACGCATACACACACACTTCTGCATGTGCTGCAGAGGAATTCTGCAGGGTTCTGTTATCGCCGGGCACCGCATATGAGCAACAGCTTGATTATATTGTTAATATCGTTTCGCTACCTGTGTGTGCAGTCAAAAATCCACGCAGCACGAAGCCTGAGTGAGATCGCCATCGATCTGACAGAGACGGGGACACTAAAGACATCCAAGTTGGCCAACATGGGCAGTAAGGGCAAGATCATCAGTGGCAGCAGCGGAAGCCTCCTGTCTTCAGGTGCGTACCCCCCACGTGTGCCTCCACACAGAGCTTAGAGCAAGACGTCACTCTTTACCTCCTGGTGTACACATGTGCAGGTAGAGTGCAGCGTTCGCTCTCTTACCCGAAGTATTTGTCCGTGAGCAAAATTCTTGAATACCGTAATTGTGCCGAAGTGGGCTGCTGTGCATTAATAGTAGATAAATAGTTGGGTTTAGTGTCTATTCCTGTAAATAGTCCTGTGTTCCTCTCTGATTGGCTGTTGCTTCGTCTGCCACTGGGGAATTCTGGGGGATTCAAGGGTTGACCCCCTAACCACTGTGTGCAGTAGGGGGGCTCAGAGTGACCTGGGGGACCTCTCCAGTGTTCAGCAGACCGTCTCGTAGTGTCTGTAGCGTCTTGTCGAGGCTGCTATTAATAAAACACGTGCAATAAAGAGCCCTTTTCCAGAACCCTGCTCCCTGCACCCGTCTCCAGTGGCTCCATGGGGGTCCCACCAGTTGAGAGTTTTGCAGGCAGCACTGTGCCTCCAGGTTGTTGTGCTGTAAGCTGCACAAGCTGCTTCTTCTCCTTGCCTCCTTGTGCGCCTTGCAGTCCTTCACCACGAGCATCCATGCGCCTTAGTATGAAGAGCGTGGAGACATTGATGTCAAGGACTCATCGAGGGTTGAACTTGATTATGTGTATTGAATTTTTAGTTCTTCTTTGAAGGAAGGAAGTTAATATGTGCAGAAATGCTGAAGGTTAGGCTACAGTTGGGGGGCTGGTTGTAGAGTTTCATGTTTTCACACCGTGTTATTGAATGGCCAGCTGGATGAAAACTCGGTGCGTCTCCATGGCCCAGGGCACAGCGCACAGGACACAGTTAAGGCAATGAGAATAAAAGAGCTGTGCGGCACTCTCTAGCCTTCAGTTCTGTCTGCTCAGTGATGTTCGGGCAAGATCCTTGTCTCCGTACGGCACCAGTCTGCTCCAGTGTTACAGCTGCAAAGTTTTCCCCATGTATGTTTGAATTACACGCGCATCTATGGATACGTAGCGATCTCGGCTGCAGTTCTGTATTGGCTCTTCTCAGTGCCTCCCTAAAGTACCTCAGCAGCTGTTTAATGAGGCTGTCCACAGATTGTGCTGCCAAGTTTTTTGTGTGTGTGTGTGTGTGTAAAAAATAGGAGGACCTTGCACTGTTTGGATGTGAATACACAGCTGCACCCTCTTAGCCAGTCATGTTTTCTGCTCTATCCTACGAGTGGTACATAGCGGTACATGGTACATAGTGGGGCATAGTGGTATATAGTGGCACGTAGTGGGATGTAGTGGTATATAGTGGTACATGGTGGTGTATAGTAGGATGTCGCGGTGTATAGTGGGATGAAGTGGTATATACTGTAGTGCCATAATACACCAGATTTCACATTCGGTTCTGAGTACTGAGCAGCCTGGGGCTTTTCCCAGGACTCCGGTGAGGGGCAATGGGCTGTCTTCCCTTGTTCCAAGATGTAATTATGCTTTGAGACACAGTCCCGGAAGGAGAGAGGTAGCTTTGGGTCTGAGGGATGTAGTGATTCGTAGGTCATCAAGGGTGAAGCCCATGAGGGAAATGGTGTCATATCCGTCATCTGGGCTCTACGTATAATATGGTCCAGTTGTGTTTAGTTGGGGTTTTGTGGGAGCAAGGTACAGGCCCGCTGTGGATCGCAGCGTCATGTTCCGGCGCCACGTACACACTGCCCACTAAACCTGCAGTGTTTGAATGGCAGCGGATTAGATAAAAGTGGAAGTTCTGTTTCTTATTGAAAGGCTGAGGGGAAGGTACTTTTGGAAAAAATGATTCTCAGGTTTTCCTACCTCTTAATTGGGTGTCGCATTTCTCTAACACGGTTGTGCCGTTGGAGGCTGCCGTCCGGTTGAGAAGAAGTGTTGCATGTAGACGTGTAAAAACAGGTTCTCGCACTGGCGGTTGTTTGTTCGTGACCCCCGCATTCTTAGTGCCATTTACGTGCAGGAGGCAAAAGCTGCAGAGTGAAAGTGTCAGATACTTTGTCCGATATATTAGACTTGCTGTCGACAGTACTAATTGCTTTCTTTGGTTTTCTGGAACGGAGAGCGTGGCTGAAGGAAAATGAAACGTTGCACAAAATGATTTGCAGACCTTCACACAAATTCTCACAAGTGCTATTTTTACTGTTTGGCTTTTATTCGTTGATAGTGGGTCCGGTGTTTTCGCGACGCTACTTCCACTGTCCTTGAGTCACAAATCCGCTGGGGTAGAGCAGTGTGTGTGTGTGTGTGTGTGTGTGTCACTTACTAAGTGCTGGGTACCTGGAGCACAGCATGTTGCCTGGACCTTCTCTTAAGGAGAACCTCCTTTGACACTCTTCATGTTCTTGGAGCTGCTGCTCTGCATCTGTGCATTTACTTTCCTCTTCAAGGTTTTTTTATGACTTTACTGTAGTATGTAGTAAGTTGTATTTACTTTAAAATGCGCGCACACACACACACTGTCTGAAACCGCTTGTCCCAGGTGGGGTTGCGGGGAGCCAGAGCCTAACCCGACAACACAGGACGTAAGGCTGAAGGGGGAGGGGACCCACCCAGACCCACCCAGGACAGGACGCCAGTCCATCGCAAGGCACCCCAAGTGGGACTCAAACCCCACACCCACCAGAGAGCGGGACCTGGCCAAACCCGCTGTGCCACCGCGCCCCCCACACTTTAAAATATACACTAGTTTTATTTTTAATACATACATGGAACGAGATCTGCTAAAAATACCACTGTGTCCTCCAGGTGAGCCTCCTAAAAAGGGTCTCTCCATGAAAAGCTTGTGTGTTTAATGTGCTTGGATGTAAATGATCTCTGAGACCAGGGGACCTGTAGTGCTGCTGTGGTCCACTTGCCTGAAGAGGACATATTTACTCAGATGGTGTGAATTCAGTGTCTGGACCCAAACAACAGGAAGGCGCTGCGGATACCAGCATGACATCAGCGTGCGCCGAGTCAGGAGCAAACGCCGGTCACCGGCCCACGCGTTACAACGCACGGTGCCCCGGTGTCGTACCGGTCCGCCCTCCTCAGGTTTTCCTGAACGGGTCAGACCCCCGTCCCCTGTGCGTGAACTCGGAGGTAATTCCAAAGAGAATCGTTGGGTCTGCGGACGGGAGCAGAAAGGCTCTCGGGTTCCCCATCTGCGAAGCGCTCCGGTTATTTTCCAAGCTGACACGGTACGCAACCGTTAGCGAGCGTTCTCTTAATTCTCCACGCCACTAATGATCACTCATCAGGAAGCAGCGGCGTTGCGTGTTCCAGTGGGTATGTCGGCATAGAGGATATCCTCCGTTTGTCACTCATCGTGCTTTCCTCCTATTGACAGCTCCGCGTTTGCGCCTCCCCGGCTTCCTGTTGATAGTGTGTCGCGTTGGCCTTCCCCGACTATTGCTAACTGGCATTATGCCTGTGTGGAGTAAACAACTGGCAGCTGTTTCTAACCCCATTTATGTTATTTGCTATAATGTGGTGCTACTACAGTACATTTATATGACGCTCTTTTCAAAAGCAACTTACTGCATTAGTCTGCTTACAATTATTCACTCATTTATACAGCTGGGTTACTTTACTGGAGCAATTGAGGGTAAGTACCTTGCTCAAGGGTACTACAGCCGGAGGTGGGAATCGAACCTGCCACCCTTGGGTCGAAAGGCAGCAGCGCCAACCACTGCACTACTGGCTGTCCCTCTTTAAACCTTATTGTTCAGTAAGGGGTTCTGCAGGAATTGCAATGATGTGGATTTCGCCGAAATAAAATAATAGGCGTGCAGGTTCATCTCCTTCAAAGGTCTTTAGGAGGAGCCTGTGGTTTGAGGGCCGTAGCCCTCAGCCAAACACGCAAGCCAGTATCACGTGAACACACACTCACTACATGTGAACAGAGCCCAGACTAAGCTTGCTTATCACCTGCTCCACTCTCTTCCTCATAAACATCCTGGCAGGGGGCCACAGGTGCAAATAGGCCTGCATTGTTGCCTCTGCCCACCAAAAGTAAGACGGTAGGAGGGGTTTCCTTAGGCCCTCGCCCTTGGTAAGGGACGTTGTGTCCTCCTCGCTCTGTACCGCACACGAGGGAGTCGGTGTTTCTCCCCCAAGGGCTGTTTGCAGGCGCAGTGAGTCAGCAGCAGGGGCTGCGCTGAGATCAGGGTCACTCACAGCAAGTTTTGCTCCCTTTGTTCTTAGGGTTGTCGGAAGACGCAGGCTCGGCCTACAATGTGCGCTGCGGTCAGACACTGCCCACAGCAGGGCCACTGACGGCGTGCTTTTCCACAGGCTCCCAGGAGTCAGACAGCTCCCAGACAGCCAAGAAGGACATGCTGGCAGCCCTCAGGGCCAGGCAGGAAGCCCTGGAGGAGACGCTGCGGCAGCGGCTTGAGGAGCTCAAGAGCATCTGCATCCGAGAGGCGGTACGGGCCGAGGAGACTATAGCACCTCCTGGTGCGCTTCCTGTCACAATGAGTCATTTTGAAGAGTACGGACACAATACCGAAACATGCTTGATCTCCTGCGGCACAGCAGTGATGATTCTCTGAAATGTTCGCATTTACTTTTATTCCTTTAGCAGTTGCCTTTTTCCAAAGTGTCTCAACAGAAGGAGAGATTGGGTTGTAGACACGTGATTCTAAAGTGCAGTCAGTTTGTCTTGTCCCACCACATGAACATACATCATATGACTAGCTGCATAAACGCTTTTCCGCACGCACACACACGCACACGCTGTCTGAAGCTGCTTGTCCTGACAAACCAGAGCCTAACCCAGCAACACAGGGCGCAAGGCTGGATGGGGAGGGGAGACACCCAGGACGGGATACCAGTCTGTTGCAGGGCACCCCAAGCAGGGCTCGAACCCCAGACCCACCAGAGAGCGGGACCCAGCCAAGCCCGCTGCGCCACTGCACCCCCCTGTAAGGCTTTTCCATTATTAAACAAATTATTTAAGATGATAAAACTCAAACACACGTTTATCATGCACTTACGAGATCAGGGGAGAAGTGAGTACACAAGCGGAGAGTTTTGAGTCCCTTCTTGAGTGTGGAGAGGGATTCAGCAGTTCTGAGTGGGGGGGGTCATTCCACCACATCAGAGCCAGAACCAAAAACCTTTGTGCTTTTACTCTGTTAGAGAACAAATGAAGTGAGAGTAAGGTTTTGAATGACATTACTGACTATCTGCTGCCAGGAGCTGACGGGGAAATTGCCCAAGGAGTACCCACTGGACCCTGGGGAGGAGCTCCCTGTTGTTCACCGCAAGATCGGCACAGCCTTCAAACTAGATGAGCAGAAGATTCTGCCTAAGGGAGAGGTGAGGACTCTTCATCTGAATGCCCGTGTGCTGCGACTCGTAAAGTGTGACGTTCCTCGGAAGAGGCGTCCTCCTTGTGGGCGGCGCTCCCTCTGCGCACGTCCAGCACGCCGTCATTTCGAAGCATCAGCGAGAGCTGCAGTGTGTTCATCCTCTTCCTGAACCGCCGCCTCTGTCCAGCGCACACTTTCCGTCATGACACTGGAAGTCGTGGAATAGGCTCTGCGCTCATAGCAGGATCGTGTGTGTTGACAAAAAGCGAGAGGAAGGATTTCACCAAACGTACAAAAGCACTGTCCTCTTTGGCGATACCATAAAGAGCTCTTTTAGAAGCGCCACTTGTGCGAGGTAGTGGACACATGGTGTCTGTAACGAATGTATCGCCACCCTCGCATCCCACTGGCAAGTGCTCTGCTTTCGTTCACCGTTTTTGTTGTTTGTCCGGGAATCCTGCCCAAAAACTGTAGCCTTTGCTCTGTCTCACTTTTCTTCACATCCCCCTAGGAGACTCAGCATCACATCTGCAGCTTATAGTTACATTATAGCTATATTTATTAAAATCTCTGAATGCTTTTCTCCAAAGCAGCTTGCAATGTTAAGGTTTTTACAATTATTTACCCATTTATAGAGCTGGGTAATTTTAGGTAGGTACCTTGCTTAAGGGTACTACAGCTGGCTGGAGGTGGGAATCAAACCTGTGACCTTCAGATCCAAAGGCAGCAGTTGTAATCACTGTGCTATGAACAGATGTACAGAGAAGGTTTCTGGCAGAGTGTGAAGGTGTTTGGGACCAGCACAATGAAAATACTCACTGGGAGTCATGAACGGACAGGAGGTAGAAAGGCAGTGAAGGTCAAGTCACAGGATGGGGGGTCCAGCTCTTGTACCCTTGAGAAGAGTACTTTGCTCCGGTTTTACAAAAGGGAGAAATAGTGACTCTGGATGAAAACAAACGCTAAGCAAGCAAAAGAGAGTACTGGGGTATTTGACCGGGTGCGTGTGGAAGTGTAGCTTAATGGAAATAGTTCACTGCGCCCTGGCAGGAGGAGGAGCTGGAACGGCTGGAGCGGGAGTTTGCCATCCAGTCCCAGATCACGGAGGCAGCGAGGCGGCTGGCCGGTGACCCCCACGTCAGCAGCAAGAAGCTGAAGAAACAGAGGAAAACATCATATCTGAACGCCCTGAAGAAGCTGCAGGACATCGAGAACGCCATCAATGAGTATCGTATCCGATCTGGCAAGAAGCCGACGCAGAGGGCCTCGCTCATCATCGAGGGTGGGTCGTGAAGCCATTGCGACGCAGGCAAACGGTCTCAGTCACTTTTGTGGTAGAGAGAGAGGCGTGAGTCCAGGCAGGATCTTACACCCTTTACATGATGAGCTTTGCTCCATTTGAAAATGAAAATAATTTGTTGTGATAAATATGGGACTTTTCTGTTGTAGCCTTGTTCATAGTTTACATTTAAAGCATATACGATCCCCGAGTGAAAAGCCACGACGCCTTATAAAGGCACGCGGAGAGCACGGTAATTCATGACTGTGCCGTTTGAGTTCAGACCAGCGGGAGGTCAGATGTGACCCACAGACGTGTTTATTTAATAAAAGTAAAAAAAAGTAAATTTGGAAAGTCATCATTTTTTATTACTCTAGTTGAACACTACATGCTTTGTTCTCATCTCCCCTCTGCCACATAAATTGAGAAATGTGGGAAAGTATTTTCCCATTGAAACTCCAGTAGCGGAACACCCTGGTTAATTATGTGAGAATTAGCATTGATATGGAAAGCTGAATAAGGACAAGCAGTGTTTGAGTCCCAGTTCTCTTGGTTTCGTGGTCTCGCATTGATTCGTGTGGCTCGTTGTGACACGCTCTTCGCCCCGATCCTTGTGTCGCCCCACAGAGGCCAACATTGGCTCTGAAGACAGCTCGCTGTCAGACGCCCTTGTTCTCGATGACGGTACG
Source organism: Scleropages formosus (assembly GCF_900964775.1). NCBI lineage: Eukaryota > Metazoa > Chordata > Actinopteri > Osteoglossiformes > Osteoglossidae > Scleropages > Scleropages formosus. Next base: position 21,255,782 of record NC_041810.1, read on the forward strand.
TTGATGCCGAATGCTGCTCTCGATTATTTTGCATGGTTTACTGTAGATCTGTGGTTTGGGTTTTCTTCTCCCTATTTGACACAAGACTGCTCTCTTTGGCACCCTAGCAGGGCTGATAGGATCAAATAGGTTCATGACCAACGTGGCGATGTGGATACAGTCGTTCCACAGAGCATATACAGTATCTGTAAACGTGTCATTGAGCTGAAACAGGTTTGAAGAGGTTGTCAGTGTTGTTCTATTGTGACATTCACAGAAATGGCTGTCATCCTAAAAACTGCTCTCTGTGTGTGTGTGTGTGTGCGTGTGTGCGTGTGTGTGTGTGTGTGTTTCTTTCCTGCCTTTAGATGATGCTCAGGTGCTGGGCACCTTCTCCCCAACAGTCTCCCCCCATAAAGGCCTGCCACCTCGACCACCGTCCCACGGCCGGCCTCCACCCCCGCAGTCCCTGGAGGGCCTACGCCACCTGCACTACCAGCGCAATGACTATGACAAATCCCCCATCAAGCCCAGGATGTGGAGCGAGTCCTCGCTGGACGAGCCCTACGAGCGTGCCAAGAAGCGCTCTTCCCACAGCCACTCCAGGTGGGGCCACTGAGGTGGCTTGTGAATTATTGGAAAAATCTCCCATTTGCCCAAAAAAGTCCATAAGCTCCTCCAATGTTGTCCAAATGAGATAGTTCTGGGTTCTTTCTTGAAAAATTAAGACTTGAGTTTGAAAGCTGCTGGCTGGATGGACAGCTGGTAGTTTAGTGGTTAGAGCTGCTGCCCTTGAACTGAGAGATTGGAGGTTTGATTCCTTACCTCCCACTGTAGTACCTTTAAACAAGGTACTTACCCTGAATTCCTCCAGTTAAAAAAAAAAAAAAAAAAAAAGCCAACTGTATAAATGGGTAAATAATTGTAAGTACCTTAACACTGCAAATCACTTTAGATAAAAGTGTCAAATAAATGTGAATGGATGACAGTCAGTCGACATCATCTGTGACAGAAATCCAGGCCAAGACATTCACAGTTAGGTTTGTGGCTGTAATTTCTTTGCTTCTTGTGTGCAAAGGGAGACAGAAATCATAGTTAACCTGAGAACTTAAAATGGAACAAATACTGTGTGTGTGTGTGTGTGTGTGTGTGTGTCTGTACAGTAGACGGGGTTTGGCATCCTTCGTTTTGTCAGTTAAGCTGTGCTAGGCCCCAGGAGCTCACGGGATGTCTTCGCCCTTGCAGCAATCACAGACGTTTCCCCAGCTCAGGCAGCTGCACGGAGGCCGGAGGGAGCGGCTCACTGCAAAGCAGCCCAATCAGAGCCCCAAACCACTGGAGCTCCCAGTCCAGCATGCCCTCCACACCTGACCTAAGGACCCGTGCCCCACACTACGTCCACTCCACCAGGTCGAGGAACACGTACCGTCTGTGTACTTGTATGCATAACAAGGACGCCTGCCACATGTGAAAGTGGGATTCTACATGTTCGGTAAATTAGCTATTTTAGAGGGTCACAGAAGGAGGATGAAATGAAGATGAAGATTATGAGGCAGGACCCTTTGTTTAATACTCTTGTATTAATGTCTCTCTGTATCTGGCCAGCTCACTATGGATTTCTGTAACCCCCCCAGGTCGGTGGACCTCAGCCCCACACGGCTGCACAGCTTGGCACAGCACTTCAGGAACCGCAGCTCGAGCCTTGAGTCGCAGGGCAAGCTGGTGGGCTCAGAGCCAGAGACGGGCAGCCCGGACTTCTGCTTGCTGGGCACGCGTAGCAGCAACGGTTCGGACCCGCTGGACGACTGCTCCTCCTGCACTAGCCACTCCAGCTCCGAGCACTACTACCCAGCCCCCGGCAGCTCCAACTATTCCACGCTTGGCGAGGACTCGCCCTCCAAGGCGCGCCAACGCCAGCGGCAGCGACACAAGTCCACCGGGCACTTGGGCTCTTCCAGCTCCGGCAGCATGCCCAACTTGGCGGCTAAGAACGGCGGCGGCGGCGGCGGTGGCAGTGGCGGTACTGGCAGCCACCATGGTGTCTACCTACACAGCCAGAGCCAGCCGTCCTCACAGTACCGCATCAAGGAGTATCCGCTGTACGTGGAGGGCGGCGCCACACCTGTGGTGGTTCGCAGCCTGGAGAGTGACCAGGAGGGACACTACAGTGTCAAGGCACAGTTCAAGACCTCAAACTCTTACACTGCGGGTGGCCTCTATAAGGAGAGCTGGCACAGCGGGGAGGATGGGGGGGAGGGGGGCAGCAACGGAGGTCGCCTCACGCCATCTCGCTCGCAGATCGTACGGACTCCCTCGCTGGGCCGCGACAGCGGGAGCGGCGCCAGGACTGCTGTGTCAGATGAGCTGCGCTGCTGGTACCAGCGTTCGTCCGGCTCCTTCAAGGAACACGGCCGCCACTCGCACGTCGGCTCCGGCTCCTCGGAACAGGGCGCGCAGCAAGGATCCCGCAGCCACAGCCGGCCCGGGAGCAGGATGGGTTCGATAACCAAGGGCTCTCCAGGTGAGTTCCAAGGTCTCGTGAGGGGGTGAGCGGAGCGGTAGAACCTGAGCCGTGAACTTCGGAGCGCTGCCTTGTCAGTGCTGGTTCTCTCTGCAGTGTGATGGTGGTCTGGGAGACAGGGAGGAAACAAAGTGTCGGGCTCATGGGGGCTGATTATCTCCAGGAGAAGCTCAGAGTAAACCTCAGATGTACTGCGGTAAAAGTAAAACAGCGTCCCGACTCTCCTAAGTAAAGTGTAAGTACTTCACTTGGCAGCGTGCTGAGGCGCTACTCTTTACACTCTGATAACGGCACATTTTATTGCGCTCTCCCTCCGGTCTTCAAAGCGAAAACAGTCCCGGTGTTGCCGGCGGTCACGCTCAGAGGATGACGTCGGCGTCAAACTTGTACGAAATGCAGATAAAAATCCGCCGGAGTGGATATTGGATTAATTGCAAACACGTCTGCTGTGTTTGGCAGGTTCTGCTCTTTCATCTCACGCTCTGGGTTGTAGATCCTGTCTGGTTGCTTAATTCGGCTCTTCTGTGTCCTCTGCCTTTCCAGTGGGACCTTTAAACAACGTGTCTGGATAGGGGGGAAAAAAGCCATAGCGAACACTTGCAGTAAATGTTTAATGAAAAGATACGGAAACATACGGGGCTTCGTTCACAAGGGTTTAAATATGAATCTTTTAAGTCGGTGCATCTGTGTGCTTTCTTGTCCTTTAAAATATACATGGCTTCTGCCTCTCGTTTTTCTTCAAAGGTGTTTGCAGCTACGGCGGTTGCCTAGGTTACCGCTCTTTCCCGAATTAGCACCCAGTATTGCAGCAGACACGCGATAGGAAAGGGAATACCTGTGAGCGCAGCTGGTCAGGCGTCCCCAGACCCCCCCACAGCACAGACACAACACCCTGTGCTCGCCACACATTGCTGGGAGTCCCCAGCCCTGTGAACCCTGACTGACCCCCTCCTGTGTGTGTGTGTGTGTCTCTCCCCGCAGCTGCCTCGCCCCACAGCCAGAGGAGTGTGGCGCTGTCCAGTGCGTCCACTGCAACGCCACCTGGCAGTCCGCAGCACATGCTCAGCTGGCAGAGCGGGTGAGTCTACCTACCGGCCATTCAGCCCCTTCGGATCACCCCTAATTTTCACTCTTAACCCCCGCCACCCTAAGCAATACCATCCACTCGTTTCTTCTGTCAGTGCTCCTAACCATTTTTTGATTGAGGGGGGTACATATTCATTTTTGAGTCCAGTTGGTCGAGGCCTGGGCAAGAAAGTTTTTAGCCGGTTGTGGGGAGGAAGTGTAAGTCACAGCCAACCGGTGATATATTTGTCTAAGGTCACTTACAGGGCTGTGTTTTTGTTTCCAGTGGTCTTGGCTAAAGGCCTCTGAGTTTCACAGCACCTGGCCTGGGGGGGGGGAGGGTGACACACAGCCTATCTGAGCCAAGCCATGCGAGCTGTGGTCTGGGTGCAGAAATGGCCCCCATCCAGTGGCACAGCGAGACTGCTGAGATCGCTGGTACTCCCTGCAGAAGACTTGAGTACACTGGGGCACCGTAGTGCTGCGCACATTCCTTTGCGGGGAAATGCAGGGAAGTGCAGAATGCATGAGGTCATTGACGCTGAGCAAATGCCAGTTCCTCTAACATCTTCACCGCCTCTGTGTCTTGGAAGCTCGACCCTCTAACCGCAAAACTGCTCCGTTAACATCTCGTTTCTTTGCTCTTGCTAACCCTCGGCCGCGTCACTCTGCTGTCCGCTTCTCTCGCTTTAGAGACACTGCCGAAAACTCTCCCAGCGAGGATCGCTCTCAATCTCCAGCTCACCAAAGTACCGATGAATAGAGGTACAGTGCAGGCTTCCCCCTCGCATGATGTCCTTGGTGCAACATCTGTATTCCTACCAGCAACATTAACCCCCTTCTCTCTGCCTTCAGCCCCTACTGTGCACATTTAGCTGTAGCGTTGGATGAGTTTTGGAGAAGCTGCTGTGTGTGTGTGTGTGTGTGTGTGTGTGTGTGTGTTTGCGCGTGCATATAATGCATGTGGTAAACAACAAGTCCCAAACAATGTAAAATGTTTTTGCGAGCTCGACTGTATGTGAAGTTTTTGTGGGGGTTCATCGGGAATCTAGAGTGTTCCCATCATCTCAAGGGACCAAATTGTCCCTTCCGAGCAAAGTGTAGATGTAAGACTGAGCTTCCCCGGGCAGTTTGACAGAGCGACGTGAGTCCTACGTGCTGCATAGTGACGGCATGTTCATTCCTTTGCAGTTCTTTCAGTGACACCTGCTACCTGGACAGCTCCCTGTATTCCGAGCTGTCAGATGTCCAGTGGTATGGACGAGAAAAGGCCAAGCCGGGCACTCTGGTCTGAACCGCTGTCGTTCATCCCCTAACCCTGCCCCTCACAAGCTTCCTCCAGGCTGGCCTGTGGGCCCGTGGGCCGCGCCTTCCCCTCAGAGAACCCTCAGCAGGAAGCACTTCCCCCCGACCACGTTCACCCGTGTGCTGGGGCGGTGGGTGAGGCGCGTCCAGACAGACCCTGTAGCGGAACGCCTCCCCGCAGCAGCTGCTGCGATCACATTCAGAGCCACCGGTCCGAGCTATCGGACCTCATCTCGTCTCCATGGAGATGCTGCTGTGTGTTCGCCTCACATTCTCCTGCCACGTGTGCAGTGCCACGGGAGCTGCTGAAATGAAACTGAAGTGGGGGCGTTTGACGAGGACAAGCAGTGACCCACACACCATGACCTCTGGTTCTGGACCAATGTACTTCTTCCTTGCTTTTACTTTTAAAATGAAAATATGAATAGCGGAAGATGGACTGCCGCTCACCTTGTGATCGTGATTGAACGGAAAAATTTTGAGGAAGTATCTCTGCACCCCCCCCCCGCACCGCTGGTGTTCGGTCGATGGGTCGGTCAGTGCGCCGTGGATCCTCCCTCTGACACCGTCACCAAGCACTTCCGCAACCAAAGATCCAAGTGGAAATAACAGATGGGGCCAAGCAGGCCTTGGAACGACAAAGCACCAGCCTTCGTTTAGCACACGTCCCCATGCTGAGCTACACCGCGTCCGGCTGCGTCGCAGCACTCGGGCCAGTGTGGCTCAGTCCCCGTTCAGCTTCAAAAACGGTTGCCTTTTGAAAGCACAAGAGGCAGCTCAAGAGTGTGCGTCCGAACCCTTCGCTCTAATGCGTCGGCTTCTGAAACCCCTTTAGCTCTATGTCTCTCTCTGTCGAAACGAGCAGTTAGATGTTGTCCTCCAGGGTCCGGCTTGATGAAGAGCAGCGGTCTGCTGAGCACAGCTCCCTCGGGACCTCAGGCTTCAAGTCGGTGCGTAACGGTAGGACCTGCCACCGCCCTGCAACGCCTATCGGCGCTTCAGCAGAAGAGCGGCACCAGTGCAAGAACAGCCCCTTAATGAGCCAGGAATCCCGGAGAAACGCAACCTGTTACCTGCCAACTGCTTTTGTGAGTTCGTACCCTTCGCTGCTCTCCAGCACAAGTGAGGTGGACACGGGTGTCGCAGTGCCGTTCTCGCGCGCTCTGCCTTACTCCCATCGCTGAGGAAAGGTGTCGAGTCATTTGGAAACCTCAGATGTGCATTTTTCTTTCTTTTCTTTTTTTTTCCTCACTCACAACACTTCTTTCAAGTCACCTTTTTGTCACGTTTATGCTGGTTAAAAAGGCAGAATCCAAAGCATACACTTAGTATGCTTATAAATTCTCATGTCAGACAAGCTCATTAGAGGTTTCATTATGAATCCAGACTAAATGTGAAAAAGACAAGTCATCAGACACTGCCCGCTTGGAGGGTTTACAGAAAATATTTCAGTGCAGACATACTGTTGCCTCAACACACACACACACACACACACACACACACACACACACACACACACACACACACACACAGACATTGACTTGTGCTGAAGTAGAAACGCCGTTTCTGGAAAGTGACCCACGTGATCAGTGAATATTCTGCTCTTGGGTTTATTGATCGGTTCCCCCATGATGCGAATGGGTTTCTGGCCCAGGACGATGTGTACAAGCCATATTGTAACCAAAAGCACCTTGAAAGCGTTCCCCGAAAACACCGAACCGGGACACGTTTGAAAGCACAGCACCGTTTCACTTTGTTTGGTGTGGATGGAGCAGTGAAGCTATGTACTGTTGTCCTGCAGTGTGTGAGAGTCACGCTCTTTGCATGACTTTCTCCGTCGTGCATCAGTTTTTTTTTTCTTTTTTCTTTTTAAAAAAAAGTCTGCCTCTCTTCCCTGTGCCTCAAGTTGTGCATTTCGCTTTATCCTCTTCAGCCGCAATAAATGAGACCAAGCGATACGCGATGGTGGATCGATTCTTCGAAGACTGTGAACCTTCGTCAGAGAAGGCAACGTGGGTTCTGCACCCAACCCCTCCCGACGTCCCACGAGGATTTCCATTTTGTGATGGAAGGAAGAGACTGGGAGCCTCTCCAAACGCACCGAAGCAAGTGTTTCGCCATGTTGCTGCAGCACGAAAACACGCACCGTCTATCCCCACCCGAAGGCCGCCGTTGGGGAGACGCCTTGGAGCAGAGTTCCGACCACAGGGTGCGGTGCGGTCCCGTCCCTCTCGTTCCCCCACGCTCAGCTGTGTCCGTCTCAAGTGAAAAAACTGAGTGGATTTCAGTTTTCGCCAAAACTTGCCCAGTTTGTGTAGCACGTTTGAAAAGCGTGTGTTGGAACTGCTCGAGGGGGGATGGCAAGCGCCACTGCGACCACTGGACGTGTGTGTTCAGCCTTATCGCTGTCACAGCGCCGCGGTCTCCACTGGACAAGACAAGCGTTTCCAGTGGAAAAACTACCTTTTTTTTAATAGAGAAGCGTTAACACTTAGCGACATTTACAGGTATGGAGGACTGTGTGCTTTTAAGGAATCGTTCAGTTTTTTTTTTCCTTCAGTTTTCTTAATCAGTATTAGGTTTTTTTTGACCATAACCATTTTTCTGGCGCCACCAGATGACCCATAATTGCTTTGTTGTGTAGGTGTAGTTTCTCACATAATCCTCTCCATAGTTCTACTACCAACATGAAGGATGTTAGTGTAAAACATAGTCATTACCTCCAGCAAAGAGTATAGCTGTTCTCCTGTGTTCCGTTCCGTTTAGCCATAACCACACAAATAAGGTGGATGGATGTTGTAGGAAAAAATGTGGACATTTAGGGGGAAAATATCCAGTTAATTTATTCTTTTTTTCTATTAATTTGTATAGTAACTTTACAATTTCGAAAACTGTGTTGTTGGCAGCCAATAACGACTTTTCCAAATGAGAATACCTACTGGTTCTTCAGATTATGAAAATAAATTATTGCTGAATGTTCCCTAAATGGAAGAGCGTCACGTCTCTCTTGTGTCACCGATGAACCAAAGAGAAGGTCTCATGACTCACAAATGGCTCAGGTGTCCCACAGGAGCTCCTCGGTGCCAACATTAATCATCTGCCTCCTTTCTCTCCAACGGTAAGTCCTTTCGCATCTAATATTCATGGGTTTAAATGGGCTCAATTTGCTCGAATAACTGGAAATATCAATCGGAGGGCTTTCCGCTCCATTGGAACAATATTGCGTCCATTTCAGTTGCTTACAGTCGTGAAAAGCATCTTTGAAGGCTACTCCGCAGTCTTGTTGTTTGCCTTCAGACCTCACTGGGAGAACTCCGGAAGGCCCGTCCTTCAAATCTTTGCCCCCTTCTCACGTGTGGCCGTCCGAGGAGCACCGAGCATCGGGACGTCCTGTTCAAAAGGGCGCCACGCAGGTTTCGTAACGATGATTCTAGTGACGAAACTGGACACGAGGGAAACGTTGCGGTTTCGCTGTGTGGTCTCCCGTCCTGATGCGATGGCTTCTGCTGAGCTCTTTATACCACTATGAACATCTGTGAAGGAACTTTCAGAGACACAATATACAATCACGCTAAGATGGGCTTACAAGTTAAATTCTGCCTATTATATAATTATATCTACACTCAGCTGTCATATATCAGGGTTCCGTGAGAGAAAAAAAACCACGACAGCCGTTACTGACAGTATGTGCCCTTTTTCAGTACAAGGGTCTTTCTCACACACTCTGGTCTATTTTACTTGTACTACACCTATTTTATACTGTAAAATGGCTTTTAATCACACAGTTCGGAAGAGCGATACACACCCGGTGTCTCAAACTCAAAGCTTTTGTCCCTCACTGGCTGTTCCGTGTGTCAGTCTGGTGCAGTAAATTTTACACCCCCTTGTCTATCTGGCCCATGTGATGACTGGTGGACGACCACGTGGGAATTTGGACTAAATACTGAAATTATGCACAACGTGAACTGGCATTAACAACACAACAGTGAATAATACAATAAATTTATGTAGCTCCAAAGTTTAGTTATTATAGTTGTATAAAGTCAAACTGCAAAATACCCACCCACAGGATCTGTACTGTAAGATCCACCTGGGCCGCACCGATACTCCTGGTGTTCCTTACAAAGGGCTCCGGGGACGAGGCTCCAGGAGGGAAGAGACTGAACACCAACAGACACAACGGTCCCAAACGCACACTTGTACAGGAGTCAGTAAAGATGACACGGTCTCCCTCTCAAGGGTTAATATGCTAACACACATTCGCCCCTGGTGTGTGTGTGTGTGTGTGCGGAAACATTTCAGTGGGAAGGTGCAGTAGGAAAACAAGGACCAAATTACTTACAGAGACTGTGAATCGAAGATTCTTGGGTGCCAAATTTGTCCCTTTTTTTAATACAAAAATGAAGGTTGAATGAGAAAATGTCTTTCTCATTCTTCTGTTTTAAGGTAAACGAGTCTTTTTTTTCCTCTTGCATTTTTTTTTCTAAGATACAATTAGTGACACGGGTGCCAGCGAAGTTGAGCACAACTAAGACACTTTGGATGACTGTGGTCTCTGAGTGTTTCTGAGAATATCTAACCCCACTAGCACACGCAGATTTAATGTATTGAAAAGACATACATAGATGGTAAAACATTGTATGTTAACATTCCTTAAAGAATCTAACACTTATGAGTGCGTTTCTTTCTACAAACATGGATGGGTTGGGGAAAGTGTGGATTCTTAACTCAAGCAGGTTTGCACACTTTTGAAGACGCATGCAGTAGCGTCCTCAGCCATGTTTCGCCAGCACCCACCACCCACACACCCCTCACTTCACTTTTTCCTACTGCCTTCCTCCTCACCTGCCTCCCAGCCAGAGGGGTGTTCCTCCGTGGCCCCTTTCCGCTCCTCCGTGAGCGAACACCGCTGCAGCTGTTGTAGAGAAGCTGCCAAGAGCAACAGAAACCCCCGCCAGTCCCATTCCTCGGAGGAGGGGGCTGGAGAGCTTCCGTCGGGCCCTGATGTGAATGTGCAGAGCACTCCAGGAGCCAAGACACTGCAGTCGCTTAGAGTTTCCCCCACCCCCGAAGGGCCAAAACGGATCTGCTGCTTCCGGTCGGGGAGGCCCGGCTTGGGAGGATCCCGCCCCTCTGGAGATATGAAGCCGACGACAGGTTTCCACAAGATACATTGATGGTGCTGTAATTTCCCCTCTTCTTCTCATTTTAATGTTCCTCTTGCTGAGTGGGTGGATCAGTGGAGCCCTCTGCTCTATAGTCAGTCATATGACAAAAGTGTCTTACCCACCCATATTGATGAGGGATCGCTTGGTGAATTGAACTTTGTTCAGGGTGAAGTAAATTGTCCTTCGCCTTATTGGTGAGGAACTGTTGGGAAAGGAGGTGAGGATTTTCACCGTCTACACGGCCACCAGAGACCCTGTAGGAAAAGGCCAAGGTGTGTTCCAGTTCAGCTTTGAGGAGGGAAGTGTGTTAAGATGAACATCCTATTACTGTTGCATGCTGTCCTTGAGTCTACTGTACACAGAGCTCACATAAACATAGAGCTCCATTTTCTATGCAAAGCCTCTTTCTGCAGCAGTCGAGACGCCCGTGTCGGCACATCAAGCCTGTTTCTAACCAAGTCTAGTTGAAAATAACAGCATTTCTATAGCAACGGTGAAGGGGACCGACTGGCTCTGGCCTCCACAACAGCTGGAAGCGCTTAGATCAGTGTGGCGTGAGAAAGTTGGGGCATTTTTTTAAAAAAACATTTCTGGAGCACAGTTAATGCGATGGGGGCCATAGCTCAGGTTACGCACTCAGAGCCTCTTACATGTGCTACTTGGCCTCAAAGAAGAGGGGACAACAGACAAGGCACGCACCACAATAGAGTACCAGGTGCTGTAGTGGTTAGAGCTGCTGCCTTTGGACTCAGCTGTATAAATGGGTAAATCAGGGTAAGTAGCTTTGGAGAAAAGAGTAAGTTAAACAGATCAGGTTTGCGTGTTTAGCAGTTTTCAGCTTCATCTCCCTACATCTGTTGTCAGACGGAACTGTGCCAGCACTGTGTGCTTTAACAGACCTGTTGGTGCTTAAAAGTGTTCTGATTCCTTTGTGACTTCCAACCCTGTACAGGCTGATGTTTAATGCATTGAGGGAGCAACCAACTTGTCCCTCACATTTCAAAAACATCCTCCAATGCAGGGACTGCTCTCCCACCTGTTGGACTTTTATTTGGGTAAATATAATAGATGCCTCCAGCATTGGAGAACACTTCTCCAAGTCAGGGTCACAGCAAGCCAGAGCCTTTCCTGGAAGCACAGGGCGCTAGGCTAGTCAAGGTCTGCTCAATGACTTTGCAGTCCATATGATGTAAAAATGCTGGCCCAATCCATTACATTTACTATGTGTGGCTGCGAAGGGCTGCTACCACTGGTGACCAACAGCTGGGGCATACAGTTATGATGAACACATACAGCAACCATGGGGAGTACAGTAGGGTGAATTACCTATTTTCTCTCACTACGGTTAAATTACTTTTGTCAGAGCACTTCAGTCGTGCTTCCCCTCCGCGCCAACCTGCAGTAAATGGGAGCATCGGCTTCGTTTCTCCTTTCTTAGCGCTTCATTGTTCCTCTAGGAGCCACATAAGCTGGGCTTCCTCCCACGCAATCCTTTCATGACGCACAGCCGTGACCACCCATAAGTCACTCACACCTACACATGGAAATCCCTCCCCACGCGCTGCGCCAGCACTGCACACGAGAATGGGGGCTCCAAGGTGGTATCAAAGCTATTTAATGCATTCTAAATGTACAGCTCCCCCACATAAACAACAAAGGCCTCTTTTTTACAGCATGAGTAAACAGTGCAGCATACGTTAATTCAAACACCTTCAATGTGCAGCTAACTGCTGGGAGAGATGTCACTTCATAGGTGGACTATGCATAAATGCAGATGCACAGGTAAGACTGCTACATACTGTATAACAAAACTTAGAGATCCTGGCTTCAGGGGATAATCAGCCATTTCATTTACACTGAAAAGTATTCATTTTCTACAGTTTTTTTTTTTTTTTTTTAAAAAGGCCTTGTTTATAAAATGGTCCATTTCACACACAGAATTCAAGCGAAGTATAAAAATTAGTTTTTAAACACACAAGAACTTGTTAGACAAGAATAATTTATAGAATGTAATATTTACATGTAACTGCAGCATAAAAAGACTGTACAAGGGTGTATGTGTACACATCAGAGAGCATTGTATTCCACACACTTGGAGGGGTCTGTGGGAAAGTGCTTCTGGCAGATGGTCATCAGCCTCTTCAGTCCCTACAATGAGAGGAGCAGACGGGAGCTTCAGAACACATCTTCTATTAGTGAGACTAAACATACTACCATGTCCACACACACACCTAGCCTGGGTCCCTCACCTGGATGTACTTCCGCTGGGTTTCGTCATTGAGCACGTGGGCTACATGCTTTGAGAAAATTTTCTCTCTGCCAGTACGGGCATGGATGCCTACCATGGTCACACCGATAGGCCAAGGAGCATTTCCAATAGCCATCTGCAGGTACGCGTCATTTGCCTGACACGACAGTTAATCCCATCAGTGACACACAACTTTCCCCGTTACATTTTCTGAAAGCGTGGACGAGAAGCAGTGGCATACCTTAACGTACTCTCTCTGCAGCATGAATTTGATGATGTCTGTAATTGATTCCTTGATGTCTGCGGAGAGACTCTGAAACAGACCGCAACAAGATGACAATGCAACAGCGCAAGGGGGAAAAGAGAGGAAACTCGTCAGATTTTTCTTCAGATCCAGGTTTTCTCCAACAACTATGCTACAAGCAGAGAGGCTGCAAGAGATTTAAACCCACCTCATTATAATTTACTTCCATTACCATCCAGCTTGAAGTATTTTTCCTAAACTGATTCACATTAAAAACCTGTCTCAAGCTGCTCACAGTACTGCAGGCCTTGTTCTCACCTTCTTGCGTAGCTTCCTGAAAAGAGGCTTGAGGTATGACTCTGTCTGCTTGTGGGTGGCACTGGCCAGCTTGCCCTGCACACTTCGCTTCACGTACTCCTCACGCCCATTGAGGTCCTTGGCCCACACGCCCAGCAGGAACTGCCAGGAATTGAACCCACAACTTATTAATTTAACATCTTGGTTTCCTTTGGTTCTATTTTGTGCACATACACTTCCGATACCTGCCAGTATTTTTTTTTTTTTTGAGTGCTGTCAGCAACTTACCTTTAGCACTTTATTTATAACATCCATGTCTCTGTTATCATCACCTGTTCCAAGAGACTCTCCAAGTGCCTAGGATGAGGAGAGAACACATGGTTAAAAAAGTCAGAGTTTAACAGCACCCCCTAGTGTAACAAGATAAAATGACAAAAAAAAAAATCAGATGTGAAAATGTAAACACTGGGCCTGATATTAGAAACAAAGTAATTTTTAGACCCTATGAATAAAACAGAAGGCAACTGTAAATTACAACATAAAGAGTAAAACTAAAATGCTGACTTTGCTCTCATGTCCATTATGTATACTGTTTCCCTTTTCTCTGCCCTACAGATCTCACAGTACCTCCAGCTCCTCAATGGTGGTGTTCTCCTCATGGACCTTCAGGTCATGCTGTGTGTCTGCATCTCCTGCTTCTTGACCGCCCACCAGTTCGTTCAGGTACTGCTGATCGATCTTATCCATGGCTGCCTTCAGGTCATTCCTTAAGCCCTTCACACACAAGGCCATGAATTCAGCAGCAATTAAACATTCACGGTTGCTGCTTTGACCAGCATATGCAAATTAAAAACGGTGGACAGGAAAATATGGATGAGGAGCAACAATCATTTTCTGTGCCCCAATCACATGATACTGCTTTGGCACATCCAGTCATCTTACCTTGTTCACTTCAGGTGCCAAAATTTCAATTTTCCTCAGTCGCTGGAAGGCATCATAATCGGACTCGCCAAAGAGCCGTATGGGTTCTCCTCGTTCCCTCAGTCGACGGATCACCTGAGCAGAGTGGCACCAGTCGAGTGTAAGCCAGTACTGCAAAACTTTCCCGCTGATAAAGATAGAGCTAAAGTTCTGGCAATCGAGTGTTGGTCACCTCCTGTCGGGAAAGAGTCATGGGTAGCTTCTCCTCCGTCAGCTCCAGCTCCAGAACAGGGTTGGATGAGGTGGAGGGCTCTGGTGTGACCACCTCTGGCTCTGTCTTTACACAGAAGAAAATGAGAGGGTATTCAGTAACAGTATCATCATCATCATCATCATCTCTAACAGAGCTCACAGTCCATCCATGATGGTGCAATTACACAGAACTGCACTGAGAGGTGATATCTGCAATTCTTCTGTCACGAACCACATAGCAAAGCAATCAAACCCACGTTAAATACCACAAGAGGATCAATTCCTTGATTGGCAGGTTCCTAATCTATGTTCTATACGGAAAATTTTACAGTGAGTCCTTTCTATTACAAAAGTAAACTGACTTGAGTTGCCAAGTAGGAAACACATTTTGAGAAAGGGGAACAGGGGAAGGATTTAGAGGCAGCAGCATGTCCACTGCAAACCCAGGAAGGGCAAAAACTGCTTCAGGTTGTCATATCCCATGTGTCTCTGCAACAATCTTTCCAACCAGCTGCAAACAGCAATTCTGAGTTCCATTATACATCCATACAATCCATAAAAATCAGCAATGACAATTTTTCAACAATACTGATGGAAAAACAACCTGAAGCAGTATCAATTTAAAAAAAAAGTCAATTTGATAAAAGTAAGGAGTGAAATTAGGCAAAAGTAAACTATGTGCCACCTTGCACATACACAACATATTACATATGAGCAAAGAATTTCTGAGAAGTCAACAAATAGAAGCAGAATGTATTTTTCCACTGTTAGATGCAAACACTGGCCGCAAGCGAGGGCAACAGCAAGTCAGTCCTGGTTCCGATTAAAGCCAAAAATAGATGTGCACAACTGAGGCTGCCATGCCCTTTAAAAAAAAAAAAAAAGATACCAACAATAATAAACAAAAAACAAGCCCAACCCTAGACCATGCTGTGCACAGAAAGCACAAAACAAATGCATGGGTCAGCATGCAGTGCAGGGCTCCTCCACAGGACTGCCCCATACCTGTCCTGTTGGCTTCTCATTATCGACCTGCAGCGCAGCGCAGGACAGGACGGAGAGAGCATTAGTGTCAAGAGAGAACTGCAGAAAACTGAATCAACTTGCTGAAGGTTCCAGGAACAAAAAAAAAAAAAAAAAATCCTGTTTTGTAAGTGCACTGGCTCCTCAATTTAGGAATACATTAGGATACTGCAAGGCTGGCGCTTATTTGTTTAATCTGTAAATCCAGAAGTCATTTTAACACCTAAATCACAATTAGTACGCTTACTAAAGATGCATCAACTCACCACCCAGCAAGTCCTCTAGAATCTTGTATGTAGTTATGATACTTTTTCCTTTTTGAGCTAAATCAAAGATTATACTACAGAGAAATCAATGAAAATATAATTACTGTCTCACTGCAAATTCTGAGATCAACAGGTTTGGTGGATAAAAGTTACATTTGCTATGATACAAGCTGAAATTTCACAGAAAAACCGGTAATACACAATTAAAAATGGAAAATGCCTTTCTGGAAAACGGTAAGTTGAGCCTTAAAAAGAAAGCAGCGTCCAAAAAATAAGTCCCCAAAATGTTTCTTGTTCCGATGTCTAAAATGGGATTGAAGGTAAATGTGTCATTTTTGGTGTCCATTACGGTAATGATTACCTGGCTGGTTACCTAACAAAGCACCCAAAGCGATGTATGAGACTGAGAGTAACACTCCTGGGTGCACAGTGTACAGCACATGAGGAACACACACCACAGCATGTAAATGCAATGTACACCACACACTGCGTGCCAATTAACTAAAGGGTCACTCGTTTACAACGGTGTCACGTGACTGTTCAGCTCAAGCCCGGTACCCTGTATCCTGGTATAACACATTTCTTGTAATCATTATGACTTAGCTGAGCTGGGAAAAGAGGTCTTTTATTTAGGCAGCAAATATACCTTGAGACCACATTTCCTGAAATACTCCTCCTGCTCTTTCTGGACAAGTTCCCCCCGCTTGAAGAACTTCTTCGAGTCCTGCAGAGAAAGGCAAATTAATACGCAGTCCTTAGCACCAAATAATATCACACATGTCACTGACACGTTTACGTGACGACGTTACGGAGCGAACGTGTGTACACACCACACGTAACTAATGAGGTGTAAACAGGCACTCATAGAGGAAATAACAGCACTATCCTTAAGTTATGTGAAAGAAGTTTTATTGTTTTGTTCAAGTTCCGGTCGTAGGTAGCTACTAAAAATTAGCGGTTTAAACTTGAAGTTCAAGGCAAGGCGCGGGTTCAGAAGCGATTCCGTTTATTTCCTCACTTTCTTTTACTCACAGTGAAAAGTTCCTTCTCCTCGAGCTGCTTCCTCTTCCTCGCAATTTCTGCCTTCAGGATGTCCATGTTTTTCAGTTTGCCACACATCCGCCGCTAAACTAAGCACGGCCTGCCGAAGGAGCACTTAACCCGGAAGCAGATTCTTGTTCTTCCTGTGCATCATGGGTAAAAATTCAAATGACGTCATGCGCTACTTGTGACGTTAAATTATAAGCGAGAGAAAACGAAAATACTTTTTAAATGGAAATATTTGTATTTTGAAGGTGAATCTGAAGAAAATACTGAACTGGAAACAAACTAGCAGACGTGATTCTCACCATGAGAGCGAGTGTGCAGCTCACTGAGTTGCTTAACATATTAGTAATGTCAAATTTGACAAATGTTTACAAATTCTGTGGAGGCGGTTACAGATATATATTATACTACTGTATATCTTTTAAAACGCAGTGCTGTTTGCGCTTTCTACCGTAATGAGAAGACACGTCTTTTGCGTTCATTTGCGCACAGCATCGCCAAAAGCGAGCCAAATGCAATACGAGTTCTTTACTGGTACATCAGTGAAATGACTAAAACTAAGAAGGGAAAGTGGACAAATGCAATGAATGATGAATTGGGTAAGAAAGGTATGATGAATGTGATTGTGAGTTTTAATCATTGTGTCCACGTTAACGTTTTTCCCTATTATTTCTGCCAGAGTTCGCCTGCAGGTGCACGTACCGGTTGCACGTTCCGCACTTCACATTCCACCGCTTCACTTTCAATGTGTCTCGCGAGTGCACGCGAGTGGCCTCATCCATTATTTCCCACGGCGGGAACGTCCGCGTGACGCGGTCGCGCTCCTCTCACAGCGCCGCCTCTACGAGCCGCGTGTCGCTCCGGCGCCGGCAGGTGGCGCACAGGAGCAGACGTGACGACATGTGAACCATTTAACTCGTCTGTTTCCACTGTAAGCGCGCCGTGTCTCCGGGCGGATGCGGGAGGGTTGCGGGGATGTTGCGGGGACGTTGCGGGGACGTTGCGGGGAGGTGGCAACGTGTTGCAGGCAGACGTGCTCACCTCAGGGATGTGACGGCAGCCGTGCGATGGCCGCGAAACACCTGAAGGAGCTCGTGCTGCGGGAGGAGCGCGCGGTGCCGCTCGTTCCTCCTCGCAATTAAATTAATTCTTCGCTCTGTTTATATTGTGTCTCATTCCGCCCCGTGTCTCCGGCACCCGTCTAGAAAATGGAGTTTGCCGAGAGGAAAAGGAGCAGAAAATCGCAGAGCTTTAAACTGGTGAATGAAGGTAAGGCGAAGGCGGCCGCTGTTTCTCCCGACATGCAAACAGAGTGTAAATATTATAGAAGAAATATGAATATAAGGCAGAAGAGAAGGGCGGGAGAGAGAGAGAGGCCAGCAGATGCGAGAGGGAAGAGCGGCGCACCTGCGACGTGTGTGTATGTGTGTGTGTTTCCTCCTTCCCACACTTTGATCTGGAAGGAATAAAACTTTAAAAAAAAAAACAAAAAACAAAAGAAAACAAACATCAAAGTCGCACATGCGGGCAGATGACAGGATCGTGGGACGGACATGGTGACACCGCGACACTTTTTTTTTTTATTTCCTTGTAAATACTGAGGAAAGATATGTTCTTCTCCGTCGGCTGTGCTGACGTTCCCCCCTTCTTTATGATATTTATTTATAAAGATAAAAATGAAAATACACATGATCTGGGACAAGGTGACATTTTTAATGAACGGTTTATTTATTCTTTTCATGAAGTGACAGCCTGTAATGTTGTGGGGAGGATATGTCCTTCAGTGAAGTCTTCTGGCTTTAAAGTCACTGGAACTGTGAACCCACAGGTGGCTGAGACACAATCACAGCAATGTACTCTTTACTAAACATACCTATAACTGTAACCATCATTTTAACCATAGCCTGTAGCATTCCTTCCTTAAAGCCATTCTTAACGCTCTGCTTAGAAAAATAGAACAAAGTAAAGTAATAGTAAAAATAACTTCAAGATCCTCATTACTGTGTATTTTAATAAATATTTTGTTAAATTAATTCATTAATTAATTCATTCCCAGTTTCACTATGAAAGTGCAAATTCAAGGCTCATTTCTGTCCCAGGTTTCTTCCATCTGCATTCTCGGTGCATGTGAATTAGAGAAGATTTGTCTTACTTTTTTATTTCTAGATATCCAGGCAGACTTTTTCGAAACAAACAGCACAGATGCCATCAATGGAGGTGCGGGAAATGCAGCAATCACTGAAGGTCAGCACTGGGCGGCACGGTGGTACAGCAAGTAGCATATTGCTGTGTAACAGTGTGTGGGTGGCGGGAGAGGACATGGGTTCGATCCCATCTAAGGCTGTGGGGAGTTTGCATGTTCTCCCCGTGTCTGTGTGGGTTTTCTGTGGGTGCTCTGGTTTCCTCCCACAGTCCAAAGACATGCTGTTCAGGTTCACCCATAGTGTGTGAGTGACAGAGATAGTGTGTTCCACTTATGTATGGATGAGTGACCCAGTGTAAGTAGTGTATCTAGCAGTGTAAGTCACCGCGGTGAATAAGGTGTGTGGGCTGATAAGACTACATAAAGTTCATTGGAAGTCACTTTGGACAAAAGCATCTGCTAAATAAATAAATGTAAGGTACAACAGGAGGTAGATGCTTATTATGGGTGCAGAATGGTTACGGCATAACCTGTTTTCTAATGCACCACCTTTGAACGACCTGTTAAAAATAGTTAAATAACCTGTTAAGTACTGATTTCACTTACCAGATAGTAATAAATAATGAAGCCATTATTTATTACTTTTAATACTAAAATATACTACAAACTTTTCCTTAGTTGTTTTACAGAGCTTAAGTGTTTTTTTTTCTTTTAAATTTACCTGGTGGTTTGGAGTACAAGCTCTTTCACTTGAACACTTGCATCCCACAGCCTGGCTGGGTGACAAGGGGATGGAGATCAAGAAGCAGATCACAGGGATGATGAGGCTGCTGAACGACAAGGCGGGGAGGGTCTACCACAGGGTGGGCCAGGAAGGGGAAACCCTGAAGCAGGAGCCTCAAGACCTGGAACTGAGCTGGTCCCAGCCTGTGGCCAGTAGCACCGAGGACCCACAACACAGTGCCTGGAGCGCAGAACCCATACCCAGACCCCAGGGCTCGGTGCAGTACGGCACTCGATCCAAGACTCTCAGAATGCTCACTGACACCAAGAATTCAGTGAAAGCCAATGGTAGGTCTCCGTTTGCATCACAGGCGATTGCTGACATTCTCATTGTTCCAGGACCCAGAGCAGTATTATTTCTGCACGTATAACTGTTCGAATTTCCGTTAAATCAGCTGAATGTCTCTTGAATGCTTTGGAGAGAATATTTTTGGGCCGTTTTTCAGTTGAGCAGTTTAGCCTCTTGCTCAGTTTAGACTCTAGCTCAGGCTGATGAGCTAGAGTCCAACTGTGGTCGAAGGCCTCGAAGAAAAGCTGTGCAATGCTGGCTGTTGTCACTGGCTCTGTTGTTTGTGTTTGTTTCTTGTTTTCCAAGCTCCTTTACATTTGGTCATTTACATTTCTCACACATGTTGGCAACAAGTGCCCTGCCCCCTGTCCACTACCCTGGAATATGAGTGGTGCTGGGAGGACTCTCACCACTAAGCCACCAATTAATCAGTCCGCCTGCGCGATTGTTTGCCACGGACCGAGGGCTTAGAATGGAACGCTAATGATCCTCTTGCGTTCCGGTCGGGCTAGACCATTAAGCCGACTGTCTCGATTGAAGCCCCAGTGGCGGGAACTGCAGCGAGTGCATGCTTCAGCTCACGTGGGAAAGTCTCTGGCTCAGGAACCCGGCATTGTACGGCGCAGCCCTGCCAGACCAAGCATAGGGTGGTGGAGCGGTGACACCTCTTTGGCACATGACCCTTACCCACAATATCCTTGTTCTGTGCTGTGCTGTCATGAGATGTGGCCTGGCGAGGTCGCATTGTTTAGCCTTCAGCTGCACCAAAGTTGGATCAGCATGTTGTCTTCCTTGTGTACCTCGCAGAAGTGGCCACACCCCTGTCCAGCACCACAGAGCCTGGCTGCTGCATGTGCACTTGCAAGAGCACACTCCAGGCGATCCTGCAGGAGCTGCGTGCTGTCAAGAAGCTCATGCAGACTCAGAAAGGTCAGTGGTGTCACGCATCCATCACTCCCCTCCAGGCATTCTTCACAACAGAGACTTGGCTTTGTTCAAATAGACCCTGAATCCTTACTGGCTAGTAGGTGTCATAGTGTTTAAGGAGAGGTGCCCTGAAGGATGTTGTTTGGAGCCCCAAGTGGCCCTTTGAACATTTATGTTTTTTCACTTACTTGAGACTCTTCTCCAAAATGACTTACAATGTTAAGCCACTTACAGTTATTTACCCATTTATAGAGCTGTGTAATTTTACTGAAGCAATTTATGGTAAGTACCTTTCTCAAGGGTACTACAGCTGTAGGTGAGATTCAAACCTGTGACCTTTGGGTCCTAATGAAGCAGCTCTAACCACCATGCTGCCAGCTGCCTCTTTTTATGCTTCACTTCATTTGAACTGCTCCAGTTGTACTTGAAACTGTGTAAATGGGTAAAAATGCATCGGCTGCTGGCAAAACAATAAAAACATAGCTGGAAATGGCATGAAAAGATGGGAAATTTATGTTTTGAACGCAAATTTGGTTCTACAGTTCGGTCCTCACTTGCTTCAGGCTCTCAGGAGAAGCAGCGTGTCCAGGGCAACGTGAGCCCGGTCCGCTGTCCCGCCCCGAAAAAGCGGCCCTGCAGGAGAAGACCCGTCCACAGGGTAGCGACACCAGTCGCTCCATGCAGGAGGCCCCCATTGCCCAGCTGTGCCACAGCTGAGCCCACTGGGAGGAAGGAGAGGCCACTGCGGGAGAGGCCCACGTCCTCCCAGAGCGACCAGACCTCACAGCTTGCAGCCCTGCCCACCCCAGCGGAGGACACTCTACCTCAGCACAGCCTGGTGATGGACCCCCCATCCTCAGAGGTAACAGGGCTGGTGGAGCAACACCTGAGAGGGTATTAATTCTCAACAGGCACAGTGGGGCAGCAGTGTTTTTTTTCCCCTTTGGGGGTCCTATACAGAGTCCTTGTATTAAAGTTTTAAGTACTCTTTTCTTCAGAGTAATTGTATGGGCTTTCAGTCGGTGCAGTGAATCATGGGTAGTGTGGGAGATCATTTGTAGTGCATGTTTGTACCTTAGAGCTGCCAATGCGCACCCACAGGAATCGCTTTGTTCCTCGTGTGCCTTTGTCAGTAATCTTTGCATTGCTTTGCTTGAAGATGTCCTCCAGACTGAGAGTGTCAGTGCAGAATACAAAGTTAGTGTTTACGTCACCGGAGCGACTCAATCAACGCCCCAGACGATACCTTATCAGAATATCTATTGATGCTCTGAAAATCATAACGATACGGGGTGCATTCTAAATAGCCTCTTGTGTCTTCTGTTTGTGCGTGTGTCTGTGTGTGTGCACGCGTGTGTGTGTGGGGGGGGCGTTCAGCCCGAGGTCCGTCTGGCGGACGACTACGAGGTGTACATTCCCAAATCACAGCTCGACTCCATCCTCGTGAACTACACACGCTCCGGCAGCCTGCTCTTCAGGAAGCTGGTGTGTGCCTTCTTCGACGACACCACGCTCGCCAACTCGCTACCCAATGGCAAGCGCAAGAGGGGGCTGAACGACAACAGGAAGGGCCTGGACCAGAACATTGTGGGAGCTATAAAGGGTATGTTGGAGTGGAAATAAGAGGATAAAGGCAAACAAAGAGGATCTGTGCCTTTTTTGGTTTCAGGTTCCCAATTCCACAGGGGGTGCGGTGGCACAGCGGGTTGGACCGGGTCCTGCTCTCTGGTGGGTCTGGGGTTTGAGTCCCGCTTGGGTTGCCTTGCGACGGATTGGCGTCCCGTCCTGGATGTGTCCCCTCCCCCTCCAGCCTTTCGCCCTGTGTTGGCTCCAGCTCCCTGCAACCCCGTATGGGGGCAAG
Organism: Scleropages formosus; assembly: GCF_900964775.1. Taxonomy (NCBI): domain Eukaryota; kingdom Metazoa; phylum Chordata; class Actinopteri; order Osteoglossiformes; family Osteoglossidae; genus Scleropages; species Scleropages formosus. The sequence continues at coordinate 21,278,121 of NC_041810.1, forward strand.
TGGTTCTGATGATGTTCCCAATTCCCATCCATGCATGTTTGAGTACACTGGGTCGTTATCTCGTGAACGCTGTCAGGACCCTGTGTTTATTTGTAAGTCAAACCATGACATCACTATCAATAAGAGATTTATTAATACAGGATTCCCCGGATTCATTCCCAGGTTTGGTTCTGTGAAACCTTCAGATGAAGCTCTAATGGGTTAAAATTTGCAGTGAGACTAATTGTCCACTTTCATCGTCCTCTTATTCTATGTGGGGTCACCGTGTTCCAGAGCCTATCTTGGAAACATAGGACGTAAGTGAGGGTACGCCATGGAAGCCCTGTCAGTTCATTTTATTTTGCTATCTTTTATTAACCTGAAAGAGCATTAAAGTTAAATGTACTTTAAAATGAGTGAAAACAAAAATATACATCTCTGCAACCTCCCACAACAGAAATATGTTGACTCCATAGACTCCCTCTTCAATGCCAGTTGGTGACTAATTCATCCTATTAAACATGTGCGTCGCTCATCGTCTTGTTGCTGACCAGCAGCACTCAGAAACACCAGACATGGGCCGTAAACACTGTGGAATTAAGTTGAATTAGTCCGACAGTGCCACTGTTTGGGTGTGTTTTATCGCCCGCTCTTGGCTGCGTGCAAAAAGTCAGGTAGCAACTTCTCGGCAGCAAACAAATTCTGGAAAACAGACAAGTGGAGAAAATAAGTTTATATATATGGAAAAAAGTGTCTTCCCCTATTGAGTCATTTGGGTTTACTGATGTCACCTCTCCTACTATTTCTGTCTTTTTTTTTTTTTTTTTTTTTTTTACCTGTCTACATCGGGTCCAGTGTTCACAGAGAAGTACTGCAGCGCTAACAGAATTGAGAAGCTGCCAGGACCCAGGGACTGGGTGCAGATCCTGCAGGACCAGATTAAGTTGGCCAGGAGGCGGTTGAAAAGAGGTAACGAGGGTGAGTGTCGCTGGAGGGCCTGACCCAGACACTTGCTTTGCTGCTTCAGAATCTCTACATAACATAAGCAGAGGCATAGAAAAACTGAACAATTAAACTACAGATTGGAACACGTCCTCAGTTCAAAGGACCAGATGCGTAATTAATGTTCTTTATCGTGTTTTTTCACTGTTTCGGAGAAGTCGCTCACCTTGAAATCCTTTCTTTGTATGTTGCCTCAGCAGAGGCTGCAGACTGCGATACCATTTTCAAGAAAGCCTCTCTGTGTACGGCAGGTATCTCGCCAGTTCCCTCCACCGAAAAATCCTCCAGCATCTCGTAGTCTCCTGGTTGCTCGCCTGTCTGTCTGTCTGCCTCACCTGTCTCAGAGCAGCGCTTGCCTCACCTCACCACCTATACCCTGTCTGTCCCTGTCTCTCTTCTCTCCTGTCGCTGGCCCGTGCTTCTCTGCTGCGCTCATCGCAGGAATGCTGGATGTGCATGTTTTCTGTGGCTCCTCTACACAGGGTCACCTGGTGCCACCGAAACTTAACTCTCACTGTGCTGCTGCTGCTTGTCTTCTCATTGCATGTCACCACATGCCACTGTCAGCCCTGAATCAAAGCAGGGCCACCGGGCACATAACCACCCATGTTTTACTCTAACTTACACTACATTTTACAGTTGTTCCTCAACACCACCACTTGGTAGTAATCAGCTCTCAGTAGCTTTGTTTGCAGCTCCAAAGTCGCTTTTTCCACCCTATCTCTTGATCAATGAAACGTCCCTCAGTTTATTTGGGGATTAAGTCTTGTGAAGACACCAGGTTTTGCTGTAAAAATATCCTGTAAAGCTTTTTTTTGCAATAACATTTTCATTAACTTTGTGCTTCATTAAAATGAAGAGCCAGTTAAAATTAGTAAGAATTGTCTCTACAAACGCCTGTTTAGTTACCTTTGTTGACAGATTCATCCCATAAGCCTGTGAAATGTTCATCGTGTTCTTGCCACTTTTAACTTTCTTCATTATTGCACTTTTGTCTCCATGGTAACAGTACTCTTCTTACCAGTGCTGTCTGAAGCACCGACACTGAGGAACACCATACATGAGCTCTAAACACTGTGAATGCAATTTGAATTAAAGCGGTCCTATACCCCTCTTATGCTGGTCTTCGCTGTTTCTCTACAAACAAATTTTAGAAAATACAGACTGGGTGGCACACTTGAACAGTTCCAGGGCTATTTGGTTGTCGGTTTGAATCTAGCTTAGGTGTTGTGGAATCTGCATGTTCTCCATTGATTCCTCTTGCAGTCCAAAGACATGTGTTTCTGGTGGATTAGTGACTCCAGATTGCCTGTAGTGTGTGTGTGTGAGTGTGCGTGTCAGTGATTGAAGGAGTGTGTGTGCGAATGTCCTGTGATGAACAGGTGTCCCATCTAAAAACCTGTATAATAATATTGCACATGTGATCCCCTTGTCAGAGTCTGGTGGTTTACAAACCTGCATTATTGAAGTTTTTCCAAGCCCTCTTGAAATCCATAAATTCAGTGCTGGGCTCATAGAAAGTAAATTTAGGGTAATAATTACAACACGTAAGTCTCGATCTGCTCAGACGCATGGACACTATGTGGCCCTCAGGAGCATAGTTTCGAACCTCGATATTAAACACTGTATTTCACTGTTATATTTTGCGCTCCAGGTCGGGATTCTGGGAGAACAGCAGCTGCCCCGGAGAAGGATGTCGACGGTTAGCACTCGCTTCCCTGTCAAATAACTTTGGCTGAATGTTGGCAATATATCAGCAAAGCTTCATTTCATCTTTGACATGTTCATGTACGCCATAGGAAGGGCATCATCGTAACGTAAGACAGTTCTGTTGTGTGACTGTAGGAAAAAACATGACCAAAGTAGTGCTAGATAGGTGACTTCAGCTTTCACACAGTTTTCTGCAACATGAAAAGCTGTGTGTGAAGGGGGCTTCTTTTCAGATCTGCAATTGTCCATTAAAAGTTTTTTCAAAACCATGGGGGATTGGAGGCAGACTGGAGGCAGAAAAGTGCCAATTGTCCCAAAACCCCTCCACCATTCCAGAGTGGAGGAGTTGATCATCTGTGCTGGACTGCAATGCCCATAACATGCTTTGACCTACCTTCCAAAACCTAGAATCTTAAGGTCTCACCGAGGTGTTCTTCGTTCACATACCCAGTCTGTCAGCCTTTTTACATTCACTCTTCTTCTTTCTAAGCAGTGTCACTGTGTTCCGCTACCTTTACTGTGTTGCGAACTTCTGTGATGATGCCACTACATATCCAAAATTAAGATAAGAGCCTTCCGTTTTCAGCTGGAATTACCAAATTGCTTCGGTCGTGGGTTTTTACGCTTAAGAGGACACAATGCAATTGCACCCATACCAAAATAAACACATGTAATGTGCTTTTAGTCCAGTTTGTTTTTCTGTTTTCCTAATGAGCAAGACAGTCCTTCAGTGGTACATAGTGCAGAAAACACACTTGTAGTGTTTAAACATTATGTTTCATCCAAATCAGTATTTTACACTGTTTTACAAATAACAGGTAATCTGTTTCACAATGTTATTTTTAGTACATATATACTGACTGATTGACTGGATTAGAAATGTTTTTTTTTTTTCCCCCATTCACAATGCACATATCTGGAAAGTCCAGTGAAAGGATTGTATGTGGCTACTCCTAGATGTCTATTATTAAGTTATCATTTTTGTAAAGAAATTTATCATAAATATAGTAAATATTGTTGATATGAAGTAGAAAAAAATATGAAAGGATGCTCTTTGGAAAAAATGTAAGATTAGTTGCTGTAGTGGCTCACAATCCTTAGAATTACACCTGAAAACTTTCATTTTTATGCCATGGATTAAAGAAATGAAAATGTACTGGTGTTTATTTTTTAAAAGTTCGATCAGTGCACTTTAGTAGATAATTTACCCATGGTAAGTTATCACTTATGGTGGGAAATTGCAGCAGTGTGTAAGTTTATATGAAATGTTTGCAGTTGCTTGGTGTTCATATTTGTGTTTACATATGTTTACATGTTTATACTTAGTCTGTATATGTTTATGTATTTTTTTTACTGTAAGGACTTTTAGGAAGCAATTAACACATTTTCTGTGTACGCTTCTATGTGATGAAAATTAAATAGTGTATCAGAAAAATTATGTATTCCCTCTTAACCGCAAGGCTTGGGTTTCATTAACCCTGATATAAGCACTGGTAGTGCAGAGACTGGGACAGTGCAGTGGTTAAGGACATAGAGGATATGGATTTGTAACGTTGAGGTCCTTGATTTAAGTCCCACTCCCATCGCTGCTCCTATATCATGGAGCAAGATACATACCCTGATTTGCTTCACCTATGTATTCAGCTGTGCAAATCAGTGAATGTTGAAAGCTGCTTTGGATAAAAGCAAGGCAACATAACAGTAATTGAAGTTTTACAAAGCTGAGCTGCAGGAGTTGAAGGGACTTGAGCCTAATAATATGGTCCAAAGTGCGAGTCATGGCCCAGGGTTATTGGAAGTGCACCGAACTGTCTAGAGGCAGTCCCTGTGGGTGAGCTGCTTTCACATTTTCAGCAATTACCTGGGTACACAACCTTGCGTCAAAACTTTGTCACTTCTAAAAGTATATGACAGCAACAGTCTACCCTTACATTGCTCAGGATTGTATCATTGCTCTAAGTTTATGACTGAAGCTGGAAGGACATTATTACTAGCTAAAGATGCCTTCAACTAACGTATTTAGTCCAGTTTTTCCAGCTGTGTTGAGCTGCATCCCAGATAATTGAGGGCACTGGCAGTAGTTTTGTAACTAATGTCATAGATTTGTGACCTGATGGTTCTTGCTTCAGGTTCTAGGCCTTTTTATGCTCTGCTTCAAAGCCTACCTAACTTTATAAGTTAGTAAAATCGTTAGTTGCTTTGTAGAAAGGCTTCAATTAGAAAACGTGGTGCTTGGCAGTGTTCCCGCAAGGTCCGGTTTGTACAAAGAGAGTGAATATGTGAAGGTTTCTCTTCGATACATTTTATCTCTCTTTTCTCATTGTTCAAAAGTCTCAGGCCACATTGTGCCCCCTGTGCTGCTATTGGGTTTTGTAAGTATTTAAATGGCATCGGCTCAATGTTTATCGTGTTCCGTAACAGTCCGGTTTCTTTCCTATATTGCAGTGTTATGTTTACTGGAACTCATCCAAGCTGTGTAAGTGGGAAGATCTGTGTGACTGTGTGTGAAAGTGGCCCCTCACAGAATGACTTTGTGTTTTCAAGGCGCCATGTTTTGTAACCAGTACCTCAGTGATAGGGTTGAAGTGCTAAAGGTAACTTTTACAGTTGTACTGGCTGTGTTACTGTACATGTGACTAAATAAAAAAAAAAAATTGTCCTGTTGTTTATGTCCCTTTTAAAATGCTCATTTTGTGGATTAAAGGGGAAGGTCTCAGTAAAGAACATTTGATCTGTTTTATGAAATACAATTATGTAGTTGAGAGGTTAAGAATAAGCTTTACAAACGTTATATTTGCTAATCAGAGCAATTTCAGTAAATTGTACAAATTTTACTATTTTGTGACATTATGTCAAATTGTATTATAATTTCTCCATGTTATGCAAATAGCATTAACCAAAAACCGCTTTTTCCATTCGGAACACTTGAGTCTCCCTCAATTAAAGGCACACTACGTGGTTCACTTAATTTTAGGCGATGTGTAAAAACGTTAAAGGGGAGGGGAAAGCGTCACTAAACACGTAAAGGACCCTCGCTAATTGTGTTCTTCAGTCGTAGTTTTGGTACAAACCCAGATTACAGAACTCAGAGAGAGATTTAATATGATAAAACTGCTTGAGCTGAGCGAAAATAAAAGTATTCTGAATTAATTCATTGCGAAGGTGAACTTTCTTAAAGAATTGGGTTTCTTATCAGGCATTGTTTCCGGGCTCTCCTTAAAGTTGCAATGAATCATGGGACCGTCCCCGCTTCTGTATCGGGAGGCGCCGCTGAGCTGAGAGCGGTCAGAATAAAGCGGAGTGCGGAATTAAAGGGGAAACGGAGTGTGAATAAAAGCGTCCGTCTTCTGTAAAAATGTGAGGAGTACAACTTTAAATATTTCTTACACAGTACAAAAAGTGAACGCTGTGCAAATAAAAGAGACCTGGTTATTTCTGAGGCCATCAGTTTCAGTGACGTTCTGGCCGTGGGTTGCGGAAGGGTTAATTTTTTCACCCGCCGACATTTTTATGTGAAGCTCGCCAGGTTTCTACGAAACGCAGAACTGCATTAACTGTTTATGAAATTAATTTTAAAATGCAATCAATACGGCAAAATTCCCGATGCCAAAAGGAAAAATGCACAAATAACAACAGCCGCGTGCTTGTTTGGAGAGACTTTTTAAAACTAAAGCTGCGCGCGCTGGCAGATAGGTTCCCATACTATATTATATAATATATATTCTGCAATTATTAAAACTAGTTTACATTCCCGAAGCCCAGTTAAAAGGTGATCTATATTCTAAGTATGTGCACTGGCATTCTTTGTTTGTAAAACATGCGGTGTTTTTTCAGGACCTGCCGTTGCGTCTTGTTCCAGTGTCAGAACTTAAGTTAAGTGACTCGCGCGGACGAGTTGAGTGAGTTGCTCGGCACGCGCACAATGATGAAACCTTCGCCATTTCAAAGATTCTCGTCAGCTTTTTTATGATCTCCTGTGCACGAAGGAACACATGATTCTTGAGTTCCATTACTAACTGCGCTGGGTGTCAAAACCAAAAGAGTTTTAACTTTTCCCAGTCCCGCTTTAAATACGTAAACTGAGTTAATTTTTTTTCCTACAAAGTGAACCCATACAATCAAGACAGTTACGTCAAGCTGTATTAACAGTGATAATTAAAATGCACTCAGCAGAGAGATTTACAATTACACAGCATAAATGTGTAGTTCTCATTGTTTTATACATCATGTAATTTATATTTAATAAGTGAAAGCGTCAGTTGTCTGTTAGATAAATCATGTATTCCAAATCAATGTGTATGCACACGAAGTTTTAAGCACCACTTAGTGTTTCATTTAAGCTGAGTGACCCACAAGGCTAAGATACTAGACAAGCCCACTGCACTTTCAAAATTAAGGGAAAGAATACCTGTCTGTATTTTTCCACTTTTGAGGATCAAAGATGAGAGGCTGCAAAATCCACTTCTTTTACCTTGTATTCAGGTGTCAGACACTTTTCCTACATGCAATACATAAGTGTACAAAAACCCTTTCAACAACAGACCAAGATGTTTTACTGAGATATGAATTGGTCAAGCAACTCCTCCAAGGTGGTTTAAAGTGGTCTTACGTTCTTCTACTTATTTTAAGCGACTTGACTTAGTTGCCCACCTTACTGTAGGTGTGGCTGAACGTACTGTGTTAATACTTAAATGAACCTTTGTCTTCTCCGCAGACGACAGGCGTTGACGTGAGGTGCTGTCAGCAGCTATGTCTGTCCGGGAGTCGTTCAACCCCGAGAGCCACGAACTGGACAAGACTTTCCGACTGACGCGGTTCACAGAGCTCAAAGGCACGGGCTGCAAGGTTCCTCAGGATGTCCTGCAGAAACTGCTGGAGTCGCTGCAGGACAATCACTTCCAGGAGGATGAACAGTTCCTGGGGGCGGTTATGCCCAGGCTAGGCACGTCTGGCACAGCTGCAAATAAATGTTTTTTGTTTTTTTTCTTTTCTTTAAATTACTGTAATCCCTCACTGCGTGTTCACTTGGGTCAGTATGATTTAACGTGCGCCCGTCCTTCTAGGTGTTGGGATGGACACGTGCGTCATTCCACTGAGACACGGTGGCCTTTCACTCGTTCAGACAACAGATTACATTTATCCAATTGTCGACGACCCATATATGATGGTAAGGCTTTTTGACAGCAGTGCTGTGTTATGAACACTCATGTTCAGCAAGAGTCTCCAAAGGCCACTTTTTTCCAGGATTGGATTTGATACATTAACTTTTTCTGCCTTTTTTTTTTTTTTTTTGCATAGGGTCGTATTGCATGTGCCAATGTGCTAAGTGACCTTTACGCTATGGGGGTGACGGAGTGCGACAACATGTTGATGCTACTGGGGATCAGTAATAAATTGTCAGAAAAGGTAAAGTGTGCAGTAATGAGTAGAACTGTGTCATAAGTGGTGGACGTTATGGGTACAGAATTGTATCTTATGTATGAGGACCTCACGCAAGTAGACATGTTGGCTTGTTAACTTTGAAGTACGGCACCCACCGGTTCTGCGCACATTTTCAGAAGTGATTGTGGGAGCTGTAAGACCTCTTCAGTGGTGTGAGCTTTTCATGGTCCCACCTCGTTGACTAAATGCTCTTTGTGGTTCCCCAGGAGAGGGACAAAGTGATGCCTTTGATAATTCAAGGATTCAGGGACGCTTCAGAGGAGGCCGGCACATCGGTGACAGGGGGACAGACTGTGGTAAACCCCTGGATTGTGCTGGGGGGTGTGGCCACAACTGTGTGCCAACCTAATGAGTTCATCATGTAAGTCGACTGCACCATCCTGCTCGCTCTCACACAAATTTACGACTTCAGTAGGTAGAAGTGTGAATAGAAACATGGAGGGCAAACACAAAGTGTTCTAAGTGAACTGTCTAAAAGATGCCCCTCTTGGGTGGCTTGACATTTTGGTGAATTCAGCTGGTTCTTCCTTTGTACCATGGTATTCCTGTATTCCATTGCAATACTTTGACACTAAATGGGACACGGAGATGTTTCATTGTGCAGGCCAGACAACGCTGTACCAGGAGACGTACTGGTGTTGACGAAGCCTCTTGGCACACAAGTAGCTGTTGCCGTTCATCAGTGGTTGGATATTGTAAGTTTGAGCAAATCATTTTTCAGGACATTTTTTGCTTTTATGGATGAATTTGTTGTTTTTGTCACAATGGCTTTAAGTACGGGATGTGGATTGTGCGTTTTTCAGGTATTCGGTTGATACTGAGATGCACTGTGACACACATAAATTAATGTGCTCATTCACCATGTTTGTTATTGCTTTATCTGTATTATGAATGCTGCTGACAGCCAGAAAAATGGAACAAAATAAAGCTGGTGGTAACACAGGAGGATGTGGAGCTGGCATATCAGGAGGCCATGATGAACATGGCCAGACTGAACAGAACAGGTACGAATTTTTTAATTGCTGAAACATATCAGTAATATTTATATGCATTTCACAGTTATTTTATGTAGATTTTGTTTGAGCCATTTTGTCACTGGAGCAGAAAATGGAAACATTTATTCATTTGAATGGAAAACCAATGGAAGTGTGAACATTTCTCACTCCCCTCCCCTCCCCCCAGCGGCTGGACTGATGCACACCTTCAACGCCCACGCAGCCACCGACATCACTGGCTTCGGTATCCTCGGCCACGCTCAGAACTTGGCTCGGCAACAGAGGAGCGAGGTGTCTTTCGTCATTCACAACCTGCCCGTTCTAGCCAAGATGGCAGCCGTCAGTAAGGCCTGTGGGAACATGTTTGGGCTGATGCACGGCACCTGTCCGGAGACCTCAGGTAAAGCCCACTTAGACCGGGTGCTGTGTACGCAGAAATATTTCTCAGTATGCAATATGAGCTACCTTTCATATTAGCACAGAAGCTCAAAACAGAAGGTGTATCTTCTTCACAGGGGGGCTGTTGATTTGCCTGCCCCGGGAACAGGCTGCCAGGTTCTGCGCGGAGATCAAGTCTCCCAAGTATGGTGAGGGCCACCAGGCCTGGATCATCGGCATAGTGGAAAAGGGCAATCGCACTGCCAGGATCATTGACAAGCCCCGCATCATCGAGGTGGCCCCGCAGGTCGCCATGCAGAATGTCAACCTGACACCAGGGTTGACGTCCTAATACACACCAGGGAGAAGCTCTACATGGTCTTTAGATGATATTCTAGCGCCGTCCTAGAGGATATACGAGATACAACTTTCACATTCGTTCCGTACACTCGGACGTTGGCCTTCAGGTGGATTGCAAGCGGGCAGCACCAAAATGCATCCATTGCCTTTTGCGGCTGTTGTTCTCCGTTACAGGAGCTGAAGAATCTCATAACTGTAAGGCTCCTTCCGAGCTGAGAGTGTGTTACTCGACACTGTTGATTCGATCAGGATCTTCCCGCTCCTCCCGTCTTGCCATGTGGACCTTTTTGTCCAAGTGCTTTTTCACTAGGCACACTTTACCTACAAGTGTCACTGAGTTTCTTTCCTGTTTGTACAGCTGCAGTTCAGGACTCGAGTAAAAGCTGTAGCAGATTCCTGGAAAGACAGAAGTCACGGAAAATCACGGTAAATAAGAGGCATAAACGTAAAGGCGTGCATGTTTTATTTTTTGCAGATTTTTATTTTTGTACTTTGTGCAATGCTTCCGATGCTCAACACATTCTTCACTTCGTCCTGAGGTACTAAGGCAACATAGTGAGATTCGAAGCAAGTACAGTGCGACAGGACAGGTCCTCTGCAGGCCGTCAGTCACTGTGTTTGCGCTGTGTGTATTTCTTGCTGTGTGTCTCCCCGAGGTACACGTGACTGGCTGTGCTCTTGCATTACAGAGAATGTACTGACCAAATAAGCAGTTGCCATGTAGACTTTGCTATCTGAGATTTTAAGAAAATTCTCTTGTCTGTAGCGTTAAATATTTTTATTATTTTGTGTACCACTAAATACACCGCTGTAACTGTAGGCACATTTACGTTTATGGGGACATTTCTTTGTTTTTAGCCTTTTTGTTCTGCAGAAAGATGCACTTATCCTAGCTGCTACTGCTGCAGCTTGTGGTAACACATACCCGATAAATACCTAATTTTTGTACGACTTTTTAAAGAGATGTAACTGTGTTCTGTATAGAGAATTACAGTGCAGGTTGTTCACATTAAAAAGATGCCTTTTTAATGTTTTGATGTGACATATTTTGTAGTTCTAGGTTGGAAAGCGGTTTGCCAAGAAGAAGCAATGTCTGCTTTCTGCTCTCTGTTTCTCTCACCCTGGTACTTGATGCAAATGGCTGGAGTGTGTGTGTGTATGTATGTGTGTGTGTCAGAGAGAAAAGCCCACTGAGTGTCGTATGTGATGTCCTCCGTCAGGGTGAAACTTTCATATGGAAGTACAATCCATATTGTAAAGCAGCTGGTAATTTTGCACAGTTTTGCTGGTTTAATAAATGAAGGCAGTGTGTTCATTAGGAGTCAGACACGTTCAACCATAAAGAGGTTGCGGGACGATAAGAGATGGGAATGAACTGTTTAAGGCGTATCTTTCCGAGTTCACGCTATGATATGTGCCTCTCCAATAAAGGCAGCTTTCTTTTAACTTAGCATTTTTGTCTGAAGCGTCATTCTCCTCCCAGTCAATTTATGCAACAATGAAACCAGTAATGATCCTAGTTAAACTAAAGACACAGTTTCCGAGTTTTTTTTTTTAACAGCCATTTTTCTCACATGGGAGGTAATAAGTTCATTAAAATATTTCAGTTTCACTTGTAGCCGTGACTCACGCTTCACACTGGGAGACATGATTCTGTCAAAGAACGATATTATTCCTTATTATTCGCAGACCTAATTATGTACATTCATTGCGTTTACATGTCACATAACATTAAAAGAAGAGTCAAAGACAACTGTATTTGTGATCTGTTCAGTAATGTCATGCCATCACAGACTGACCCTGAAACAGGACAGTTTTACAAAAATCTCCATGGTAACGTAACAGCGTTTGTTTCCACATAGCAGAGAGTTTGGAACTTCAGTATCCAGCTGTGATACGAAGAATTGTTCTACCACATCGATTATTTCTGGACAGAGACATCTCAGACATGGGCAACGACAGAACTTTCTGCTCAAATTTGTACATACCTGCCTATGTATATAGGGGCCACTGGTGGCATAGTGGTTACAACTGCTGTACCCCTCCCCCCTGCAGCTGTAGTACCCTTGAGCAAGGTACTTACCCTGAATTGCTCCAGTAAAATTACCCAGCTGTATAAATGGAGACTTAATTGTAAGTAGTTTAACACTGCAAGTCTCTTTGGAGAAACACACACACAATGTCTACAGCTGCTTGTCCCAAGCAGGGTCATGGCGAGCCGGAGCCCAATGTGCAGGGCTGAGGGGAAACACCCAGGACAGGACGCCAGTCCACCACAAGGCACCCCAAGCAGGACCCAGACCCGCCACACAGCAGGCCCTGGCCAAGCCTGCTGCACCACTGCACCCCCTGCTTTGGAGAAACGTTTCAGCTAAATGAATAAATATACACACCTTCATGAACTTTTTAAAATGAAAAGCCCATATAAGAAATAGCCATAAATCACCCAGAAAGTACCATGGACAGGTTAAACAGCTTTTAGAAACAGTGATTTCACTTATAGACTGGTGAAATATTTCAGTAACACAAGTGTATGGCTGGGGGTGCGGTGGCGCAGTGGGTTGGACCAGGTCCTGCTCTCTGGGGGAGTCTGGGGTTTGAGTCCTGCCTGGGGTGCCTTGTGGCGGACTGGCGTCCCGTCCTGGTTGTGTCCCCTGGCCTTATGCCCTGTGTTGCCAGGTAGGCTCTGGTTCCCTGCAATGCTGTATGGGACAAGCGGTTCAGATGATGAAGTGTATGTCTGTATTTAAATATCATATCGTGTGAAATTGTGTTTGTTTATGTTGGTAGGACGAGTTGCAGCCGGACTTATATGAGAAACTGTAGAACTTTTCCATCAGTCATATTTGCTTTCTTTAGATGAAGCACTTAGCTGGTGGAGCTGTGACACGAATCCCCTTTTCAACCACCAGGGGGCGCGAATAATATACTGTAAATAATCATAATACATTTTTAAGCTCTACTGCAAGTTGACAACATCCCTGCAGTTACAATATATTGGAACTCATTGATGAAAGTGATTGATTGGAAAAAAACTGGATGATCCCCAATAAATATACGTAACTACTAAGGTTACAGAGGTTTCTTCAAATGTATCTGTTTCCATCTAAAGACCCTTGTTGTGCTAGGATTTAAAATGAATATAGATGATCAATGCACCATTTGTGGGAGTAGCCCTGAAAATATTCAACTTTTTTTTGGTAAAAACTCTTTAAACTAAATTGCCATCTTATATTAAAAAGAGGCAAATATTGACAATAATTTTAAATAAATAGATGTGATGATAATCTTTAAGCCCATTGAAAAAATAAAAATATATCTTTTGTAAATTATTTAATTATCATATTGGTATTGTTCGACAAACACAAAGCAAAATGATCAGGAAAGAGTCCTACCTTGGAACATTTCAAATTAGATGTAAAGGCCTATTTGCAAGTTATTTCAAACGATAAAATCATGAAAGCAAAGTGTACCTTATACTTGTTAACTTTGTTTAATCTTTTTCCATAATGTATGTTTGTGATGTAATATGTACCCCTGATGTTGTTCCTTTCTTTTTTTATATGGTTGTGGAACGCTGTGCTATATCTTGTTTGTATCGTGTTCTGTTGTTGTTTGCTGGTTTAAAAAAACAACTACAGACAGTCCCTGGATTACGAACAAGTTCCATTTCTAAATCTTTTTTTAATTCGAATTTGTATGTAACTCGGAACAGTTTGGTACAGTTCGTATCTAACGTCTGTTAGTCAGATGTTTGTCTTAGTGTATAGTATATACTGTACCTTTCTATGTATAAAAAACAAAGAAACACTACCAGATACACTAAAACATCTTGATCATAATACAGTAATAATGAAGATGAAAATAACTAATAGAAAGAGAGAGACATTGGGAAAGAGCCTTTTATATTCTCCATTATTTTTGCTTTGTCCTTTAAAATTGTCCTGATTGTTGACCGACTGTGGCCTAACGCTTTTCCAATGTTCGCTGGCGTTTCACCTTTTTCCGATCGCTTTATTATTTTCACTTTAGCTTCAATCGTGATCGTTTTTCTTTCCTTTGATGCGTCACCATCACTTGCATCACATTTATGCTTTGATGCTATGATTAGGAGGGTGAAAACAAAAAAAAATAAAGCCAAATACGGTAACGCACGAGACACTGTTTACAGCAATGTGGTCTGACTGAAAAGAAGGAAGCCTTTGTCCTACCTCAGGCTCATCAACTGATGAACTGCCGTAGACGCGCAATGTTTTGATGCGCGTTGCAAAGTAGCGCCTGTTAGTTATTACAAACCATTGTATGTATTGAATTTTTAATATAGTAGGCTTTACGAGGGATGGTTTATAACTACGGGTTTTACGTAAGTCGGATGTTTGCAACCCGGGGACTGCCTGTATATATACTTCCGAAAAAGGGGTCGGTGTTTCTGGGTGATACAGGGCATTTGCTGGAAGCTGATGCTTCGTAGTTCAGTCACATGGAGAGTAAAAAGAACAAGCACAACTAAAGCACAGCTGCAAACCTGCTGTCATCTGATTTTTGGAAAAACTAACCTTTGAAATGACGGGCTGTGTTTTCAGTGTACCATGTGGCATAGTGGCTAAAGCGGGTTCAAATTCCTGGTGCTGCTGTTCTGCCCCGATTAGATGTGGTAAGGATAGGTAACCTGTGCGGTTTGGTTTCTGCCACATATGACATTATGACCAGACGACTGCACTATATTCTCATCTTTCTAGAGGACAGGGTTCCAAATATCTTGTGCATCATTCAGGTGCTGTTTTGCAAACCATGTACTATGTTTATAGAAGCCTGTACATTCCTGTATGTAGCGTTATATAGCCAGATCTTGGGATGAATGTACCGGGACTCACGGGGAGATTGGAAATGGTCTCGAATGTCCTCATTTTATAAATGATGTCGCTTGCCGTGGAATGATAGACTGTTTGGAAATGGATGTATAGCCCATCCCAGAATGATAAACAGCAGCTATTACTTCTCTCAGGTCACGACACATATGTTGGGTCCTGACATGCAGTGTTGACACAAACCTGAATGCTCTGGACCAAATGGTTAGGTTCTGTTTTCATATGCAAGTGGCAACATGTACGGATGATCAGCTACTTTAGGACACATCATTATCAGCACTTAGTTCAGATGACCCTCTTCGTTGCTATGGAAGCAGAAAGCGTATGGTCCATTTTTCACATGTTGACTTATTCTCAGTAAATGATGACCATAAAGGTACCGTGCATTATTTACTCAGTATGATAACTGATCCTGAATATGGTAAGTAACACTACTGAGTAAACGTGTCAAAATCAGAATGTGAAAACCAGCTTTCTTGTTCTTTTTACTCTTCAAGCTTTCACAAAAAAACCAGTGTTGCAATATCCCCGGCACACCTTTCATAGTCTGATATGCATAAATGAAGCAGATCGCAGTGAAAAAGCAGCATTGCTCATTCTGTACATATGTGTGTGGTAAAGGCTGTGAAACTGGAACAATCTTTACACTGCAGATGTAAAATAATCTGCTCTCCCTGTAAGTGACCCCTTGGCTGACCTTCCTGAGCTTTGCAGAGCGAGATTGCTAAGACAACCGCGGATTTGTCCACTCGCTGATATTCACACTCAGCGGAATGACCTTGTGCAGAGCTCTTTCAGTACTGCCACACTGCCAGAGTCGGTAACCGCTGGAGGATCTGCTCGGCTCTATTAGCGGAGCCCCGTCCCTGGGGTTCCTAAATATATAAGTATTGTCAAGTGACACTGGCGTCATTGTCCCCCAGTGTAATTCACTCAAACCAATCTGCTCCGTTCTCCCAGCTCTCACCCTCATCTCTGAGCCTCCAGCTTCTCCAGGAGACCTCATCAGCCCGCTTCTCTTTTGCTAGTAATTTCTTCATTTTGGAGGCATGGTCAAACCTCAACTTTGCTATGTGATGCTTATGTCTGTTTGCGAGGGTGATGACATTGCTGGTATTTTTAAGAATGTTGTTGCTGTCTATGCCTGAAACCCAACATAGTATTAAGAAAACAGCCTGTCTCTGTGCTCTGCCAAATACCATGATTTGAAAGTAACAAAGATAGTATGGTGTGCTTTGGTTGATTCTCAAGAGATGCACGTGGCTGTAAAACAAAAAGAAGCTTAACACAAACCTGTCAGTGCTTCCCAAGAATGAGCAGGGCTGCATTCAGAGGACACGATCATTCCGCGATACAGAGCAACTTTAAAAGCATCAACGCCCAGGCTGCGGATCTCATTAGTTCGCAAGCAGTCCAGTGACCACGCAGAGAGTTCAGTGAGAGTCACCCTCTCCAGCATCAGGGTGTAACCAGTACTACACAGGTACATTCCCGCAAATCAATCAAGTCTGACTTCACCACACTGCTAAGCCCAGTGTACTCATATCATGCTTTATAAAATCAAGCAACAGATATGTCCTGTGGCACAGTGAGTAGCGCTTGTGCCTCATTCCCCTGGGCTGTGTGTTTTGAGGAGCGTTATGTTACGTCATGTTATGTGAATGATGGCTGCAGTGTATCTAGCCCTGTAAGACTAATTACGCCAAGGCAGGAACTAAATACATTGTGCTGCTTTATGTTTTGCATAGGTAGTTTAGTTTAGATACAGCTGAGTGAATAGACCATTTTTACAGTAGTTTTCTAGGCCTCTGGACAAACCTCTTGGATTAAAGAACATATTTGTTGTATTTATTGTGTTTGTACATGGAGGACACTGGTATTTGCAGGGATATGCAGGTAAGAGTTATGTGTGTTGGGTTTTTTCGAGACAGGCCAAGGTCAAAACTGTAAAGGTACCAGGGGCAGCTGGCAGCGGATTTGTTAGAGCTGCTGCTTTTGGACGTAAAGGTCACAGATTTGATCCTCACCTCCAGCTGCAGTACCCTTGAGCAAGGTACTTACCCTGAATTGCTCCAGTAAAATTACCAAGTTGTATACATGGGTAAGTAACCGTAAGTACCTTAACATTGTAAGTCACTTTGGAGAAAAGTGTCAGCTAAATGAAAAAAATGCTAATATGTGGGAAGAACTTAACACCAGCTGTAGGTCCAAAGGGCCTGTGCAGAGTGTCCATGAATGGCCAGTGTATGAAATAACACAACTGTAAAATGACATTTCTCCTTTGATGTTCATCATTTACCTAAAATTTTGCAAAAGCCCCCAATCACCTCTTCCACATCCAATATATTCTGCTGCAAACTAAAGATTTGTAGTGTTTCAGCTGGTTTGACTCATCCAGTTTCAGCTAAACAGCCCTGGTGCTATGAATTTAAAATGTACCAAGTTAAAATAGTTCAACGTTCCAGGAACTTGGTTATTTTTTAATTTAAATACAGAAAAAAAATATATCATTATATTCTTTATAATATTACTAGAATGCTCAAACACGATTCACGAATAGAACTACCCATATCAATGATTATGTGGTTTTTTTTTTTTTTTGTCGGTTTCTTTCAATCCGCTGTCCAGTGCTCACATCAGTAACTCCTGGCTATTAATTATTTGCAGTGAGTGCGCGTTTGAGTGACATGTTTACAAGTGAAAAGGCTTTCTCGCTTGTTGCCTTGACGACGCCCCGATTCAATAGAAAATGTATTTAGTGTCTCTCTTTCACGCACGATTTCGTGTTGGTTTTAAGCTCTTTTCTTCAAATCCGTCCAACCAGCGTTTCGGGAACCCCGGCAGTGACACGATTAGGTCGCTCGCGCGTTCTGCCTCTCTCGAATGCGGCGGGCGACGCGATTATCCGCAGTGCCGCCTCCTGCGCCGCGCGCTCTGCGCATCCCACGAGCAGCGTCGCGACACGCGGGGCGCGGAGGCTGACGGCGCGAGACGCGCCCTTTCTCTTCTCCATCAGCGAGTGGCGCCGAGGCAGAGCTTCTCTCTCTCCCATTCGGCTTTTCTCTGCCTGGTGTGTGCAGGTGTATAGCGACACACTGCAAGTTCAAGCGCGGATAGTGGAAACGGACATTTTGCCGAAGTGGCCAGCAAATAAAACTATTATTCTTTTTCTGTTTTTTCCACTGTTTGGTCAATTTTTCCCCATATTTTGGAATGGTTGTCGTGACTAAATGCGTGTGGTGTAGCGACGTCGTGTCCCTGGCATCTGCGGCGTGGCCGTAGGAGGAGAAAATCGTCGCTGCAGCCTCGTTACCCATCAATCTCCTCGTTCGCTCGCGCCCTCCCTGACCGGTGAATGGGCTGTGCGCTCGGTCATCGTCTGCAGTCACGTTAGAAAGTCATCGCTGGAAGAAGATGGCGGACAGGGCCGAGATGTTTTCGCTCTCCACCTTCCATTCGCTTTCTCCTCCGGGATGCAGGTAAGGCTCGAGACGGCCATCGCGGGGAGCGGGAAACGCCCGCGCCACAGGGCTGGGCTCGAGCGCCGGAGCGCGCGCCTCCTGTCCTCGAGAGCAGCGTCGTGCAGCCGGGGCGGCTGATAGCGCTGCGGGGGGGTTTACCTCGACGCATCTTTCTCGCGCTGTTCCGGTTGTTACTCGGCCCTTTTTGCAAGGGCTTACAGTGAAGCAGTAACAGCGCAGGCAGTGTCGCTTTGCGTACGGGGGTGTTGGTGAAATAACAGTACAAACCGAGAGAGAGAGAGAGAGAGAGGACTGAGGCGGCGGCGTCCTTCGCCTCAGAGCCCCGAGGGCCACCTGTCTCCGGGCTCCCGCTTGACTCATGATGGAGGACGACGCCCTTCTGGAAAGAAAGGAAGCTTGTCCCGCTTTTTACTTCTGCGCTCACTACGTTTGACTCGCCTCCTACCACATTTTAGGCTATCCGTGTAGTCATTTCAAGCATTTTTTTAACAGTTCGATAATTGCTCTGTCTGTGCTGTGGCCGCGAGGCGTGTTCAGGGCGCCTGTTCGCTAGTTTTAACTTAACTTAAGCGACTCTTCTTTACTTCACGTGCTCCACGTTTCCATCTTTCCAATGTGGGAAGAAATGCAGTTTTCCCATTTTCATACCAGGGGGTCCAGGAAGAAAACTCAGGTGAAAACACTTGCAGTAACTAACTCTTAACCACTGGGCTGTAATTTCTAATGGAAGCTGAAGCAGTCACCTGAAACATATTTTTACCATTTTACCAAACCAGCAAAAAAAAAAAAAAAAAAAAACCACCTGAATGAATGTTCCTCCACACGGTGTTATAAACCAGGCTTTCGGAAAAGCTCTGGTTTCCTGTCCATCTGATTAAAAAAAGACTTCTGTAAACATGAAATACAGACCCCTGAACTGTGGCTCTGGAACACAATCTTCTGCTTTAAAGCCCCTAAAATTCAGTTACACTTTTGCTGGTGGGCTCAGCACCATTATTCCTGATAAAGGAGTAAGGAGAGCTTTGTTTAAATAGCATTGAGAATGACCTTGGGTAAACTGGAGAAAAACAGCCCAGTCAATGGGACTGAAGACTCCCTGTTTAAGGAAAAGGTGTGGGAAAACAACATACACCAAGAAAGAAGCTATCTTCGTGCACTTAGGGGGGGAAAAAAATCTGAATTATGTAACATGTAAATAGATTTTAATGGGGTGGTTGAGAGCAGAAGGTCGACCTCAGATGATCTCTTCCACGAAATGAGTGAATAATTCTGTTTTGGCAGTACTGCAAAGGCTATGGTTTTATATGTGTTCTGAGAAATTCTGGAAAGCCTTACACTGAGCAGCAGTTATTGTATCAGGTATTTTGAAGTGAAATACAGTATCTTAGTGAAGCACTCAACTGATACTGTATGAATATAATGGTGGCAAAATGAATAAATCATCACAGTGTTGATTACCATTTTAAATCACACGAAAGGTGTCAGGTAATAAAAGTACTAGAGAGCATCACCCCTTTTTGTTGACAGTTTAATGATAGCAGTTCCAGAAGTTACTGTGGTGTACTGTATTGCAGGAATATTAGAAGTAATACATGGAAAATAATCTGATTTTTTAGATGAGTGTTGGTAAAGTTTTGACGATTTCTGGCTTCTACTGATCTTAAGTCTGTTTCTCTGCAACATATACTGCAAGGCTTGTTCCAGGAGGCTGCCTTGATTTGTCATTTTGTTTTTCTCTTATGTCAGGATTTCTCTGAGTAATTCCTTTTGTGGCATCTTATTACTGAATCTGCTGAATTTGTTCTTGTATTTATTCATTTAGCTGACACCGTTCTCCAATAGAGTTTGTAAGGCTCATATAATTTTTATTGGAGCAGTTTAGGGTAAGTACCTTGCTTAAGGGTGTTACAGGAATCAATGGGACTGGAACCTGCAGCCTCTCAATCTGAAGAGCGTAGCTCTTACCACTACTTCACTGTCTGCCCCCTTATTCTGGGAGCTGTGCTTACCTATGCCTTTTGAGATTTTGTATACTTGCTAACATGAGATGTGTTCACATTCATAAAGTTGTAGGAAAGACTTGCTTGTACAGTAGAAATCCTTCATAAAGGAAGATAATGCATTGTGGGGGGGCAGAGGACTCCCTGGAGTTTACCAGTTGTCTTGCTCGTTCTCTTTTAATGGGAGCCCATAAATTTCATCCTTTTGAAGCCAGCAGGATCCTAGAATTGGGAAGCAGTTGATAAAGCAGGCTGGCAAATAAGAGGCTTAAAGAAAACACATAAACAAACAGCTGTCAGGTTTTTCTGCATTGCTCGGTAAAGAGTTTATTACTGGCGTGTAGGGTGACTTTTTGTGTTTTGTAAGCATCTTATAGATTTGTTTAACCACAAGTCATTTTGTTGCTTTTCCAGTCTATATTTTGTTTTCAAAGAATGTCAAATGATACTGCTTAACATTTGCATAATCTTGGGAAATAATTCTGGCCAAAAATCTCCTTTCAGATCCGTGATATTCGTGTTTATATTTCAGACATCTAGAAGCTGGAATTATTTAATCTTGTTGAAGTCATATCTTAGACTCTCTTCTTCCTGCTCTAGAAGAGTTTTCAGTATTGAAGGTATAATAACGAAATCAGGGTATACAATAGATCAAAATGACAGGATCTGTAAAATCCCTAGATGTGTCTTTGCAGCAAAGGAAATAATTCACTCCACTTTTTTCCATTTTAATCACAGTTGCATTATTTTTGATAATTTTACGTAATATAAATTCATCATAGAGGGGGGTGCGGTGGCGCAGTGGGTTGGACCACAGTCCTGCTCTCCGGTGGGTCTGGGGTTCAAGTCCCACTTGGGGTGCCTTGTGGCGGACTGGCGTCCCGTCCTGGGTGTGTCCCCTTCCCCCTCTGGCCTTACGCCCTGTGTTGCCGGGTAGGCTCCGGTTCCCCGTGACCCCGTACGGGACAAGCGGTTCTGAAAATGTGTGAAAATAAATTCATCATCGCTTTAATTAACATATTAATGTAAGATTATTTGTTGTTATAAGTACATTTGCGTGTGCACAATAGAAGCATTTTTATAGGGGTATAGTAAGTAGGCGCATCTGTGGCAGTGTGATGCAAGTCCCAGTCCGTTGTTACTGCATGCAATAAGACAATGGCCTACTGATGGAGGTTCTGCATAGTGCTGCTGTCGAACCCATCCCTGAAAACAAAGTCTCTCCTGGAAAGCCGTCCTTTATTCCAGATCAAAGCATCACATCTCTAAACAGCTTAGCGGAAGTGAGATACGTGAGATGGGAGCACTGTGAGTCAGAAAAGCACTCAGTATTGCAGAAGACAAGTCAGATCTGCAAAATAACTGTGAAATTACATTGTATTTTCAATACACCTAGGAAGGTGATGATACTGCACATTGTAAGCAGATACTTCATAACTGGTTTGTGATACCAAGAGCTTTTTTGTCAGTGAGATATTTTGTAGTTGGAATGCTTTACAAATTTGTCAGTGAGTATATGACATTGAAACTAATAGGATGCTTGTGCTTTGACTGAATTGTGGGTGTACACCAACTCCAGCTTTCACAAGTAATGAGGAGTAGTGGGGCTAATGATGGTGAAGTTTGTAATGTCAGGTGTGTAGTTAAACTTAGTGGAAATGCAGTGCTGCTTTGGTTAAGTAAGACATGAAGGCACTTGGATTCTGCAGCTGTTAAGTCGGTACCTGTATATGACTTACCCAAGCTCACATGCTCAGTTATCATCTACCTTAGGAAGTATATCTGGATGTCTTGTTGGTATCAGACTTAAATCTAAGAATATTATCCCACTCTAGCACGTGTCAAAGTGCTCTGCGTGACACGGCTGGAACTGTTGCAGAAACCGAGGAGTCCTTGCAATTTGGTTTCAGCATTTGGCCCGTCTCTTGCTGGATGTTTCAAGATTTCTGGTCATTTGGGCTGGTGACTCATTTCCATTCTCCATGTTGAAACTATAACACCAGAATACACCACCTGCATCCCATTGGATGTTTTAGCTGGACTTTAGATGGAATGCACTTCGCAGTAAACATTGTTTATCTGTTAAGTAGAAGGTTCTGGTAGAAAAAATAACATAGCACGGATGTAACTTATAATTGAGAAACAATCCTTTTTTTTTAACGCCACCATACTTCATCAGTACTTCAAGGAAATTTGTGGCCATGGTTTTAATTGTTTCTTATATGCGCAGGTATTACATTGGTAAGCTCCACCTGCTTAGAAGAGCTTGGATGCCTATCGTAGGTCCCCCACAGCTAGGCTGTTATTGGTTGTGGCCTCAGGATTCCACTCACGCTGATTTCCATGACGATGGTTGGTGTGTGGGCGCAGTTGATACCTCAGAGTTAAACGCTGTTGTCAGTCACGGACTGATGGTGAAGTCAACATGTCCTATGACTTCTGTTGTTTGCTTCTATTGTAAATGCAAACCTGTGTACTTTGCACCATATTGTCTGTGCCAAAACCCAGGAAAATAAGTCTTTCCACCCTTTGTAGCCCAAATAAAACCCAAGAATGTGTGGCAGACTTCCCCCTTGTGGGATAAATAGCTTTTTATAAGCACTTTTTCTTAATTCATAAGTTAATTCTCTGCATCCTTTCCTGCCAAATGTGTGGCTTTTGGATGGTACAGGCAACATTACCTCATATTGCTCCTGTCTAAGTGGAACACTGGCTGGCATCTTCAGACATCGTGGTGGTTGAAGTCGCTCCTGATTGGTTCCTGTTGAAGGACCAAGCACTGACCTTTTACATATTTTTATCTGCATTGCATGATTTCCTATAGTCATTTGGGCAGACTTAGCCCAAGCACAGTGTGCAGAGGGTACATGGAAAACAGCCTTTTTTCTGCACACCGTCTGGTATCAGCTCATGTATTATGAGAGCATTTGACATGGTGTCTTAGCTGAAAAATAAGCCTTTTGACATTTGTGAAATTGCAGTGTTGAGATGAACAGCAGATTTGAAACTGTGCTGCGGTTGATTGTCACCATGTGCCGTGACATTGGTACTTTGCAGATGAGCTGTACTGCTTTTAGGAGGATCTCGGCCTTCAGAGAATAGACTGAACTCTGTTACTGAGACACACTAGGGCAGTATAGCTCCACTGTGCCATGTTTACTCAGCCAGGAGATGTTTTTAATTCATATTTGTCATCTGAATTTAGACACAAAATGCAGTAATCGTTTCAGTTCTTAAATGAACTAGATTAATGTTATGTAATATTTACGTGTGCCCTGCATCACTTGCAATTTTTCATTTATTGAGCTGAGAGACATATCAGTTAAGCCACTAAACACAAAAACAGTTGGCTGCAGTATGGTGAATTCATATATGTATTATACCCAACAACAAGGTGTGGGTGTAGGGGGTCTGGTAATAACACTGAAAGGCACAGTACAGCCTCTCTGTTTCCATGGTAGTTGCAAGCTCATTTTTTTCTCTCTGTTTATCAGAATTAGGCAGGAATAAATCTCCTTAATGGTAGATATTATTACAGAACATGTCCTGGATTCGAGCCTCTGCTCCAGATGCTGTTCTGTATAATCCATGTGTTTGTCCCCCTGGCACAAGAAGTATATATTCTCAGAAAATGTGTGTCCACTTTTGTGCTTTGTGAGAGGTAAAGGACACTTCTGCGCAAAGTTAGGTTCTTTCTCTGCTGGTCCTAGATTTGAATTCATTGTCTTCAGATATTGCCTGTGGCTTTAGCTTAGTAGGACACGCAGGAGGATGGATTTACATTTGGGTAGAATTTATTAAGCATTTTTGGCAACATACATGACAAATTGTTTCCGTAAAGCAAATAATACAGTTGTCAATAATAACAAAGGTGTAGTCACAGTTAGGGGACACAGGCTTCTTATAAAAGACACGCCTCCAGAATATGAGCAACCAGTCTTTTCTAAGCGCCTGAATGAAGGTTGGAGAAGGCTATTATAGCTATGTCTGAGGGTGTGCTGAATCCATTACATTATCCCTTAAATAGTGACATTGGTGTTTTTTTTTAATTAATTAAATATCACTTCTACAAATATTTGGATGAGCTACAGTCTGATGTGTTGACTTAGTGAATGACCGAAATGTGAACCCTGGTAAGAAACATATGGATCAAATCAATATTTGAGCTTAAATATACTTTGGAAAAATCCCCTAAAAAAGACCTGGGCTAACTATCTGACTGTCAGTCAGTCTGTCTGTCGATACACACTTTAAATATAAGGGGAACTGAAGCAGCTTATGTATAGGATTTTCTTTGCTGGTTTTGCTCATTGCATTGCAGCCTTGTAGATTTATAAACACAATTATGTTATGCTATATTTTTAAATCAGTGTATTTAAATTGACACTTGTTTTAGAGTTATCGATATATAAAATTCATATAAATTTTTTTTGGAGTAATTCTTCTGACTTGATTTCATATGCGAATAGTGTTTAGAATACAATATATTGAAACTGACCACCTGTTAGATGCTGAAATGTGGCAGGGGTACGGCTGTGATGTTTTAACAGTTTCTGGGAGCTGGGCACAAGGGTAGTTCTGACTTGTAGAACAGTTTACAACATTTTTATAAGATAAACATCTGCAGACGGTCACTCATTTCAGACAACTGACAAAGTAATAATGTGCTGATTTTTGTAGCTGGACTTAATTTCCTAGAATCACGTGTCTGCATTCAAATCTCTCCTTCTGTTGATGTAGTGCACTCTTTGTATTTTTCGCTCAGATAAAAGTTGCTTTGGACAAAACTAACTGCTAAATGATGACATGTAAATAGGGATGTTCCACATTACGGGAAACAGAATTTTATAGGTTCATATTTCTGTGTGTAATTTACATTGAATGTAGTAAACAAATGATTGTAGCAGTAGTATCAATTTTTTTGATGGTGAGCTGATAGAGTATTATCAGTTTTAAGACTTTTTCATGTCTTTCTGTTTTAGAGAAAGGTTTGTTCTCAATTGGCAATTTCTGAGAAGAGAAATGATGCATGCTAAGTTTGCTCTCCTTAAATACTGAAGAAGCAGACAAATAAGACTGGGACTGATATTTTCCTGATTCCTGATATGGTATTTCTGTTTGGAAATAGGTATTGTAAGTTATCATAAACACTTGGAGTACAGTTGGTTGTGAGTTATGAGGACTGAAGGCAAAAGGAGACACATAATACGCAGCATTGCTTCCTGGACAACACAAGTAGGAACAGGGAAACCTAAACAAATGCTTATTTTCAGATTGACACTAAGTAGTCTTTTTTAAAACTGGAAGGATAAATAGATAAGAAGGCATGGCATGTGCAAAAATGCAGGTACTGTTAGAATTCAGTAAGTTTCCTCATGAAATGTGATTGATGGTCTGATCTTCATATCAAGCCACTGGTATAAAGTAGCCGTTGGGTGGTGGTAGGAGGTGGGATCTCAGCATTGGCTTCATGAGTGATGGTGCAGCCTTCTTTCCTGTAGGAAAGGGATACAGGTGAGGGTGCGGTACATTGCTCGTTATCTCAACTTTCGCTACCTTTTGCAGGTCAGCCCATGACATAAGCCTGGAGGAGTTTGATGATGAAGACCTATCGGAGATCACAGATGACTGCGGGATTGGGCTTAACTACGACTCTGATCCCTACGAGAAGGTGAGCAAACGTTCTTTTACACTGTCTTCAGGGTGATGTGAGAGGAGAGGAAGGTTGCTGCTGGCTTTACAGTTTCCTACTGTTGCAGTGATGATTGATGCCATTGTTGATGTAGGAAATACCACGTACATAGTGTCAGTGATGCAGATGTAATCTGCAAAGTTGTGTAATAAACAAATGCAGCATTTATGTACATAAATTATACGTGACATAAATTATAGAAAAAAGGCAGTTGTTCCAAGCCAATGGGTCCTCATCAGATCACCTGCTGCAAGCACTTTCTGATGTAATTGTACATGATTATCCAAGGCGGTGGAACATATGGGCTCGATTGATTGTCCTGCGTGGCAGTAGAAGGCAGTTCTTTATCTTGTGTGTACAAACACTGAACTAAATCTAATTAAGGTTTGACAGCAGATCTGCCATGTGCATTGTGCCTCACGCTGTTACGTAAGAAGCTCAGCAGGTTATTTTTACCTCCTGTGCGATCACAGGAGCTGTATAGAATATATTGCAGAATGTTAAACTTCTGCTTCATGATTCATGGTTTTAGAGATGAATGAGATGGATTTTTTGTGAGATCAGGACACAAGTATTAAACAGCTGATATCAAAAGAGTTGGATAATATACTTCACGTGTATGTAGAGTGGGGGGCGCGGTGGCACAGTGGGTTGGACCACGGTCCTGCTCTCTAGTGGGTCTGGGGTTTGAGTCCCTCTTGGGGTGCCTTGCGACGGACTGGCGTCCCGTCCTGGGTGTGTCCCCTCCCCCTCCGGCCTTACGCCCTGTGTTACTGGGTAGGCTCCGGTTCCCCGTGACCCCATATGGGATAAGCGGTTCTGAAAATGTGTGTGTGTGTGTGTGTGTGTGTGTGTGTGTATGTATGTATGTAGAGTCAAGCATCTGCTTGTGCTTTCCCTTTTCTCAAACATAAAAAAACGTGCATCTGCACTGTTGTTTTTTGGGTGACTTTATAAGTCTACCAGGCTCTTAGCATTCATTTACCCTAAGAACATTTCTTCATAAAATTTCATATCCACATAAAACTCAAATGATTTTGGTAACAGACACAGTTGTGTTCAGTTAAGTCTCTTTTATTTAATCTGCATGATCATCTAGGACTGGTTCACAGGTTTGCTATGTAAAGCCAATTAGGTAGTGTTTTTCTTGATGTGGAGAGAGAAAAAGATTCTCTACACCTAGACTAAGTTAATAGAGAGCTGGCAAAATACTTGCATACGGTGAGGTTGGACAAGTAAATTATAAAATTCATATGTCTGTAATAGAGAAGCATCCATGAGGTCTAACACTGTATGTGAGTGACAGAGAGAGTGGGTTCTACTGATGTATGGATGAGCGACCCATTGCAAGTAGTGTATCTAGCAGTGTAGTCACCTTGGTGAATAAGGTGTGTGGGCTGATAACACTAAATAGAGTTCATTGGAAGTCACTCTGGAAAAAATCATCAGCTAAATAAATAAATGTAAATCTAACTCACGAGCCTCTGTTTTCCTAGAAGTGAAGTTTGGATGGGGATTACATACTGTGGATAGTCCATTGAGCTTGGTGACCCTTGGCACTTACACCTGTCCGGGAGATGAAAGTCCTGGCAGGCATCCACAAGCAGAGTGCTGAGAGCCTTACAAAGCGGGCATATCAGACAGGAGCCTAGACAGGATTTATACACCTCCACCGATGGTCCACCTCCAGGCAGGGCTTGCAATGGAAGCATCTGAAGCCATGACAGTGATGATGGGTGTCTGCCTGTTTATATATTGTGTAGAAAAGAAAGCAATCCAGGATATTTTCTTGACAGCATTCTCAAGGAAGGCATGTTAGTGGAAGGTTGGTCTGTCTTCAGCCCTGGCCCACTTAGGCTTCCCCCTGGCAATCAGCAGACACCTGCTTCCCCTACGCAGTGTAGACATTTCGTCACCATGCTGTGTTACTGCGGCTGTAGCAAGGGATCAGGGAATGCAGCTCTGCAGAGCTTCGCCAACAAGCGCTATGATATTCAGAAGAGAGGATCGGTGGTATGGGGATAAGACACTTAGCTCTTCTATAATGCAATCCTGTAAAACAGACAATAGTTGTAAAAGCTTATGAAAATAAACACAATGGGCATATTATTCTGGATATTTTACCAAACAGCATTTTTTTGCCTCCCGCTCACATCATTGTCCTTTTTAAAAGGTTTATAAAAATAGTCTTTTATTCATCCCTGACAAAAAGATAACCCCTGTGAAGATAAATAAGCAAGTTGATGAAGAGGTGTAATTTTATCAGAGCCAATGGCAGTACTTATACTGCTGACCAGTAAAAGGGAGAGTATCTCTGTTCGACTTGTTTCCGGATCCCTGTACGCCTTATTTAATCTCAAGTCTTTCTGACTGTTTCTGCAATGTCAGGTTAAATTTGTTACATAGTGAGCAGCATTCACTAATCAGTATTACTGGCTGAAACCTGCCACATCAGAGCTACATTTTGCTGAATTTTTCCTGTCATGTCACAGTATATGAACTGCACCTTTGTTCATACATATTCTGTCTGTCTGTCTGTGTATCTTTTAGTCATATGAACAGCAACTACACACACACACATTTTCAGAACCGCTCGTCCCATACGGGGTCACGGGGAACCGGAGCCTACCCGGCAACACAGGGCGTAAGGCCAGAGGGGGAGGGGACACACCCGGGAGGGGACACACCCAGGACGGGACGCCAGTCCGTCGCAAGGCACCCCAAGCGAGACTCGAACCCCAGACCCACCGGACAGCAGGACCGTGGTCCAACCCACTGCGCCACCGCACCCCCTACATGAACAGCAACTATTATAATAATAATAATAATATTATTATTATTATTATTATTATTATTATTATTATTATTATTATTATTATTAATAATAACAACAACAACAACAAGTTGTATATGTTGTGGGGGCACGGTGGCGCAGTGGGTTGGACCGGGTCCTGCTCTTCAGTGGGTCTGTGGTTCGAGTCCCGCTTGGGGTGCCTTGCAACGGACTGGCGTCCCGTCCTGGGTGTGTCCCCTCCCCCTTCGGCCTTAAGCCCTGTGTTACCGGGTAGGCTCCGGTTCCCCGTGACCCCGTATGGGACAAGCGGTTCTGAAAATGTGTGCGTGTGTGTGTGTATATGTTGTCGACTACTTTTGCCATGAAACTGTTACAATTAATGAATTAATACTAACACTACTAATGCTAATAATATTGTGAATACAACTGCCTGTGAATTTGTGAATACAAATACCTTATGATTACAACTGGGGTCAGAAATATGTTTGTACCTAACATCCAGAGTCACTTTTACCACTAAAATCAGCGACTAACAGGTTTTATCCATTTATATAGCTGTATATTATACTGGGAAAATCATGTCAAGTGTTTCATTCATCGTTAATGTAACTGGCAGCCTTTAAGATATGTTTAAATCCATCCCCACTGCACTACAGTTACTGCTGCACATGTGGACTACAACTGCAGATTGGTGATGAAAGTCTTGTACCTTTCAGTATTATGTGGGTGTAACTTCTCTCTGAACTTCAATTATGCTGTATTATAAGTTTTGAAACATAGGTGTACAGCTCACTTTATGGGATATATGACACATGGATGAAAGGAGAGGTCTTGTTGAAACATTGCCATGCTTTTAGATAGAGAACCATCTTAACTGTGCCTTGGAGAACTTTAGAGTCTGTAAAGAGGGACATTTTTATCTTGTGTCATCCTCAGATTGGTGTCTTTCTTTCTTCTGGAAAGCATGAAATGCCTGTTTGTCACATCCTGAATTTTTACACCTCCTAAATTTTTTTTTTTTTTTTTTTTTTCTTTCTCCTTTTTCCCTTCCCTAGAAAAAAAGTGTATAATCTTGATCTGGCAGTCATCAACTTCAGTGCATACACACAGAGTGTGCATCAGACAGCATTATTTGAAAACTGCCTTTGTATTCTCTTTGATGTGAAAGAGGGGATTTAATCTTTTCACAGCAGCATGAGTAAATACATAAGATGAGAGATGAGTACTGGTTGTTATATAATCAGTATGTTACTTTGTTTGATTAGGCATTAAGCAACAGTAGTTTCGCAGCTCTTCTCCTGATATTGTCTGCATATACAAAGAGTGACCGACTTGCCATTTCTGCATTTGTGAAGAGAAGTAATACAACAACAGTACTGTTTAATAAAATCAGCCTGCCAACTTCAAATAATCTCTTCTAAACTAAGTATCTCCTTTAGCTGCCTGCATTAGACCTGTCATCAAAGACAGTTAGAGCTAACATGTCAGACTAGGACATTTTCTGTGGTGCATCCAGCTTTATTCTTCTTCCTCTACAGCCCCCTTATTTATTTCATGCTAAGTTTTCTAAGGCTCTTCAGCTTCTGCATATATGGGAAGCAGTCTTGTGTTCTTTATCAATATGCTTATACTATTCATTTTTCATGGATGGGAAACTAATTTTAATTCCTGACAAGGTTTCTTTTTCACTCAATCAGCAGTGGAGATGTGCTTGCCTAAGGATCGGTTGCATAAAACCACTGCGGTTTGGGGCAAATGGCTTGTCCTTTGGTTTCTAAGGAAACTGGAGATAGCGAATGAATTGACTTATAAAGCAGGGTAACGCTTTTTCCACTTTCACCCGGGATCCACATTTTAAAGCCTTCAGTTTAACTTTATTCTCAAACCATGAAATTATCATCAGTCTTTATTTGCGGTCTTTCTCACGACTATCCGCCTGCCCTTTTTGTTCATTCATTCATTTATCTTCAGTAACTGCTTGTGCAGTGCAGGGTTTCAGTGGTCCAGAGTCTATCACAGAGGCATATGTTGTGAAACAGGATACACTCTGGACAGGATGCCAGAGCAATAACACACTCATTCACTCACATATACACACACTGAGGGCAATGTAGAATCTGAAATTCATTTCTTTGGACTGTGAGAGGAAACCAGAGGATCTGGGTGTAACCCAAAGGAACATGAGGAGTACATGCAAACTCTGCACAGATTTACCCAGATGCAAACCAGTGTCCACATTTATGCATGCTGCATTTTACTGTTCAGTGACATCATTCAGCTATTCTCTGATAAAAAGACTGCTTGTAAGCTGAAATCTTTTTTCATTGCTTCCTGTGGCCATCTGTGCAACATCTTGTCATACGTAGTTTGACACAAAAAGTCATCTCGCTCACCTCTCTGTATGGTGCTAATGAGAACAGGTATTTTAAAGGTTGCAAACTGACCAAAGGAATACAGCCGCTGATTTCAATAACAGGTTTTTTTTTCACATTCCAATGGATCCATTAGTCAGCAGAGCTCCACCTGAGACCATTGGAGTACTTTGGAATGGGGTAATGGAGTTTTCAAAGGTGGTATGTTTATTTCCTGAAGGAGCTCTCAGTTCTCTGATGAGAAGAGTTCGTTGCTTTCTTGCTGAAGTCAAAAACTTCAGAACTCATTGAAACTACCAGATTTCTTTCGTTTTCTTTGTCGCACTTTCTCCATTGTTTTTAATGGTTTCAATTTGAATGCTTTGGCATTTCTACAATTCCCTGAGCATATTGTGTATGTAGTTCACAGTGCAAATATGAGCTATTTAAAGGTGTAATCCAGGTAAATGGCTCCCAGACACAAAGCAAGGAATCTGGCCTTTCCATAGTTCTGAGCATGAAATGAGTCCATAGGAACTGGGCTGATGGCAGCTGGGGCTCTAAGTGCACGTTGTCGGAAGTAGGCAACATTGGGAGTAGTTATTGGACTATGCTAATTGAGCAATTGTGCTTCTTTTTCTCCCCACTCCTTCCTTTTCTCCTGTCTTTTCATCTCAATATACATTTGTTACTCTCTCCTCTTCAATCTCTCCTTCTAATCGTCTCTACTTTCAATTCTTTTCTTTATCTCACCTTTATCCCTTCCTATTTTTCCTTCTCTTCTTCCCCCCCACCCTCTTTTTCACTGCCCTCCCTCCCCCCACTCTATTGTTCTTCCCCTCTGCAGGACTGTCTTATACTGGAGAAAAATGACCACCACCCTGTCTGCTCCTTTCAAGATGATTTCCAGGAATTTGAGATGATTGATGATGATGATGATGAAGATGAAGATGAGGAGCAAGAAGAGGGGGAGAATGAAGGGGATCCTGAGGCTCCTCCCAGTCCATCAGCTTCCCCACCCCTATCTCCAACCACAGGCACGCTGCAGAGAGGACGACCAACAACCTTGAACCTGGCCTCTGCATTGTCACAAGTGAGCAGTCCATATCTGAGCCAGACCCCTAACTCAAGTTATACCCAGAAGCCTTGGTGCTTATACCGAGGAAGAGCAGCGCTGACTGATTTAGTGACTGCTGGTCACCAGGAAGTGGTTGCTGTGACTGATACTGATTTCACTCTTTTCCCAGGATTCCCTTAACAACAACAATAGCAGTGTCTCACCACACAAAGCAAGCTGGCAGGAGTCTCTTCACAACCCTGCCTCAAATGGTAAGTAAGTACACTGAATGTTGTGGTGCAAAATTACCACATTCTTAGTCTGAATGCTGGTGTCAGTACCTTATTTAGCTGTTTTTCACAGACTAACATTCCAGTCAATATTTAAGATGACTTGGTAAAATACAGTAGTATCATTTTGGATGAAAGTATAAAAATAACTAAGACATGAAATAATAACTAAAGTAAAGGATTTCTCTGAAAAAGCGATTTTATTCCATAAAATGTATGTACATATTGATTTCATGTCCTCTCTGATAATGCTGTTCAAGGAATAGAATATGTTTTTGCCTCTGATGTAGGTATAATCTCAGACATACTGAAGAGTGCCCTGTGACACTGAACACTGAATCAAAGAAAATCAATTGTTTTTAGTGTGATTGAGCCAGGCTAAGTTGCTGAAAGATGTCATATAGGAGTTTTAATGGTGGTGTTGTGTTTGAATGTAACATATTTGGGGTCTTTATCTTATCATTGTAGGTTGCTTGTCTCCAACCCATTCTTGCCTTGAGGATGGTGCCCATGTGAACAGCCAGTGTGCACCTGCACCAGGTTTGGGGTCCCAAAGCAAAGGTACACCCCAAAAACAGTGTGTGGACAGTGGGCGCACAGGGTCGCCCCTCAGACCCCTGCTGTACGACTTTGAGGGCAACAGACGGGAAAGGCCAGAATACGGTAAAAAGATGTGTCACCTGCCTGTGGAAGATCACAACATGAACATACTCTCGTCACCGCCATCCCCACTGTATTCCTCCTTCCCTGACAGCTGGATTTCGCCTAAACACTGTCTCTCTCCAACAGGGTCTTTTGGTCAACATAAAATGTCCAGCGGCTCAGACCCTGAAGCAGAACCTAGTGTTGATGCTGGTGGTCCGGGTGCGAGCATCCCGGCCACTGACGACGTGTCTGAGCACTCTGGCGTTGACCATGACCTGAGCAGTGACTGTGCCGAAAGGTGGCCAGGCCGATCTAGACAGGCTAATGATACTTACACTGTCATCACCGAGTCTGCCGTGGACCCAGAGTTAGAGAATGACATCACTTTAGACTGCACCAGTAGGTGCCTTTCATCCACTGCTCCTGCTTATAGCCAGGCTGGAACCCCTCTGTCGGATGAGGAACTTGACAGAGATTTTGATGTAGATGTAGCCCTTATGTGCAAAGAAAGCTATGAACTGGTTTGTAAAAAGGATGGTGACTCCTCTTATGTGGAGTTTCCTTCCATTGAGCATTGTGAACCGACGTCATTTTCTAGCTATGCTTCTTCCTCCAGTCGATCTGATGTTGAACTGGAGGAGGCTCATGCTGAACAGAACATTTGTGCTCAAAGTCATCCCTCTACTGGCTCCAGTGAGTCCACCTCACCTTCTTCTGATCCAGGCATTGCTGACATGAACAGCAAAGACTGTGAGAGGTACACAGGATCGGAGCACAACAGCAACAACCTTAGCTCACCGGCATCTGACTCAGATGTTGATGGAGAACTGGAGGCTGTCTTCGCTTGTGGAGGACCGCTAGTCAATCACATGATCTCATCCATCTCAGAGACAGAGCTGGACCTAACCAGCGAAAGCAGCAGCGGTCGGTCTTCCCATCTCACCAACTCCATTGAGGAGGCCAGCTCTCCCATGTCCGAGCCAGAGGCAGAGAAGGAGCTGGTGCAGAGCAGCAGAATGAGGGGAACAAAAGCCTCCTTGTTCCCCGGGCAGTTCGAGCTCATTGAAGAGGGGCCTCCAACGCCTGAGGTCTTGACCAACCTTGATGGGGGCCAGCTGTTGATGGGTCTGCAGGGTGCCGATTCTGCAGTTCATGAGAATGCAGGTGATTTAGATGAAGCAATTCTGCCCACAGAACACAGGAAGGAGAATGTCTCCAGGCAGTTGGTGTTGGAAATTGAGCCAGAGCACAGCTTAGAGAGCTTCAAGAAGTCATTCTATCTCCCTGTGGGACCCAAACTCATGCCTGCTGTGGACGACAGTGATTGCGAGTCAGAGTCAGAATCTGAGGATGATCTGAGTGAGAATTCGGATTCCCCATGGCTTCTCAGTAATCTTGTCAACAGAATGATTTCAGAGGGCTCCTCCCCTATCAGCTGCCCAGAGGACTGCTTCAAAAGGTCTGCCTTCACCTCTGATGCAACTTCTCCTGTGTCAGACCTGGAGACAGATGCTTTGAACAAGCCTTTAGACAGCCACCCAGAAAAATCAGATGGTAGCACACTAAAGAGCCATAAGGCAATCAGTGTAGATTCATGTTCAAAAACAGGAATGGACTACAAAGATATCCTCAAAGCGACAGAGAAGACAGCTTCAGAATTCCAGCCAGATTCAGGGAAAAGCAACACCTTAAGCTCATGTCTCTATCTGAGTAACCCCTCAAATGACAAAATCATGGCAGACTTCACAGATCAAATCAGAGGCAGGATGGCAAGTGAAGGATCCAGAACAGTGTTGGATCCAGAACAGTCTCTTACTGAAGATTATCACACTACTCCCACATCAATGAAAAATCAAAATGATGTGAAGGCTAGTTCCAATAACCATGCAGCAGTGGATACTAATGACTCTGAGTCTACGTCTCTGAGTGAAGATGAGGATGACATCAAAGAGGAGGAGAACAAGGAAACAGAAAATGTAGACTTGCTGGATCACATCACAGAGGTGAAAAGCAGCCTGACCCTGGACATTCCAACTGCCCAGACCAACCACTGCTTCAGTCTAACTTACTCTATTGACAATGACGAGGACTACTTGGAGTCCCTTCAGAAGTCTCCTTTTGGAGATGGAAATCTAGAAAGCTCCCTCCCTGTCAATGGAAGTGTGAGTGAATTGGCACGGCAGCTCGATGAGTCTTTGGCGTATGACACCATGAAGTACACGCTGGTGGTTGATGAGAACGCCACACTGGAACTGGTGAGCTTGCGGCGGTGCACATCCGTTCTAAGTGATGACAGCGAGGTGTCCACACTCTGTGATGACTGCCCCCTTGGGGTTGATCCAGAGCTCTGCAGCTCCTCTGAGGACTCCTCTCCAGAGGCTGATATGGTTTTCTCCAAGAAGTTCCTCAATGTCTTTGTCAACAACACCTCTCGATCGTCCAGTAAGTAGGGAATAACTTGAAAGGAGAAAGATGTCGTACTTCATACTGAAATTTCATATCTGCTTGTGTTGGCGAATACATTAATTTCACAGAGCTTGAAGTGCAGCAGTGGCCCTTTTTGCAAATCACCCAGCTTCCCAACTTTTTTCTGTCCTGTCGATAAGACTACCATATCTTATGGCAGACTTTTTAATTGCTTGTCTCTCTGATTTTGGTTCTGTTCTCATTTTTATATGCCGTAAAAAACATAGTTGGATATCTTATTTAATCTCAACCCAGAGTGGTTTTTTTTTTTTTTTGGTAATACAATGTTCCATTAAAACAGATTAAACAGAGTGACGGATAAAAATTCAATTAGCGTTTGGCAGAAAAAAGTCTTATAATGTCACAGACAGCACTGGTGTCTTTGTGCAGTTGATATAACGATAGTACAAATTGACAAAGATTACTAAATTTCATGCCTCTTGAAGGTAAAATTTTAAAATCTTCAACAACAAAAAAAATAGGCTCTGAAACATGGAGGCTATTCTGGTTTTGATGTTGATTTTGCTTATGGCACAGGTACGGAGTCCTTTGGCCTTTTCTCATGCATGATTAATGGAGAGGAGAGGGAACAGACCCACAGAGCTGTGTTCAGGTGCGTCACTATACGAACCAGGCTGGATATGAGACCGACTGTAGAGGTAATGTTATGTATAGCTCTGAATCTCAGAAATCTTGCAGATTGCAAGATTGGGACACATGTATTTGGGAAATATTCTAAGTTGTTATAGTCTCCTACATGTATGATGGTCTATTTAACCATTTCCCTATGTCATGTACTATAAAGAGACTTAAGCAGCTAAGTGTTTGCAGTGAAGGAGAAAGATTAGCAAAATTCAGTCAAAATCCAGTGCCAAACTGGTATACAACACCAGTAAAAATTCTTTATAGTTGAGTGCTTGCTCATGTGGTCATTTTCATTAAAGATCAACTGGAACATTTTTGTGGCATCGAGAATAGGAATGCATTGCGACAGCTGTAAAATTAATTAGCTGCTTGCCCTCCTGCCTTCAAGTAAAATGAATGAGTAAATTCTTGGATGTTTCTTGACTTGGAACGCTGACAGCCTTTGAAGTTGGCAAAATCTCATTAGACTCACTCTGCTCAGAGTGGGCAGGGTATTGTCATTCCAGGGACAGAGATCTGTGATGTGGGTAGAACGAAAACGTGAAAAACAATGTTTCAGTGGAATTATTGAATCTTGGTGTTACGCCAAGACAACAGACCTGTGTTCTTGGTGATGCTGGTACAGTTTTTTGCAGTGGGAGATTGACGACTCATTTGCATTAACCTGATCCAACCATCTCAGTGTTTTTGAGTGCCTGATAAGCCCCTCACTTCTTTGTCCACTGTAGATTCATCCCCAGACATGAAGACGAGCTGGAGCTGGATGTGGATGACCCCTTGTTTGTGGAAGACGAGGAAGATGACCATTGGTACAGGGGTTACAACATGCGCACTGGGGAGAGGGGCATTTTCCCTGCCTACTATGCCCATGAGGTTGTTGGGCAAGTGAGAGAAATTCTGGGTAAGGTTAACATTCACTCACAACTCATTACTTTCAGGTACTGTTATAAAAAAGCTGTAGCTGTGTAGATCAACATAAATGTGAAGATGACCTCATGTGGTTCAACAGACCTTTAGAAGTATGTCATTCTGCAGGATATTTGCCTTGAGTGGCAGTATGACAGCAATAGCGAGTCTCATAGTTTGAATGAGCAAATATGAATTTGCAGGCTTTCAGCATAGCTTGTTGCTAAATTATATTATGGCCACGAGAACAACTGTGTTTCTAGGAGTGAAGAGGAACACAGCCTGGGTGGAGACCTTCAGTGTGCAGTTTCTTGGATCAGTGGAGGTGCCCTATCACCAGGGCAATGGCATTCTGTGTGCAGCCATGCAAAAGGTATGACAAAACAACCCACCTTAGCTCTCCGTCTGCAGTATGGGCAAAGTGTCAGAGCCTCACACCATCCATGAGCATGAGCCCATCTGCTCTGTGAATGTGGATGCGTGACCGGACATTTGATTCGTGGTGCATGAACAGAAGGGGGGGAAGGAGGGGCCAGGGGGCAAAAAAGCACATTGAAGCATTTTGCCTGGTTGCATATGCTGAGCTCCTGCTGGTCCCCCCGTTTCTGTCTACAAAGCTATGAGTCCTACGAGAGCACTGAATGGACAGCACATCAGATTTTCTAATTCATACCACGGGCACATGACCCTGAGGAAAATGTTCACATTACAAGCTATCCAGAAAATAGCAATTCAGGTTGCCCTGGATAGTCCTGGACTGGCAGCAGGGTTATCCCATATTGGGATTTACTGGCAGCTTTTTCAGTGGACACCCGTTGCAACGGGCCCAGCTGCTGAACCAGGTCAAATGCCCTCAACACTCCTTCTTGCCCTCTGCAGATCGCTACCACACGGAAGCAGACTGTCCACCTGCGGCCACCAGCACTGTGTGACCTTGAGGTCAGCCTGCAGGGTATCAAGCTGATCATGAGCCTGAATGACGAGTATGGGCTTTTGGATGAGGTGAGAGGCCGCAGGGACGTGAACATGCTGTCTAGAGGGGACACAGTCATAGCTTATGACATTACATCTGTAAAGTTTATTTTTAATGCACAACACAGCTGTTGTTTCCTGGCTGTTCTGTTTTTACTTCTTTTAGCTTTAAATTGTGCTTATGTTATTGTGCTAATGAATATATTAATCTGCATTTCGCATTCATGGCCACTGGTCTGATGTGTCAGCCAATCTTTGTCCAGTTTGACAGGTGCAGTCACTTCTTCCAGATGAAGAACATCTCTTTTTGTGGCTGTCACCCTAAGAACAACTGGTGAGTATAAGGCTAGGAGACCCTAGCTGTTAAACATCTACATTAACTACCCTGTGGTTTGTATTAGCTATCTTTTACCAGATGATTATGTGTAAAATATATACTTTATCAGAAAAATGGGTTGTAACTGAGATAATTTCAAATCTTTAACTTGACTTTTCTGTATCCCCCAGCTACTTTGGGTTTATCACAAAGCACCCAATGTTGAACCGATTTGCCTGTCACGTGTTTGTATCCCAGGAGTCCATGCGGCGGGTAGCAGAGTGTGTGGGGTAGGTTTTCAGTCACACTTGTGTGTTATCTCTGTCTCCCAGAAGATTCTAATTTAAATTGGAAAGACACATCATCAGGCCAGTCTTTCCCCAACTAATTATAGGTTGAGCTCTACTGGGTTTCAGTTATTCAAGACACCCATTTTTCATTTTTACCAGGAATCAAGATCATTCCATGGGAGTCCTGCAATGTCCTGCAAATAGATTGTTTAATATTAAAACACATGACTAATCTTGTTACCTCAGGATAGGGGGTGCTTAATAAGTGAAAATTCATGAACATATGAAGCATGTTAGAATTCATGTGAAAACTCTTCAGAATATGAAAAGCTCCTATATCATAAAGGCACTTTATATATGTATGTACAGAGTATGTTTTTATATAGAAAATGTCTTTTCATTAGGTTTTTTTTTTTTTTTTTTTTTTAAATATTCTGAAGAATTCAGGCTAAGTGAATTGCTGTTTGGGCTGTTTCATGATTCAAGAATTGATTTATACAGAAACATGTATGTCTTTGTTTATTCGTTTACAGTGTTAAGCTGCTTACAGTGATTTACCCATTTATACTGCTGGGTAACATTTACTCAAGCATTGTAGGATTAAGTACTCCAGTAGGAGGTGGGATTTGAAGCTAGTATGTCCTTTAAGTACAAGTCAGCAGCTCTCATCACTTCACTGCCTACTGCTATATGTGCTTTGTATATTAGGAGAGAATAAGGAGGGAGTGAGTAGATATCACAGGAAGCCCGTGTGACTCCCAGTGGGTTAAGGCAGACAATCAGGTCCTTGATTGAGCGATTGCTAATGAAACCAGCCTGGCTCAACTTCCCAGAAAGAGGTATAATTAGCCTTCTGAGCTGAACAGTCCAATTCTCAGCTAAGGGAAATAACTGAAACTGTTGCCTCAACTCTGTGGAGGTGATGTCATTCTTAGCACACTGTCATAAGCTGTGGTTTGTTAATGACTTTGCATCACTTCTGTTTCAGACGAGCCTTCCAGGAGTACTATCAGGAGCACTTGGAGTATGCCTGTCCCACAGAAGACATCTACCTGGAGTAAGGGACAGCCAGCCTGTCAGCCCCCCTCTTTTGACATGTTCTTCAAATACTGTACAAGGAGCTCTGTTCTCTGTTGTAAAAATACCTACACTCAGAGAAAAGACACTTGTAAGGTTTTCCAGTTCCCTTCTTTTTGGTTTCCACATATCTGCTGACCATACGGACTGCGCAGAGGTATACATAAAATGATTTAACTTTTTTACAAACCAGACAGTGATATAGAGTGACAGAAATGCATCTTTGGTAAATAAAATATCTTTTCTCTCTGGTTAAAAACAAACTAATTACATCTGACATGCATGCATGGCTTTAAGGGTATAATACTGAAACAGACATCCTCACGGAAATACATGTTAGATGAAGCAGAATAACAACTTAAAAGGTGGATGAGGTGGATTTGATTCCTACTGAAATGCACTTGTAGTTGAAGAAGAAAATGTGGTGGAGGGAAGGGACTTGAACTTACTGGCAGAGTTGGATGTCAAAATTCGGTTCAATATAGAATGTAATGTACATACATGTATAAACAGCAAGAATTAGAAATTACTCAAAATAATGTAAGTAGCATACATACTGATTTTTCACATTGCTCTGAAGTTTGAAATGATCTGTCTACGCTGAGTTTGAACCCAAAGCGCATTTTGTGTGCTTCAGACCAAAGTAGCTGAACCAGATGAGAAACATGGGGAAAATGGTCCGACGGCAGAGAAACACATACTTGGCAGTCGCTCTGAGTGGTGCAGTGGTGATTCCTACAAAACCAGGGCACACATTAAAAAGGAATTTTAATTTCAAAGCTGTAACGGTGTGCATTGCAGGTGAAACGAGGCAGCAACAGCATGCTGTGAGTAACCCCCCTACTTTGGCCTTGGAGGGATGATGTGGTCTTGTAATGGAGGCTTCTGCAGGCCTTGAAACGATCCACACACCAGACAATACAATTTCATCTTAAAGAATTACAAGTTTGATTGTTGATTGAAATAACTGTATGTGTAACAGTCTTCCCCAAAGTGCGGAAGCTGCTTCCGGTTCCTGTTCACTCAACCATTATCTTTTAATTGCACTAGTAATTGTGCTAAATTTATGCAAATAACCGTGTCCTCCAGGTACTTGGCATTTCTCTCTCTTTAGAGGCCCACAATGTCTGTAGACCTGTGGCGCTTAGGGAATTAGCTAATCCCGTTCAGTGACCAATTAAAGGTCAGCATTTTGGCCTGCTTTTCAAAGCACAGATAGGGGACAGGCTGTGGACCTACAGCTCACCTGACCACCTGTATTGGAATGAGACTTGTGTAGGCTTTTGAAAACCAGGCTGCAGGGGCATGCTTTTATGTCCCTTCTTTTTTTTTCTTTTTTTTTTTTTTAAAAAAAACCTTTCAGTTCCCCTTTCCCGTTCCTGTTGACTGATAACACTTTCTTCTGATGCAAGGCAAGAGGATTCAGCTTTTAAAGACAATTTCTAAACATAACTAGACAAAAGATGAAAAGTAGCCCCTTTGAAAGCTTCAGTGTACATACTTGTTACTGCATGTCATAATGGACTGTGTGGATTGAATGTTCCTGTTTGACCAAAAGGTTTTTGTCTGTGTAACTTTTCCTGAGAAACTTTTCTATTCCATTTCAAGTTTTGAATATGTACCACAAAATCCCCAATGCTGGAAGCCATAATAACTTAACTGACTGTTCCAATAGCTGTACCTACAAATTCATTTATTTTTGTGCTCTTGAAAAAAGGCTGGTCTAAATATACCCAAGGTTCTTTAGATGTCAGCAGTAAAGCTGAATAGATAGAAACCATCTCATTTTATGTGTTGTTCACTGCTGCACCTTAAAGCCATTTCAGCATTTTATAATTAATGGACTCATAATAACAAAATGTAAAGTCAATATAAAACACAAGTTCACATACTTTAATTCAGGAAAAGACATTATTGTTATTCATCTGCTATTTAAATTACTCTGCATCTCTTGAGGCATAACTTATTGGATAAAAAGTGTATGAAAAATATGTACAAATGAAGTAGAACAAGCTATGCACTCGATTTAGAGAACTGAATGATTTTTTTTTTTTTTAAAAAAAAAATCTAATCCGGTGTATTCCAAAGTATCCTTAAATACTTTGGAAGGCCACAACATGGCAAAGCTAAGAACTAGAATTGTGATTTTTAAACAAAGTACACAATATACCTTTGATGACACCCCATTAGGCAAATACGACAAAGAATGTAAGTGGGGACATACTTTCCCCCAAGGTTATCATGTAATGTCTGTGCTTTTGTCATGTCTTGCCTTGTACTGATTATGCATTAGTAACAGACTGGATGATATAATTCCAGCTAGTGCTATACCAACCTGAAAGTGTACAGGCTTTTTGCATGTTCATTGTTCTCTTCCTAGGCAGTCACCTTGTATGTGTGTATTTAAATGTCAGACCTATTTTTTGTTGTGTAACATTATGCATAAAACTTGATTGTGTTTAATCAATGAAACATGAGTAGATAATTGAGGCGACTACAAATTAAAGCAACAAGTAATCTTTTAAATCAAGTGTGGGTGCATACATACCAAATGCAATATGTGCTCAGCCTGCTTAGTAACAATTTGCTTTACACTATTTAATTGTTCAGTGGCAAATTCAAACTTGCCTAACTGGAATTAAAAACAATTTTAAAATTACTGTGTATTATTGTGGACTACATTGTTGGACTCAAGTCTTAACACCTACGCTTTGTTGTCTTTGTTTCAAGATAAACATTCATCTGAGTCATCTCTTCCGTCAGAGAAAAGTAAGGTGAAAAGACTGTAAAGTGGACATCTGTTGTATAGCAATGTAGAAAAAACTTTAAATCAACTTGTACAGGTAACTTTCCTATGGGGTGGGTATTGCATCGTGTTATTGTATTGAAAAATGTTTTTTTGCTTTGCATTCCCATATGATTAATCTCCATTTTGATGGAAGGGTTTCCAAATTTTCCAGTCTTCAGCAGCTACTTGTTAACCATCGTTCTCTATAGACACAGGTACAGTCTCTAATGGTGTAATTCTGGACTTCAACCTGCAACTCTACTGTACAGATCCAACCCATCAATCTGTGAAGAAGCTATTCACCTTGTAGCTTTAAAATAAGGACT
Organism: Scleropages formosus; assembly: GCF_900964775.1. Lineage (NCBI taxonomy): Eukaryota > Metazoa > Chordata > Actinopteri > Osteoglossiformes > Osteoglossidae > Scleropages > Scleropages formosus. The sequence continues at coordinate 21,320,952 of NC_041810.1, forward strand.
TGTAAACAAATTATGATGCCTTGTCATGAATTTCATCTTCTGAATAAAATATATGCTTGATGTCACATAATTCTTTATGCTTTTATTGGTTCTAAAGATGTGATAACCAGCCCTGGTCAAAGTGAAACTCTTTTAGACACCTCTGTAACAATGAAGCTGGTCAAGAGAGCAAGGTAATCAATGCCTCAGCATAACATGAATAGTGGAATAATGTTTGATTGAATTGTACCGTATTTTTGACTGCAAAACCAAAATGATTTTTTGAAACCTCTGATCTTAACTGCCTCATTGACAAAGGGGCATGGTGGCACAGTGGGCTTGCCCAGATCTTGCTGTGTGGTGGGTCTGGGGTTCAAGTCCCGCTTGGGACTTGACACACCCCAGACACGACACCAGTCCACCACAAGGCACCCCAAGCACGACTCAAACCCCAGACCCACTAGACAGCAGGCATAGGACAAACCCACGGCATCCCCCTTCTGCTGTTTTAGACTTTCATAAAACCGATTAAAACGTATTCTGGCCCTTGAAAACCTGCAGTACCTTGTTACCTACCTTGGAGTGTGTGTTCACTTTGTTCTCCCCAGGTCAGAGACTCTCTCTCATTGTGATTGCTGTGTTATGGAGTATCATAATATTCTAAACAAGTGAATTAATGAAAATTTAAATACCAGACTGCAGTGTCTGATAAGCCAAGGCTATTGGGTAACACAAAACATTTATTTTGTTAATTTGCTTTCAACACTTCAGACTTACAAATTGACTGGAATGGACAGAGTCACCAGCACACAAGACATCCAGCTCAGGTTGATTAAAATTGCAGCAGTAAGGCCAGGGATAAAACAGCAAATGCTTCATTGATCCATGTTTTGCCTAAATGCACTTTGTAGCTGAGATCATAGCCTATGCCAACATTTCAAATGGAAGGTTATATTGCATATTACGTTTTCATGTGCTGGTGTGTCTCAGATGTGTTCTAAGGGCATATACAACAGGCAGGTTTGGGGGTGCACTTTGGGATGCAGCAAGGCTCCAGAGATGGATCTACACCTTTCCCCACCTGGGCTTCCGCGAACACCATGCTCTCTTCAAACTGTGCCTTCACCTTCTGGATCTTATGCAGCACGGCCTTGTATTCTGGGTCCTCGGACATGGCTAGGTTGTAGTTCTCCGAAGGATCAGCCTCAAGGTCAAAAAGAAGTGGTGGGTCGTGCTGCTTGAGGGATGAGGTTGAGTGACAGTCCTGATCCGGCGTGGTGTCGCTGAGGATGGAGCCTGAAATCACGTAGGTAGAAAGATCAAGGGGGGCGGACTGGCTCCAGCAACAACTCCAGAAAATGGGAGTCAGTCAGTCTGTGACACACACACACACACACACACACACACACACACACACACACACACACACACACAGGCTGAAACCGCTTGTCCCAAGTGGGGTCGCGGTGAACTGGAGCCTAGCCCAGCAACACAAGGCTGGAGGGGACACACCCAGGACGGGACGCTAGTCCATCACAAGGCACCCCAAGTGGAACTTGAACCCCAGACCCACCAGAGAGCAGGACCCGGCCAAACCCGCTGTGCTACCGCAGCCCCCTGTTCAGCCTGTGACATTGCTTACAATTCATAGCACTGCATGTATTAAACCCAGATTGTCATCTGTGAAGAAGTGAAAACCTTCTCTGCAAGTGCACAAAGTACCTACTGCCAAGATGACATGGTAATAAGAAGCACTTGTGACATCGCAGTGCCGTTTCTTTGAGATAAATCTTACCAAATGTACAGTACCAGTCTAAAGTTTTGAGTACAAGTTCTGGGAACTAGTCTAATATTTGTTTAATGAGTTTCAGCAGGAAGTCAGCTACAACAGTTGTTCTATAGCAGCTCCCACAGATGTAGGACACCTGTACGTATAAACAGTGGCAGAGTAAGCATGGTAATGGACCCTCCAATTAGATGTACCCACCACATGTGTAGTAATGAGCCTTGTACTTCCCAAGCCTGACAGCAAACAGGCCTATCTCTTCACTGGGGTCCATGGGGTAATAGAACATTGCCTTCCTCTTACTCTGGAACAAGTAAAATGACCATAAAAGGGGAAATCTTAAGTAGACAGTTCATTAAGTTCATTAACCTTAATATAAAATATTTCATCTGTTAAACAGAACAGCTATTAAAATATGCAATTCTTACAGTTGAGGAGAATTACCGGCCCATGTCTGAATAAGATATTGCTCATGTCGAATCCATCCAGGTGCACTCTGGGAAGTTTTGCCCCCGCGAGGCTGGTGATGGTTGGCAGTATGTCCAGAGTACTGGCCATCTTGTGTGTGACACCTTGAGGAAGGTACAGCTTTTCCTGTTCTCTTTTGTCTTTTATTCAACACACCATGTGAACAGCCCCTTTGCGAAGACAAAGCAAGAAAACCCCGGAAGCCGCCGGAATCCCTACCACACGTTTACCTGGCTTGATTCGTCCGGGCCAGTAGGCGATGGCGGGCACCCTCACCCCTCCCTCATAGGTGGTCCCCTTCCCGCACTTCAGAAGGCCGGCGTTGCCGCCCCGTGACATGCGCATCAGAGAAGGCCTGAAGAGGTTAGGGAGCTTATGAAGTTATTTGTTTGTGAATATAAGGACAGTACATATCCGCTTTTGTCCGATGACAGATTTTGATTGCCCAGCCAGTCAGTCATACGGTACATATACTGTCCAAACCAAACACTGTAAATCGCTTTAGACAAAACCATCAGCTAAATAGAGTAAAAGCCGCAGACAAGAAACCAAATACTGATTCTCAACATTTTTAAGAGAAACTGCATTTCACTCCTGTGAGATCAAGACTTTACACTGTAGACTAGAGCTCACACCGACACCACCAGCCAGCATTGTGCTTTTTCCAGAAGCACCTTACGAAGAGCTTCCATTTAGGATGAAACTGAAAAGTTGCAAACTGCAACTTCACCTACAAAGACATCCCAAAACGTTAAGCAGAAAAGTGGCGCGGGAGCCGACCCCCCGACGGCCAGAACGCGAGAACCGCAAAGCTCACTAGCGCCACCCACCCGTTGTCGGAGGTGAAGAACACAAAGGTGTTTTTGTGGATGCCGCCGTCCTTCAGGGCCCGAATGATGTTTCCCACCGTGCCGTCGAACTCCACGAGGGCGTCGCCAAAGGGCCCCCTGCGAGACTGGCCTGTCGCATCCTTCCCGGCGTACTGGGGGTAGTGGGTGTGCTGGAAAGACGTGGGAAAGAAATGGGCTCTGGCCTGTTTGTTTGTCCACATCGTTGTGAAATACAAGGGCAGATAAGATATTCTCGGGGTTTTAGTGAACGAAGGACATTCGGTGCTCCTTGGCACGTGATCCTAGACTTAAATAACGAGAACAGATTGCTTTTTAACGCGTTATACATGCGAGGCGTAGTAGAGGAAAAAGGGCCGGTTCCTCCCGGCACACGTCGAGATGAATTCCGCCGCAAAGTCGCCGTACGTCTTCTCCAGGTCCGGAAAGCTGACGGGCTGCCGTTCGATGGCGTCGTCGTTCATCAGCGGTACGGTCACCATCCCGGTGTCACACGTCCCAAAACACTTGATGTCGGGGGGGAAGCAGGTCAGGTTGGAGCAGGGGCCCTGCACACAGAACGCACGCGAGATCGATTCCCTCACCCCACCCGCGTCAACGTCTCGGCGCGGTTTATTTTGCGGCGCAAAGCGGGACGTCTTATCGGAGCCGGTCGCGTTAAGCGCGCTCCTCAACAGCAGAGCCCCTGTACTACCAGGTGGCCTACTGGCTGACAGACAGACACACACACACACACACACACACCTGGTCATGGGAATAAGGCACCCCAACGTAGTGGTCAAAGCCCTGCTGGATGGGCAGATACATTCTGTTTGGCCCCACCCCAAGGTGCCACTTTCCCACGATGGCTGTCGCATAGCCCAGTGGCTTCAGTACTTCTGCAATGGTCGTCTCGTTGAGAGGAAGGCCTCCTCTGGATCCCGGGTAAAAGACACCAGGATAAACCCCGGAGCGCGTCTGGTAGCGGCCCGTCAGCAGCGCCGCTCTGAATGAAACGGGAGGGGGGGGGAACGTGGGTTTGGCGCCACCCAGTGGACAGGAATATATTACACACTCGAAAAGCGATGCCGCGCCTGCCGTTTGCATCTGCTTTACGTAACGGCGCAAACAAACGTACGGTTCAAATTTAGGCCTGTTCGCGAATAATGCGTTAATAAAAGGTTTAAAGAACAGCAGCACCTGGACGGGCTGCACACTGGACTGCTGCTGTAGAAGTCTGTGAAGCGCAGTCCGCCGTTCGCCAGCCGCTCGAGGGCGGGGGTCTCCGACGTCACCGGGTGTCCGTAGGATTGCAGGTCTCCGAAGCCTAAGTCGTCCGCGAGCAGGATCACGAAACTGGGCGGCGTCAGAGCCGATCCCAGCTTACACATTGCATTCAACAGAAGTAACGAGAGCACGGAAAAGGACATTATTTCCGTTACTGCTCATTCCGAACGAAAACAGCGCCCATTTATTTGTTAATGTAAAATCTTAAAGTGCAGATTTATGAATTTTCTTGAGCGCCACGAAATTAGGAACCGAAACACGTGGTACTCGCTGCAAACTGTGTCCAAACCGCCTCCCAGCACGACAGCTGCTGTGCGGTGTCCTCATATGGCAGTACACGTGTAATTCCAGACCGCGCCACTGCGTGTCGCTGTTTTTAAGTCACATGACACGAGTGTGGAAGCGCATTGCACGACGGGAAACACAGTACACCTTACGTTTACTCTTTTCGTTCTTATTCTTTCGTGTTCATAGGACCGTAAAACTGTACTGGAAAGGACTGTGTGATGTCCTCTTGTAATTCATTGTGTGCTAAGTTGGTTCTCCAGTGCTGTTTCCATCATGAACAAGATTACATGTAGACTAGTGTCAGCGACTCTCTGTAATCTTACTGTTATCTCCAGTATAACAAGTGATTTGTATTAAATCATCATTACTAGAAATGTACTGTTGGAGATTCTGTTCAGTGTGCTCTCATGTTGGTGAAGTATCGATCACATGACCTTTGTACGTGATGTGTTCTGATGAAGCACGTATGTAAATAAATGTTCTTCTCTTCCGGTTTAAGAAAACCGATGGTGTGAGCGTGTACTTTGTTACCTCCGTTAAGTATAATCTATTTACCACTTCTCTAACGCAGAGATGGCTGCACCAACAGGTTATGGGCCCAGGAGAGAAGTAGGTAATAGACTGAGTAGACTGTGTTTCGACGGAGATGAAAAGAATTACGAACTTTGGGAGACAAAGTTTTTGGGGCACCTGCGTTTGCTGGGACTGAAAGAGACCATATTGAAAGTCCCCACACCGAGCGATAGAGAAAGCGCGGACGAAGATGAGATTGACGACACTGATAAAAATGAAGAAGTCTATGCGGAATTGATTCAGTTTTTGGATGATAAAAGTCTTTCCCTTGTAATGAGAGAAGCCACTGATGACGGAAGAAAGCCTTTAAGGCGCTGCAAATACTGAGGGGCTACTATGCAGGAAAAGGGAAGCCGCGAATTATTAACCTGTACACAGAATTAACATCCCTTCAGAAAACTGCAAAGGAAAGTATTACGGATTACATTATTCGGGCAGAAACGGCCATTACAGCTCTGAGGAATGCTGAGGAGACGCTCAGTGACGGACTGTTGAGTGCAATGATTCTTAAAGGTTTCCCAGAATCGTTTAAACCATTCGCAGTTCATGTAACAGACTGATGAAACTATGACTTTTGCAGAATTTAAGACAAAACTCAGAAGTTTTGAAAACACTGAAAAGTATGCTAGGTCAAATGACGACAACATTATGAAAGCGAGTGGTGCAGCTTCTGAGAGAAGAGGAGGGAGAGAGAGAAACACAGACCCTGATAATATTACATGTTATAGTTGCGGTCAAAAAGGACATAAAGCCCGGAGATGTCCAAATGAACGTCGTAAAAGTCAAACACGGTGGTGTAGCTATTGCAAAAGCTCAACACACAAAGACGCATCTTGCAGACGCAAAAGAAGAGACTATAAGGAAACTTTTTCTCCGACAGCAAATATCACATCAGTTCGTGTCTTGATGCAAATGGCAGCACAGTATGACCTTGTTCTACATCAGATGGATGTGAAGACGGCTTACTTACATGCTCCAATTGATTGTGAGATCTATGTGGAACAGCCAGAAGGTTTTGAGGTAAAATCGGATACTGGTGAAAAACTTGTCTGTAAACTGAACAAGTCATTGCATGGTCTGAAACAGTCAGGTAGAAACTGGAATAAGGTACTGCATGATTACCTGAGTGAAAATGACTTTATGCAAAATCCTGCAGACTCTTGTGTCTACAGCAGACAAACTGAAAAAGAGAGAGTGATGCTAATAATCTGGGTTGATGATCTGATTATTGCTTCTAGTACCAACGAGTTACTAAATGATGTGAAAAGGATGCTGACAGCTAAATTCAAGATGAAAGACCTTGGTAAATTGAAACATTTCCTAGGCATTGATTTTGAGCAAATGGATGGAGTTGTGAAAATGAATCAAAAAGGGTACATCTTAAAAATACTGGAAAGGTTCAACATGTCGAATTGTTAGTCCAGGTCGACCCCATGTGAACAAAAGCTAGAGTATAACGGTGATGGAAACTCTGTAAATCACACAAAGTATCGTGAAGCAGTAGGTAGTTTGATTTATCTAATGACATGTACTAGACCAGATCTTAGTTGGGCTGTGAGTAAATTGTCTCAATCTATGTCAAAACCAAATGAGCAACACTGGTGTACAGTGAAGCATGTGATGAGGTATCTGAAAGGTACAGTAAACCAAGAACTGATGTACAAGAAGAGTAACGAGAAGCTGAAACTTACAGCATACAGCGATGCTGACTGGGCGTCAGATCCAAATGACAGACGAAGTATGACTGGATACTGTTTTAGTCTAACCAAAAATGGTCCCCTCATTTCCTGGAAGTCAAAGAAGCAGCCTACAGTTGCTTTGTCAACATGCGAAGCGGAATATATGGCACTGGCTGCGACCACACAAGAAAGTCTGTACCTTGTACAATTGATAAATGGACTGGAAAATGGATGTCAGTATGCACCGGTAAAAATCCTTGAGGATAACCAAGGTACAATTGCTCTTTCCAAAAACCCTGTTTGTCGACAAAGATGTAAACACGTTGACGTTAGGTACCACTTTATTCGATCAGCAATTAGTGATGGTAAAATAACAATTGAGTACTGTCCAACAACAGAAATGGTTGCTGATGTGATGACTAAACCAATGACGAAGTATAAGAAAGAAAAGTTTGAAAGCTTTATGTTTGGGGCATGAATGTTGCTGATACAGGGATGTAACTGTGTGTTGTATTGTAAATGGGCCTGTAGAGAATGAGAGCAAGTGGGGGTGTTGGAGATTCTGTTCAGTGTGCTCTCATGTCGGTGAAGTATCGATCACATGACCTTTGTACGTGATGTGTTCTGATGAAGCACGTATGTAAATAAATGTTCTTCTCTTCCGGTTTAAGAAAACCGATGGTGTGAGCGTGTACTTTGTTACCTCCGTTAAGTATAATCTATTTACCACTTCTCTAACGCAGAGATGGCTGCACCAACATGTACTTTGCTTTACGCTGAGCAGTACACTGAATGGTACAGATGCTCTTCTCGTGACACATTAAATGCATGCAAGCAAGAGCTTTTTTGCTTCATCTCCAGCTACGGCTGTGCAGACCAAGAGCAGCGTCTAGCAATTGCACGAGGCTCCACGGTACGACTTTCATCCGAGACTATTTTTCTTAGTTTTGGTGACACCAAGCGGACGTATCGGGTACTGCAGCTCACTTTCAACAGCAGTTCATGGGTCCGTTTCCTGATACCGTTATAATGGCTTTACTGTGATAAGTAACTGACTTTCTGTTGAACTCCCACACTGATATGTCGCAATGCATTTGTGATGTTGCATCTACAAACATTTACAAGCACTTAATTTATAAGGCAATAACAAACTAATGTATTTCTAATGAGGGGGCATGGTGGTGTGGCGAGTTTGGCCGGGTCCTGCTTTCCGGCAGGTCTGGGGTTCGAGTCCTGCGTGGGGTGCCTTACGGTGGACTGGCATCCCATTCTAGGTGTGTCCCCTCCAGCCTTGCACCCTGCGTTGCCGGGTTAGGCTCCAACTTGCCGCGACCCTGTTCGGGACAAACAGTTTCAGACTGTGTGTGTATTTGTGATGGGTCAATGACGCATTTGATATCGTGTTAATATATTGATTTATTGGACATATTGCTTATATTTTACTCTCGTAGTTAATAGCTAAATAAATAAATTAAATAAAATAGTACATCTCACCATAAGAAACTGGCACTTTGTCCAGATGTCTGCACAAACAAAACATACTGCAGTCCTTTTCATCTTGGCAATATTCTTTGAATTTATCCCAAAAGTGATATGTTTCTAATAAACATTAAAGTTACCTGAGATGCAAGGAGATTAGATTAGAACTAAATGACACAGGTGCAAGTATAAGAATTATTGGAGTCGATAAAGGACTATTTCTGCTGAAAAAGTCTAAATGTATAAAGGTATTTAAAATGTGATTTTTTTTCTGAAAGGGGATTCCAAATAGATATTACAGGAATGCATTGAGTAGATCAGAAAAAAGAGAAGAAAGATTCAGCCATAATATCTGTTGGCTGTTTTCCATCTTGAACTGATGGAATTGCTGTAAGAACCAGAATGGATTGCTTTTTGATTTGTTTGACCTTGGTTATTCCTTTAGCGAGAAAGCACTTCTTTTTCCCTGGAAGATGTGTGTTTACCTATGTTGGTTTTGCTGTGGGGGTGGCTCATATTTGATTTATTCCTCATTTTTTTTGAAGCTCTCTGTATCAGCGAGTAATTGAGCGAGTGTTCAGTGCAGTACAGTTTTCTTTTCAAAGGCCATTGTCAGAACATTGAACGTGGCTTGCTTGTGACCAGAAAAATTCAAATTTTTCCCCAGGAGAGCTCCTAGCACATAGTTGCTGTGAAAATACCGAAGGTCACACTCAAACTATTAGCCCTTGTCGTACACGAGTACAACTTCAATTCACCTTCTTGCTTTTATTTCTCTCTCCCATGTGTCCCTCAGTACAGGCAGGTGCTGGAGTGAGTAACCAAAGGGCCTAGTTGGGGTGGGTATTGCTGTGAAACATGGTACAGGGGTCATCACTGAGAAGTGTTGGTGCGTTTGTCTTGTAAAAAATATTATATGGACATAGCAGTTTATTTTTAATTTGGATATTAAAAATCAGTTTTCTTGTTTGGAAAGAATCCCGGTTTAATAGTCATGTCTCATAGAAGGGGAAAATAACACACTTGATTTGGTACTCAATTTGAATTTGTTTCGTAGTACTGCATTTCGCATTTAAAGGAAAAAACTAGTAAGGGCAAAGTTACAAAACCGTTGTTTTGCACTCACCCTGCATTATGCATTTTTTGGCAGCTGCTGAAATAATTTTCATAAATTTGTGCATAAAGTACCATTCATTTAAATTTGGAAAAATGTGATTCACCGTGTTTTTCGAACGTTCTCAAGTTTCACTTGGTCATACAAACCAAGACAAACCTAAATGTTTAGCGCTGCTCATTTTAACACATCCTAACATGTCACTTCTCTCAGTTTAAGTACCTCATATTCCTCATATGTGTGTCGTTTTTCAGGCTTTCCACTGTAAGGCAATCCTTTGTGTCTTTTGATTGATTGCTACCTGGGTCTTGTGGCCTTTCCACCCGTTTCTTTCCTGACACCATATGCCAGGAATCTCTACAAACCCTAAAGACTGATATATTGTGCTGCTGAATGTTTCACTAATCAAATGCATAAAATAAGGACAGGAGAAGTTGCGTATGTAGGGGAAGCTTACATGTGGCGATGTGGATATGGGAAAACTACGTCAAAGGTGCTTCTGATATAGCTCCGTGTTTTTTTGGCAAGCCATTTATCGTAACTGCTGGGAAGTGCCTCAGAAATTAAATTTCGGGGTCCAAAATTCACTTCCTCGGAAAGCGGACTCTCGTAACGTAGGCTGAGCTACACAGCCACTGTTTTACTGCCCCGCTCTAATGAACTTCCCACTACCGTACTTAAAGCTACTGTATTGCTGTATAATAAAAACCTGTGTTTGGCATGTTTTGACCACGCACGTGGAAGCTCTCAAGAAAGTATGCATGCAACGAGCAGTTTCAGGGCCCCCCTGAGCATGGCTGGATGGGGGTGTAAAACTCCACAGAGCCGCTGCGTTACCCTGCCGCCAGGGACCACTGCCCCGCTGATAGATGGCTTTAATTTCCCTTTGCTTTCGCAGGCCTCTGCAGGCCTGCCCTACATTCCAGTCGCTCCCTGCTGTCTGCGCGTGAGAGCGATGTTTAAAACCACCTCAGAGGAAAAAATACCCTGCCAAAATCTCTCGTTCTCTCATATGTCACATGGAGCTAAACAAAGCACGTTCGGCGATCGGATCCGTTCGATGCTCAGATCCATGCCTAACGGAGGAGAACGCAAACAATGCCCTGCAATGAAATCGCTTTTTTCCCTGTCGTACATTTTGCAGCACCCAACAAAGGATGACCATACATTTGATGAATGGCTGTATTGACGAACAGTTGGAAGCTAACCAGTCGCTCTCATCTGCTGTAAGAAAACAAACTGTAATTCATAGTCCCTCCTATCATATCATCAGTGTGTGTTTAGAAGAAATCTAAGCACCTGCTTGGTTACCTTAGAGCAGAAGTTGCAATATTGGAAGGTCTTATTTAAAATATTTCTCTACTCAGGTTCTGACTGGGATAATACACCATATAGGACCAGGCTACTGCAGCTGCATTTGTGCACAGAAACGGAATTCCACCAGCCTCCCGTGACACGTACGGCTTAGATTATGTCAAACCAAGTGCCAGGCGACTGCTTTGTCTCGTTGTCGCTTTGGCCAAAAAACCCATGAGCTGGGGAGAAGTGAGATGTGTCAAGATGTTACGTCCTCCGTGCCTCCCCCACACTTTTCGGTGAGCCACTTCAGTCATGTGGGGTTGGCCACCTCCCCGCCACTTCTGTGCCTTTTGCACTTCTTCTGACAAGGCGCAGTTGAATAATTTAGTGAGGTCTGAAGAAACCAGCAGTGGCAAACAAGCTCCCCTACACTCTCCTGAAATTGTGGGCCCCCAGGAGAGTTATTTACTCACACGGTCCACGGGCTGTTACGTCTCGGTCGCTTCCTTCTACCCTCTGGGCTTCGCACCTTGAGCCCGCTAGGTGGGTGGCCGTCCGTGAAATTGCAACAAGTTTGGGAGCAGAAGTAGAATCTTCATTCTTCTAGTAAATCTGAAGAATTTACTCCTGGACTCTATGAATCCAGAATCTGATATGAAATATGTTTTATATTTGCCTCAAGGTAGATATGGCTTTTCGTATTACTAGTATGCAAAGCATTCTGCCTTCTCAGTGAATTTAATGTATTTCTCTGTGGTAAAGTGTACCTTGTGCCAATACTCCTACAGCCAAAGGTTGTGTCCTACATACAAATCTGATTAATTTGCAGCCCCAGATACAATGGAGTATGATAAACATAACTAATTGAATGGGGTTTAGGGATTCGGTTTGTCCGAAGCCCCTCATCCCAAGCGAGGTCGCGATGAACTGGGGCCTAGCCGGGCAGCGTGCGGTGCGGGGCTGCGGGGGGGAAGACACACCCTGGGTGGGATGCCGGTCCGTCACAGGGCACCCCAAGCAGGACTCGAGCCCCAGACCCACCAGACAGCAGGAGTGGCCAAGCCCACTGTGCCACTGCGCTACCGCCCCCCTCCATTCGGTTTGATTATACATAATTATAGAGGCACTGGGGGGTGCGGTGGCGCAGTGGGTCGGACCACAGTCCTGCTCTCCGGTGGGTCTGGGGTTCGAGTCCCACTTGGGGTGCCTTGCGACGGACTGGCGTCCCGTCCTGGGTGTGTCCCCTCCCCCTCCGGCCTTACGCCCTGTGTTGCCGGGTAGGCTCCGGTTCCCCGCGACCCCGTCTGGGACGAGCGGTTCTGAAAATGTGTGTGTGTGTATACAGGCACTGCGTAAAACTTGCTTACATTTACATTCATTCATTTAGCTGACGCTTTTCTCCCAGTCGACTTACAATGTTAAGGTACTTACAGCTATTTACCCTTTTCTACAACCGCTCGTCCGCACAATGGAAAATGTCGAAAGTCCCAGTGACTGGAGTCAGGAGACGAAGGCACAAGCCTCCAGTTGTTTGAAGATCTACGAAAAGTGTGGGTAGAAGGGCACGGCATCACTCAGTTTTTACTCGTCTCACATTTCGATTCTAGCTCTTTCAAAGCCCTGGTTTACTGCACCATTAAGGTAGAAGTATCTTGCCATTTGAATGTATGTGTATGGCAGACAGTTAATGGGTGAGACTGAAAGATTGCTTGGATCTCTCTAGATCTGGATTGTGAAATTCACAAGGGTCAACATCCATTACTGTGCACCAAGAAAATCAGTGGTTCTCTCCCACTGATCTGTGCTCAGCTTTCAGATGTTTAGCAGTGAGCTGAGCATCATCCGTCTAACACCCCCTGCTCTTTGGTATTTAAATAACACGATCTAGCAGGGACGGCATACGTTCCAAGAGGTTTTTCCAGTTGCCATGTTGAGCAGCTGGCAGAAGTAAGCTCCTGTGGAGGCATCAGAGCAGCTTGACAGCTCTGACCTCCTTCTTTCCTCTCAGATGAAATAACCGTCAGTTGCATGATAAAGCCACGCTGCTCAATGGCAGAAAATGAACTCCTTGTTGAGCAGATAACGTGGTCTGAGGATCGTTTTGGGTCACTAAGGATTTTTACTGCACAGAATGACACATTTTGTGTCAGCAACTCAAATGAGGACTGGTGACCTGTCTAGGTGTCTGAGAGGCAAACATTAACCTTGGGTGGATGGAGAATAGGGGAAGGAAAAAAAAAAAACTCTGCATAACAGGGCAAATTGGCGTCACAATACATTTAGGACTGTTAAGCGAGTGAAATCTGCTTGATGTGTCTTAAAACATCTTCATCTGGAAGATGTATATATAAATACCGAGTTAATTTAGACCATTTTAAAGAGCTGTTGGGGTATCTCAAATCAGGCCCAAATTCCTCCATCCTCCTAGAGGTTTTGTAGGCTCATTAAGAGTCCGGTTACAGGGCTTTGCAGATTGACTGGCTGGGGCCCGAGGGGCACAAGGCACTAGTCTCCTGCAGAAGCCCAGAAATGCTGCCTCAAGCCAGGCGCTCCCAGCTTGCTGGCAATTAATGGGAGAGTCCAAATGTCTGGTGAGCATTCAGTCCTAATTGGCTGCCAAGGCTCAGTTCTCCGAGTTCGCTCTTTAAGTGTCCCCTCTAAATTCTGCCGTCGGCTCCAGCGGAATGCGAATCACCTCTCGCCGCCTTTTATTCCATTAGACATGCAGGGCCATTTTCATCTTTTATTGCTCTTCTGATTTTTAGGAACACGGGACATGCTAAGTGCTGACTCGGACATTTCGGCTGTCTCGCACAGTCATGGCGGTGACTGTAAGTTGTTCCTGTGTTCCTTACTGCCGTGAATTGTGCAGCAAAATTTACCATGTGATGTCTGCAGCATGGCTTTGGAAATTTAGTTTTTTTTTTTTTTTTTTTTCCCTCCCTGGGTATTTGAAAATATGGGCTCCAGGGATGTGCCTTTATGCCCAAAATTATATTTTGAAGATTTGCAATCTTGTGCAGTCTTCAGGACCAAACCACTGTTGTGATTCAGCCTTTCAAGGGCATGTCTGAGAAACCTCCATTGAGAAGATGGAATTTTGATGTGCAGGATGGGAGGAGATCTATTCACAGAGCCAGACACGCTTCATCTCCAGGCTACGATATCAGCGTCACACCTTTTCCGACGTATTAATTCAAAGCATGATTTATCCGAATATGAAAGGAGACAAACTATTTATTGCCTGACTTCAGCTGTGGATTACTTTTGTTATCTCCCTTTGTTTTTTATCAATACCACTTTTGGGGAAAAAAGTGCAATGGGGACTCTATGAGACTTTGAGTCAGTTAGACCAGCTGCCCTGGAGTCACTACTGGTTGTGAGTCATGGTCCTTTCTTTCAAGCCTCTCCTAAAACGATAACATAAAAGGGCTTTTTGGGCTGTAAGAAGGACTAAGTTTTGCTTTTGATTCATTCCAGAACCCGAGGCCAGTTTGTGAACCCTGTAACATGTTTCAGTGTCAGAGACCAGTATGTGGTCCAGCAGAAAAGAGGGTGTGTCTGTATTGAGAACCCTACTGGTGTTCTTGTTCCACTGAGATAGGGTGGCTGCTCTTGACCAATAACACTAGAAGAATCTGAACAACACTTTTGAGCACCGTTACAGTAACCTTCTGAGGATGTCGTCTCCTTTGGACTGGGACCGAAGGCATCGTGTGATTCAGATTTAAAGTGTTCTGTGCAGGCTGTATTTCATTCCATGTTTGCCTTTCTACATGTGACTCTCACTTTAGTCATGGCACTGCTAATCGATCAAACCCCTTTTTGGATTACCGGTGTCTTGGAATCAATATCGTGATGGCAAAGCTGCTCCCAAAGTGCAACGCTATATATTACCAGTAGGGGGCAGTATTGTTCAAATCAAAGTTCTTGCACTCGGAGGAAACTTAAGTATTCAATGTATAATGGATTTAAGACACTGTAGTCTTCACAATCTGCTTCTCCCTGATATGATTAGAATGTGTTTGAGATTATTTAGCATTCTGCAATGCCAGAACATTTTTCCCTGAAATCTGAATACCCACAACCATACATTTAGAATATAAATCAATGTATGGATCGTGTTTGTCACAGGAATGATTGAAATATATTACCATGGACAATAGTTCCAGATATAGTGTGTGGAGATTAAATATTTATGAAGAAAAGGACATACTTTTATATATGGAAGAATATACTGAAAATATTCAGAAATTATTTTGGTACGTTTTCTTCTGCTATGGACAGATAGTATCGTTGCTCTGTTGTCCTTTTTTTTTTGAAATGCTGAAATGGGCTGCAGTAGTCTGTGTTCACAAACTGGTCATAATGCTTGTATTGTTCAGCAATTATTATAATGTAACAGTGAGAGACAATTACTGAATGCTTCTTTCATAAGGATCTTATGAAGAGTACACCCGGTCAAAGTGTTGGATTGCAAGTGGTTGGACGGCAGTTCTTTTTCGAGACAGAAATATTAAAAACTATGAGTGCAGGCTATTCTAACTCTACAAAGTGAATTACATGAAAAGCTCCATATTTAATTCAAAGGCTAGTCGATAATGTAATGCTGTGCTGCCAAATTTGGGGCTCCCCCGCCCCCACCTTCTCGTCTCCCTCCTGAACAGCGCCGCGGCAGATGGCTCCTGCCCCTTAGCAGAATCCCTTCAGAGCTAAGGAAGTTTGAGACAGAGACCGATTGAGTGCCGCCGAGTTCTCTGCTGAGAGCCTCCTGCTGGTCCAGGGATTACACACTCCAGAATGGAGCTTTGGAGTTCCAAGGACTGTTGTCTTGGACAGCAGAGCAACTGGAGGCCTGGCCCAAGCACAGTCTCCAAACCTTAACGGAACTGTTTCCTTTGCAGTCCTTCAACGCCACTCGGACGTTGCGGTGGTTCATGTCTATACTGCAATACATAAAGTGTCACTGATGGCAGCATCAGAAGGTTAAGTGTAGATTTAGGAAATTAAAATCTCAGTACTTTCATATGGGGGGTGTGGTGGCGCAGCAGGTTTGGCCAGGTCCTGCTCTCTGGTGGGTCTGGGGTTTGAGTCCCGCTTCGGGTGCCTTGCTGATGGACTGGCATCCCGTCCTGGGTGTGTCCCCTTCCACCCTGCGTTGCTGGGTTAGGCTTCGGTTTGCTGTGACCCTGCTCAGGACCAGTGGTTTCAGCCAGTGTGTGTACTTTCATACAAGGGTTTGGAGAAATACATCTGCCAAAAGCATAAATGAAAATGATCAAAGACATTTGAGAGGAGTACAGTGGAAGAGCAGGTTGCACTGGTGCCTCAGAGCTCCTGGGCTGTGGGTTCAAATCTGGTTCATACTGTAGATTTTGAATATTCTTTCGATGCACTCTGATTTCTTCCTACAGTTCAGGGATGTGTTCTGGTGAATCAGGGAATCTAAATGCCCCTCACTTTGTGTGTGTGCGAGATTGTCCTGTGATGAAATGCCTTCCTGTCCAGGGTGTACCCCCACTTGCCTAGAAGCCAGTGCTTCCGTAGAGGCTCCAGCCACCACAACCCTCAATTGAACAAATGATATCTGAAGATAAATGAATGATTGTCATTCATGTAGAGTTCACTTAGCCATTATCATTTTATAGGAACCCCATTCAGATTAAATTTTGATCATTCTTCAAGTATGTAATAAATGTGTTCTTTCTGATTTGCTCCGCATCTGCATAAGGACACTGCAAGACATGTCTCATCCTAATGGGGTTGGTTGCAGAACTTCGTTGGCATTTTTTGGGTGCCATTTTTAGCTCTCAAATAGTAGCCTGAAGCATCTACCATTAGCAGTAAATTTTACTTGCGCTCAGGAGCGTGTCCTTTAGTTGTGACCAAAGACACCTTGACAAACAGGCTCAGTCCAGGGCTCGTGCAAGCAGCTGGATTTGGAATGCCAGGCACTCCTTCAGAACCAACAAAGGTATGTAAACATCACGATGGAAAGGTCAGCAAGGAGCTCCTTAATTATCAGTCCTCTCCTTTAAATGCCAGAGAAAAGTCCCACGTAAGGGTGGTGTCCTAGCTTTCAGCCAAAAACACGCTCCTAAAATAAATGAGAAGAGTCACTTATTTAAAGAACTGCTTGCGTCTCCCTCAAACAACCGGAACGTTAAGCAGATTGTTTGGGCCGATCATCAAGGCTGAACCCCCACCTTACAGACAGCCTCCAATTTGGTACTCTATCGGGCTTAAGTAGCGACAGTAGCTTCTCAAAATGGATGGACAGCCTTTCATCTGAGCTCAAGGTCTCCTTCTCTGCTTTCCTCAGGTATATTTAATGAGTGCGCAGATGGCACAGGCTGTGAAGAATGAAGGAGGAGTTAACCAGGGAATCAATCAATCAATCAATCAATCAATCAAATTTACATTTGATGGAGTTGCAGCTTGGGTTGGTGCCAGAAGTTCTCCTTGGGCTAAATGAGCTTGTTCTTCACAAGATGGAGCCTCCTCGTTAGCCTGGCCATGCCGGTCTACGCTGGGAGCTGGTTTGCTTTGTCATCTTTGCAAGTAATAGATGCCGCTAAGTAAGTAAGGAGCTCCTCTGATACTGTCTTTATAACTCCTGTTCGCTCAATCGGCAAGTTTAGTCCCAAGGAGACAGATGTACTCTTTTTGTGGATGTATTAGCACAAGCAGACATTTTTGTGTTTTTTTTTTTTTTTTTTTTGCCTTTAAAAAAGAGATTCTCATATCTTTTGAATCCAAAAAGCACGTCTCCTGTGTATTTGGTTGTTTTCTGCAGTCTTCCTTTTAGCGTGAGCGCTGGAATCTGAGCTCGCTGCTCTAAAACACATAAGGAACGTTATTTATTATGCTACCTTCCGTCAATCAGCCAGTTTTGAACAAGTCTTAAAGATCTTGAAATGTGACTGCTCCTCT
Organism: Scleropages formosus; assembly: GCF_900964775.1. Lineage (NCBI taxonomy): Eukaryota > Metazoa > Chordata > Actinopteri > Osteoglossiformes > Osteoglossidae > Scleropages > Scleropages formosus. Next base: position 21,338,664 of record NC_041810.1, read on the forward strand.
ATATTTGTACAGTGTAATAATCTTTGCAAACACATTCTTTACATTTGGTCTGCACAGGTACAGTACTTTTCGGCAAAAAAACTGAGAGGGAATGAACAACCGTTAATTACGGCCTTCTACGAACTGGATTTTGGGCCTCTAGATTTGCAGGGTCTCTTACGCTGAGTCAGAGCGTGTCAGTTCATTAGCTGCCGAATCAAGGGATTAAGGGTGGCAGCCAAGTGAAAAGCTGCTCGCTCCCTCATCCGGGTCGGAATTCGTATCCGTGTCGAGGGCCGTCGGCCCACAATGCACTCAAACGCCCGCTTTCGCCACACCCTCGTATCCATCACGACATTATTCTGAGCCCTGAGAATGGAAGTTTGGCTGAAGGCGTTAAGGAAGGTACAAATTATACTGTCATAAAAATGATGGATGAGACTTGTAACGATGTCCTCCTGCATACTTTAATGGAGCCGTCTATTAATGTTTGGTGTCTGTTCCTTATAAATAAGGATTGTTTGTGGTGGAAGAGGGGGGTGCGGTAGCGCAGTGGGTTTGACCGGGTCCTGCTCTCCAGTGGGTCTGGGGTTAAAGTCCTGCTTGGGGTGCCTTGCGATGGACTGGCGTCCCATCCTGGGTGTGTCCCCTCCAGCCTTCTGCCCTGAGTTGCCAGGTTAGGCTCCGGCTCCCCGCGACCCCGTATGGGACAAGCAGTTTAGAGTGTGTGTGTGTGTGTGTGTGTGTGTGTGTGTGTGTGTGTGTGTGTCCGTCCAATTACCCTGTGGGGGACTGGTGTCCTGTGCTTCTGGGGTAGGTTCCAGTCCACTGTGACCCTGTCTCAGGCAAGCGGTTGATAATAGCCGGTAACATCTGGCTGTGCAATTTCACTGGAACGTCTGCAGCTGGACTCTTGGTGGGACTTGAACTGTCACGAACAACTAAATGTTGTGCCACGAATGCGGGATGAAGTTGAGCTCCTGTGACCAAATCCCTCTGTTGGACTAAGTATTATCAGAGTTTTGATTCTGCTGGCAACGAAACTGTCTTCTGTTCGGAGCTGTGTCAGTGGGGATGATGATGATGATGATGATGATGTTGCTTTACTGTCAGACTTTCACGCTCAGAAACATCCAAGCACCCGAAGCCACCAGCAGCGACTGGGGAATAATACATACCACTTACTGACAAGAGCAAAACACATGTCTGATCTTGCTGCAAAGCAAGTGCTTCTTTGGAGGGTTTTTTGTTTAAAATGAGTCTTCCCCCCTATAACAGATAATATCCTCATTCACTGATCTGATAAGATGCTGTTTCTTCCACCCCCCCCAAAGCAACCTGCATGAAAAAAAACTACCTGCAATTTGTCCCTTTATCATCAACAACATCACAAGGGCTGCTCTGGGAATAAAGTTGTGAGCAGTGGTTTAAAGCCACTTTGGAAGCGGCGTAGGCAGACCTGGGGGGTTGGGGGTGTGGAACTCGGCAGCCTGCGACATACAACTACAAATAATGACTTGGGCATGGCATCACACTTTGGTCACCTCAGGGATGGCACTGTAGCTATGTGGTAAAAGCAGAACATGTACCATGTTTGACAGCAGTACCCACCCCAACTAGGCCCTTTGGTTTACCCAACTGTTGCACCTCGGGGGTCACTAGGGTTTGTGGTTTTCCAGACTGCCAACAGTTAGCTTCTTCTCCGCCAGGAGTGGCTCTCCTTGATGAGGGCTGTACCAAAAAGGGTCTGACGTCACGATCGCCAAGCATCCTCGCTGCACCTTAGAGGGACTGACAGTGGCTTGAGTCCGCGACTGAGGTGGGCTGTTGTAGCACCAGGTAAATCCCCGTTTCCAAGGCTCTTGGGTCACCCAGGAATAATTAAAAGGGTCCAGTAATTTTCGTCCACTGGCCAAGAATTAATGCGCACATCGGTCTTGTTCAAGGAAGATCAATACTCCTTATATCTCAGTTGCACAGACAATTACTGTATGTAGTATTTATAGTACAGAGGAAGTGTTGTCCTTGCTATCATCCCGGTAGCACAAGTCTCAATTTGTTGCAAAGGCCTTCCAGTCCTCTCTTCGAAACCTAACAAAATAATGCAATATTTAAAGCTGCATTTATGCTACGTTTAATTAATTGAACATTACTTTGATCTTGAATTTACCCAGAATAAATTAAACTGAGTATATGTTAAGACCCCCCAAAAAAAAAAAAAAAAAAAAAAAAAAACTAGAGGAATTCCGGCGTTGCTGTAGCACCCACACATGGCCGAGTCTGTCTCGGGGAGGATGAAACGGAATCTTAACTATGTGTGATCCTGGAGGCCGTACACACCCTCCCGATACGGGACTCTACAGCCTGGAGCAGGTGAGGGGTGATTGGGTGGTAGAGAAGAACTCGGAGGCCTGACTGACAGTTGCGCGCACTCTTGGAAAGCTCAGTGACACACAAGGATGCTTAAAAAGCAGGTCCGTTTACATTTGCTTTGTGCTGAGCGCACGCATGCATTACCGCCCGTAATGAGCCCATTAACCTAAAAAGTCTGAAAAACAGCACAGAGCGATTATTGCGATACATGCGCTTCTGTGTACCGCGGAGACCATTCATGACTTTCCTTCATTCAGTTTTCGCTCCATCCTAGTCCTGCTTTATGTGCAGTATGCATTAACTGTGATTATTTCTTTTGACATTTGCTTTTGTTTAAAAAAAATGGTGTCATTACGTTGTAGATGATGGTGTTGGTCGGTCACAGGCTCCCTTGTGATCGTACCCTGAGCAGGTTTCCTCGGTCGTGCGTTCAAAGCCGTTTATCGTACATTTGTCATTAGGCTTGCCTGCCCACGGTATGCTAATTCGTGATCGTTGCACAAATTCTGCCTTTGTGAAAACAAATGTGTTTCTCTCCTCTTTGTAAGTGAAATGTTCTTAAGTGGCAAACGGACTTGTTTTTTCTTTCCATTACAGTCCATGTACCGCTCCACACAAATTGCAGCTCCTCTTTGATTATTTTATTTGGGGGGGGGAGAGAAAGTTCTTCTTTTTTTTCTTTTTAAAAATTGCCATTTTGTACCTTTCTGAGCCATTCTCACGTGTCTGATTAACCAAGGATGCTAATCTGCCTGATGTACAGTATTTGCTTTGAGTACAGCCTGCATTATCCCTTTTTGGAATCAAACTTTATAGGGGCTTTACCAGATGGCAGTCTAGAAAGCATATTAGCACAAATTAAAAAATACGCTTCCCACGCCTGTGTGACATGTAATTTCAGATTAAGCTTACCTGCAGTTTGAAGTTTAGGGAAAAAAACACATTTAATAATGTGAAGAGCCGAAAGGCTCCCGTACACCTTGCTGTAGTTTTCATGACATGTGTCCTTCAGATCATGTCACATGGATGTTTTCCATGTTTGCCTTTACTTTGCTTTTTAATAGCTTTAAGAATTGGAAACCCTGTTGATGAGACTACATTTTTCTGTCCTCCAGTTTCCCTCTATTAGCCCTCTAATGAGCTAATTTTATCCCAAAGATTAAACTAAATAATGGAACAAAGCAGCTTAATATGAACCGATCAGCGGTCATTAATGATGATCAAATTGTAAAGCATACAATTAGATATAATCTAATCCTGAATGGAATATTGACGGGGCATTGGGCTTCTGGCTAAGGACCACGTGCCCCGGCGGTACCAGACTGGAGTACTAGGATGGATACTGGAAGCTTCTCTTTTATTGCAGCTACTTCTCTTGTGTTGCATCAGTAAATATTCCACTAAATACATAGAAAAGATACAATTGAACTGTTGTCAGTCGAACTAATGAAGTGTAATGCATTGTTACTTATCAATGATTTGTATAATACAATTTCACTGAAATATTTGTTTCTTCTTTTTTATTGGAGCATGACTGAGGTCGTTCATCACTAACAGAACGCCGTCTCATTTGTGACAATTATGATTATCTTCGTCAGCTCGAGTGTGGCGAGCGTGAGCCGCATTCATAAATAAAGGCAAGCTGTGTTGTAAAGAGACTGATGCATCGAGTGCCTGCTAGTCTGTGAGTAAAGCAATCACTCCTTTCTTCTCCTCCAGGCAAGTGTTAGAGGGAATCGATCAACACTCAGTTCAACTTTTTATTGCTTTTGTCGAAGGCTCGTGTGGATGTATTGGGCAATGAGCTCGACCGAGGCACGGGGGAACGCGCCCCTTCTCTGCTAGTTTCCCCCAGACCAGGCTTGGACTGGTCGGTCAGGACAAGCAGGTGAGTGACACGGCTCATGGACCTTTTCTCATATGACTGAAGTAATGAGGAGGAAGTGATGGATTGCTGGGCCATTGGAACAGGCAATTTGCTGTGGCCCGGAGTGTTTAAACGGAGAAAAGCAGCTGGTAATTTGAGACTGAGACAATTTGAAAGAGCAAAGGGACTCCCGCGTTGCTTGACTTTATCATTCTTTATTTAGTTGATGCCTCTACCCAAGGTGACTTGCAAAGTTAGGTTTGTCTTTCAGTGTGTGAATGTGGGCTGATGCACTACAGACAGATGGTTGCGTAGAAGGACGGATTGCAGAGGAACGCAACGCTGGCCAGTGCTCGCTCAGGATTTCGGAGGGCGTCAACAATAGCGTTGTCACTGGTAACGATGGAGCCTGCAGCGACAAATGGCACAGGGAAAGCGTGATCTGAGCACGCAAGATATTGGACAGACATGAGTTTGAGATGAGAAATGGAAAGTGCACAACCGTTTCTACGGTTGTTTTCTGTGCCGTGCCCATGCGAGACGGTATAGATCTCCTGGTAGGGACTGAGCTTTTGAACCACTGAACTGGAGCGCTCTGCACTTCTCAGCAGGAATCCAACCACTTAATATTAAACTTAAATGCATTTGTCAAACTTAATAGGAGCTCTTCATTATGTCGTTATTTGTCAAAGTCATCTGTAGCCTCAAGGGGTGTCTCAGGCTGTATGCAGCACCATTGTGATATTGCTTTGGCAAGTGCTCAGAACCTCCTGAGCTGAAGGCAAAGGTCCACGGTTTAAGTGATTTCCCTCTTTGCAGAAAGAATGTGTGTAGTTATCCATCGTTATTAATTAAGGGATACAGTAAGTACATGCGAGGGGGTGTGGTGGCGCAGCGGGTTTGGCTGGGTCCTGCTCTCTGGTGGGTCTGGAGTTGAGTCCCGTTTGGGGTGCCTTGGGACAGACTGGCGTCCCGTCCTGGGTGTGTTCCCTGCCCTGTGTTGCTGGGTTAGGCTCCGGTTCGCTGCGACCCCACTTGGGATAAGCAGTTTCAGTCTGCGTGTAAGTACATGCACTTATCTCTCTTAGCGTTGCTGCAATCGTCTTTTCTCTGGTAAAAATTCATATTTTTCCTTTGCCTATGCTGTATGCCGGTCTTTCTACCCTTGCCCCCAACATTACAGGCCTGCCTGCACAGCTCTAACAGCTCCACTCAGAAGGTCTGCTTTTTTTTTTTTTTTTTTTTTTTTTAAAATCCCCCCCCCCAAATCATGCGCAGGGAAATGATGCAAGCTGGAGAAGACATTGCCTTGGACGAGTTGGCAAAATGAAAGTCTCTTTTTCGGAGATATCGCCACTGTGGAAGACGGATTAAACTTCAGATTTAATACATGTGATTTAAAGCGCTGGGGGACAGAACTGAAATAAAAGCCACACCTTTCATGGCTCATTTATGCTTGTTAATGTAATTGATTGTCACAGTGACATAACGGTGGCTTGTCCTACTGTTCTCCAGAGCAGCCATGGGGTCAAGAGGATTTCAGGAGACCTGGAGGGAATAACATGCGTGAAAACACACACCATCCGAAACCTCTTGTCCTGAGCGGAGTTGTGGCGAACCAGAGCCTAACCTGGCAACACAGGGCGTAAGGCTGGAGGAGGAGGGGATACATCCAGGATGGGATGCCAGTTTGTCACAAGGCACCCTGAGCAGGACTCAAACCTCAGACCTGCCAAAGAGCAGGATCTGGCCAAACCTGCTGTGCCATTATGCATGAAAAGTTAATGAATAAAGTGTGTGTGTGTGTGTGTGTGTGTGTGTGTGTGTGTGTGTGTGGGTGGGTGGGTGGGTGGGTGGGTGGGGTTTTTTTAAATTTTTTTTTAATTTTAAAAAAATACATAATTTCAACTGAGATTACTTTTTGATACCTTTTGTTTTTTCATCACAGCCATCTATTTACCATGCTGACCTTAAACTGGCTTTATCCATTAAACACTGTTTTGTGCTTCTTCGTCAAAGGGGTGTTGTGCATGCTTTTGGGACTGCAGGGACCTCAGAATGAATATGGGAAACTTGCTACTATGAAATGACATTGTGATACAAGCTAATGTTCTGTTTTTTCACCACAGAAGTGCTCCACAGCTCATTTTTTTTCATCCACCGATATACCGTATTCAAGGCTTCGGAGATCTAGAAGACAGAGCTGGCTAGGGACCCAAGACCTGCCAGGGGCGTGGGTGTAGCAGGAGCAAAACACAGGAAGGTGGGTGTTGAGTATCTGTGGTGGTTGATTGCTGGTGGAGCATTCATGACATGGGTTGGCTGCCCTTCCCCCCCACTACTTTGGCGATGGTTTCGTTGAGTGGCCCATTTTCATTTCGCTGAGGCCTTACGGCTCTTCCAAAACCCCATCTGTCACAAGCAGAGAAAGCATCGTTGGTCATGGTATGAATCGGGGGGAAAAAGATAAAGCAGCAGTTAAAAGAAATATATATGTAGAAAGTGTCGTCATGCCACTGTAATACTGAAAATAGTGCGGACTTCATGGTTTCCTTATTCCACATATTGTATTGGATGAAGTTGTTAGGGTGCAAACTGTTTCTATGAAGTCATCCCAAAACTTTTTTTTTTTTTTTTTTTTTTTACTTTGAGTTATCTGTAAAATGGTGACGGTCCAGAGATTATGAGCCATTTCTGCCAAAGCTGTAATGTGAAGTATTTGAATCTGAGTGCTCTGCAGCTGAGCGTGGCTCTGGTGGAAGCAGCTCCAGGTCCGAGCTCGGCTATTCCTTTCGCCCGTAGGCGGAGAGAAGCAGGAGTCTACGATGGACTGAGTGGGAGGCGTCGGGCGGCCAAGGGGCCTCCCGTCTCCATGCCACTTGGAGCTTGGCGCGTGGGTCCTGGAGGAGAGGGAGAGAGAGACACATGCATGCAGACACACATGCACACCCAGGGCTGCCATAGCCAGCCAGCTAGTCAGTAGGAATGTCATAGCTGCCTGAGTGGGCTGACAGCTCTCCGCTCATGAGCACGGCTCTGCCTAGGCATCACCACACTGACAGGGAGCTGGAGATGCCAGTGGAATAAGAATGGGCAGACTGATACTTCTTGGGTGAGTGTCAGTCTTTCTTTCACTTTAGTTTCTATATTAGGGTTGAAAAAAACGTACCCCCCACTTCTTTTGTCAGTAGTGACACGTGTTTCTTTTGCATCTGATGCCTATATAGCATTACTTCTGAGTACTCTTTCGTATTTATTCCTCAGAACATTGCTCTGTAGAATCAGTTTAGCTAATGTGTTCTTAAGCTGCTGTTGGTGTTTGACACCCAGTTTTTGCAGCAGCAGACCTTGAAAAATCCGCTAATATTTGTGTCTCTCATTCCGATCTGTCGTTCTCCGTGGGCTTTGGAAATGAGTGGCGATTACGCAGTGCTGTGTTCCGTGTTCTTGGGTGCGAGGTGAGTGCAGGCTCAGGACAAGGCTGTGCTGCGAAGCATGTAGCATGCAGCTCTGTGTATGGTGCTCTCTCCTGACCCCACTTGTTCCCCACCATCCCTTATTCCCAGCTGATGGAAGTCATGAATGAGCATTCCCACATCCTCCTTCTCTTGCCACATCTTGCTCCTCATCCTCCATCTGCCCCATGGCTTCATCCTCAACTTCTCAGTTGAGGTCCTGATTCCTGGGCTGGAACATGGAGCCTTGGTTGCCTATTACAGGGTTTATTGAGTTGTCAGGAAGATTCCAATGTCTTCACATGAAGCACCAATGGGGTGGTCGCCTTGATTAGCATGAAGTTCGGGAATTGCTAGCCTCCCAGGAGCAGGGCTGTGTCACCCATTTTTAAAAAAAAAAAAAAAAAAAAAAATCCATACCTTCTTCAGAGAAACTCCCCATGTGTTCATACTGGAGAGGAGGAGGAGGGTAATCAAAGCAAAACATCTGTGCCAGTGACTGGTAGCATCCAGAATGAGAGAATTCCCCAATCTCTGGGATCTCGCTCGTGTTGTCAGCTAATAGAATTCTTTCACTTTACTGTGGATGGAGTGAATATGATTTTATGGAGGGCTTGGCGTGATGATGTGATCTTGCTTTGGGCATGTTTTAATGCTGCATGCTTCTAAATGCCAATTGCCCTCCTGGGTTGCCCTTCTTGCATCGTGTACCTTCGTACCCCTAAACAAGCTCATATGCAGCCTGCTGACATTGCTGCTAATCAGCGGCGCTTTGAGATCGCAACAAGCAGCTAATTAAATTGCTGTGTCGCAGAACATCTGTCCGCCTTGCTGTCCCTCAGACCCAAGGAGACTGAACGACAGCACCTAAACATCTCGGAAGAGCCCAGAGATCTTGTGCCGTGAATGATTTGGAGTTGTCTTTTCAAGAATTAGCCTTCGGTACCAGGGGAACCTTACACTTGCTTAAATGTCTCCTGTCAAGATATGAGCAAAGCGAAAGCACACGAAAGAAAAGAAGAAAAGATTAACACAAAATGTTCTTGATGCTTTAATCTTATAGAGAGATGTGTGTTGAGTGCTCACAGGCAGATGGTGTGGCAGTTCAAGGACTGAGCTTGTGCCAAACTTTTTTTCTTTTCTCCTCTCAAGCAGGTGATGCGGATAAACTTTTGAGAAAAAGTAACCTGATTTACCATAGCAAATACTCGGCTGTGTAAATGTGAACAGCAGGAAGATGTACAACTTGGCTTGTTGTGGTTAATTTATTCAGAAGCATACGGTCCAGGAACAAGGACTGAAGTTCAGGAGGACCTGCATTTACATGTTAAATTTAAGTTATACCAGGTATCAATAAATCTGTTTCATTGGATTTGTTGTGGGTGTTTGAAAGGTTTTTCCACCTATTCAATTTTCATGGCTCTTCAGATGCAGCAGAGAATACCACTGAATCTTCTGTTACCATAGCAATAAAATCAGGCTTCTAGAAGTAAAACTTGTCGTTTACAACTCTACATTTATTTGTTTAAAAATAGTGCTGACAGCGCTGGCGATCAAAACAAGTACATATTCGTTCTAACGTTCTATGGAAAATTAAAATCTTTTGGACACTTTATATTTGGGAAGTTATCAAGCAAATCATGAATGTTTGTGAATGGTATATTGTAATATGTTAAAATTAGACTATTTTGGTGAAGAAATGTCAGTATTAACAAATGTATATCAATTCCCTATGCGAAGTATCTCTTCAAGAGGCCAGGTTGACATGAAAGGTGACAAACGTATCTTACAATAGAAAAGGCTATAACTGGTCTGTGATTCTCCCATGAATGCAGCAGTTTAATAGGAATACGATGTATTGGATACATTTATTCTTTGGTGTCGAATGGGTTAATTTTTGGTCATCAAATGTGGTGGTGTGTAACGTTACTGGCTGAAATATAGCCATTACTCCAAAAATTGAGATCTGTCTAATTGGACAGGCCACTGCTGTATTGTCACCTTTGCTGTACCACATGTTCAGATCCGCAGTCTGCTAGTCAGAAGCGTGTTGCGTCGGCCACTTGCGTCCGTCTCCAAACGCCAGTTAGTGTTGCAGGGACCTCGATATTCTTTCCCACTCTTTGTCATGGTTACCGCAGTCACGACTGCTCAGCACCAAGCAGAATGAAGGCAACACTTTTCCTTCACTCTGACATGGCTGGATCTCAAATTACACATCCTGCCATTATGGCTTCAGTCACATTTTCACATGTCAGTTGTCACAGTTCAACTTTTTTCAATGAAGTACAGTAGGCATACGCAGGCGTGCCCATTGACTGAAGTGTGTGTGTGTGTGTGTGTGTGTGTGTTTTGCGAAACAATGCAATGCATTACAAGCAGAACGACTTTATACATCAGTCTTTACAAGAGTGACATGATACTCTTGAATAGGACTAGGTAGAACCGAACAGATTGCTTGAATTTTGCAATGGGGTTTTTTTTTTTGTGTGTATCTTTCTGATTGTGTCCAAAATAATCAGGCCATTCGGACATCAGTTTTCAGACCAGTTACCATGGACTTCTGGTAGTGTAGTGATTGGGTCCAAAGCAGCAGCCCTAAGGGGTGCAGGCTTCAGTCTCACCTCCACCTGTAGTACCCTTGAGCAAGGGACTTATCCTGAGTTACTCCAGTAAAGTTACCCAGCTGTGTAAATGGATAAGTAATTGTAAGCAGCTTAATGTTGCAAGGTGTGCTGAGGAAAAGTGCAAAATGTAAATGTTTGGGAAACTGAGCAACAGCCTGATTTGACATGTTAGATTGAACCAATTTTTTTTTTTTTTTTTTTTTTTTTTTTTTTTTTTTTTTTTTTTTGCAGCAAGATTCTATAGTTCAAGAGCCTTTTGGCAACTGTTGACGACAGAACTTGAACTTGCAGACTGCACGCTCATGCTCTCGAGTAAGGTTCTCGACCCAAACAGCTTCAGAAATACTTGGCAGTAAACACAAATTGCTAATTCTATACAGCGATGAAATGGAGCTTTGGGCTCTTCTCATCTGGGCCACACAATGAGATAGCCAAGGATCCATGCCCGGGGGGAGGGGGGGAATGCTGTGATTGGGCTCTAATGAAATATAAAGCTCTGCAGCACAGCTCCCAGCCTGGCTTGGCTGCTCTAATGTCTGCTCTAGTGTCACTGAGGGCTGCCCATGGCCACCCAGTGTCCCCCGGAGCGGATTTAATACCAAGAAAGGCGCAGCCAATAAACCTTGTGAAGCGTGGCTATATTCTCACTCCTGAGGCCAAGTTGTTTTTGTCCTTGTGTCAACAGCTGGACGTAAAGGGGTAGCTACTGAAGGTTAATCCCTTTGGAGCGGTGCGACCATAACACCAGATGTGTTTTGATTTACTAAACTGGATTTCCCTGGCACCAGGTACACTTTCTTTTACCGCAAGTGGATATTTTATACTCATTGTAAATTTTGTATTTGCAAAAAGGGCAAAGCTTGTGATATTTTTCTGCCTTTACTGGCAAATGATTTGGAGGAGTCCTTCAGAGCTTAAAATCCACACATTTGTGCAATTAAGTTTTACACTTGCAATTCCTTAGTAATTGTGAGAATTGCTTGTGTAAGAGCTTTCTTGTTTGTTCTTTGACACCTTTTTAGTTATGCATTTTCCTCACAGTATAAGACATACAGCTGTTGTATGAACACTGTACTCAAAGACAGATCAACCAAACGCTGCATAATTATAGCAATCAACTCCCCATGAAGTCTGTTTCCTTCTGATCCTAATATGCTGTATTTCTTAGTTATGGTCCTTTTACAGCTATTTTGGTACCTTGCAGGTCAAACCTTTGTAGTGCATTGTTTACTGTATATTATACCATCTTTTTAGCATGATCAGTGTGATTGCTAGGGAACGTGGTTTTTGGGCCCTCTTTTATTGGCTGATTTCATTAGGTTTAAAAATGATTGATCTGCAGGTTTTTAGAAAAATCTCTGAAGAAATCTGTGGTGCTGCTTCTGGTTCAGCAGAAAATCTGAGGAGCACTGTGTGGTTTTCAGAGATACTCTAGAGCCAACTGAACATTACACTTTAGAGTATAGTTCCTTTGTGGGTAAATGTTTGCCCTTGATGTTTGATCCTATAGTGGATCTTTATTTCACAAGCTCTAAAGCAGAATTACAGGAGCGATGCAGTGTGAGGTCTTATATGTGAACGAGCTCTCTGTATGCACTTGCTTTGTTTCATGGGTCTATTTGAGGTCTTGGTTCATGATTATGAGTGCATCTTTTTGTTTTGCTTTCCTTGCTGGAAATGTGCTTCTTTTTCCTGGCCATGCTGCAGTGTGTGATTGCACAAGGCCAAAAAGATGACTAATGTAAATATAGTACCGTTATCACAATTGGAGTAACAATAGATTGTTTTCATCGAATACCAATCTCCGAAAGGGATTAAGTGGTTCACATCCCACGCTTGTTAGGTGAACTGGTTGTGATGCCAGAATTGCAACGCTCTCCGAACACTTCTGTTCTTTCTGTTGTGTCTTGAGTACACACACTTCCACTCACTTGATGTGCCAGGCTCTCCAACACCAGCGTGAATTGGACCAATATGTGTTAGTGGTTTCATCAACTGCTTTCAAGTTCTAGGCATGTCAAGGGAATACGTGAAGACCGCCAGCAGGACTCTCCAGTGAGGTCGTACAAACGACCCTGTGCAACACTAAGTCCTAAACCTGATTCCTGTTAGACCCCAAACCCCATAGTTGTGCCTTTCTCTTAAGCTTACTTAAGCTCCTCTTCTTTCTTTCACTGTTGTGATGTAGGCTACAAAGCCAAGACATGTTTAATATTAATAAAATGCTTTGCTTTCTAAAGTTCACATGCTTTGGACTACAGCTTTCTGACATGCTATGCTGGCCTGTTTTTCTGAAATTGTGCCATTTCTTTCTATGAATACAGCTGCATTATGCTGAATGTATTTTCATTACAAATACTACAGTTGTGCAAAAGTTTAATCCTTGTTAATGCGGTTTATATGTGCATTTATAGTCTTCTACACATTCTGGAAAATGGAGGGAAAAGCTGACTAGTGGTTAAATAATCCACCAACAATTCCAAGCCCTTAGCTAGTCAACAGTAAGAAATGTAATTTACTTCCCTATTTTGTACATCTTTTCTATGTAAGAAATGTGTTGCCATTGTTAAATTGTGGCTTTGAGTTTTTTGCCACAAAGTCACACTGCCACTGCCTCCATTCGCAGCCCTCATGTCAGTGCTCGTAGTGCTTGCTTGAACCTGCCCTAACACAAACTAGCACAAAGCAGAACTACATCTAATACAAATGTTGCCAGACCAAGTCCATTCATTGACTGTTTTCATCCCCTTATTTTTTCTTCCTTGGTGCTCAAGCTGAGTGTTTTCTCTTAGTTGAACACAAATCACCTCAAGGTACATGGCTCACATAGTTTCCCGTGTGTGCATACCCTGTTAGACCCTCTGGTGAAATGTATATGCTAACTCTTCACATTAATAGTTTAATATGCTGCCCTGTGTCTGGTCAATGCTGCACAAGTCTTGCTCCTGACTTGGGGATGATCATTCCGTTCACTATGGCAGCCGTATTATGATCATATGCAATCTATTAAGATAGATACTTCTGCTGGTATCGTAAGCGCTGGACTTGGAATAGGATTTTTCTCTAACATGGACTGAAAAGTGATGAGTGATGGCCACCCTTGTGTTTACTGTTCTTGTGAACATTTACCACAGTAATACATACCTGCCTTTACACCCTTAATCACAGGATACCCAGTTTAATCAGTTATCCCTAGCTGCCTTCTGCCATTTAAATGTTAGGCAGGACCTTGATGACAGAATTCACAGAGCGTACATGCATTATAGGGGACCTTCAAAGTAATTGCATCTTCACTTGATGCCTGTGAAAATTATATTTTTCATCTGCTGCACTCTATTATGCAGAGTTTATTAAATTAGAGATGCTGCTGTTATTTAGGCTCTTGTCTTGTTTGCAGGACCCTGGAGATCTCTGCAGTGCTCTCTTGAGCAGTGGGGAGAACCCGTCATCGTGTGAGCTCTCTGCCCTCAGACTCAACAGTAGTTCTACACATTGAGTAGAAAGGCCTGGAAAGAATGTCAGCTGTTTGTCCTACTAAGGGGGCAGTAGGCAGCATGGTGGTGGTTATTAAAATTGAACTAGTGCACAAGGTAAGGCGCTAAAGGATAATATGGGAGACAGCTGGTAGCATAGTGGTTAGAGTTGCTGCCTTTAGGTCCAAAGATTGCTGGTTTGTAGGTCAAGGCACTTGCCCTAAAATTGCTGCAGTAAAAAATTTCCCAGCTCTATAAATGGGCAAAAACTGTAGATACATTAACATAGTAAATCACTTTGAAGAAAAGTGAGGTAAATGAATAAATGTAGTAATATAATGCACTGGGTTGTTTAAGATAACATTCATTCTCTTGTAGACAACAGGAAGTGAGTGAACCCAAATGGGAAGAGGAGTTGGAGTTGTACCTGCTATGGTCACAGTTCAAATGTCAGAGACACACCACCAAGTCAAAGAATTTGGCAAGAGAGCTGCCCTTTGTTTACTGTCAGAAAAGTGCAATGAAAGAAGAGAGGATGGGGGAATTTTGGACACGAAGCTGTTTTACTGTGTTAAGGCAGGTTATTGGAAACCCCGTCATTTTCCAATGCCCGCTTGTAGAACTGTTTGTTAAACTTTCGACCAGTCGAGGTTCAGCCAGGGATGTTTGCTTTAGCAAATATAAACAAATTGAAAGGCTTCTGAAAAGGGAAGTTCAGGGGTACTTTTGTGAAGTCCTTTTCTTGGTGACACAGCTTAACGACTGCATGAAATAGCGTCCAGAGAAGGCCACTTTGGGTAGGTTTTATTCCGGTGTCCAGACATGTTAAAGCCACTTTGCAATCAGAAAGCTGACCTGCAAAGCGTGACAAAGCCCTGGAAAGCAAGTCGGATAAATGATGTCAGCTAGCAGCCTTCGGAGTTTATACGCAGCGGGATGATGTTGAAAGCTCATCGAAAGCCTTCTTGTATCCATTGAAGCTGAAGCATCTAAATTGGATTGTTTTGGTCTTTTGGCCCTGCATTTAGCATAATGTGCAGCAAACACATTTTTTATGGGTTGAACAAATTGGAGAGACTGTAATAGTATCTTTTGGCTGCTCTAATTACTGCTCACGATTCTGTTTTTTTTTGGGGGGGGGGCATGAGGAATGGTGTGGCTTGTCCAGAAATAGGCCACCTTAATTTTTGGAATGAATGAATAAAGAGAAAAGTTTTGATTCTCTGGTGAAAAAGACACAACAAATTGAAACTTAAAATCACAGCTTTTAGATGTCTCACACTTCATCAAATGTAATAACTCAGTGATCTAGGCCTCCCCACTTGCCAAACTGTAATATGATCGGTACAGATGGTTTATACATCGTCAATACTTGCGTTCTTTTTAGCTGCAGAGGTGGTTGGCTCCCTCTTAACCAATCAGGAAAAGTTGAAGTATCCATTATCTGCAGGTCTCACACTTCCTGCAAAACATCCTGGGGAACTTGGCCCAGACAGGAAGAGTCCTTGGGCCTCGGGAAGGGATGGCGGAGAACAAGGTGTGGCCCCTCCCTCCTGGGTATGAAGTTGCAGTTTGACATGTTTCACCCAAGCTCCAGGTCTACCTTCCTTTGCCTGTGTTCGTTGGCTGAATCAAAGTGCAGCAACTTAGAGGAAATTGCAGCTCTTATTGGCTTTATGTGGCTCGGCTTAATTGCATAAATTACATTCTTTAATTTAAAACTGCGATGCGTGCCTGAATATTTATAGCTTCATAACAATGCTGATTTTTCTTCCTCCCCCCAATTCTTTTTATACTCCAAAGATCGTTTTGCAGACGATGGATGCAGGGGGTGGAGGATGTGCTGTACTACATTCGTTGTTGTGAATACAAAGTACAGTTACAGTTTAGCAGAATTACTAGGAAATGTAGAAATGGTGGCTGTAGTTCTGCTGTACCATTAGAAAAAGCTGAGCACCTATACCTCACTGCAATTATTTTTATACTTGCCTCATGCTGAATTTACTCTTGTTAGGAGTCATACAGATTTGTGGGGTTTTCCAATATGGTTACAATAGTATATTATGATTTGTGTGTTCTGATTTGCTATACTTTCGTGCATGTGGTTTGTTCTTTGTTCAAGGTGTGTGTGTGTGTGTGTGTGTGTGTGTGTGTGTGTGTGTGTGTGTGTGTGTGTGTGTGTGTGTGTGTGTGTGTGGTCGCAGTGTCCTCCTTGGTCCACTAGCACTGTGCCTGGAAATGAGCGTGACTGTTTCCTCTGGCCATTTCCTCCGTCCTTCAGAGCTTCCTAGCTGTTAGCCTGAAGCATTCGGCTGCTTTGCAGGTAGGATTTTCCACTCTCCCGAAGCTCGTTCAAGTGAACAGAAGAAATTTACCACTCGCACTGTACAAGCACAATCTGGAAGTCTGGGAATATACTTGGGGGCAAAATTTGTGAGCAAACTGCAGTTTTTTTTTTTTTTTTTTTTTTTTCCCCCCCTCCCACTATTCTTTCTCATGGGATTCAAGCATTGAAGGTATTGTACTTTTTTTTTTTTTATCTGTTTTCTTCACCAGAAGTTGTGTGTGTGTGTGTGTCCGTGCGTGCGCTGAAATATTACTTTTGGTAAAATAACTTTGATGCGACCAGGTTATTTCAGTTGAATGATTCCTTAAGCTTCCGGAAGGGGGCATATCCACAGAAGAGATCTGAATATTGGCTTTTTTCACCCATAGATTTACTACTTTGTGGTAAATTGTGTAAAGTAACATACTTGAAAAAGAAGTGTAGGCAAGAAAAACTTCCTTTTAAAATATTTAACTATCCGGTTTGCCGCGACCCCCCCCCCCCCCCCCCCCACTTGGGACAAACGGTTGCAGACAGTCCATGTGTGTGTATTATTGTAGAAAATTAATTTGTATGAAAAAATATTCAATTTTCATTAGCTGGTCTCTGCTCTGTGGTGCATGTGTTTCTTTTAAATGGAACAATTGTTCTTAATGACTTGAACCAGCAATCAGTGTTACTAACCTGGAGATAGACCTTTAAATGTCTGTACTGTTGCAGATAATATAACCTGTGTTCTGTTGTCTGTTTTTTGATGGAGAAATCATATTTAAGTTCTTGTTTTTGTCTTAAGTGTTATTTGAGCATAATGTGCAAAACGACCAATGATGGGCCTCGGTTCTAACTTCTGATTACCAGATCCTGGTGACTGCTATATTTTGTAGAGGATGAAATCAGCTTTTACTTCTGCAGTGAAGTTATGGACAAATTTTAAGTATTACACAGTACTGTTCTATGACACTGCGAAAGATTTCTGGCCCTGTAAGGCGTGTTGATTAGTGATGTTGTAATAGCTGAAAATGAAATCGTGGGACACGAGGGTGAAAACGCTTTGCTTTAGTCCGAAGAGCGGAAGGGCAGCTGCTCAAATCTGCTGGTTGAGGTTGAAGTGCGGCTTTACCCAGATGAGGCTTGTGAAGACACGCCGAGATGGGCAATATCCACTCGGTGCCCTGAGGGGATAGTCATTCTCAACAGCTCACTGAAGGCAGGGAATGTAACTCGGCAACCCTCAAACACTGTGTGCTTCTTGGTGTGTTAAAAAAAACAAAAAGGCTGTGAAGATGAAGGTTTTCAAGTTCACAAACCAGTCACTCAAAGAATAATTATCAAGAATTATACCAGGGTGGTAAAAATTTATATAATTAACTTTTTTTTTTCCTTCATTGGAAAGGATGATAAAGTACTGTGGTTTGAATGTAAAACTTTAACTGAAAGAAATCAGTGTTTCCATCACCCCTTCTGTGGTGTGGAACCGATTTCTGATTTTACAGAACTTCAAATATTACAGACGAAGGTCACGACTGCTTGCATACAATTATTTTAGTCAGTCACATTAAGGCATGGTGCTCTACCCATGTCGCGGCGAATGTGAACCTCCCCAGAAACACTGTCGTCTGCTGTTATTTTGAGTAGTTCAGGTTTTGCACCCATGGTTCGTGCCATGGTGTGTGATACATATTTTTTTTTTTTCCCCCCTCCCCTCTGCAAAGTGGCCAAAGGATCTACACTTCAGATACCCATAAAACCTGATCCCTCCCTATACCCCGTCTCTTAAGTTTTATAAACTGCCGTCACAATCACTTTCATAGTTCCGATAAGACTGAGCTCTACAGACAGCTAATTATTTAATGTGAGCAGATAAAAACGACAGTACTGGGCACACTATCTGTGCCTTGACAATCATGTGTCTGTATCTAAAGCTCTTTGCCTGTTACTTAATGCACTTTTTTACTGAGTTGCACATCACTTTGGAGAAAAGCTTCTGCTAAATGAATAAGTGCAAGTGAACTGATTTTTGGTAAACTCTAGGGCAGACTGCCAACTGCCAGGTCAAATTCACAAGCTGTTCTTGACTGTACTGTGCAGCGGTTTACAGCCGCTGCCTTGTAACCGAAAAACCCAGGTTTGAAATCCACCTCTGCTATAGTGATCTTGAACAAGGTACTTGCCCTGAATTACTTCAGTAAAACTTCCCCAGCTATATAAATGAGCAAATGATTGTTGGGAGGTTAGCTTTATACAAACTCTAAAATTTTCTCACGTTTTTGAGAAAAGTCAGCTGAAAGAATAAATAATGGCAAAAGTTGACTTCCATCTTCCAGCGCACAAGACGGCCATTTGTCTGCTGGCTTTCCGTTGATGTTTTGCTAGGGATTTAGTAAACTTTTCTTTGTGACTCCTTTTATTGTGCCATTCTTTCGAGGTTAGAGCCATGAGTTATTGGAAAACTGCCACTAACAGAGACAAACACAGTGTCACTCTTTCCCTTGTGTTCCAGTTTTAGTGCACAGTTTACTACCCCAAGAGTGTGTTGTGGCTTTTAAGCACACATCCAGGCCTGTATTCTTATCATTTACCAGTTTTTTTTCTATTGTCTACTTGTCCAATGTAGGTGTTTTAATTTATTTGAATAAAGCCAAAGGGGATTTCTTGCACTGGATTCATGAGATTATTTTATGTAGCGTTTGGCTTTTACTGTGGGAGACCTTTACTATTTAGAGTTGATACCAAAATGCCAGTGGACTAATTGAAATATTTAATAATGAAAGTAATTTAAAGTGTCAAACTCAGCTGGGCAAATGGCACACCTTGTTCATACTGAATATAGGACCTTGTATTGATTGTGTTCACTTTGCAGGAAAGTGTTTCTTCATGGACTTTGATGTTGTATAACCTGCGTGTAAATAATTCATTAGCACAACCGAGGGGTACCAGTGGTCTGTGAGAAGATGGTCACTGAAACTGATTGATTGCTTATAATTAATGGTGCTGAATGACACACTTAGCAAGCTGATATGAGATGGGACATGTATTAATCTGTTAATTTTCCAAAATCTGTCTTGCAGACAGACAGATGAGTGGCAGTCCTGTGTCACCAGTTCAGGTCCAAGGAGATCCCATCCTAGTGAGGCTTGTCAGTGAGCCAGAATGCACTTCTCCTGCATTGTATTCCCCTGACGCTCATCAGAATTCTACACCTGCCTCTTTCTGTCCCTCGGCCTGTGTTGTGTAATCCAGCTACCCTTGTATTCAACGGTATCGTGACCAAGAAATCGAAGCAAATAGTTTGGAGTTCCTGGGCGATGCAGCTGCCGGATATGCTTGTTTTTATTCCTGATAGATCAGGTGATAACGGTGTATTTTGGCTCCAGAAGACCACTGTGGCGAACTCCTGGTGTGAAACACGCAGATGGTGGGTATAGCGAGACCGCATCACTGGGGCTGCTTCTCCACTTGGATTCCATCACTTGGGGCTACTTTCTCGCTCAAACTACGGCAGGGAGCCACAGCAGACCCTCCGGCCAGCCCGTAATTGGTTGCCGTGGAGCTCCTCTAGACAGCGTGTTTGCTGTGACGGCCAGCCTGCTTCGGTGAATACCGATAAGCTTCCTTGCAGCAGAGCCTGTATGTGTGGAGACAGTGTTGAAATATGGCTGAAGCAACACCAACTCCACTCTGAGTCAAAGCTGTTCCTGGTGATTCCAGAAGGAAAACATGCCCTTACTATGTAACCCCAGTGGCATCCTAAGAACAAATTTAAATAATTTAACTTTGAGTGATTAATGGGTTTCTTGCTAATTAGTGTATTACTTTGATTCTGGGTGCCTTTACCACACTTTTTGGTTAGTAATGGCCTTGACAAGAAGGGGCCAAAAGAAGAAAAAAGGCCAGACAAGTGACATTTCTCCGGAAAATAGTTTTGACTGTTTGGACTTAAATGCAGAATGGCAGAAACATACAACAGATTTGAAGGTTATACTCTTCATCAACAGAATGCTTCTTCAATACCCCAGCTACAGATTTTGTCTGCATCTCACAAATGTGCTTTGACTTTATTTTGGGCAGCAGGTGGCGAATAAGCACCGGTCATACTAACATGTTTTGTTAATTGCACTTATCCATATTGGCTTTAAAATCCCTTCTTGTGTCTTGTACTCTATTATCATGAAGCCAAGGTTGGCTACTGTGCTCTACATGTTTTATGAGTAATCCTACATGAAACCTATATGAATTAATGACCTTGTGTCATATTTTTATGCTCCAAGAAACAATCCGAAAAATTCTCGTTCACCTGTGCTGCTTTGAAATGCTTTTGGTTCAGCAGAAAAGTATATTATGATGTGGAACAACAGGTACAGAATACTTTTAAGAAGGATATAAAAACAAGATAGCAGTGTGGTGTATATGGAGTTTGGGGAAATCTTCTAATGAGTTTTTGCTATGAGGTACAAATTTCCACAAGCAGAAATTGCTTCACAGAATTTTTAAAATTTATTTGTAGACTGGTTTTGCTTTAGTGGGGTGCTTTGGTGCAGCAGGCTTGACCGTATCTTGCTCTCCGGCGGGTCTGGGGGTTCAAGTCCCGCTTGGAGTGCCTTGCGACAGACTGGCGTCCTGTCCAGGGTGTGTCCCCTCCAGCGTGGTGCCCTGTGTTGCCAGGTTAGACTCCAGTTCACCACAACCCTGCTTGGGACAAGTGGTTTCAGACTGTGTGTGTGTGTGTGTGTGGTTTTGCTTTTCACTTTAAGACATTGTAATACAAAGGAATAATCAATAAAACCTGATAGGCTCGATGCAGGGATTGCCTAAGATGGTGTCACTGCACTAAATCTGCCCAAGAATACCAGGCTTCAGTGCTGCGTGCATTTGTCAGGTGCTGGAAGGAGGTGTGTTTGGAGGGTTAAATTCGGAAATGGCTCAAAAAGTGAGCCTCCTGCTCAGCCCTCCTGTCTCTTATTCAGTTCACATTTTTCCTCTGTCACGGAAAGAGTGGCTCGGGTGAACAGCTCTAACCGCTGGACTGCAAGCCTTTAGAGGTATCGGTCAGCGAACACAGCATATAGAGGGATGAGATTCCCTCCCAGCCCACACCAGCTTGCAGTGAGCTGCTCTTAGAGAGGTTGTTTCAAAGAGACCCTCAGCTGTTAAACTGACAGGAATCCAGGGAGAGAGAGTGTTTACATATGTGATGTTTCAGCGACTGTTTGCCCATGCCTGGCATTTGGAAAGAGTTTGGAGTGTCCACAATGGTGGCGACATCAGCAAAGCATCAAGTCAGAAAGGGGAAATCAATAAGTTCTGTCAGTCAATGGCATCCGCACCTGGTCCGGTATGTGGGGTACAACCTGTTAATGGCACCCTTGGAGCTACCTGTATAAAGTATTCTTCTTTATACAGTGACATCAAACACACACTGTACTTTGAGAATCATGTTCCTGCATCTGTGTATCTCCATATGTTGCTGAAAGGTACACCTGAGTTGTACGTCACTCTGGTGGAAAGTGTCTGCTATGCTAAATAAATAAATGTAAATGTGTCTCCGTGTGCCTCTGTTTGGAAGAGGTGGAGGATGTCCTCAAAATATTATTTGCATGAAAAATATAAGCAGCTGAGCTGTCCCCAGTTAAACATTTTCTTCTTAGAGATGAGCTCCAGTGTTGCCTTGACATTTAGGCCGACAGGGCATGTCACACCTTCCACAGTTCTTTCAGTGTAACTGTTGTTCAGTGGGTTTTTTTTTTTTTTTTTTTTTTTTTTTTCCCCCCCTCTTTCCCTCCCCTCCCTCTGGACTAGATCAAGTGTTGTGACCCCACCGAGACGAAAGCTTTTTCACATCTTCCAGGGGCTGAAGATTGCAGTTGCTCAGCTGCTTTTTGTGTTGTTCAGCCCTAGGTGAAAATATAAGGGCATCCAGAGTAAAACAGGCTTATTGCAGTAAACCTGAGAGGTGGGTTGATTTAGAAGGAGGTGTCACGGTGTGACTTAGTGTAACAGCCGATAACACTTTAGGATCCAGCGGCTCAGTAGCATGCAGAGCGAGGCACTGGTGTGAAAATCCCACTAGATCCTGTCAAAGAGGCCCATTATCTCATCTCGTTGAGCACCTGCTGTCCCATGCCTTCCTCCAGCACCGAGTTGTCCACTGCATCAGCATTTTGAACTTCAGCTAAACACTTTTAAAAGATAATGTAATGTGAAATAACCTGCACTTGAACGGTGGTGCACTCAGTTGGCAGTATTTTCAGCCTGATATGAAGTGGTGCAGACTGACCAGGTTTATGATATGAGAATGAATCCTTTGTCAGGACTCATTATTTCAAATGTATAGCATGTTGTACTGCTTTCGGTAGATGACTGTCAGGACCATCCACAGGTCAGCAGGTGGTGGCCTGAAGCGTGAAGCATGACTGTCTGAAATACCTGCATCTGGAGGGATCGAAGTTGAGATGTGCTCTTCAAGTAAAAGCTGGAACCTTTATGTATTTTCAGCTCTACTGGAGACATACAGTGGCTGGTCTTCTGGTAGTAGCAGCTGGCAGCTTCTGTAAACCTGGATCTGTGTGTCAGCTGAGATCCAGTGTCACTGAGAAGCTCCCCATTTCATTCCAGGAGGAGAGTGTGGTAGGCCCCACTGCCCATCCAATGGGAGAAACCATCTGGGAGGTACTTAATATCTTCCTAGATATTGTATGCTAGCTGCTAAGACTGTGTAAATGGGTATGAGCAGTGTAGCTATGGTTACTGTGTGCGTGAATTCCGAAGCAATGGAAATTCTGTCTGTTCATTCAGTCTGTTCTGTGGATGGGATCATTACGGCTGCTGTTATGGTAGATTATCCTCATTAGTGGACATCATTATTGAAATCTATGACGTGCCTTCTGGCATCAGTAAATGTTAACGAATACTGTACTTGTCTATGTTAATAAGGTAACACTTGGCAAACATTAACATACTGGTCCACTTAAATATATGCACAAAATTTTCCATATATGCACAAATGTAACTATTTTTGAACCCATTGCCTGGATGTTGTCCAGTAACTGGTGGCAGATCTAACGAGTGCTGTAGTACTGCTTGGCTAAGAGATCTGTGCAGAGCAGCTAAAATATTTTGATCTATAAATTAGATTTGGCAAAAATAATGTATTTATATATAGTATTGCGAGGGTCACCCAAGCAGAGCATGGTACTAATGTTCATACACAAGCAAGGCTCTCATCTTGAAGGCAGGGTAATGTAGGTGGCCCCTTGTCCCTCACCCCAGTCACCACCCTGAGTCTGTCCTTTTGTAAAGACAGGAAGGCCAAGGTGTTTCCTGCCTAGCGCTGATAGGCAGGCACTTCCGTGCATTTTCTGCTGTGGCTCGCGTTGTAGCCTGGAACAGATGTGTAAGCTCAGCACATGTTGAGCAGAACCATTAGCTAAGGTGGCTCATCATCTTCCTAAGGTTCATCACCTCTGTGTGACCTCCAGCTGGAATCAAGATACCTTCCTTGCTCGTGTCCCTCAATAAAAGGGAGCTACAGTAAGACCTTTCGATTGTACCGTCTAACCACTTGTAAAGAACACTAATATGTTGAAACTTTCTTGTGCTCAGAGTCCTTGGTTGAGGAAGACCTGATTTACTACGGTAATTGCTTTTGACGGCATCAAACACGCAGTGTGACAAGCGGTGTTCGTTTCTGCCTTCTGGTGGCTGTGGCTCAATGTGCTCACAGTGATCTGGATGCACAGATATTCTTGATCTGGCTCACACTCTCTTCCCTTTCTTTTTTTTTTTTTTTTCCCCCCGATGAAGCATGGAGATAGGAATCTGGGGGGTGATTTTCAGATCACCATCTCCTTGTGTGTTTTGGACCGGGCTTTGAAATGCCTGACAGCCATGTTGAGTGTGCGGGTGTTTCCTGGCAGGACTGGAGGTGCTAGGGTTTCATTTTTTTTCCACTCTCTCCAAAATCCGTTCCTCCCTTGTGGGTCTACATCATAGTTTGAGGGGTTACCATGGAAACAAACATGCACCCCCTCAGGTTGCTGCAAGTGGCTGTGTTAGTCACTTAAATGTATCATTCTTTATACTGCACAGAAATGCACAGAGATAGCAACATTTCCATGGTTACCGCAGGGCCTTGCTAGCCTCCATGTATTAATGCATGCAATGTTTCTCGAAGGTAAGTAGGACAAACAAAATTCTTCTCTTTTTGATTTTGAGCTGAAATTGATGTGCCTCAATCTTTAGACTAATTGATTTTAGGTGGCTGTGTCACATGATTAGGGTCTACTTGAAAGTGCATGTTAATTGTGCCTGTTGACGTGGCTTTTGAAAATGTGAGTCGCAATAAAGTGTACCCGGGATTCTGCTTAGGGAGATTAAGAAGCCGAAAGCCTCTGGCTGGTCACGTAACCACACCTGCGGCGGCGCCGGTTTCCTTCTGGTCCAGCTTGTGTTCCAGCAGAGCACTGCCACCTCCTCTGCGCTGGGAATGCCCCTACATTCTCCAAAGAAGAGTCGCAGGAGAAGACGGTTGAGGGAAATAGGACTTTGTTCATAATGATGCTTACATTGGCTCTGACTCAGCTAGTTGGGATGTTTACTCATTATTCTGTGCCGGTTGTGGAGGAGTGCATGTGCTACTGTAAAGTAATATGAGTGTGGCAGGGTTGGTCCTGGGGCTCACGGGACATTTGCTAGAATGTTGGCGTCAATGTGCCTTTTCTGCAATGGAAGCCCAGATCGGGCACAACGCAGCAGTGGGTGGAGTGGCTGCTTTGTCCAGACAATGGTCCTGGTTTGGAGCAGAGTTTGGCTCTGGTTGTGGGTCATAGGGCTGGTGTGGGAGAGGTACAGGTCACACTTGTTTTTTATTCTACATCACATTTGCTTTGCATCGTCTAAGCTATCGTTTCATCAGTTGACATTGACATGTAAAGCTCAAATTGCACAGTGATTCAAGTTTTTACCAAAATCTGAATCAATTCCCAAAGAGCCATTCACTTACTTCAGGTGTACTGAACTTAACCAGACTGGATCCATGACCACTGAAATTGCCAAGAGTAGAAAAATGTGCAACTTTTGAAAAAGCTTATATGGTGGCTTGTGAGCACTGGGATTTCCAGTGCAGAGCCGATAGTAAGGCAAACCCTCTCACTGGGCTCGTGCTGCTGGTTCTTTCCCTGCTTTCCTGTCTGCCTTCTGATGTGTGTCAACACATCTATCAGTACTTAGCTGAAAGGGCATTGCCCTGCTTTTCCTTTGTGCTGTAATGCTGTCTGTAGCAGACCTCAAGCGGAGGTCTCTGAATGGCCACTCCAAGCTTGAGAACATATTTCCTGAAGGAGAAGCAGGGAGAATCACATGGCTGCTGAGCTGCCTGGAGCCTAGAATGTAAATATGGTCTCTCCTGGAATAAAGTGGAGCTTGATTTTCCATCTGACTTCTCCCTACAAGGCGAAAGATGCCGGAAAGTCTGATAACGGCGAGTTCCGAAACTCCTCGTCTGCTGCATGAAACTGGCAGGGAAATGTCAACTGACCGTGACCGGTCGCAATCTTCTGTGCAAAATTTTAGTGTGCGACAGTTAAGGGACTGTTTGTCTATACCATATGTCCCCTAATAGCGTATATAATTTCATAAAGTAAATGGAGGTAATTAGGCATTAGGATTAATTATGGGTCCATTTTGGCTTGTTACTCCTGACTGGAACATGCATGTAAATTTCCTAATTGGAGATCATCCTTCAGTGTGATTATTGCTTTCCAAAATGTATCAAAACTTTCATATGTGATAATATCTGTAGAGTATGCAGTGCCTGTTGGTGATAAATTAATAACCCATTGCACATTTATGAAGTTTCTCAAGTAGGCTTTACTTCTTTAGACATTTAAATGATTTAATTTTCCATAATTGGTAAATAATGATAAATTGGGACAAAGTTTAAGGATTGTATTTTCTAAACATCCAAATGCAGCATGCTTCATTCCCTGGCTCACCCTGGGGTAGAAATGCAATTCAATAGTCGCCACATTTCTGTATCCTGGAGGGGGGGGTTTCCTTATGAATTGGTTAATGGTATTTACAGTTGAGATGATTAGCCTAGAAGTTAGACTCAAAAAAAAAAAAAAAAGGCAGGTCTTAGCTGAACGGTCTTGGCGTGTTATTTGGCTTGACTTGGGCCTTACTACCAATTTGACTTCCTTTCTTTACCTTTCATTGCCATAAAGGTATGATTTCACCCCCAGCTTATGCAGTTTCTGTTTTGCATTGGCTTAATGTTCTAGTACAAGCGCAGTGCGAGCCTTGTCCTGGTCTTCGGTCGACTGCGGCCATCTCCCACAGTGCCATAACTGCAAAAGACTTCAGGTGCAGAGTTTCTCTGAGAGAGTTGATTCCTCGTGTCTGTGTGGGCTAATTGTCTGTATGTGGAGAAGTGACACATCAAACACAGCAAAGGAGGACAACGGTACAAGACAAAATCGATTACATTTGCTCGGCTATCAGTTTTGCTTTAACTTTGAAATGGTCTCCTACAATTCTCCTTCAATTTTCAATTTCAACTCGCAGAGCATCTTCTAGTTAAAGATAGGTATGGAGTCCATCCAATAATTTAAAGGTGGAAAGTTTTTCATGAAAGCAGAGTGCTGGCGTGTGGTATGTTTAATTTATTATGTAGATTATACTGTGTATTGATGCTGAGTAAGACCCAAATGATATGGGGGAGGATGCTGAATGTTTAATGACTGACCACTCATTCACATGTCTGTTCTGGCATGTCTTATTGTTTCTGGAGCATCATTGGCTGCATGTTTGGTCTTGTCTTGTTGGGACAATGACTGTGGAGATGCAGAAATTGGCAAAATCCATTTCTGATGGCTCTGCACGGTCTAGTGGCTGCATGCTGAAGCAGAACTGGTCCTTGCGCTCTCCCCTGAGCTGGCTGATGCCTGCCGGGCTGGTCGTGGATCAACGACAGGCTTTACTCAGCACTTTCCAAGCTAATCGAGTGCAGGCACGTACTTCTTCAGCAGCACTTCCGCAATGGCTCTTTGGCCCTTGCTCATCTCACTGGTGAGACACTAGAATGTTTTTAGCACTATAACCAGCGTGGCAGAGGTTGTCTGAGCTTCTGCAGATACCTGCTGGTTCTTTCACTTTGATATACATAGTAAGGTTATGGTTACACTTAAATGACACCTGGCAGTTTCCATAACTTATCAGGCTGGTAAGATTAAAAAAAAAAAAAAATATGGTATCTGCTTCTGGTACACGCCATATGCTGTTGTAACTTTTACTCTTTGAGGGTCATTGTACAGTGACTATGTTGAGCTCCCATGTATGATGTCACAGAACCCAGTTTCCTGGCTTGGAAATGCCACATCTTGTGCAAGTGACACTTATTTTTTCTGTGCGACACATTTTTCTGTTTTCCAAATCAAGAATTCTTCTTCTTCAAAAAAAATATATACTGTATATGTAGTCACACAGTGCTAGTGAGAACTGAGGTCACAGCCCTTGGTTATGCATTCAGATGTGGGTTCACATCCAGCTCTATCTGTGCAGAGTTTTCCATGTTCTCCCTATGTTTTCTTGGGTTGACTTTGGGTGCTCTGGTTTCCTTGCACAGTCCAAAGCCATGTTTAGATGAATTGGGCAAATTCACAAATTGCACATAGTGTGGGCTGTTTTACTCTGCTGTACAAATGGGTACTAAGTTTAGTGTAAGTGCCTCTGGAATTGAAGTCACCCAACAGAAAAAAAATCAGATAAAATAATTATTAGTAGTAACAATAATAGTTGTAACTTTTTTTTTTTTTTTTTTGACCAAAGCTATTCAAATGTATTGCCTTGCTGACTTTGAAAAGCTTGAACCAGAAACTTTTTGGCCTCCATTCCACCTTAATGGAGTTGCAGTAAAGTGCCTTGTGTCCTTTACATGGAATTTGATTTCCTGTCTGTTGCCCGAGTCAAGATTCATTTGTACAGCTTCGATTGAGTGATAGGATATTTATGGGTTTTTTCAGGACCATGGAGAGAAAGATAAAAGAACTGTAAATCCTGCCCTCCATGTAAGGTAAGAATCAACTGTGGTCAATGGACTACAATAAAAGGGATGAAGTTGTTCAGTGACATGTCTCCTTAAATGTTGCTGTGCTGCATGGACACATGAAGCGATGGGTGATCTGTAGGCTTTCTTTTGATTCAGAGTCTTCTGCTTTCTGTTGGGGGTGAGTGCATCAGCGGATGTTGGGCTGAAGGACAGATAGGTGGAGTAGCAGCCCAGTCATTGCTCTCTGCTGATGTGGCAGCCTTCCTGCTCACGGACTTCGGTGGACCTCCCCCACACCATGCAAAAAAGGGCCTTCCTTTAGATCCCACGCCTCATTGTTCTTCTGCCCCAGCGTCTCACTTGGAATGAAAAACAGGAAAACGTCTCCTTTGTGCGTCCGTTATTCCAATTTGGTGAATGTTTGTATGAGTAATTGCAAGGGCTGTCCCTGCCTTGATTATAAATAGCTCTAAAGTTTATATAGATTAATGTGTTATATCCAGCTTACAATGGAGGATGCTTCTGTTATTCTTTGGGAAGCGCAGTAGAGCTCAGAGAACTTGCATGTTGTTAATCTGGTCATATTTAAAGCTCTGTAAAGTGGCACTAACTGTAACTGCATGCAGCTGGATGCAGTCAATATAGTGTCAGTAACAAAAGTAAAGTACTTTTTGTATTGTAGCTTGTACACATTTGACCTTTGAAACAGGAGAGCTTGTGTGGGGGTTCGTCATGGTTAGACTTTTTTTTTTTTTTTTTTTTTTTTTTTGACTATGGCATAATAAAAATCACGATGACACACTGGTGTGAAAGAATGGAAGATAATTTATATGCGCAGAATATCAATGCTATGCTGATGCAAGGGGCTCTTGGACATGTGGTTCGGGGTTCATGGCTGGGGCACGTCTGACTCTCCAGTATGTGTTCTTGTTTTAGTCCTCAGGATACCCCAACTGCAAATGCAGGTACCTGCAGCTCCCCTTCAAAGATCGCGACCAAAGCATCTCATACGGCTGGTGCCGGAAGCCTTTGCGTGTTCCGTGTCAGTCTTCCTGATGACTGATGTCAAAGAGGCCCTCGTTGAGCATCGGCGTAGCATGTGGCAGCTCGCACCGCTGTCCCAAGGCACGACCATCTGTCTGTAGTGTTCTAAGGCTGGGAAGTGACAGCCGTACTGGCCTGTCAGAATTCTCTTCCTACCTCTGCTGTTCCTCCGAGTCCAGTCCGGCCCGTCTCCTTGGTCATGTGACCTGAACATCGAGGCAGCTAATCTTTACTTCCATTGTCTTCATTACGTTGTCAGGTTTAAGTGTTTTTGGACCACTCGGTACCCCCGATGCTCTTGCAGTTCTGTGCAGAACGGTCTCTTAATCTGTCCTTCATTGTTCTACTTCTGGTATCAGTGCTGTGGATTAGCTGGGTTTTAAAAAAAAAAAAAAAAAAAAAAACAATGGGTTGTGTGTCACTCTCCGTTATTCGGACCTTAGTTTCTGTTACTCCTTTATTGTGCACGTATGGGAAATGTCTTATTTATGTGGGAGCATAAATGTAAAATTCTCACACACAATCCTTAGGGGGACTAAGGGCATTTTACACATCCTTTAGGATATTGTCATGCACTGTTAGAACACTATGGGGAGTTTCACATTCAGAATCTCACACCTTTTTATGGACTCATTGTGCATTGATTATGATTATTAAAAGCTCTTACCTTGAGTACTTGATCCAGGGGCTGAGTCTGACCCGACTCGTCATGCAACTGTGACTGGAAGCTGTACTGGAACCAGACGGCTAACAGGCCAGTAAGTGTGTTGGTGTGGGGGAGGGTATCATGCTTGGCCACAGCATGAGCTCCACCTAGGGGCATGTTGGATGCTAGCAGGTTGCCAGTAGCAGTGCTGGCATTGCTAACATGGTATCCAGCCTCGTGTGCTTAGGGCTACGGGCTGCTCTGTCAGCCACTCTGGACATTAAGAGCTCAGTCCAGTAAGGTGACTGAAATGGCTAAACTGACAGTGGAAAATCTGTGCATGGCAAAAGTTTTAAGCATTTAAATCAAAGCTGAACTAAAGCTCTGTCATTAAGCTTTCTTCTGACTGCAGGCTTTCATTAGTAGTATTAGGCATGGAAAATCTTTTTAGCTACCGACACACTAGGATGAAATTTGCATTGTGAGGTCGATTTGAAGGATCAGAACAAGTCGCGTGAACGGGCATGACCTGAGGAGGCCTTCAGCTCCTGGGCACATGAGCGTACGCGCGCACACACCTTGGACAAAGGCAGACACGGACGTATGTACAAGAATTACGTCTGCACTAGTTACAATAGAGTGTGTGTGTGTATATAATATGAGAGAGAGGACCTCCTGAAAAGAGTTTCTATTATGCGTTTTCTTGTGTTGTGCGGGTGGGATGAAATCAGTGTTGGAGAACAAAGCTCAGGGATATTTATTTTTGAGTTTTTTTCACTGACAGCTAACAGTTTAATCCAATTACACAATTGGATGTTGATGAAGATGCTTGTGGCTGGGAAGGTATAATCTGATGGGGAGAAAAAACTGAATTTGAACAAACCCCCATGCATATTTTAACATTGGACCACTATGAAATTCCTCCATTCCAACCATTCTGTTCCATTGAAATAAATCCCACCCCGATCAGCTCTGTTGCACCACACTTTAATATGACACATACATAAATTAATGCACACTTCAATTTTGAAACAAAGCCCTTCTATAATTAGACTACTTTTAATCTTGGTCTTAAAAATCAGGATCATTGGCAAATACAGATTGTTGATTGCATAGTGAATAGTTTCACAGATTTCCAGATTAAGTTTGTGCTCTATGAGTTAAGCCGATTTAACAAGATCGGCTTATTTGATGGGGATCTGAACTCCCCCTGGACCCTGTGAGTATCCTCAGTCACATTGGTTCCTCACATACTCTTTAGCGAACCTTCTTTTTAAATTAATGTTTGCTTTAACCCCCTTAATATAGCTTGCTATTTTATTGGAGGAGTGCAGGCTACATTCTCTTTTGCAACAGCAGGACTTCTACTTACAAGTCTGTGTCACTACCGCTGTATTGCCTGCTGCCCTTTGTTCTTATGCTCTTGATATTAACCCCATGCATGAGCTTTTTTGTAAAATTTAAATAATCACAGGAGGGATAGATGATTCTTAGCCTACAGACTTGGTCTGGATGCTGTCGTGATTCCCCTTGTCACTTGTTGCCTTAAAAAGGCCGTGGACTGAACTGGGAGCTCGTGGGCTTTCGTGGTGGGATGTCACACTTCCTTTTCTCACATTGATTATTTCAGTTCTGCAGCAACCACCCTTGTGGACTGAGTTTTAACCTATTGCCAGTTAAAGTACCCAGGTCACACTAAGTTAAGGTTCCTCAACCTTAATATTGTCTGCAAAATAACTCGGTGCACAAAAAAGGGTGAAATGGAAATAATTTTGCACTAACAAACAATTAACGAGTAACCAGTCATTGGTTTGTGAGATGTGGTTCACTGCTTTTGAAAGCCGCTCTTCAAAAATATAAAGCTAATTGCAGTGCAGCTGTAAAACTGGATACCAAGCAGGTGTTTAAAGAAAGTCCAGTTGGTTCTGTTGCATAACGCATGTTCTGAGCCGCTTGACCTCTCGATCTCCGTGTGTAAGGTCGTCCTCCTCCCCATGGTGGTGTGCGCGCTGGCTGAGCCACACACCTCCCTCGGATGGTTTCCTGCCTCCATCTGCAAAGCCTGCCATCAAAGACCGATGGCTGGTCCCCCGATAAGCTGCCTTTGGATGTTTGCTCTTCTACCTTCCCCGCATCTCGCCCGTTGATGGGCGGGTTTTCATCCTGTTTTAATTAGAAGCAGGTATGCCTGCGTGAGCTGTGTTTCCGATCCGGCTGCTGCCTGCCAGCCATTGGCAGAGGAGGCCTGAGATCAGGGTCACGTGACACATGTTTATTAAGTCTTGCCATCCTCATTGATCCCAGCCCCACAGCGCTTGGAGTTGGGCGGTGATACTGCTATGAGGCGTCAAGTCAAAATGTCCCTGTTTCTTGGGAGCTCCTCTGCTTAACAATATGTTCACGTAACTAATTAATAAGAGAATCAAAAGTGTGGTTTCTTTTATCGGCTCCAAGGGAGGATAAGATAGAATTGGGGTCAGAGGCTTTTCCGTCTCTAGGACATCTGATGAATGCGGCGACACGCAGTGAAACCTGCTTGGCTTCCTAAAGCATATGCCTGGTCTTGCCATGGTTTTTTGCCACAAATTCATTAATTTGGCACTGCGTAACTTTTTTTTTTTTTTTTTTTTTTCCCCCTTTGTAAATACTGGAACGAATAAGAGTAAAAAAATTTTTTTTTTTTTTGTCCGCCAGACCCAATCTACAACTGCCATTTTCACTCTCTTGTATGAATAAAACCTGTTCATCTCCCAGAAGAAACTGCTTTGTCTTGTCATCAGTGATTATTAGCATTTTGAGCATTTTGACCATCATGGGGCCATGATTGCAGTGAAGAGACATCACGTCTCCTTAAGTGAACACCACCTTGTAGGTAGGCTTTCACATGTGCACATGCTCAAATATGAGTGGTGATCGCCTGCTTCCCTCTATTTTGATAACCCTCACTAATTAGTCCTTTAATGCTAATTAAATATGCAGTATGTGGCTATTTGTAGTGCTAAACTGCCTTTTAAAAGATGAAACGTCTACATTTATCTAAAACTTTTCTCCAAAGCACCTTACAGTGTTATGCTATATACAATTATTTTACCCATGCATACAGCTGGGTAATTTTTTTATTTTTTTAACTGGAACAATTCAGGGTAAGTACTATATTCAAGGCTACTACAACTGGAGGTGGGATTCAGACCTGCAAGCTTTGGATCTAAAGGCAGCAACTTGAACCACTACACTATCAGCTGTCGAATCTAACTTCAAATATATTTACACTTGAAGTTATGGTATTTATTGCTAGAAAACTTAATCCATCGACACTGATAAGCGCTCAGAGCGGAAAGCAGTGTTACACATATCCTGTATGTTCCACAGCTCTCAGTAAATGAATAAGACAGAACTTGACCATGGGGTTTTTCCAACTCCTGTGCGATGGTTAAACGGACACTGGTTATCTGGGCCCCCATACTGAGAAAGTGCCCGCAAGAGATGCCGGATCAGCGGGCCTGATGCAGAATGTGCTTGAGCCATTATCGCATCGTACAGCTTGTATAATGGACAGCAGCAAGGGGCAAAGAAATGATACAGTATTTATTTTTAGGAACACTGTTTAAATTCTGTAATGGTAACTGTTGATGAAAGCCACTGCCATGGGCATAATGGTGACAGGTTTGCATGAGGACACTGGGTTTCTCCTGGGAGGTGTTACTTGACTCCTAACTGGTTATAAAGCTAACTTGTGTCAGCACAAACGCATACAGAATAATGAGAGCTGGAGCCCATTGCTCCTTTATTACCTCCCCTTCCAACTCTACTGGGTCTCAGAAAGGAGGTTTTTCTTCTTCTCCACACTGTCAAAAATGCGTGCTAACTGTTAAATTTCCTATTTCAGAGCTAATTTTTACTCTGTCGGTCGAGTGTCTGAGACTTCTGGCGCCAAATGTGTTTGGGCTGTTCCTGTGTTTATAGACACTTGTTAATGTGAAGAGCGAAGCCATTGATTCTGTTGTGTCTATGGACTGGTTCTGCACCAGGGCTTGTATTGTTCAAGAAAGCAGATGTGTACCACAAAGGCTGTCGGCTAATGCTACACGCACACATTGTCTGAAACCACTTGTGCCAAGCGAGGTCGTGGCGAGCCGGAGCCTAACCCAGCAACACAGGGCGTAAGGCTGGAGGGGAGGGGACACACCTAGGACGGGACTCCAGTCTGTCACAGGGCACTCCAAGAGGGTCTTGAACACCAGACCCGCCAGAGAGCAGGACCCGGTCAAGCCCGCTGCGCCACTGCAGCCCCCCCACCTAATATTACATTAATTGCTAATAAAGTTAATAGCTAATATTAATTAAATTAAATTAAAATTATTTTTCTTGCATGGGTTTCTTCCAGGTGCTCAGGTTTCCTCCCACAGTACAAAGATATGCTGTTCAGGTTCATCTATAGTGTGTGAGTGACAGAGAGTGTGTTCCAGTGATGTATGGATGAGTGACCCACTGTAAGTAGTGTGTCCAGCAGTGTAAGTCACCTTGGTGAACAAGGTGTGTGGGCTGTAACACTACTTAGTTTGGAAATTGCTTTGGTGAAGTGTCTGCTACATAAATAAATGTAAAATTACTGTGTGTGTGTGTGTGTGTGTGTGTGTGTGTATGTGTGAGGTTGCCCTGCACTGAACTGGGGTACAGTACTGAGCCTTATGCCCTGTACTTTCAGGAATAAGCTGTAGGCTGCCCCAATTGTGTTTGGACAAATGGCTAAAGACAATGAGGGATACGATTCTAGCACCATATACTTGTTTCCAGCTCATTCGGCAGCATGCAGGGTCCTCCAGGGATGACTTTTGCACCTCTGGATTGCTGTTGACTGTCAGATAAGCTGCTCACTTTCTTTGCTTACTGCCTGTCATGTCACCCCAGAAGGAAGATGATGTTCTGGTATGAGCTCTTAACTGCCGACTGTAGGGGGCGCTAGTGCAGAAGCAGGCCGACGCTTAACAAGCCTCAGTCCTGAATAGCAGCCTGACGGAAAGTGATGGAATCTGGGATCACGCCATCGTGTACATCTACTGGTGCGGGATGTCAGTTTTAATTTGTGTTTTATTTTATATTCTAAGCATGCTGAGTAGAGAATGAGTGACTCTGCCACAAATTTAGCAGTCCCTTCAGTTCCGAACCCCAAAACAAACCCCAGCGGGCATCATTTACTGCAGCGGCTACAGTGCTGTAAAACTGTGCTGGACAGAAAACCCACTTGCTGAATATATTAACGGCCCTCAAAGTGCTTTCTTGTTTAGAGTTGCACTGCGCAGGATTTAGTGCGGAGACATGAATCAGACTTTTACCTGGAGCGGAATTAAAAATGCCTCTTAGAAGGTGCTGTGGAAAATCAGCGCCAGTTGCGTGTCTGCAAATCATTACCAATCTGTGCCATCTCTTTTATACATCGATTAAAGTAGTGTGCGAAACACATGGATTATGACATGCAGATTAAAAATGGAGCGCAAAGGGTCACCCTTTAGACGCCCTACTTGCTCTCTGTCTTCCAAAGGCTAAAACAAATGACACCCTCGTACTGTTCACCCACGTTCCCGCTTATGAAAGGGGCAACGGGAGCAAGGAGCTGCTAATCGTGTAGCTGCACAAAAGAAGTTTGTCCGTAATCACACATCCTTTCCCTGGCAGAGCCCCCACCTGATGCACCTGCATTAACATAAGCTAGTGCTGTTATTTTTAGTGGTGGGCGGGCAGGCAGGTGTACGCACGCAGGGGGCAGATGGTCGGACTTGATCCTATTAGCTTTATTGATGGAAGGAGCCCAAGCGGCAGTTGCGACTCTCGCCTGGCTCACGCCGTGTCCGTTCGCGGGTCTCACCTGTCCCAAAATTGAGTGTCTCCACTGGCAGTCCGTTTACCCCTGAGGTGAGTGTCTCCAGGCGGATGCCTTCGAGCAGCTCAAGTCATCATTCTGTTACCTTTTGCCTTTATGCTTAACTTGCACATCAGAATATCATCACTGGAACCTCAGTTCTGGCACATGCTTTGGTAGGGAGGGAGGTATAGTTTTAAACTCATTAGTCACAAATAACTGCTCCTCCTCCTTTGCAGTCAAACCAAAGCAGAAAAATAAAGTATTGGAGGTCCAGTGCAACTGCTGAATATTGGTGTGTATAATACAAATGAAACATGGACTATACATATAGATCTAGTGTGAACACTAGATCATATGTGCTATATAATGGTATAAATGTAAAACTAATAATGTTTTTATATAATACTCATATCTAAAATACAGTATACAGATATAGGAGTTAATATATATTTTATAGGAGTCCAGCCTTAAATATCACTAAATGTAATGCAGCACCGTTGGGAAATGAAGCCAAACTGCCTGTCTTCATGGCGCCCAACAGATAGTCTTCCATACTAACTTGGTGAGTATGCCTGGAGCCCATGAACTTGTTTTTCACCCAGGTTTCTGGTTTGCAGCCTAATGTGAAGCGAATGCTCTTTGACCAAAGGTTTCACGCCCCTTCCTGCACTGAGGGACGTATACAATACTTGACTTGCCACGTTGCTGGTCAGGTGTAAAATTAAAAGCTTAAATTGCTTTTTGGTAAAATTATTTAAACTGTTGAATACTTGTTAAAAGTAACTGAGATTAATTATTTAAATAAGATTAAATAAATTCGTAGTTGCTCGGGTATAATAGTTAAATGACATTTAAAATACGGTGATTTAAAAGATTACGGTGACGTGTGACACTGGAAAAGCAGAACTCTGTGGACGGCATGATCTATAAATGACCTGTAGCCACATTAATAATCTGACATATTGGACAAACTTAAATTTTAATGAATTCTCTCCTTTGACCCGAGTTGTCCTCTTGAGATATGAAATACCTTTGAATTTCCATGGTAAAAGAGATATCTGCTAGAATAGTCTTCATACTTGGGATATTAAAGCTAATGGAAGTAAATTTTTTCTGACGGAAATGTATCCCTTTCATACAGCACCCTCCACACTAAATAATCCATCCTGCTAAACAGAATAATTAAAATAATTCTGAAACGAAATTCATGCAGCGATTCGTACCTAAGTGTGGCACTGCATATGAGAAATGCTCAAGCTGGTTAAAAGCATTTTTGAGTTGCTAAAAATCATAATTGATCAAAAGCTACTCCAGCTGCATCACCATTCTTTCCTGCTACTTAAATCTGATACACATAATTTTATGGCATTTATAAAGTTATAGTTGAGGACTTTTTAATGGCTCATTGAACAGCTTTTCCAGCATTTGGCTGCTATTGCTTTAACTGTTTGGGAACCTGTATGGAACCAGCCAACAGACAGTGACTGATGGATGTGCTGGGACAGGTTTTCAATTAGATCAAATTATTTTGGCATCTAATTTCCTCTCTGCACTTACTTTACACTTCAAACAGGTGGTCACACTGGGTGGCTACGGCACAGCAGCCTAGAGGTTTTACCCAAAGTGTGCATTGTGAATCCCTGTGTTTGCCGGGGCGGGTGTTTCTAATTACTTATTCACCATACTGGACTTTTACCCCATTCAAGGGGAACCTCACCTTTGACCCCTGCATCACTACAACCCTAATTCTTCTATACAGTTACTGAAAATGTTGGATGGATGAAAAAAATTCCTCTTGCTTTAAAATGCCCCCCCAGAAAACTGCGGTTGGATTGAACAGGCTGATGCCCCTCATCCTGACTGGCTGAGGTTCCTTATTTCAGGCAGCGTGGAAGTGCCGACGAGTCCATTGGCGCGGTGTCCTTCAACAAAGGTTTTGGTGAATAGCAGGAGGTGCAGCAACGTGCCATTCAGTTCTGGCCTCCCGTGATAAAGATGGATAAAGCAGAGCGATTGTTTATTTGTTCGAAAGTCGTCGGCCTTGATCAAGATGCTGAAATCTACAAATGAAACACAGGAATTAAGCTTTTACAGTACTTTTGGACAACTGTATTGGGTACACCGTCCCACGGTCCAGATACTACCAACAAGCTTCGCGGAGTCTAAAATGAACAAGGCAGTCGTGCCTCCCATGTT
Organism: Scleropages formosus; assembly: GCF_900964775.1. Taxonomy (NCBI): domain Eukaryota; kingdom Metazoa; phylum Chordata; class Actinopteri; order Osteoglossiformes; family Osteoglossidae; genus Scleropages; species Scleropages formosus. The sequence goes on from NC_041810.1 coordinate 21,376,553, forward strand.
TACGGGAATATTAATTTTTTGCTGATATCTCAGCCGTGACGGAGCTGACAAACGATGCGGTACGAATTCGGAACTTGCCGTTACTCTTTATCTCGGGGAGAAGTGCTGCCTGTGTTGCAGAACGTTCCGGTGACTCGCGGAACGTGACGGCATGTTTCAGGCAAGCGCTGACAGTCGACACTCCAGGGGATTCGGTGGAAAGTGCCGGAGTCGGGAGGAGCGGGCGATAAACAGTTGTAAATGGGCCAGGGTTACATAGACGCCCCAAGCGGAGTGCGACGCCCCACTTGGATGTTTGTTTATTTACGATGACTCACGGAGGCGACGCGTAATTGATCGGTAAACCCAAACACCTTCCCTTGGAGCCCATTTCCCGTCAAGCGTGTCTCTCCCCGTGTTCCTGATCGCTTCCTTTCCAGGCTCCCTTGTGTTGCAAAACACAGATGACGTGCACAATCATCCCGTATGCTTGAATATTCATCCCACCTCAAGGTGGCCTTTCAGGATAACAGTTCGGGAGACGAAAACAAAGGCCTGTCCTCCTGTCTGTACGGGACGTGTCCTTTTTTTTCTGTCGTGGTGACACCATCGTATGGTTGTTTCTGCTATTGAAATATACGTCAACAGGCCAGGTATCCTTTCAAGGAAACCATAAATCCTGGCATGTGTGTATGATAGCAAGAATGTTCAGGTTTATAGAAAGGAAATTATGTTGAGGCCCAGAACCAAGTGAGCTGGAAAATTGCCACATTCGTGCAATGCTGAAGTCATTTTAGAGACGTAGTCAAACGAAATCAGCCATGCCATATGGTTGTCTCTTCTTTCCTCTTTTAATGACTGCACATATTTCTATTCAAGAAAAAGGGAAATTCATGGTTTTGCTGTCACGTTTCCCTACAAAGTGTCACCGAATATAACAGTTTAAAAATTTTTTAAAAAAGGCTGTAAGCGAAAGCTACGGTGGCTCGACTTTGTCTGTCCGGAAATCTTCAAGCTTTCTCTTTCTTCAGTGTGATGAAGGCTGGGCTCTCGCTGGAGTTTGCTCTTTGTTTCCTTCCTCCTTTTCGCATATACAGGGAAAGTGTGGCAACTGCAGACAAGTTTCCTCCCTAAACGGAGTCATTGCATTCTGTCCTGCTCCTAATTGCCTCCGTTGTTTGAAGCTTCCGTGCAGCTTCTGTTCACTAATATTCAAAGGGTGCATTTATTTCCTAAATCTTAAGCCTGGCATGCCTTCTTATTAAGGAGATACTGAAAGTAAACTCAGTCCAACTGTCATGCGACGAATGCAATATAGCTTTTTTCAGTATAAATACCATTGGATTTGTTTGATTTTACTTTTGTTAATCACTTGAAATTAGAACTCCAATTAAGAGGGTTCGCCAGAATGGATGGGGTCACCTATTTCCTTCTCACTTAGAAGAATTTTGTCCTTTTCTGAAAGTATGATTGACGAGAACAATAGAAAGAAAGAAAATAGGTAACTTTTTTCCGAGAATGACGGGACATCTGTGTTCTGATCCACTCCACCTCTGCTGGAAAGAACAGCCAGATGCTTGTAAGACCTTCCAGCTACAGCCCAGCTGTGATGGAAGACAAGGGCGAACAGATTCAATTATCCGTGGACATGTTTATCAGGGATAATTTTTTAACCTGCAGGCTACAGCGATGCTGTGTGTTTCTGCTGCCGCCGTGGACCAAAACAGAAAACGTACAGCAGAAAAGCGATAAGACTGTAGTTAGGACAGACTTCCAGGATCTGAATAGAAAGTGTGACTTGAAAGCACACTTTTCAGGGAATATAAACTAGGTCATGAACATAACTTGACATGTTGAGCAATGAAGTGACTGGCTTGATGTTCCTCCTTAGCTAGCTGGCAATAGAGTTATGTTGGTTGCCCATTTGTCTCAATAAAGTCGAAAAGGCCGACATGGTCTGTTCCAGAGTGTCTGTCGGAGGGGGTAACTGAGAGCTGGGTCTCTAAGCATTTAGATTTCCGGAGAATTCCCACCCCAGATGAACAGTGCATTGTTTATATTGTCAGCTCTACAGATTGCTCCAACATGTTTGTATATTTAAACAAATGGCATTAATTTTTTAGCGGTAATGGCAGCTAGTATCTTTAAAAGTGGAACGAACAGATCCTTAGAACTGAGCCAGCTGGTATCTGTCAACACAGCTGATACAGTTGAACATTGTCTTCAAGCTCCGTCAGTCCCATGCCATTTGTCTCAACTTCTTCGCTCACAGTTTTTCTGCCTTTACGGAGTGGAAGCTCAAATGTCTCTCACATCGTGCCACTGGTGGAGATCCGGTCATTCCACAGCTCGCAAAGACAATGAAGGAAGTTGGACAGGTGATTAACTTTGAGTGTCGACGACTGCGGTTCTTCAGGAGGAATCCCTAACCAGATTGAGATGAGAGGCTCTGCTGCATAATGCTTCCCAATTAGAGCTTCTGGAGCTGCGGGAATGAGAGCGAGCGAGGCAGCTGCTGTTGTGTCGCGAGTGCCGTGGAACTTCACAACTACTTCGAGCCCCCCTCGCAGGGCAGTGGATGCCCTCGAAATGCTCTCATTCCTGACTGTTGCTGCAGAATGAGTGTGCATTTTTACACTACAAAGACAATGCACTGCTTGTAAGGGATTTTGTAGCTGACTGTGTGTGTCGAGGTTGTGTGATGTTTGCGTGAGCTAGAGTTACGTTGCAGTGGTCTGCTGAGATGAAGTGTCCAGAGCCAGTGCTTCCAGACTTGGGCACTGCCTGGACAACCTGCAGCGACTGTACAGCTGTTTGGAGTGTAACCACTGAGAAAAGATGAGACGTTCCCTCTCTCGTCGGCCCTTCCGGCGCATGCGTGCGTGCGCGTGTGTGTGTCACGCTTACACCTCCGTTGTGCTGTATAGCACTCTTAATTTGAACTGGTGATAAACTCCTTCAAGGGAACGATGCAACAACTTCACCTGTAGGACTAGTTCAAGCATTAATCACCAAGGGTCATGAATGGCCAGTCCCCGGTGTGACATCAGCTCACATCTGTCAGAAAGATTTGTTTCTGGGTAAAAGCCGTTCATTCACAAAACAAACCTTTTTACGTACAAATGTACTGGGGTGCTCTATGAACTGTTACGACAGGCACTGATAGCTTACACAAAATACGCTTTGCAAAAAGTACATTGTTGATCAGACCTTTATATTTGGCTGACGCTTTTCTCCAAAGTGCCTCGCCATGTTCTGTTGTTAACGCTTATTTACCTGTTTATACAGTTGGGTCATTTGTACTGGAGCAATTTCAGGGTTAGGTCCTTGCTCAAGGGTACTATAGCTGGAGGTGGGATTCAAACATGTAACTCTTGGGTCCAAAGGCACCAGCTCTAACTACTACGCCACCTGCTGTACTGGTAACCCAAGTGAACCTTCGGGACAGCAATAACGGGGAGGTTCGGTGAAGGCGCAGAGTGACGGTCATGGTTCAGTGAAGAGCCATGAATTATATTAATTTTAATGACTGTCGGAAATAAAGCCGTTATCAGCGCACGCGGAGGAGATGTTGTTTTAGTTATAGCGACCTCATATATCTGAGCCACCTCCCTGTGTCAGGTCTGGAAAGTGCTGAGCTGTGGGTTTCTGCCCTGACAGTATACTTCATTAGCGGCGATCTCATGTGGCCTGCGGTGGACGTGTTCTCAGTCCGGCAGCGTGTGGCTGCCCGTCTCATCTCCCCCACAGCGAGCGCACCAGGCTCATTACCAGTTAATAATTAATGCTCCGCCTGTACACAGATTTCCCTGCCCCCTCCCCTGTCTGACACGCTGGCTGGTGCTCTCTGCTTGCAAGGAGACCATGACCATCGGTTTCAGACCAGGTAAGGTGCAAGAACAAGTGCTCAACAGGCCCAGAGCGTCCCGTTTCGCTGCTTTGCGGTAACTAACTGAGACTGGATCAGAGCCTCTGGCCTCAAGTATCGCCTGGAGAGCTGTCCGGTAAACGGCATCTGCACAGCACGGAGCGTGGCGGGGAATTCTAACGCTTGTGCTGCAGGATGCTTCTGCGCGTCCCGGTGCTGGAGTTTCCATGGCAACACCACCCCCCCCCCCCCACCCGCGCTAGCCACGGCCGTCCCTGTGGGCTCTCTCCATTGCGTAATTCGCAGCCGTGTTGGGCGGAGGAACTGAAGCAGATGTGAGGCACTGTGTCGTACACGATAATCTAGAGCTCCAGTTTTCTAGGTCTTCATGAAAATCAGAACGAACGCTAACGATGCTGCCCATCACAGCATCCTGCTTCAGTACAGGAAAGGCTGAGGACTGTGTACTGGGTGGCTCACTCGCGCTCGCTCATGCGCACGCACACAAACATTCTGTCTACACTGTACCAGCGATCCTCTGTCTAAACATCTGCACCGACTGGGCACAGCACAAACGTGTTCCTCCAGACTTTTTGCTCCTGCTGTCCACTTTATTCCCTTTGCTGTGACAATGAAGCCATATTCATTTCTTCAAAACAGTGTCAAGACCATAGAAAAGTCTAGTTCACCTAGCTTTCCCATGACCAGTGTTCATGTTCTCATCAGAATCTGGATCAAGCAAATGCGGCTGCTGCTGTGCGCAATTGTGATGACAAGCAGGAGTAACGTGTTTGTATGGAAATCAGTTTTGTACGGAAACCTTGTTTGACATCTGTACGTTTTGTGGCGTGCTGTCTCTGTTTTCTGTAGCATATTCTGGAATATTCTTTCTCGTTCAAGGGTAACTAATTGCTTAGTACTGCTGTGTGCTGATGAGTAGATGACGTACATGTTTGACTAGTTTTGCATAACTATACACAGTTATTTTGTCTGATGAGTTGCCTACTTGCAGCATGTATGTCCTCTGCTTTCTTGTGTGCATAAATAAGGTGGTGGTTTGGAGGCGAACAGCATTAGTCTGGCGTTAGTCTAGTGTGGTAAATGTTAGATGGTTGAGCCTTTGGAGAAATGCTTTTTTTTTTTTTTGACATCAGTAATATTCAGAATATGTGCCTGCCTGCCTGCCTCCCATCCCAGCTTATTTCCACTTGATGTTCTGTAAACAAAAGCCATTAGAAATGGCTTCATTAGTTCCTGATGTTTCCTTTGGGGAGTCCTAGGGATGAGGCCTGTTGCGGTTCTTGTGATGGTGATGTCTAGCTTGCTGCCACGGTTGCCTTCGCTCAGTGCTTTTGCCTTGGGGAGCACTGCGCTCTATTGATTGTTATTACTCTGGGGTGTGATTTGGTGCTGCTTCTGTGCTTTTGTTCTGTGGGGGACATCAGGTTATTTATGGAGAGCATCTTAGGATGGATTGAGTGTTCGAGCCTACAAAATCAACATCAGACCTTGGGATGACTGCTAAAGATGACAAGTTCATTAAGGCATTTTATTTATATATGTATCTGCAATATGTTTATATTTATCGTTTCATTGGGTGTGCCTCAGGGATTTGATGCTTACCTGGACCTGGTGGATTGTGTACATCGCTGCTTTTCATTAGGCACAAGCTGCTGACAAGAAGGCAATAATAATAATAAATCTCAGCTTTCTGGGGCAGTTCCATGCTGACCTCCCCCTCGGTGTTTTGCTCCGATAAAGCAGCTGTGGGGGCAGCTGGTAGTGTAGTGGTTAGAGCTGTTGCCTTCTGCTCCGGAGGTCAGAGGTTCAAATCTCACTGTCTATAGCTGTAATATGCTTGAGCAAAGTGTGTATCTTAATTTGTTCCATTAAAAATTATGCAGGGTCTATAAATGGGTAAATAATTGAAAGTTATTTGAGAAAACAATCATCTCAATCAGTAAGTGCAGTGCAAGAATATAGTCCCTCAGTGTTTGCTGTAGTTCTGCTTCAGTGTGCCCAGGTATGAGTGTCTGTAGCACATTAGTGGCTTGTGGAAGATGTTCACCCCTTATTAACAGCAGTACATCATCCAAAGTTGTGAAGATGCCATGAAGGGCAACTGTCCCCACCCCCACCCTCCCATTACTCTGTTGAGAGTTGCACTGAGCCCTTTTTCTGTTCTTCCGTGAACAACAATGTAGAGAAAAGCACGAAAGCCCCATAACACAGAGCAGCTGTGAAACCAAGTCCCAAATCAGTTTAAAGAAATCCACTGTGAAGTTTCTACTGTGTGTGGTTCCACGTTCTAATTAATAGCTTCAGTTGTACTCTGGATAAACAGGACCTGAGCGATGGTCAAACTAATATTAATGTTCATTCATCATGATTTTATATGGTATGTCATGTACAAGATGTTTTATGTAGCAGCATCTGGGTTTCACCTGTCAGGAATCATAATGTTGGAGATGCTTCAGAAGACGTTTGGTCTGCTGATCAGATGTGCTGCTCTTAAATGAGGCTGTACTCTAAAAAGTTGCCATAACCTTTTTTACTCTCTCTAGCTCCATGGCTAACTGCCCTGATTTAATTTTGAAAACTCTATCGATTTTGTGTGGTGTTGTAGCAATATGCAGTGTTACACCCAAGTGGATTTAATTAGACACAAAGGTGTCATGCTATATTTCCATGCTATCGTTAACAGGTGCATAGTTCACATTGTTAGAACTGCATTAATATGTCTATATTTCTTAACGTTTCCCAACAGCATTAGTGCAGTCGGAACAAATTAACCAAGTTGCTACAGATGACGTATCATTTTGGCACCCCACCAGCCACAGCGATGTTTGTGGTGACCACTGTACAACTAACGATTCTCAATAGAGACAAAGTAGTCTGCTGGAAACTTGGTCTGCAGTCACTTTGTGTTTCTTTTAGCCACGGCAGAAACTACTTTCATTTCCCACATGTGCAGCACTTAGTGGTGAACTCTTATCAGGCGACCACAGAGAGGCTGGATGTGAGCTTGAATGATGGACCTGAAAACCGGTAAATGCAGTGAGAGAATATTTATTGGTCATGTCTCAACAAGTCCGAGATGAGTAAGGAGCAACCTTGTCGGTTCCTTGTTCATACTCCTCCGATTTGGAACCCCTGCTTCACTCTCACTGGCCCTTTCTTTTGTATGTCCCACTGGTGTGCTGTACCAAATCTCACTGTAGCCAGGTGTCCCGAGGCTTAAATGAGAACTTTACATCCAGTTTCAAACAATGAGCCATCCAGTTCAAACAGCTGGTCCCTGGCTTGCAAACTTACTGTAACTGAAAGCAAGAGCTGGCTCATTATTAGAGAAGTTTGCAAGTCGACTGCGACGTGGAGCGAGGCGGGAGCTTGTCATCAATTCTCTATTCAGCTACTTGTGTAATGTGTTTCAGCAAAAATGGTAGCAAGGAGCTAAGTGACTGTACTTTGAGAACTGTGTGTCTACCTGTATCTCCACCTGTTGGTGAAACGCACCTTTGCTGTGAATTGCTTTGGAGAAAAGTGTACACTACTAAATGAATAAATGTAAGTGTCATCAAGCCCGACCACTCCCAGGAGAGGGAAGAGACATTGGGGGGCTTTTCAGATGCGAGCTGAGTATCACGGTGGACTGCCCCCCCCCCATCGCATCCAGGAGATTAGAGTAAGGGGAAGACAACCCCCCATTGGTGAGCTGGGAGGTCTTGTTTACGCCCAAGGTGTTTGAGTCCTCTACCATGAGTATTTATGACAGAGCGTTAGTAAGAAAGCCCAATAAAGTACAGGGGCGCAGAGCTAGACCAAGGTGTTTGTGCTCCTCAATTACTTCTACTTTTACTCCACGCATTATACAAAAACCACTAGTAGCCATTGCAAGTACAAACTAAGGGAGCAAAGCATAATTATAAGAAAAATATGAAGATCAGTATAAGTTTTCTTACTCACCTTGAAGAGCAGACAACTGCACATCAACTTGAGCTTGAGGTATTACATATAGATGCAGGATGACAGATGCTGCCCGTCACTGATGGTTCAGAACTAGTCGATGTAGGAACATCTATAGCTTTTTCATCTTCTGTTTGCTTCTTTTGCACCTTCACTCTTTCGGAGAACTTAAGGTGGTGCTTACTGTTGCTATATGTTGGAGCATTGGGTGGCACTTTGGTGTGATTATTTATTTATTTATTTATTTATTTTTTTAAAGAGTTTTTCCATCCTACCTCTGTACATGTTCATGCAGGGCCATTGGGTAGTTCCATATTCCCAGTGGAGTTAGTCTGTCCACCAGTAATTTATACTTTGATTGAGATTAGACGATTGTTATTCCTTATATGTGTGTAAAATATGTAAATAATTTTTTTCTTCAATTATAGATTTTTGCCATAAAATTGCCCGACTCAGTTTTGCGATATGACAGTTGTGTTGTGGGCCAGTTTGCCATGATGCACACTTCTACATCTTTCCATGAGCGAAGAGTGATAATGTACAAAAGGTTGTTATGATTCGTGGAAACCCATAAAGGAGCTAGGAAAGAGCACGTCAGGCTTTCAAAACAGGGAGCATATGTAAATTGACTTAACGGACGCTTCGGTAGGTATTCTGTGCATGCTACCAGGATTTATGCAGTCACTAGTAAGACATATTAGATAGCGATACTGGCTGTCGGAGAATGCTTGATGTACTTCAGTTTTGGCTTTGAATCCGACACAAGGCTGTGGGGTTGTTGTCAAGGTTGTAGGGGACAGTTTAATAAGTCTGCCGAACTTCTCTTTCAACTTTCAAGGGACTGGAGGTGTGATAAGGCTGTAGCCTAACTCGCGGGAATTTTCCAACTAATTTACTCTTGAGAGATGCTTCACCTGAACTGTAATAACATTGTGAGCTTTTGTAATTTCCTCTGATGGAGTCTGTTTGGTAACTGGATGAACAAGAATTAATCAGAGTTAAATTGTGTCAGACCTTTAACTCTGTAATTAAGAAATCTCAATACACGAACAGTGGTTTGAATCTCATTTGAAATACTTATTCAAAATGCAGGGAATATTTTGCCGAAGTTGGGGAACACTGAAGCCTCACCCTCGCAACATGGGCCCTCTTGGCTTCTTTCTGACTCTCTCCATTTATTGCAGTAGAGGAACGTTTCCAGAGTACTTTACTAATAAAAGAAGGAAGTAAAAGTTTGATTTATAAGAGGAACTACACAAGGTTTATTAAGCCAGGCTGTTAAGCTATTTGGTCTCAGAACGGCCATGCCCATTGTTCTGCATGCTACCTTCTGCACACCACAAAGCTCTTGAGGAGTCTTTTAACGTAGAGACAAAAGCACAAAAGCATAATGCTTAAATGCTTAAAAGTAGATTGAAAAGCAGAAGTGCGTTTGACATGCCAGGTGCATTCTGGTTTTGGGGCATTTTCCTGCTCTAGATTTTACAGTTCACGTAAGAATAGGCACATGGTTTTCACTGTAGATCATTTTAAACCAGATTTTTTTTGTGTGTGTGTGCTAAATGCTTTCTTTTAATTGCATGTTTCTAAAAAGAAGGTGTTAGGTATAGATGACCGCAGACTGAAACAGTAGGTGAGCCACTGCAGCTGCTACAGTGAAATATAAGACCCCTTTATTGGGGACCAAGCAAACAAGCCACACGAGAATGATGAGTTTGCTGACGTTATTTGTGTACAGCAGAAACAAAGAGGGAAACCCAGGTTAGTGGGCAACTTTCCCACAGCCTTGATTCAATCCACCACAAGCACTTTGTCATGGTTTTATCCAAATGCAGCTTTAAGTTATGATGGGGATGTTTGCCAACTGACACTTCTCTTGAAAAATAACCTGCTCAGAAGGCCAAAAGTGTTCAGCCAGAGCAAGATCTCCCAATGTGCTCTGAATAAACAGACACTGTATGTTGGGGTGAGAGCCAAAAGGTAACCTGGAAAAGTTTGTGTAGAAAAGGAGGGATCCACAACTATAGAAATGTGTGTAACTTCAGTCTCTTGTCACTTATTTGTGTATCACACTAGTAGGCTACAAAAACAGGCAACTGCAGAATGCAAACACTTTCACTGTTATTTTTCACAGTCTTTGTTGGTCCTAGTTCAAGGTCAGCACCTCCTACATGGTAAGAATAAAAACAGAATAATGGCTAATGAATGAAGGCAAGTGAGAAGATTGCTGAGCAGGAGTGAATTTGCATTAGGAAATTGAAGCTGTGCACTGAAATCAGGGAGTAAATTGATGGTTTTGTGGGGTGGGTCTGCACCAGGCATACACCATTGTTTGTCAATGCTTCTCAGTAGTTTGTCTCATGTTGCTGGTAAGCCAAGAATGACAGACTTTGACTACAGCACAGTGGCACTGCGCTGAACCAAGAAAGCCATCGAAGAGCAACATCATAGCCTGGTGTGGAGATCCTGCAGTAAAGCTGAAGAATGTGATTGACTTTGATCACTTACTACAGGCTCTATAATTAAGGATACAAATAGTCCATCCCTAGGATTAGAGTGCAAGGACTACTCTAGATAATGGTTTAACCCTAGCTGCTGTCCATGAACAACTTGGCAAAGAGAATCAGTGGTCAGCTTGCCAACCCTCTCCAGCCCATCTCATAGGGGTTTGTATAATCATTTGATCTTGCCTTAAACCCGTAGCGTCATTCCACACATGGTGTAAATGTTTGTATTATGAGCCTGTGCATGAATCATGGCTACTTTTGCCGAAGAAAGTAAAAATTTAGATGAAAGCTGGACTAATACTAGCAAAACTCCAGCACAGGAGGAACTGCATTGTTTAGTTCTGCATTTACTGCATGTTCAGTAGTCCTTTTGTACCATGCTGGACCTCAGCATTACATAAGTTACTGATGCAGATATTGTTTCTTTAAGTTGGCTATCATGATTTACATTCTCAGTCTTTATTTCATGTTTGACATGGAAATGTGATGTCATGGAATATGACAGTTCATTGCTGTCATATTAATTGCCCTTTCCAGGTCTGTTAATTAAAGGCTTAATTGTCCATCATCTTTGTTACCTACTCAGCTCTGTGCCCCTCATGAACCATGGGGATTGGTTTGTGCTGATTTACCACCACCTATCCAGACTAGACTCCAGACTGTAGGGTTGGGTGGCCACATGGGCAGGACAGAGACCAAGGATAGCAAGTTTATTTTCCTTAAATTCCAAACAAAGGGCCATGGCCCCTTTATGGCAGAATCTCTCCCAAATTCTCAGACCAGCTCCCTTAAATGTCCAGCTTAACAATCAGCACCTGGTCTTCATTAACTAGAGCTCCTCTGGGGGATGGACAGTGAGAAGCTCTCAAAGGTCTTCCACACAGTCAAAAAAGGATCCACTCCTTTCTAGCTCTCATATGGAAAGTTTGAACTTGTACTGAGCAGAAGCCCCCCGATGCAACAACATAACATCATTAGGCATAGACTGTAGCTAAGATTAAATATTTAAAATAATGTACTATCAAGGGATGAACAAAAAAATTGTAAGCGCTGCTTTGGTTTTAGAAGGGGGAAAAGGGGGGGCCTGAAACCTGAAAATTCTCTTTAGCTGTGTCTTTTTCAGCTTTAAAAATGAAACGGTCAGTTCTGATGTAGAATATGCTTCAATTGCAAGATTTGGATAAAACATAATGAATAAAGAGTAATACAATTTACTTAATGTACTTAATGCAAATTTACTTCATTTACATGCAAATTTTTGTGAACGTGATTTGGGAATAACACAATCCTGTTCACAAAATCCGGTTGTGCTGTGCGTTTTTGGCATTTTGTGTTTTGTCTACTGTATTATGGCTGAACAGCATAGTCACACAGTAGTTAATGTTGCTGAATTACAGAGTCTGTGCTATAAGGGTGTCGGTTCATATCTGGCTTACAATGTGTGGATTTTGCATTTATTCCCTATGTTTGTGGAGGTTTCCTCTCAAAGGCACGTGTTTTAGGTGAACTGGTGACTAAATGGCCTTTATTGTTTCACTGTGAGTGAGTTTAGGAGTGTGTGGATATCCTGCCATGCCTATGTGAAGTTTAAGACTCTAGTAATGCCTCCTCTGGTAAGCTCTCCTTCTATTGATGCACCCTGTGTAGTGTTTTCTGAGATGTATGCTGCTTTGGAGAAAAGCAACTACTAAATGTGTAAATGTAATGGCCTACAAGACAATCAATGGATCTGGTGCATATGTATGCAACCTTCAGGCTACCAGTATGCAACAGTAAACTCTGCATTACATGTGTGTCCCAGAAACAACTGGCTTTGGTAAGCTAAATGAAGATGACACTTTTCAGTTGTTTGGGGAACATGCCGTTTCAACTCCCTAAAAGCAGTTCTTATGCACTGTGTTAGTATAGCCCTAAGAAGCAGGGCATTTGCTAGCAGTGTACTTGTGGATATTGCATAGTTGTGTTCAGATAGACTTCTGAGAATGGATTTCATGTGATTCATGGACTGGGAATGCAGCTGTGTTGATTTTTGGAAAGTCATCCCATAGAACTGTGATGAGTAGCATCACAAACACATTCTACTATTTGCATCTGTTAATATTCACTCAACAAAGTCTTAGTTTTTAGATGGTGTGTACTTTGCCTTGAACATGTCCTGGTGACTCCTGTCTGTTGTATTGAAACTCACCTGACACATGCATCAGTGAGGTGTTATAGAAGTCTGTGTATAAAAGCAGGTGTCAGGCAACCTGGAAACTTTATGGATGACTTGACAGGGACAACATTGTCCTTCCCAGGATGTAGGTGAGGTTTTTAAGATCTTCAAAGGTTAGTCATGTAGGCTAGGATGAGTTTCAAGCCATCAAAGTGAAAATATCTGCCACTGAGGAAGGTAAAGTCTACTAATAAGTTTTGCTTTAGCATAGGAAATATAGTATGGTAGATTGCCTCCATCCATTCTGGAGAAGTCAATGGAAAGTTTAGGTTAGTTGTTTGACAGCAGCTTGAAGGATACAGCACCTATTCAGACAACTTTCCAGGAGTTTGAGGATTGCCTAGCAGAAGTGGACATTTCAGGACTTCCAGGTAACTTTTAAAGCATGGGTATATCAGCATGACATTCTACTGCAAATTTTCTGAGCCTTGCTGGTTTAGAAGGTCCCTATACTGACAGTCAAGACCCTGGAGAGACTGGTAAGCTCTTATGTCCATAAGTGACTTGGTCTACGTCGCTGCTGGAATGTTCAGCAATCACAGGTTACATCGCTAATGATGTGCCTAGGTGTGATGCAAGGAGTTCTCAAAAAGTGCACCTTTTGTGTCTCAAGCTAGTTAACCTGGAATGTGATGAGGATGCATTTAGTATGTCATTGGAACTAGGGCCGATCAAAAAAACATGGTTGTTCTGCAGTACCATCACCCTCCTCGTTATCCTTCTACTGATTGTTGGCCTTGTCCCAGACAGTCACAGACACTTGATAGGGTTTGCTTTCCATCTAAATTCTTGATACCATGGGCAGTAGTTCTAGCCTCTTAAAGAGGAAAGCTGTTAGTATTCCACATTTTTGTTGCCTCCAAGTGATTGATTCTGAGGATGGTAGGTAGTGTATTAGTCAAACATGAAGATTACCAGTTGAGTTGGTAGCTCATTTACCCTTTGATTAGGAACTCACGGAACTCAAAAATGACTTAAAATGTGCCTTTTAGACAGTGTGCTGGAGGACCTGTACATTAAAGTGTCACTCAAATTGTGAGAATTGCTGCAAATGGTGGTAAAACTTTGGATTAACAGGCCATCTTGGCGCTAAAGCTGGAATCACGCTGGTGCGCTAGGTGTGAATTAAGCAATCCACAGTTAATATTCTGTGTTACTGACACGCACTTAGTTTCCACCCCCCCCTTATAATAAGTGTGTTCTTCTCATTACTTGTGCTCCATGTCCTGTAACATTTCTCTTCGCTGACTTGAGATGGAGATGTTTACTTTGTACACCATGCAATATGAATACCTGATTGTCAAAGAAATGGGGAACAGTTTCCACGAGTTTCCCCATTGCTTGTGCTCATGTGGTTTTCTCAAGAACTGCTCAGTTCATGTATTTTTTCCGGAGCAGCCAGACAGTTGTAACATAGCCGCAAAAAGAGGTGAATCGCTCCACCGACCTGTACTTGGTGTCGTAATAAAGCATGCTCGATAAGCTTTTACCGTCTGTTCTAACACCTTAACCGTCTCTGCTGATATAGACACTGATCCGCAATCTAGCCTGCACTGTGCTCATTTCTCAGGCACTTTTAAAATGATTGAAGTTTGCAAATGCGTGTTCCTGTATTTTTGTGTGTTAAATGCCTTTGTAAGCGCGAGGCCTTGGCTAAGAGCTAGTGACAACACAGAGGTGGCCTGAGCAACGTTAGTGGGATCTGCCATTGGTTCTGTGCTGCTCCTTCAAGGGTTCAGCCCGCTGGAGTAATGTGACGCTGCGGTAATTTACATTCCGGCTTTCCAAACACCTCTCGCCTTCAATCAAGAGTCGTGCGCTTTCATTATTCCACCCTCACATGGTCTCTCAAACCCGCACCCCCTTCCCCCATTCAGGGCTGTGCAGCCTGGCAGTAACCGCATCGCTTCCCATCTTCAGTCCACTTGGAAGTCTTCAGCTCTCGTACATTTAATTTAAATCAATTTTCATACATTTAAAATAATAGGGTTTTGTGTCAATTAATACAGCTGCACTGAACACCGAGTTATTCCCTGTAGCCTTTGTACGAAGTGCTGACTTTCTGGAGTAAGACTGCATCGTCCGTTTCAGCCAAATGTACTGAATCAGTGCTGTAACAAGTAAAAGTTAACGCCTTTTTTCAGGTGCTCAATATGATTTTCACCCTTGTGCTGCGGTACGTACCTGCTGCGGTTGCTGCCGTTTGACAAATCTCATTAGGGGTTTCCTCTCTGCTCATTTGCATAATCCTATTCTATGTTTTTTCGACTTGCAGTGGAGTGCCCGTAATTGGATATGCTTTGGTGTTAATCTACCAATGCATAGCCGGCGTGTCATCCTGTCTCGTATAGAGTGCAACAGCAAATTTTGTTCACGCCGAGATTGTAATTATTTTAATGGATTGACCTCCAAAAGAATGAAGTGACAATGAGCTGTTGTTCAGGGCTCCTTCCAATCGCAGTATGACAGTGGACTGGCGGGGGTTCCGCTCATTCCATCACAGTGCAAATGTGGAAGTATTTGTGTTACTGCTTCCCTCGACCCACTCTTTCAAACCTGTGGTTGTTCAAATGCCCGTCTGCTGATGATTTCGATTGTGCTGCGCAGTGAAGGAGCTTTTGTAAAAGCCCCATAGCAACTTTGCTTATTTCATCTTTCTCTCACTTTCCCTCCCTCTATTCATCCCTCCCTCTACATCTTTTATTCTGTCTTTTAATTTTCTCTCAATGCCTTCCTAATCTATTTTTGTCCCCCCACCCTTCCTGGCCCCCCCCCCTTTCCTCCCTCCCAGTGATGTGATGCGAGTACTCTGAAGTGCACACAGGCGAACCCCTCTCACAGAGCATGCCTCTGAGTCCGGCAGCCGGCAAACATGAGCCATCCGAGCAGCAGCGGCAGGAGGAGGTGCAGCAGCTGTGCGCTACCAACGGCAACCAGGGGGACTCGGACAGCTCCAGAGAAGACTGCGTCTACGACACCATCCGAGCCTCTGCCACCGCCTCTGACAAGAACCCCGGCGGACCCATGGAGGAGCCCCAGGGTAGCGTCATCATCGTCCGCATAGGGATCCCGGACCTGCAGCAAACCGTGAGTGATCCCGACGCCCGCCTGCCGGCTCGTTCGTTCGTTCGTTCGTTCGTTCGCTCACGCGCTCCCTCCCTCTCGCTCTCTCCCCGCGCTACCTCTCTCTCTCCTGCACACACGCTGATGAGTTGCAGACCTTGATTAGCACAGCTGTACACTTTACCAACTCTGAAAGGTGCCTTGCCACTTGCGGACAGGCATAGAGAGGGGGATGGGAGCAAAATGGCAAGGACGAGCCCCCCTTACGACATGGGTGCATTTGCAGGGTTTGGCCTGGGTGGCCTTCCATAGAGCTGGTCGCCACGGGTGCGTGAGGTGGGGCCGGGGGTGCACCGCTACCTGTGTGCCGGGAGCTCAGACCTCCCTTCCCTGTAATCACTGCTCGCTCGCTGTGGGGATCCTGCGTGGCGATCTTCTTCCCGATGGAGTGCAGTGGCAGCGTGCTCTAGCCAGCTGGCTGCTCTCTCCGTGCGTGCGCCGCAAACTTTAGTCTCCCCCCGGTGGCTGGCGCACAACGATGCTGCCCAGGTGCCCCTGCCTGGCTGCGCACCCGCGACACTCTGACGCTGTGGTGGTGGCTGGACCCTCCCCATGTGTGGATGCTCACTAGGTGTGACTCCGACATTCCTGCAGGTGTGACTGGTTTTGCTGATGAGGTTTTAGCTGCGCAAGTGGATGCGGACACGAGTAGTCAGTTCGGTCTGCGTTCTGGGAACGCCGCTCTCAGACGGAGCCGTATTGATTGCGTAGAGGGAGGCAGCCAGAGTAATTGTTCAGTGAAATCATTTTATTATAATCTGTTCAAAGGCATGAAAGGAATGGGGGGGGGATACATTTAGCATTTTTTAGTTAATTGGCGATCGCAGCTAGTTTTGTGTGTGGTGCTGCATCTGGCACCTACTCTAGAATGCATGTATTCACTCACTCATTCATCAGTTTATGCAGTGCAGGTTTTTAAAGAGACAGCACCTCGGCGTTGCGCTGCCTTGAAAGGTGGTAATGAGCTGCGTTAAAGGGCTCTAGTACAGCCCCTGAGAGGCGGATCATACCGGCTACTCTGCGGCCATGCCGCATGGTTCCGCCGCCGTTAACTTAATATCTTATCGTTACATTTTCATTACAGTGACCCCACCCTCATCGTTCCTCTCCGATTGCATTCCTGGGCTTCATTCGGGGGGCTTCCAACCATTTTAAAGGTTATTCTGGTTGTTCTCCCAGGTGAATTGACGTAGTACGACAGAGCTGGCTTCCTTTTCCTGTACTGCCCTCAGTGAGGGGGAATGTCCCAGAGCGAAGGTTTTCAACAAGCTCTGAGCGTTGTCATTTCTGAAGGCTGAGCAATGCTTTGAATAGGCCGGAATCACTTTAACTTGCTCTAGAGGAAACGTGCTCCAGGCAAGTGAGAACATAGACTTGTAAGACTCGCCGATGACCTGTCAGGTTTCAAGGTAATTTTTGCAGGTGATTCTGGCTGCAAGACGCAACTACAGACCCATTGAATTCACCACAAGCTTTGTTTGTCATGGCAGGGCGGTGAAGGACATGAACATGGGCCACCAGTTGTTGGTACAATGGCTGCTGGTTGTATCGTGGTCCTGGGGCAGTGCTACAGATGTGCCCCTCACACATGCAACAGGCATGTTACCTCATCACTCCTGTATCCATTTCTTTGAGCAAAACACCTTTATAACTATCCACACACATTTTCTGAACCGCTTGTCCCATACGGGGTCGCGGGGAACCGGAGCCTACCCGACAACACAGGGCGCAAGGCCAGAGGAGGAGGGGACGCACCCAGGACGGGACGCCAGTCTGCCGCAAGGCACCCCAACCGGGACTCGAACCCCAGACCCACCAGAGAGCAGGACCCGGTCCAACCCACCGCGCCCCCGAACAAGTAATATTTTATGTGAATGCTAGTAGTTTTTTGCAAATTTCAGATATGATCTGCAAAGTGTTGGCAACAGATGGTAACATTGCCTTATAGACTGTACGTCTTTGTTGTGTGGGTCCTTGTGTCTGGTGAACGTTAGACTGGCTTTAGTTCTATCTGAATTAGGCCTTTCTGCAATTCCTCGTCCACATGCCAGAATGTCTCGGCCGCAAGGCTTATGAAGCACATTATACGGACAACCATGCTCTTCTGTTAGCTTTGCTGTTGCTTTCTCCCTACTCAGAGGTGCTGCTTTCTAGGTTTTGAGGTTGGTCCCACATTCTCCAGCCTTTGGCCTGTAGACTGACCAGTGTGATCATTGAGCATTGCTGCATTCAGTTTGTCACTTCCAGGGATGAGCGTGTGATAGTCGTAGGGATGTCCTTAATCCTCATGGCTTGCTGTGTTTGGTCCTCCATTTCGGTGGTGTTACAAATCTGGGGATAAAACCCTGCCAGATTAGCCAATTGGCATGATGGAATGACATTTTTATTGGGGAAAGTCTTCTGTGCCCTAACTGTTTTTTTTACACAATTAGCTGAAATTAAACAAGGCCTTGCAGGTTCATGTTCCAAGAAGGCATGATTGCCACATTTGACATATCGCTGTAACTGGAAAGTAGATGCTAGCAGCTGTCATGTGATGAGACATGATACATGAAGTGTATATGCTGAAATTTTCTGTTAAGTACTTCTCCAGATTCTTTTCCAAAGCTGTTTTCCTCTTGTATTGTCCGCACCACACGACTTTTGTCTGTCTGCCTAATTTGCACCAAGGACTAATGGATACAAACACCGATAAGCGGCAAACTGACTTCACACAGCGAGGAATCAATTCTCCCTGTAAATGGCCTTAATGAAGGCTGCCGCATCCTCTCCTGGCCGGACCCCTCATGTTACTGCGCGTCGGCTTTCCAAGGCTTCTGGCCCCCTCTTCTGGCATAAATGGTTCCAGATCAGTGGAGATGCAGATTCCATCCATAGGTTTCCCATTGCCATCCATCACTCCCCCATGCTGCCCCCCATCCCCGTGCACTCTCCAGCCGAACCTCAGTCTGCTCAGACAAGCTGCTCACGTCTACCCAGCTCCTATTTTTAGCCCAGTCAAACCTGTGCCAGACAGTGCTCCCATTGGCCACTGCGGACTGCGGTGGGCTGGCAGTCAACGTAGCACGTCCACTTGGAGGGTTCTGCAGCAGAGGACGGTTGGTTTGGCCAGGGGGTCCAGAGAGGTGTTGCGGTACCACTGTGAGACCAGGTGTTTTGAGCCGCACAGGAAGCTCCTTTCTTCTCAGATGAATGATGGTCCAATTCCAGGCGCAGTGGTTGCACCAGCTACACGCAGAAACGTCTCATTGATCCCAGTGATCCCAGTGGTTTCACTCCACCAACAAATGAGTCATACATGTGATCCTGTGGTTTACTAAACTGGCGCGTTTCTTTTTTTTCGCGGTGTGTGGTGTGCGTTAGAGAAAGTTTGCCTGGGAAAACATCCTGCCACCCAGCACTTTAAGGAAGAAGAGCTTTACTGTGTTGCTGGAAGCAAGAAATGATTTTATTCCAGTGTCCAAAGACATTAGGACATTTGCTCATGTGAAGTGGAGACTCGCTGATTAGCTGCTCGTGTCTGTTTTCTGGCGGCACGCGAGACGGGCGACAGTCTCTGCTCCTGTCATAACAAAGGAGATTGTGGAAAAACAAGCCGTCAGTTTTATTCATCAGCTCCGTCGTGGTCAATTATAAAAATGGATTGTGAGAAAGCAAACGAGAGTGCTTTTAACAAAGCAGTTTGGTTATGGCCAAGGCATTAATCTCCTGCTGCCTGAAATAGGTTTCTGATTATTTTTTTTTTTTCTGCAAAAGAGGAAAGATACTAAATTTGAGTTTTAAAAAGTGCAATTGAAATAGAGTGAGGTTCTCTTCCCAGTGGCTGAGCGGCACTGCCAAAGTTTCACACTGAGTTGGAACAATCAAGGACTTGATTCTCAAGTCTATTTGTTTATGTAGTCAATGAAAAGGAGGAGCTACGTGGAGGAGGACATGCGGATGGAAATGGGTGTTGTGGGGAGCTGGAGGTGGATAGATCTCCTGCCAGGTGCTGCCAGCTAGCGGTGTGTGTGTATAGCAATCAGCGATGTGTGTTCACAGTGAGGTGCTATAACCACACTCTGTTCGGAGTGACCTGTACTCTGTCTCAGAACTGTCGGCTCTGTTATAGGCGATCTGCGGGAGTCGAGTGCTCGTGGCTCAAGATGGGCGAGCGACAAGTCTCAACATCTTAACAGAAATGCATCCTGAGATGTAGAATGGTGACCGCAGGAGCGGAACAGCCCTGTGTCTTGCTCCACCCCATTTTTGATTGTCTAACCTTGGGAACCCAGGAACTTTCACGCTAACTTAATAATTAAAGTCTAATTCAACTCCCTTCGCGAAGCAGTAATAATTCAGTGCGTGGAAATCGCAGGAAAGATTGCTTGGCTAATTACCACTGTGAAAAGAGACCCAATTAAAACTTGGTGTGGTTGTCATGTCTGTGTGTGCGAGTTCCTTCCTGTGTGTGTGTGTGTGTGTGTGTGTGTGTGTGTGTATGTGTATATACATGTGGGAGTAAGGATACAACATGGGTTCCACCCTCTTCGTTGACTGTGCCCATATACTGAGGTCCAAGAGGTGTGAACCCGATGAGCACAGTAAAGGCGCTTTGTGGAAAGATCCAGTTTGCTCCTTGTTGGGTTTGTCGCTAACGGAGCCTTTGGTGGGGAGGAGATGGAGCGGCCAGATGGCCTCGCAAGCTCAATTTGCCAGGAAGGCATCAGCCAATAACTGTCATGTACGAGAACAGGCCTATTATATAATTCCACAGAAACGAACGCTTTACTTTGACACGTTGGGTCTGCACAGGGCTGGAAGAGAGAACGCGAGGGGCGCTTTGTAGCTGCCTTCTGTAGCTTGGAACCTTATTTCCCTCTCCTGCATGCGAAGCTGGAAAGAAGTGTGCCACTGAGCATCAGATGCGATGGACTGGTGTGGAGCGGCTATTCATTTCCATCAAATCCAGGTGGAACGCAGCCAGCTGCAGCAAGCGAAGAGGGGACGCAATGTCAGCGATTTCCTGCTACGTGCTTCAGTGATGAAGCGCCTTTGTTCTTCTTTGTGGGCCACACAATGTATGGAGCTTTCCAGCAAGTGGAGATAAAACCAAAGGCAATGAGAAAAACAATAGCCATTGCATGTTTATGTCTTTGGGAAAATATCAAAGGTTAGACAGCATTTGCATATATTCATTTAGTAGGCAGTTTCCTGTACAGAAGCAGGCAATGTAATCCATCTATCCATTGTCAACAACTGCTTGCCCTAAGCTGGGCTGCGGCGAGCCAGAGCCTTACCCGGCAACCCAGAGCACAAGGTCAAAGGGGGAGGGGACACACCCAGGATGTGACACCAGTGCATCGCAAGGCACCCCAAGCAGGGCTCAAACCCCAGACCCACCACGCAACAGACACCAGCTGAACTTGCCGTTCCACCATGCCCCAGTGATTACTACCTTTACCTAAGGTGACCTACTATGCTAGGTACCCTACACTTCTCTTTACAGTCATTCACCCACGTGTACATTAGGTTAGTTCAACTGAAGCACATGTCTTGGAGGAAAGGGACATGCCTGTGGGAGGAAACTGGACCACCTGAAGGGGGGGGACACATAAACAGGGGGAGCATAAAACGATAATTTGAAATGGTGACCATAGATGCAGCTTATTAGGTTCGGTCATCTTTGTGAAAAAAGACTGCATTTAACATGCCTTTAATAGGATAATGCAGCCACAACTATGGTGTTTGTTATTTTGCAGCAGCAGCGGTGTCACTGTGAAAACCTTTGGAGTCCTCTGTGATCTGTGCACATGTCCCATGGGATGAGGAGTGACCCGCCAGGGACATCAGGTTGTCTGCCAGGGGGACTCCGAGAGCCATCTGACCCTCTTGTACTGAGATGGATGCACATGTGTGTGCACAAGCACAGACAGATGTGGACGCACTTCTAAAACCTATCGATAATCACACTGGCATACGGTTTTTTTTCAGTCCCGAATTCTGTTATTGCAGGACGCGCAGATGCCGACACAAACACACATTTGCTGAGAGTTATAACAGGTTTAGCAATGGAATGTGCCAAGGCACTTGTACAGCCACAGCCCCGCTGCCCTCACCGCAGTGACCCGTGACAATGGTCATGCATAATGAAATGTAATGGGTGTAGTTGCCAAACTTTGTTCCACACGAGTCGCATGGACAACCCACATAAAAAATGCTCACATCAGTGAATCGGTGTAATTTCAGAGAAGTGCCGTAGCTGTCGCTTGTGGTTTAGAGCTGCTCTTGATGCAGATGAAATGGACTTGGTGCATTTCGCACTGGCAAGAGGTTTCATCAGTGGTGCTTTTCATCCGTCACTCCGGAGCAGGAAACGGAAAAGCCAGACCTTTGACAAAGTGTCAGGAGTCCTGCTCAGGTTCTTGAAGGAGGAGCGAGAGAGAGAGAGAGAGAGAGGGAGTGATGGAGGAAGGCTGTGCGGTGCGCTGTTCGCGCTCCCGGCATACCCACCTGATAGGCCGTGCAGAAGCACATTTGCTGCGCGTGAAGAGGACAAAGAAGAGCTGTGCTCATAACAGCCCATTACACCCCCGGGCCTGAGCTCGCCATGGGAATGTGTGGCCCGCTGCTTTGAAGCAGCCTGTTTACCCAGGTGTGAGAGTCTCGAGTTTTCGGGAGCTCTTTCCTACCATAGATAAGTCTCAGTCCGTGTTGCCTAACTTCTGGAAATGGTGCAATTTAGGAACATTAAATTTTTAAACTCTGCTTTGGAGCGTGAAAAAACAAGCAGTGAATAGATAGGAACAGAAAAGTTTTGTGCATGATTTGCTCCCATTTTTGTCCACAAAAGACATGCATCATGGACTGCTATGGCTGCGCACCTGACGTATGAATTTGCGCTGATCTTTAACAAGTGCAGGAACCACTCCTCCTGTGATGTACAGTACACTGACAATGAAGACACGTTTCAGAGTTGCTATGTAAATTCACTTTTTTAAGCCTTTTTCCACCGAAATGGAACTTTGTGTCCAAAAAAGCTTTAAAAATGGATGAGAGCACTTCTCTGTTGTGCTGTTGGTCCCGACAGCACAAACAATACAGCAACAAATGATAAAACGTTTTACATCAGTGTGACAGTGTTAGTGCCCCACTTTAAATCGCAGCGTTGGCACTATAGCACAGTGATGGTCCATTATTTGGAATCTCCTTCCGTGCTCCGTTGTTCATTAATTAGGAACGGTCACCCTCAGCATTTTC